>NW_028301628.1:15625000-16250000 GCF_987345545.1 Pholcus phalangioides
CATTCGAAACAGATTTTTTCGATTTTTTTTCTCACGGGTACGAGTTACGCGGTTGCGGTTGACTTTTTCTTATTCGAAATCAGATTCTCTATAAAATGCACCTAATGGTTTCCTTTTAGCTTGAAATTTTTTTTTCTCGAAAATCCACAGTACCCTCCCTTGGAAAAATGACTCGGAAAAATCATGGCATTCGAAACAGATTTTTTCGATTTTTTTCTCACGGGTACGAGTTACGCGGTTGCGGTTGACTTTTTCTTATTCGAAATAAGATTCTCTATAAAATGCACCTAATGGTTTCCTTTTAGCTTGAAATTTTTTTTCTCGAAAATCCACAGTACCCTCCCTTGGAAAAATGACTCGGAAAAATCATGGCATTCGAAACAGATTTTTTCGATTTTTTTTCTCACGGGTACGAGTTACGCGGTTGCGGTTGACTTTTTCTTATTCGAAATCAGATTCTCTATAAAATGCACCTAATGGTTTCCTTTTAGCTTGAAATTTTTTTTTCTCGAAAATCCACAGTACCCTCCCTTGGAAAAATGACTCGGAAAAATCATGGCATTCGAAACAGATTTTTTCGATTTTTTTCTCACGGGTACGAGTTACGCGGTTGCGGTTGACTTTTTCTTATTCGAAATAAGATTCTCTATAAAATGCACCTAATGGTTTCCTTTTAGCTTGAAATTTTTTTTCTCGAAAATCCACAGTACCCTCCCTTGGAAAAATAAGTCCGAAAAATCATGGCATTCGAAACAGATTTTTTCGATTTTTTTTCTCACGGGTACGAGTTACGCGGTTGCGGTTGACTTTTTCTTATTCGAAATCAGATTCTCTATAAAATGCACCTAATGGTTTCCTTTTAGCTTGAAATTTTTTTTTCTCGAAAATCCACAGTACCCTCCCTTGGAAAAATAAGTCCGAAAAATCATGGCATTCGAAACAGATTTTTTCGATTTTTTTTCTCACGGGTACGAGTTACGCGGTTGCGGTTGACTTTTTCTTATTCGAAATCAGATTCTCTATAAAATGCACCTAATGGTTTCCTTTTAGCTTGAAATTTTTTTTTCTCGAAAATCCACAGTACCCTCCCTTGGAAAAATAAGTCCGAAAAATCATGGCATTCGAAACAGATTTTTTCGATTTTTTTTCTCACGGGTACGAGTTACGCGGTTGCGGTTGACTTTTTCTTATTCGAAATCAGATTCTCTATAAAATGCACCTAATGGTTTCCTTTTAGCTTGAAATTTTTTTTTCTCGAAAATCCACAGTACCCTCCCTTGGAAAAATGACTCGGAAAAATCATGGCATTCGAAACAGATTTTTTCGATTTTTTTCTCACGGGTACGAGTTACGCGGTTGCGGTTGACTTTTTCTTATTCGAAATAAGATTCTCTATAAAATGCACCTAATGGTTTCCTTTTAGCTTGAAATTTTTTTTCTCGAAAATCCACAGTACCCTCCCTTGGAAAAATGACTCGGAAAAATCATGGCATTCGAAACAGATTTTTTCGATTTTTTTTCTCACGGGTACGAGTTACGCGGTTGCGGTTGACTTTTTCTTATTCGAAATCAGATTCTCTATAAAATGCACCTAATGGTTTCCTTTTAGCTTGAAATTATTTTTTCTCGAAAATCCACAGTACCCTCCCTTGGAAAAATGACTCGGAAAAATCATGGCATTCGAAACAGATTTTTTCGATTTTTTTTCTCACGGGTACGAGTTACGCGGTTGCGGTTGACTTTTTCTTATTCGAAATCAGATTCTCTATAAAGTGCACCTAATGGTTTCCTTTTAGCTTGAAATTTTTTTTCTCGAAAATCCACAGTACCCTCCCTTGGAAAAATGACTCGGAAAAATCATGGCATTCGAAACAGATTTTTTCGATTTTTTTCTCACGGGTACGAGTTACGCGGTTGCGGTTGACTTTTTCTTATTCGAAATCAGATTCTCTATAAAATGCACCTAATGGTTTCCTTTTAGCTTGAAATTATTTTTTCTCGAAAATCCACAGTACCCTCCCTTGGAAAAATGACTCGGAAAAATCATGGCATTCGAAACAGATTTTTTCGATTTTTTTCTCACGGGTACGAGTTACGCGGTTGCGGTTGACTTTTTCTTATTCGAAATCAGATTCTCTATAAAATGCACCTAATGGTTTCCTTTTAGCTTGAAATTTTTTTTCTCGAAAATCCACAGTACCCTCCCTTGGAAAAATAAGTCCGAAAAATCATGGCATTCGAAACAGATTTTTTCGATTTTTTTTCTCACGGGTACGAGTTACGCGGTTGCGGTTGACTTTTTCTTATTCGAAATCAGATTCTCTATAAAATGCACCTAATGGTTTCCTTTTAGCTTGAAATTTTTTTTTCTCGAAAATCCACAGTACCCTCCCTTGGAAAAATGACTCGGAAAAATCATGGCATTCGAAACAGATTTTTTCGATTTTTTTCTCACGGGTACGAGTTACGCGGTTGCGGTTGACTTTTTCTTATTCGAAATAAGATTCTCTATAAAATGCACCTAATGGTTTCCTTTTAGCTTGAAATTTTTTTTCTCGAAAATCCACAGTACCCTCCCTTGGAAAAATGACTCGGAAAAATCATGGCATTCGAAACAGATTTTTTCGATTTTTTTTCTCACGGGTACGAGTTACGCGGTTGCGGTTGACTTTTTCTTATTCGAAATCAGATTCTCTATAAAATGCACCTAATGGTTTCCTTTTAGCTTGAAATTATTTTTTCTCGAAAATCCACAGTACCCTCCCTTGGAAAAATGACTCGGAAAAATCATGGCATTCGAAACAGATTTTTTCGATTTTTTTCTCACGGGTACGAGTTACGCGGTTGCGGTTGACTTTTTCTTATTCGAAATCAAATTCTCTATAAAATGCACCTAATTATTTCCTTTTAGCTTGAAATTTTTTTTTCTCGAAAATCCACAGTACCCTCCCTTGGAAAAATGAGTCCGAAAAATCATGGCATTCGAAACAGATTTTTTCGATTTTTTTTCTCACGGGTACGAGTTACGCGGTTGCGGTTGACTTTTTCTTATTCGAAATCAGATTCTCTATAAAGTGCACCTAATGGTTTCCTTTTAGCTTGAAATTTTTTTTCTCGAAAATCCACAGTACCCTCCCTTGGAAAAATGACTCGGAAAAATCATGGCATTCGAAACAGATTTTTTCGATTTTTTTCTCACGGGTACGAGTTACGCGGTTGCGGTTGACTTTTTCTTATTCGAAATCAGATTCTCTATAAAATGCACCTAATGGTTTCCTTTTAGCTTGAAATTATTTTTTCTCGAAAATCCACAGTACCCTCCCTTGGAAAAATGACTCGGAAAAATCATGGCATTGGAAACAGATTTTTTCGATTTTTTTCTCACGGGTACGAGTTACGCGGTTGCGGTTGACTTTTTCTTATTCGAAATCAAATTCTCTATAAAATGCACCTAATGGTTTCCTTTTAGCTTGAAATTATTTTTTCTCGAAAATCCACAGTACCCTCCCTTGGAAAAATGACTCGGAAAAATCATGGCATTCGAAACAGATTTTTTCGATTTTTTTCTCACGGGTACGAGTTACGCGGTTGCGGTTGACTTTTTCTTATTCGAAATCAGATTCTCTATAAAATGCACCTAATGGTTTCCTTTTAGCTTGAAATTATTTTTTCTCGAAAATCCACAGTACCCTCCCTTGGAAAAATGACTCGGAAAAATCATGGCATTCGAAACAGATTTTTTCGATTTTTTTCTCACGGGTACGAGTTACGCGGTTGCGGTTGACTTTTTCTTATTCGAAATCAAATTCTCTATAAAATGCACCTAATTATTTCCTTTTAGCTTGAAATTTTTTTTTCTCGAAAATCCACAGTACCCTCCCTTGGAAAAATGAGTCCGAAAAATCATGGCATTCGAAACAGATTTTCTCGATTTTTTTTCTCACGGGTACGAGTTACGCGGTTGCGGTTGACTTTTTCTTATTCGAAATCAGATTCTCTATAAAATGCACCTAATGGTTTCCTTTTAGCTTGAAATTTTTTTTTCTCGAAAATCCACAGTACCCTCCCTTGGAAAAATAAGTCCGAAAAATCATGGCATTCGAAACAGATTTTTTCGATTTTTTTTCTCACGGGTACGAGTTACGCGGTTGCGGTTGACTTTTTCTTATTCGAAATCAGATTCTCTATAAAATGCACCTAATGGTTTCCTTTTAGCTTGAAATTATTTTTTCTCGAAAATCCACAGTACCCTCCCTTGGAAAAATGACTCGGAAAAATCATGGCATTCGAAACAGATTTTTTCGATTTTTTTCTCACGGGTACGAGTTACGCGGTTGCGGTTGACTTTTTCTTATTCGAAATCAAATTCTCTATAAAATGCACCTAATGGTTTCCTTTTAGCTTGAAATTATTTTTTCTCGAAAATCCACAGTACCCTCCCTTGGAAAAATGACTCGGAAAAATCATGGCATTCGAAACAGATTTTTTCGATTTTTTTTCTCACGGGTACGAGTTACGCGGTTGCGGTTGACTTTTTCTTATTCGAAATCAGATTCTCTATAAAATGCACCTAATGGTTTCCTTTTAGCTTGAAATTATTTTTTCTCGAAAATCCACAGTACCCTCCCTTGGAAAAATGACTCGGAAAAATCATGGCATTCGAAACAGATTTTTTCGATTTTTTTCTCACGGGTACGAGTTACGCGGTTGCGGTTGACTTTTTCTTATTCGAAATCAAATTCTCTATAAAATGCACCTAATTATTTCCTTTTAGCTTGAAATTTTTTTTTCTCGAAAATCCACAGTACCCTCCCTTGGAAAAATGAGTCCGAAAAATCATGGCATTCGAAACAGATTTTTTCGATTTTTTTTCTCACGGGTACGAGTTACGCGGTTGCGGTTGACTTTTTCTTATTCGAAATCAGATTCTCTATAAAATGCACCTAATGGTTTCCTTTTAGCTTGAAATTTTTTTTTCTCGAAAATCCACAGTACCCTCCCTTGGAAAAATAAGTCCGAAAAATCATGGCATTCGAAACAGATTTTTTCGATTTTTTTTCTCACGGGTACGAGTTACGCGGTTGCGGTTGACTTTTTCTTATTCGAAATCAGATTCTCTATAAAATGCACCTAATGGTTTCCTTTTAGCTTGAAATTTTTTTTTCTCGAAAATCCACAGTACCCTCCCTTGGAAAAATGACTCGGAAAAATCATGGCATTCGAAACAGATTTTTTCGATTTTTTTCTCACGGGTACGAGTTACGCGGTTGCGGTTGACTTTTTCTTATTCGAAATAAGATTCTCTATAAAATGCACCTAATGGTTTCCTTTTAGCTTGAAATTTTTTTTCTCGAAAATCCACAGTACCCTCCCTTGGAAAAATGACTCGGAAAAATCATGGCATTCGAAACAGATTTTTTCGATTTTTTTTCTCACGGGTACGAGTTACGCGGTTGCGGTTGACTTTTTCTTATTCGAAATCAGATTCTCTATAAAATGCACCTAATGGTTTCCTTTTAGCTTGAAATTATTTTTTCTCGAAAATCCACAGTACCCTCCCTTGGAAAAATGACTCGGAAAAATCATGGCATTCGAAACAGATTTTTTCGATTTTTTTTCTCACGGGTACGAGTTACGCGGTTGCGGTTGACTTTTTCTTATTCGAAATCAGATTCTCTATAAAGTGCACCTAATGGTTTCCTTTTAGCTTGAAATTTTTTTTCTCGAAAATCCACAGTACCCTCCCTTGGAAAAATGACTCGGAAAAATCATGGCATTCGAAACAGATTTTTTCGATTTTTTTCTCACGGGTACGAGTTACGCGGTTGCGGTTGACTTTTTCTTATTCGAAATCAGATTCTCTATAAAATGCACCTAATGGTTTCCTTTTAGCTTGAAATTATTTTTTCTCGAAAATCCACAGTACCCTCCCTTGGAAAAATGACTCGGAAAAATCATGGCATTCGAAACAGATTTTTTCGATTTTTTTCTCACGGGTACGAGTTACGCGGTTGCGGTTGACTTTTTCTTATTCGAAATCAGATTCTCTATAAAATGCACCTAATGGTTTCCTTTTAGCTTGAAATTTTTTTTCTCGAAAATCCACAGTACCCTCCCTTGGAAAAATAAGTCCGAAAAATCATGGCATTCGAAACAGATTTTTTCGATTTTTTTTCTCACGGGTACGAGTTACGCGGTTGCGGTTGACTTTTTCTTATTCGAAATCAGATTCTCTATAAAATGCACCTAATGGTTTCCTTTTAGCTTGAAATTTTTTTTTCTCGAAAATCCACAGTACCCTCCCTTGGAAAAATGACTCGGAAAAATCATGGCATTCGAAACAGATTTTTTCGATTTTTTTCTCACGGGTACGAGTTACGCGGTTGCGGTTGACTTTTTCTTATTCGAAATAAGATTCTCTATAAAATGCACCTAATGGTTTCCTTTTAGCTTGAAATTTTTTTTCTCGAAAATCCACAGTACCCTCCCTTGGAAAAATGACTCGGAAAAATCATGGCATTCGAAACAGATTTTTTCGATTTTTTTTCTCACGGGTACGAGTTACGCGGTTGCGGTTGACTTTTTCTTATTCGAAATCAGATTCTCTATAAAATGCACCTAATGGTTTCCTTTTAGCTTGAAATTATTTTTTCTCGAAAATCCACAGTACCCTCCCTTGGAAAAATGACTCGGAAAAATCATGGCATTCGAAACAGATTTTTTCGATTTTTTTCTCACGGGTACGAGTTACGCGGTTGCGGTTGACTTTTTCTTATTCGAAATCAAATTCTCTATAAAATGCACCTAATTATTTCCTTTTAGCTTGAAATTTTTTTTTCTCGAAAATCCACAGTACCCTCCCTTGGAAAAATGAGTCCGAAAAATCATGGCATTCGAAACAGATTTTTTCGATTTTTTTTCTCACGGGTACGAGTTACGCGGTTGCGGTTGACTTTTTCTTATTCGAAATCAGATTCTCTATAAAGTGCACCTAATGGTTTCCTTTTAGCTTGAAATTTTTTTTCTCGAAAATCCACAGTACCCTCCCTTGGAAAAATGACTCGGAAAAATCATGGCATTCGAAACAGATTTTTTCGATTTTTTTCTCACGGGTACGAGTTACGCGGTTGCGGTTGACTTTTTCTTATTCGAAATCAGATTCTCTATAAAATGCACCTAATGGTTTCCTTTTAGCTTGAAATTATTTTTTCTCGAAAATCCACAGTACCCTCCCTTGGAAAAATGACTCGGAAAAATCATGGCATTGGAAACAGATTTTTTCGATTTTTTTCTCACGGGTACGAGTTACGCGGTTGCGGTTGACTTTTTCTTATTCGAAATCAAATTCTCTATAAAATGCACCTAATGGTTTCCTTTTAGCTTGAAATTATTTTTTCTCGAAAATCCACAGTACCCTCCCTTGGAAAAATGACTCGGAAAAATCATGGCATTCGAAACAGATTTTTTCGATTTTTTTCTCACGGGTACGAGTTACGCGGTTGCGGTTGACTTTTTCTTATTCGAAATCAGATTCTCTATAAAATGCACCTAATGGTTTCCTTTTAGCTTGAAATTATTTTTTCTCGAAAATCCACAGTACCCTCCCTTGGAAAAATGACTCGGAAAAATCATGGCATTCGAAACAGATTTTTTCGATTTTTTTCTCACGGGTACGAGTTACGCGGTTGCGGTTGACTTTTTCTTATTCGAAATCAAATTCTCTATAAAATGCACCTAATTATTTCCTTTTAGCTTGAAATTTTTTTTTCTCGAAAATCCACAGTACCCTCCCTTGGAAAAATGAGTCCGAAAAATCATGGCATTCGAAACAGATTTTCTCGATTTTTTTTCTCACGGGTACGAGTTACGCGGTTGCGGTTGACTTTTTCTTATTCGAAATCAGATTCTCTATAAAATGCACCTAATGGTTTCCTTTTAGCTTGAAATTTTTTTTTCTCGAAAATCCACAGTACCCTCCCTTGGAAAAATAAGTCCGAAAAATCATGGCATTCGAAACAGATTTTTTCGATTTTTTTTCTCACGGGTACGAGTTACGCGGTTGCGGTTGACTTTTTCTTATTCGAAATCAGATTCTCTATAAAATGCACCTAATGGTTTCCTTTTAGCTTGAAATTATTTTTTCTCGAAAATCCACAGTACCCTCCCTTGGAAAAATGACTCGGAAAAATCATGGCATTCGAAACAGATTTTTTCGATTTTTTTCTCACGGGTACGAGTTACGCGGTTGCGGTTGACTTTTTCTTATTCGAAATCAAATTCTCTATAAAATGCACCTAATGGTTTCCTTTTAGCTTGAAATTATTTTTTCTCGAAAATCCACAGTACCCTCCCTTGGAAAAATGACTCGGAAAAATCATGGCATTCGAAACAGATTTTTTCGATTTTTTTTCTCACGGGTACGAGTTACGCGGTTGCGGTTGACTTTTTCTTATTCGAAATCAGATTCTCTATAAAATGCACCTAATGGTTTCCTTTTAGCTTGAAATTATTTTTTCTCGAAAATCCACAGTACCCTCCCTTGGAAAAATGACTCGGAAAAATCATGGCATTCGAAACAGATTTTTTCGATTTTTTTCTCACGGGTACGAGTTACGCGGTTGCGGTTGACTTTTTCTTATTCGAAATCAAATTCTCTATAAAATGCACCTAATTATTTCCTTTTAGCTTGAAATTTTTTTTTCTCGAAAATCCACAGTACCCTCCCTTGGAAAAATGAGTCCGAAAAATCATGGCATTCGAAACAGATTTTTTCGATTTTTTTTCTCACGGGTACGAGTTACGCGGTTGCGGTTGACTTTTTCTTATTCGAAATCAGATTCTCTATAAAGTGCACCTAATGGTTTCCTTTTAGCTTGAAATTTTTTTTCTCGAAAATCCACAGTACCCTCCCTTGGAAAAATGACTCGGAAAAATCATGGCATTCGAAACAGATTTTTTCGATTTTTTTCTCACGGGTACGAGTTACGCGGCTGCGGTTGACTTTTTCTTATTCGAAATCAGATTCTCTATAAAATGCACCTAATGGTTTCCTTTTAGCTTGAAATTATTTTTTCTCGAAAATCCACAGTACCCTCCCTTGGAAAAATGACTCGGAAAAATCATGGCATTCGAAACAGATTTTTTCGATTTTTTTCTCACGGGTACGAGTTACGCGGTTGCGGTTGACTTTTTCTTATTCGAAATCAAATTCTCTATAAAATGCACCTAATGGTTTCCTTTTAGCTTGAAATTATTTTTTCTCGAAAATCCACAGTACCCTCCCTTGGAAAAATGACTCGGAAAAATCATGGCATTCGAAACAGATTTTTTCGATTTTTTTCTCACGGGTACGAGTTACGCGGTTGCGGTTGACTTTTTCTTATTCGAAATCAAATTCTCTATAAAATGCACCTAATTATTTCCTTTTAGCTTGAAATTTTTTTTTCTCGAAAATCCACAGTACCCTCCCTTGGAAAAATGAGTCCGAAAAATCATGGCATTCGAAACAGATTTTCTCGATTTTTTTCTCACGGGTACGAGTTACGCGGTTGCGGTTGACTTTTTCTTATTCGAAATCAGATTCTCTATAAAATGCACCTAATGGTTTCCTTTTAGCTTGAAATTTTTTTTCTCGAAAATCCACAGTACCCTCCCTTGGAAAAATAAGTCCGAAAAATCATGGCATTCGAAACAGATTTTTTCGATTTTTTTTCTCACGGGTACGAGTTACGCGGTTGCGGTTGACTTTTTCTTATTCGAAATCAGATTCTCTATAAAATGCACCTAATGGTTTCCTTTTAGCTTGAAATTTTTTTTCTCGAAAATCCACAGTACCCTCCCTTGGAAAAATAAGTCCGAAAAATCATGGCATTCGAAACAGATTTTTTCGATTTTTTTTCTCACGGGTACGAGTTACGCGGTTGCGGTTGACTTTTTCTTATTCGAAATCAGATTCTCTATAAAATGCACCTAATGGTTTCCTTTTAGCTTGAAATTTTTTTTTCTCGAAAATCCACAGTACCCTCCCTTGGAAAAATGACTCGGAAAAATCATGGCATTCGAAACAGATTTTTTCGATTTTTTTCTCACGGGTACGAGTTACGCGGTTGCGGTTGACTTTTTCTTATTCGAAATAAGATTCTCTATAAAATGCACCTAATGGTTTCCTTTTAGCTTGAAATTTTTTTTCTCGAAAATCCACAGTACCCTCCCTTGGAAAAATAAGTCCGAAAAATCATGGCATTCGAAACAGATTTTTTCGATTTTTTTTCTCACGGGTACGAGTTACGCGGTTGCGGTTGACTTTTTCTTATTCGAAATCAGATTTTCTATAAAATGCACCTAATGGTTTCCTTTTAGCTTGAAATTTTTTTTTCTCGAAAATCCACAGTACCCTCCCTTGGAAAAATAAGTCCGAAAAATCATGGCATTCGAAACAGATTTTTTCGATTTTTTTTCTCACGGGTACGAGTTACGCGGTTGCGGTTGACTTTTTCTTATTCGAAATCAGATTCTCTATAAAATGCACCTAATGGTTTCCTTTTAGCTTGAAATTTTTTTTTCTCGAAAATCCACAGTACCCTCCCTTGGAAAAATAAGTCCGAAAAATCATGGCATTCGAAACAGATTTTTTCGATTTTTTTTCTCACGGGTACGAGTTACGCGGTTGCGGTTGACTTTTTCTTATTCGAAATCAGATTCTCTATAAAATGCACCTAATGGTTTCCTTTTAGCTTGAAATTTTTTTTTCTCGAAAATCCACAGTACCCTCCCTTGGAAAAATGACTCGGAAAAATCATGGCATTCGAAACAGATTTTTTCGATTTTTTTCTCACGGGTACGAGTTACGCGGTTGCGGTTGACTTTTTCTTATTCGAAATAAGATTCTCTATAAAATGCACCTAATGGTTTCCTTTTAGCTTGAAATTTTTTTTCTCGAAAATCCACAGTACCCTCCCTTGGAAAAATGACTCGGAAAAATCATGGCATTCGAAACAGATTTTTTCGATTTTTTTTCTCACGGGTACGAGTTACGCGGTTGCGGTTGACTTTTTCTTATTCGAAATCAGATTCTCTATAAAATGCACCTAATGGTTTCCTTTTAGCTTGAAATTTTTTTTTCTCGAAAATCCACAGTACCCTCCCTTGGAAAAATGACTCGGAAAAATCATGGCATTCGAAACAGATTTTTTCGATTTTTTTCTCACGGGTACGAGTTACGCGGTTGCGGTTGACTTTTTCTTATTCGAAATAAGATTCTCTATAAAATGCACCTAATGGTTTCCTTTTAGCTTGAAATTTTTTTTCTCGAAAATCCACAGTACCCTCCCTTGGAAAAATAAGTCCGAAAAATCATGGCATTCGAAACAGATTTTTTCGATTTTTTTTCTCACGGGTACGAGTTACGCGGTTGCGGTTGACTTTTTCTTATTCGAAATCAGATTCTCTATAAAATGCACCTAATGGTTTCCTTTTAGCTTGAAATTTTTTTTTCTCGAAAATCCACAGTACCCTCCCTTGGAAAAATAAGTCCGAAAAATCATGGCATTCGAAACAGATTTTTTCGATTTTTTTTCTCACGGGTACGAGTTACGCGGTTGCGGTTGACTTTTTCTTATTCGAAATCAGATTCTCTATAAAATGCACCTAATGGTTTCCTTTTAGCTTGAAATTTTTTTTTCTCGAAAATCCACAGTACCCTCCCTTGGAAAAATAAGTCCGAAAAATCATGGCATTCGAAACAGATTTTTTCGATTTTTTTTCTCACGGGTACGAGTTACGCGGTTGCGGTTGACTTTTTCTTATTCGAAATCAGATTCTCTATAAAATGCACCTAATGGTTTCCTTTTAGCTTGAAATTTTTTTTTCTCGAAAATCCACAGTACCCTCCCTTGGAAAAATGACTCGGAAAAATCATGGCATTCGAAACAGATTTTTTCGATTTTTTTCTCACGGGTACGAGTTACGCGGTTGCGGTTGACTTTTTCTTATTCGAAATAAGATTCTCTATAAAATGCACCTAATGGTTTCCTTTTAGCTTGAAATTTTTTTTCTCGAAAATCCACAGTACCCTCCCTTGGAAAAATGACTCGGAAAAATCATGGCATTCGAAACAGATTTTTTCGATTTTTTTTCTCACGGGTACGAGTTACGCGGTTGCGGTTGACTTTTTCTTATTCGAAATCAGATTCTCTATAAAATGCACCTAATGGTTTCCTTTTAGCTTGAAATTATTTTTTCTCGAAAATCCACAGTACCCTCCCTTGGAAAAATGACTCGGAAAAATCATGGCATTCGAAACAGATTTTTTCGATTTTTTTTCTCACGGGTACGAGTTACGCGGTTGCGGTTGACTTTTTCTTATTCGAAATCAGATTCTCTATAAAGTGCACCTAATGGTTTCCTTTTAGCTTGAAATTTTTTTTCTCGAAAATCCACAGTACCCTCCCTTGGAAAAATGACTCGGAAAAATCATGGCATTCGAAACAGATTTTTTCGATTTTTTTCTCACGGGTACGAGTTACGCGGTTGCGGTTGACTTTTTCTTATTCGAAATCAGATTCTCTATAAAATGCACCTAATGGTTTCCTTTTAGCTTGAAATTATTTTTTCTCGAAAATCCACAGTACCCTCCCTTGGAAAAATGACTCGGAAAAATCATGGCATTCGAAACAGATTTTTTCGATTTTTTTCTCACGGGTACGAGTTACGCGGTTGCGGTTGACTTTTTCTTATTCGAAATCAGATTCTCTATAAAATGCACCTAATGGTTTCCTTTTAGCTTGAAATTTTTTTTCTCGAAAATCCACAGTACCCTCCCTTGGAAAAATAAGTCCGAAAAATCATGGCATTCGAAACAGATTTTTTCGATTTTTTTTCTCACGGGTACGAGTTACGCGGTTGCGGTTGACTTTTTCTTATTCGAAATCAGATTCTCTATAAAATGCACCTAATGGTTTCCTTTTAGCTTGAAATTTTTTTTTCTCGAAAATCCACAGTACCCTCCCTTGGAAAAATGACTCGGAAAAATCATGGCATTCGAAACAGATTTTTTCGATTTTTTTCTCACGGGTACGAGTTACGCGGTTGCGGTTGACTTTTTCTTATTCGAAATAAGATTCTCTATAAAATGCACCTAATGGTTTCCTTTTAGCTTGAAATTTTTTTTCTCGAAAATCCACAGTACCCTCCCTTGGAAAAATGACTCGGAAAAATCATGGCATTCGAAACAGATTTTTTCGATTTTTTTTCTCACGGGTACGAGTTACGCGGTTGCGGTTGACTTTTTCTTATTCGAAATCAGATTCTCTATAAAATGCACCTAATGGTTTCCTTTTAGCTTGAAATTATTTTTTCTCGAAAATCCACAGTACCCTCCCTTGGAAAAATGACTCGGAAAAATCATGGCATTCGAAACAGATTTTTTCGATTTTTTTCTCACGGGTACGAGTTACGCGGTTGCGGTTGACTTTTTCTTATTCGAAATCAAATTCTCTATAAAATGCACCTAATTATTTCCTTTTAGCTTGAAATTTTTTTTTCTCGAAAATCCACAGTACCCTCCCTTGGAAAAATGAGTCCGAAAAATCATGGCATTCGAAACAGATTTTTTCGATTTTTTTTCTCACGGGTACGAGTTACGCGGTTGCGGTTGACTTTTTCTTATTCGAAATCAGATTCTCTATAAAGTGCACCTAATGGTTTCCTTTTAGCTTGAAATTTTTTTTCTCGAAAATCCACAGTACCCTCCCTTGGAAAAATGACTCGGAAAAATCATGGCATTCGAAACAGATTTTTTCGATTTTTTTCTCACGGGTACGAGTTACGCGGTTGCGGTTGACTTTTTCTTATTCGAAATCAGATTCTCTATAAAATGCACCTAATGGTTTCCTTTTAGCTTGAAATTATTTTTTCTCGAAAATCCACAGTACCCTCCCTTGGAAAAATGACTCGGAAAAATCATGGCATTGGAAACAGATTTTTTCGATTTTTTTCTCACGGGTACGAGTTACGCGGTTGCGGTTGACTTTTTCTTATTCGAAATCAAATTCTCTATAAAATGCACCTAATGGTTTCCTTTTAGCTTGAAATTATTTTTTCTCGAAAATCCACAGTACCCTCCCTTGGAAAAATGACTCGGAAAAATCATGGCATTCGAAACAGATTTTTTCGATTTTTTTCTCACGGGTACGAGTTACGCGGTTGCGGTTGACTTTTTCTTATTCGAAATCAGATTCTCTATAAAATGCACCTAATGGTTTCCTTTTAGCTTGAAATTATTTTTTCTCGAAAATCCACAGTACCCTCCCTTGGAAAAATGACTCGGAAAAATCATGGCATTCGAAACAGATTTTTTCGATTTTTTTCTCACGGGTACGAGTTACGCGGTTGCGGTTGACTTTTTCTTATTCGAAATCAAATTCTCTATAAAATGCACCTAATTATTTCCTTTTAGCTTGAAATTTTTTTTTCTCGAAAATCCACAGTACCCTCCCTTGGAAAAATGAGTCCGAAAAATCATGGCATTCGAAACAGATTTTCTCGATTTTTTTTCTCACGGGTACGAGTTACGCGGTTGCGGTTGACTTTTTCTTATTCGAAATCAGATTCTCTATAAAATGCACCTAATGGTTTCCTTTTAGCTTGAAATTTTTTTTTCTCGAAAATCCACAGTACCCTCCCTTGGAAAAATAAGTCCGAAAAATCATGGCATTCGAAACAGATTTTTTCGATTTTTTTTCTCACGGGTACGAGTTACGCGGTTGCGGTTGACTTTTTCTTATTCGAAATCAGATTCTCTATAAAATGCACCTAATGGTTTCCTTTTAGCTTGAAATTATTTTTTCTCGAAAATCCACAGTACCCTCCCTTGGAAAAATGACTCGGAAAAATCATGGCATTCGAAACAGATTTTTTCGATTTTTTTCTCACGGGTACGAGTTACGCGGTTGCGGTTGACTTTTTCTTATTCGAAATCAAATTCTCTATAAAATGCACCTAATGGTTTCCTTTTAGCTTGAAATTATTTTTTCTCGAAAATCCACAGTACCCTCCCTTGGAAAAATGACTCGGAAAAATCATGGCATTCGAAACAGATTTTTTCGATTTTTTTTCTCACGGGTACGAGTTACGCGGTTGCGGTTGACTTTTTCTTATTCGAAATCAGATTCTCTATAAAATGCACCTAATGGTTTCCTTTTAGCTTGAAATTATTTTTTCTCGAAAATCCACAGTACCCTCCCTTGGAAAAATGACTCGGAAAAATCATGGCATTCGAAACAGATTTTTTCGATTTTTTTCTCACGGGTACGAGTTACGCGGTTGCGGTTGACTTTTTCTTATTCGAAATCAAATTCTCTATAAAATGCACCTAATTATTTCCTTTTAGCTTGAAATTTTTTTTTCTCGAAAATCCACAGTACCCTCCCTTGGAAAAATGAGTCCGAAAAATCATGGCATTCGAAACAGATTTTTTCGATTTTTTTTCTCACGGGTACGAGTTACGCGGTTGCGGTTGACTTTTTCTTATTCGAAATCAGATTCTCTATAAAGTGCACCTAATGGTTTCCTTTTAGCTTGAAATTTTTTTTCTCGAAAATCCACAGTACCCTCCCTTGGAAAAATGACTCGGAAAAATCATGGCATTCGAAACAGATTTTTTCGATTTTTTTCTCACGGGTACGAGTTACGCGGTTGCGGTTGACTTTTTCTTATTCGAAATCAGATTCTCTATAAAATGCACCTAATGGTTTCCTTTTAGCTTGAAATTATTTTTTCTCGAAAATCCACAGTACCCTCCCTTGGAAAAATGACTCGGAAAAATCATGGCATTCGAAACAGATTTTTTCGATTTTTTTCTCACGGGTACGAGTTACGCGGTTGCGGTTGACTTTTTCTTATTCGAAATCAAATTCTCTATAAAATGCACCTAATGGTTTCCTTTTAGCTTGAAATTATTTTTTCTCGAAAATCCACAGTACCCTCCCTTGGAAAAATGACTCGGAAAAATCATGGCATTCGAAACAGATTTTTTCGATTTTTTTCTCACGGGTACGAGTTACGCGGTTGCGGTTGACTTTTTCTTATTCGAAATCAAATTCTCTATAAAATGCACCTAATTATTTCCTTTTAGCTTGAAATTTTTTTTTCTCGAAAATCCACAGTACCCTCCCTTGGAAAAATGAGTCCGAAAAATCATGGCATTCGAAACAGATTTTCTCGATTTTTTTCTCACGGGTACGAGTTACGCGGTTGCGGTTGACTTTTTCTTATTCGAAATCAGATTCTCTATAAAATGCACCTAATGGTTTCCTTTTAGCTTGAAATTTTTTTTCTCGAAAATCCACAGTACCCTCCCTTGGAAAAATAAGTCCGAAAAATCATGGCATTCGAAACAGATTTTTTCGATTTTTTTTCTCACGGGTACGAGTTACGCGGTTGCGGTTGACTTTTTCTTATTCGAAATCAGATTCTCTATAAAATGCACCTAATGGTTTCCTTTTAGCTTGAAATTTTTTTTTCTCGAAAATCCACAGTACCCTCCCTTGGAAAAATGACTCGGAAAAATCATGGCATTCGAAACAGATTTTTTCGATTTTTTTTCTCACGGGTACGAGTTACGCGGTTGCGGTTGACTTTTTCTTATTCGAAATCAGATTCTCTATAAAATGCACCTAATGGTTTCCTTTTAGCTTGAAATTATTTTTTCTCGAAAATCCACAGTACCCTCCCTTGGAAAAATGACTCGGAAAAATCATGGCATTCGAAACAGATTTTTTCGATTTTTTTCTCACGGGTACGAGTTACGCGGTTGCGGTTGACTTTTTCTTATTCGAAATCAAATTCTCTATAAAATGCACCTAATTATTTCCTTTTAGCTTGAAATTATTTTTTCTCGAAAATCCACAGTACCCTCCCTTGGAAAAATGACTCGGAAAAATCATGGCATTCGAAACAGATTTTTTCGATTTTTTTCTCACGGGTACGAGTTACGCGGTTGCGGTTGACTTTTTCTTATTCGAAATCAGATTCTCTATAAAATGCACCTAATGGTTTCCTTTTAGCTTGAAATTTGTTTTCTCGAAAATCCACAGTACCCTCCCTTGGAAAAATGAGTCCGAAAAATCATGGCATTCGAAACAGATTTTCTCAATTTTTTTCTCACGGGTACGAGTTACGCGGTTGCGGTTGAATTTTTCTTATTCGAAATCAGATTCTCTATAAAATGCACCTAATGGTTTCCTTTTAGCTTGAAATTTTTTTTTCTCGAAAATCCACAGTACCCTCCCTTGGAAAAATGAGTCAGAAAAATCATGGCATTCGAAACAGATTTTTTCGATTTTTTTCTCACGGGTACGAGTTACGCGGTTGCGGTTGACTTTTTCTTATTCGAAATCAGATTCTCTATAAAATGCACCTAATGGTTTCCTTTTAGCTTGAAATTTTTTTTTCTCGAAAATCCACAGTACCCTCCCTTGGAAAAATGACTCGGAAAAATCATGGCATTCGAAACAGATTTTCTCGATTTTTTTCTCACGGGTTACGCGGTTGCGGTTGACTTTTTCTTATTCCAAATCAGATTCTCTATAAAATGCACCTAATGGTTTCCTTTTAGCTTGAAATTTTTTTTTCTCGAAAATCCACAGTACCCTCCCTTCGAAAAATGACTCGGAAAAATCATGGCATTCGAAACAGATTTTCTCGATTTTTTTCTCACGGGTACGAGTTACGCGGTTGCGGTTGAATTTTTCTTATTCCAAATCAGATTCTCTATAAAATGCACCTAATGGTTTCCTTTTAGCTTGAAATTATTTTTTCTCGAAAATCCACAGTACCCTCCCTTGGAAAAATGACTCGGAAAAATCATGGCATTCGAAACAGATTTTTTCGATTTTTTTCTCACGGGTACGAGTTACGCGGTTGCGGTTGACTTTTTCTTATTCGAAATCAAATTCTCTATAAAATGCACCTAATGGTTTCCTTTTAGCTTGAAATTATTTTTTCTCGAAAATCCACAGTACCCTCCCTTGGAAAAATGACTCGGAAAAATCATGGCATTCGAAACAGATTTTTTCGATTTTTTTCTCACGGGTACGAGTTACGCGGTTGCGGTTGACTTTTTCTTATTCGAAATCAGATTCTCTATAAAATGCACCTAATGGTTTCCTTTTAGCTTGAAATTATTTTTTCTCGAAAATCCACAGTACCCTCCCTTGGAAAAATGACTCGGAAAAATCATGGCATTCGAAACAGATTTTTTCGATTTTTTTCTCACGGGTACGAGTTACGCGGTTGCGGTTGACTTTTTCTTATTCGAAATCAAATTCTCTATAAAATGCACCTAATTATTTCCTTTTAGCTTGAAATTTTTTTTTCTCGAAAATCCACAGTACCCTCCCTTGGAAAAATGAGTCCGAAAAATCATGGCATTCGAAACAGATTTTCTCGATTTTTTTCTCACGGGTACGAGTTACGCGGTTGCGGTTGACTTTTTCTTATTCGAAATCAGATTCTCTATAAAATGCACCTAATGGTTTCCTTTTAGCTTGAAATTTTTTTTCTCGAAAATCCACAGTACCCTCCCTTGGAAAAATAAGTCCGAAAAATCATGGCATTCGAAACAGATTTTTTCGATTTTTTTTCTCACGGGTACGAGTTACGCGGTTGCGGTTGACTTTTTCTTATTCGAAATCAGATTCTCTATAAAATGCACCTAATGGTTTCCTTTTAGCTTGAAATTTTTTTTTCTCGAAAATCCACAGTACCCTCCCTTGGAAAAATGACTCGGAAAAATCATGGCATTCGAAACAGATTTTTTCGATTTTTTTTCTCACGGGTACGAGTTACGCGGTTGCGGTTGACTTTTTCTTATTCGAAATCAGATTCTCTATAAAATGCACCTAATGGTTTCCTTTTAGCTTGAAATTATTTTTTCTCGAAAATCCACAGTACCCTCCCTTGGAAAAATGACTCGGAAAAATCATGGCATTCGAAACAGATTTTTTCGATTTTTTTCTCACGGGTACGAGTTACGCGGTTGCGGTTGACTTTTTCTTATTCGAAATCAAATTCTCTATAAAATGCACCTAATTATTTCCTTTTAGCTTGAAATTTTTTTTTCTCGAAAATCCACAGTACCCTCCCTTGGAAAAATGAGTCCGAAAAATCATGGCATTCGAAACAGATTTTTTCGATTTTTTTTCTCACGGGTACGAGTTACGCGGTTGCGGTTGACTTTTTCTTATTCGAAATCAGATTCACTATAAAGTGCACCTAATGGTTTCCTTTTAGCTTGAAATTTTTTTTTCTCGAAAATCCACAGTACCCTCCCTTGGAAAAATGACTCGGAAAAATCATGGCATTCGAAACAGATTTTTTCGATTTTTTTCTCACGGGTACGAGTTACGCGGTTGCGGTTGACTTTTTCTTATTCGAAATCAGATTCTCTATAAAATGCACCTAATGGTTTCCTTTTAGCTTGAAATTATTTTTTCTCGAAAATCCACAGTACCCTCCCTTGGAAAAATGACTCGGAAAAATCATGGCATTCGAAACAGATTTTTTCGATTTTTTTCTCACGGGTACGAGTTACGCGGTTGCGGTTGACTTTTTCTTATTCGAAATCAAATTCTCTATAAAATGCACCTAATTATTTCCTTTTAGCTTGAAATTTTTTTTTCTCGAAAATCCACAGTACCCTCCCTTGGAAAAATGAGTCCGAAAAATCATGGCATTCGAAACAGATTTTCTCGATTTTTTTTCTCACGGGTACGAGTTACGCGGTTGCGGTTGACTTTTTCTTATTCGAAATCAGATTCTCTATAAAATGCACCTAATGGTTTCCTTTTAGCTTGAAATTTTTTTTTCTCGAAAATCCACAGTACCCTCCCTTGGAAAAATGACTCGGAAAAATCATGGCATTCGAAACAGATTTTTTCGATTTTTTTTCTCACGGGTACGAGTTACGCGGTTGCGGTTGACTTTTTCTTATTCGAAATCAGATTCTCTATAAAATGCACCTAATGGTTTCCTTTTAGCTTGAAATTATTTTTTCTCGAAAATCCACAGTACCCTCCCTTGGAAAAATGACTCGGAAAAATCATGGCATTCGAAACAGATTTTTTCGATTTTTTTCTCACGGGTACGAGTTACGCGGTTGCGGTTGACTTTTTCTTATTCGAAATCAAATTCTCTATAAAATGCACCTAATTATTTCCTTTTAGCTTGAAATTTTTTTTTCTCGAAAATCCACAGTACCCTCCCTTGGAAAAATGAGTCCGAAAAATCATGGCATTCGAAACAGATTTTTTCGATTTTTTTTCTCACGGGTACGAGTTACGCGGTTGCGGTTGACTTTTTCTTATTCGAAATCAGATTCTCTATAAAGTGCACCTAATGGTTTCCTTTTAGCTTGAAATTTTTTTTTCTCGAAAATCCACAGTACCCTCCCTTGGAAAAATGACTCGGAAAAATCATGGCATTCGAAACAGATTTTTTCGATTTTTTTCTCACGGGTACGAGTTACGCGGTTGCGGTTGACTTTTTCTTATTCGAAATCAGATTCTCTATAAAATGCACCTAATGGTTTCCTTTTAGCTTGAAATTATTTTTTCTCGAAAATCCACAGTACCCTCCCTTGGAAAAATGACTCGGAAAAATCATGGCATTCGAAACAGATTTTTTCGATTTTTTTCTCACGGGTACGAGTTACGCGGTTGCGGTTGACTTTTTCTTATTCGAAATCAAATTCTCTATAAAATGCACCTAATTATTTCCTTTTAGCTTGAAATTTTTTTTTCTCGAAAATCCACAGTACCCTCCCTTGGAAAAATGAGTCCGAAAAATCATGGCATTCGAAACAGATTTTCTCGATTTTTTTCTCACGGGTACGAGTTACGCGGTTGCGGTTGACTTTTTCTTATTCGAAATCAGATTCTCTATAAAATGCACCTAATGGTTTCCTTTTAGCTTGAAATTTTTTTTTCTCGAAAATCCACAGTACCCTCCCTTGGAAAAATGACTCGGAAAAATCATGGCATTCGAAACAGATTTTTTCGATTTTTTTCTCACGGGTACGAGTTACGCGGTTGCGGTTGACTTTTTCTTATTCGAAATCAGATTCTCTATAAAATGCACCTAATGGTTTCCTTTTAGCTTGAAATTTTTTTTCTCGAAAATCCACAGTACCCTCCCTTGGAAAAATGACTCGGAAAAATCATGGCATTCGAAACAGATTTTTTCGATTTTTTTCTCACGGGTACGAGTTACGCGGTTGCGGTTGACTTTTTCTTATTCGAAATCAAATTCTCTATAAAATGCACCTAATTATTTCCTTTTAGCTTGAAATTTTTTTTTCTCGAAAATCCACAGTACCCTCCCTTGGAAAAATGAGTCCGAAAAATCATGGCATTCGAAACAGATTTTTTCGATTTTTTTTCTCACGGGTACGAGTTACGCGGTTGCGGTTGACTTTTTCTTATTCGAAATCAGATTCTCTATATGCACCTAATGGTTTCCTTTTAGCTTGAAATTTTTTTTTCTCGAAAATCCACAGTACCCTCCCTTGGAAAAATGACTCGGAAAAATCATGGCATTCGAAACAGATTTTTTCGATTTTTTTCTCACGGGTACGAGTTACGCGGTTGCGGTTGACTTTTTCTTATTCGAAATCAGATTCTCTATAAAATGCACCTAATGGTTTCCTTTTAGCTTGAAATTATTTTTTCTCGAAAATCCACAGTACCCTCCCTTGGAAAAATGACTCGGAAAAATCATGGCATTCGAAACAGATTTTTTCGATTTTTTTCTCACGGGTACGAGTTACGCGGTTGCGGTTGACTTTTTCTTATTCGAAATCAAATTCTCTATAAAATGCACCTAATGGTTTCCTTTTAGCTTGAAATTATTTTTTCTCGAAAATCCACAGTACCCTCCCTTGGAAAAATGACTCGGAAAAATCATGGCATTCGAAACAGATTTTTTCGATTTTTTTCTCACGGGTACGAGTTACGCGGTTGCGGTTGACTTTTTCTTATTCGAAATCAGATTCTCTATAAAATGCACCTAATGGTTTCCTTTTAGCTTGAAATTATTTTTTCTCGAAAATCCACAGTACCCTCCCTTGGAAAAATGACTCGGAAAAATCATGGCATTCGAAACAGATTTTTTCGATTTTTTTCTCACGGGTACGAGTTACGCGGTTGCGGTTGACTTTTTCTTATTCGAAATCAAATTCTCTATAAAATGCACCTAATTATTTCCTTTTAGCTTGAAATTTTTTTTTCTCGAAAATCCACAGTACCCTCCCTTGGAAAAATGAGTCCGAAAAATCATGGCATTCGAAACAGATTTTCTCGATTTTTTTTCTCACGGGTACGAGTTACGCGGTTGCGGTTGACTTTTTCTTATTCGAAATCAGATTCTCTATAAAATGCACCTAATGGTTTCCTTTTAGCTTGAAATTTTTTTTTCTCGAAAATCCACAGTACCCTCCCTTGGAAAAATGACTCGGAAAAATCATGGCATTCGAAACAGATTTTTTCGATTTTTTTTCTCACGGGTACGAGTTACGCGGTTGCGGTTGACTTTTTCTTATTCGAAATCAGATTCTCTATAAAATGCACCTAATGGTTTCCTTTTAGCTTGAAATTATTTTTTCTCGAAAATCCACAGTACCCTCCCTTGGAAAAATGACTCGGAAAAATCATGGCATTCGAAACAGATTTTTTCGATTTTTTTCTCACGGGTACGAGTTACGCGGTTGCGGTTGACTTTTTCTTATTCGAAATCAAATTCTCTATAAAATGCACCTAATTATTTCCTTTTAGCTTGAAATTTTTTTTTCTCGAAAATCCACAGTACCCTCCCTTGGAAAAATGAGTCCGAAAAATCATGGCATTCGAAACAGATTTTTTCGATTTTTTTTCTCACGGGTACGAGTTACGCGGTTGCGGTTGACTTTTTCTTATTCGAAATCAGATTCTCTATAAAGTGCACCTAATGGTTTCCTTTTAGCTTGAAATTTTTTTTTCTCGAAAATCCACAGTACCCTCCCTTGGAAAAATGACTCGGAAAAATCATGGCATTCGAAACAGATTTTTTCGATTTTTTTCTCACGGGTACGAGTTACGCGGTTGCGGTTGACTTTTTCTTATTCGAAATCAGATTCTCTATAAAATGCACCTAATGGTTTCCTTTTAGCTTGAAATTATTTTTTCTCGAAAATCCACAGTACCCTCCCTTGGAAAAATGACTCGGAAAAATCATGGCATTCGAAACAGATTTTTTCGATTTTTTTCTCACGGGTACGAGTTACGCGGTTGCGGTTGACTTTTTCTTATTCGAAATCAAATTCTCTATAAAATGCACCTAATTATTTCCTTTTAGCTTGAAATTTTTTTTTCTCGAAAATCCACAGTACCCTCCCTTGGAAAAATGAGTCCGAAAAATCATGGCATTCGAAACAGATTTTCTCGATTTTTTTCTCACGGGTACGAGTTACGCGGTTGCGGTTGACTTTTTCTTATTCGAAATCAGATTCTCTATAAAATGCACCTAATGGTTTCCTTTTAGCTTGAAATTTTTTTTTCTCGAAAATCCACAGTACCCTCCCTTGGAAAAATGACTCGGAAAAATCATGGCATTCGAAACAGATTTTTTCGATTTTTTTCTCACGGGTACGAGTTACGCGGTTGCGGTTGACTTTTTCTTATTCGAAATCAGATTCTCTATAAAATGCACCTAATGGTTTCCTTTTAGCTTGAAATTTTTTTTCTCGAAAATCCACAGTACCCTCCCTTGGAAAAATGACTCGGAAAAATCATGGCATTCGAAACAGATTTTTTCGATTTTTTTCTCACGGGTACGAGTTACGCGGTTGCGGTTGACTTTTTCTTATTCGAAATCAAATTCTCTATAAAATGCACCTAATTATTTCCTTTTAGCTTGAAATTTTTTTTTCTCGAAAATCCACAGTACCCTCCCTTGGAAAAATGAGTCCGAAAAATCATGGCATTCGAAACAGATTTTTTCGATTTTTTTTCTCACGGGTACGAGTTACGCGGTTGCGGTTGACTTTTTCTTATTCGAAATCAGATTCTCTATATGCACCTAATGGTTTCCTTTTAGCTTGAAATTTTTTTTTCTCGAAAATCCACAGTACCCTCCCTTGGAAAAATGACTCGGAAAAATCATGGCATTCGAAACAGATTTTTTCGATTTTTTTCTCACGGGTACGAGTTACGCGGTTGCGGTTGACTTTTTCTTATTCGAAATCAGATTCTCTATAAAATGCACCTAATGGTTTCCTTTTAGCTTGAAATTATTTTTTCTCGAAAATCCACAGTACCCTCCCTTGGAAAAATGACTCGGAAAAATCATGGCATTCGAAACAGATTTTTTCGATTTTTTTCTCACGGGTACGAGTTACGCGGTTGCGGTTGACTTTTTCTTATTCGAAATCAAATTCTCTATAAAATGCACCTAATGGTTTCCTTTTAGCTTGAAATTATTTTTTCTCGAAAATCCACAGTACCCTCCCTTGGAAAAATGACTCGGAAAAATCATGGCATTCGAAACAGATTTTTTCGATTTTTTTCTCACGGGTACGAGTTACGCGGTTGCGGTTGACTTTTTCTTATTCGAAATCAGATTCTCTATAAAATGCACCTAATGGTTTCCTTTTAGCTTGAAATTATTTTTTCTCGAAAATCCACAGTACCCTCCCTTGGAAAAATGACTCGGAAAAATCATGGCATTCGAAACAGATTTTTTCGATTTTTTTCTCACGGGTACGAGTTACGCGGTTGCGGTTGACTTTTTCTTATTCGAAATCAAATTCTCTATAAAATGCACCTAATTATTTCCTTTTAGGTTGAAATTTTTTTTTCTCGAAAATTCACAGTACCCTCCCTTGGAAAAATGAGTCCGAAAAATCATGGCATTCGAAACAGATTTTCTCGATTTTTTTCTCACGGGTACGAGTTACGCGGTTGCGGTTGACTTTTTCTTATTCGAAATCAGATTCTCTATAAAATGCACCTAATGGTTTCCTTTTAGCTTGAAATTTTTTTTCTCGAAAATCCACAGTACCCTCCCTTGGAAAAATAAGTCCGAAAAATCATGGCATTCGAAACAGATTTTTTCGATTTTTTTTCTCACGGGTACGAGTTACGCGGTTGCGGTTGACTTTTTCTTATTCGAAATCAGATTCTCTATAAAATGCACCTAATGGTTTCCTTTTAGCTTGAAATTTTTTTTTCTCGAAAATCCACAGTACCCTCCCTTGGAAAAATGACTCGGAAAAATCATGGCATTCGAAACAGATTTTTTCGATTTTTTTCTCACGGGTACGAGTTACGCGGTTGCGGTTGACTTTTTCTTATTCGAAATAAGATTCTCTATAAAATGCACCTAATGGTTTCCTTTTAGCTTGAAATTTTTTTTCTCGAAAATCCACAGTACCCTCCCTTGGAAAAATAAGTCCGAAAAATCATGGCATTCGAAACAGATTTTTTCGATTTTTTTTCTCACGGGTACGAGTTACGCGGTTGCGGTTGACTTTTTCTTATTCGAAATCAGATTCTCTATAAAATGCACCTAATGGTTTCCTTTTAGCTTGAAATTTTTTTTTCTCGAAAATCCACAGTACCCTCCCTTGGAAAAATAAGTCCGAAAAATCATGGCATTCGAAACAGATTTTTTCGATTTTTTTTCTCACGGGTACGAGTTACGCGGTTGCGGTTGACTTTTTCTTATTCGAAATCAGATTCTCTATAAAATGCACCTAATGGTTTCCTTTTAGCTTGAAATTTTTTTTTCTCGAAAATCCACAGTACCCTCCCTTGGAAAAATAAGTCCGAAAAATCATGGCATTCGAAACAGATTTTTTCGATTTTTTTTCTCACGGGTACGAGTTACGCGGTTGCGGTTGACTTTTTCTTATTCGAAATCAGATTCTCTATAAAATGCACCTAATGGTTTCCTTTTAGCTTGAAATTTTTTTTTCTCGAAAATCCACAGTACCCTCCCTTGGAAAAATGACTCGGAAAAATCATGGCATTCGAAACAGATTTTTTCGATTTTTTTCTCACGGGTACGAGTTACGCGGTTGCGGTTGACTTTTTCTTATTCGAAATAAGATTCTCTATAAAATGCACCTAATGGTTTCCTTTTAGCTTGAAATTTTTTTTCTCGAAAATCCACAGTACCCTCCCTTGGAAAAATGACTCGGAAAAATCATGGCATTCGAAACAGATTTTTTCGATTTTTTTTCTCACGGGTACGAGTTACGCGGTTGCGGTTGACTTTTTCTTATTCGAAATCAGATTCTCTATAAAATGCACCTAATGGTTTCCTTTTAGCTTGAAATTATTTTTTCTCGAAAATCCACAGTACCCTCCCTTGGAAAAATGACTCGGAAAAATCATGGCATTCGAAACAGATTTTTTCGATTTTTTTTCTCACGGGTACGAGTTACGCGGTTGCGGTTGACTTTTTCTTATTCGAAATCAGATTCTCTATAAAGTGCACCTAATGGTTTCCTTTTAGCTTGAAATTTTTTTTCTCGAAAATCCACAGTACCCTCCCTTGGAAAAATGACTCGGAAAAATCATGGCATTCGAAACAGATTTTTTCGATTTTTTTCTCACGGGTACGAGTTACGCGGTTGCGGTTGACTTTTTCTTATTCGAAATCAGATTCTCTATAAAATGCACCTAATGGTTTCCTTTTAGCTTGAAATTATTTTTTCTCGAAAATCCACAGTACCCTCCCTTGGAAAAATGACTCGGAAAAATCATGGCATTCGAAACAGATTTTTTCGATTTTTTTCTCACGGGTACGAGTTACGCGGTTGCGGTTGACTTTTTCTTATTCGAAATCAGATTCTCTATAAAATGCACCTAATGGTTTCCTTTTAGCTTGAAATTTTTTTTCTCGAAAATCCACAGTACCCTCCCTTGGAAAAATAAGTCCGAAAAATCATGGCATTCGAAACAGATTTTTTCGATTTTTTTTCTCACGGGTACGAGTTACGCGGTTGCGGTTGACTTTTTCTTATTCGAAATCAGATTCTCTATAAAATGCACCTAATGGTTTCCTTTTAGCTTGAAATTTTTTTTTCTCGAAAATCCACAGTACCCTCCCTTGGAAAAATGACTCGGAAAAATCATGGCATTCGAAACAGATTTTTTCGATTTTTTTCTCACGGGTACGAGTTACGCGGTTGCGGTTGACTTTTTCTTATTCGAAATAAGATTCTCTATAAAATGCACCTAATGGTTTCCTTTTAGCTTGAAATTTTTTTTCTCGAAAATCCACAGTACCCTCCCTTGGAAAAATAAGTCCGAAAAATCATGGCATTCGAAACAGATTTTTTCGATTTTTTTTCTCACGGGTACGAGTTACGCGGTTGCGGTTGACTTTTTCTTATTCGAAATCAGATTTTCTATAAAATGCACCTAATGGTTTCCTTTTAGCTTGAAATTTTTTTTTCTCGAAAATCCACAGTACCCTCCCTTGGAAAAATAAGTCCGAAAAATCATGGCATTCGAAACAGATTTTTTCGATTTTTTTTCTCACGGGTACGAGTTACGCGGTTGCGGTTGACTTTTTCTTATTCGAAATCAGATTCTCTATAAAATGCACCTAATGGTTTCCTTTTAGCTTGAAATTTTTTTTTCTCGAAAATCCACAGTACACTCCCTTGGAAAAATAAGTCCGAAAAATCATGGCATTCGAAACAGATTTTTTCGATTTTTTTTCTCACGGGTACGAGTTACGCGGTTGCGGTTGACTTTTTCTTATTCGAAATC
The DNA here is from genome assembly GCF_987345545.1 of Pholcus phalangioides. Lineage (NCBI taxonomy): Eukaryota > Metazoa > Arthropoda > Arachnida > Araneae > Pholcidae > Pholcus > Pholcus phalangioides. The sequence goes on from NW_028301628.1 coordinate 15,652,813, forward strand.
AGATTCTCTATAAAATGCACCTAATGGTTTCCTTTTAGCTTGAAATTTTTTTTTCTCGAAAATCCACAGTACCCTCCCTTGGAAAAATGACTCGGAAAAATCATGGCATTCGAAACAGATTTTTTCGATTTTTTTCTCACGGGTACGAGTTACGCGGTTGCGGTTGACTTTTTCTTATTCGAAATAAGATTCTCTATAAAATGCACCTAATGGTTTCCTTTTAGCTTGAAATTTTTTTTCTCGAAAATCCACAGTACCCTCCCTTGGAAAAATGACTCGGAAAAATCATGGCATTCGAAACAGATTTTTTCGATTTTTTTTCTCACGGGTACGAGTTACGCGGTTGCGGTTGACTTTTTCTTATTCGAAATCAGATTCTCTATAAAATGCACCTAATGGTTTCCTTTTAGCTTGAAATTATTTTTTCTCGAAAATCCACAGTACCCTCCCTTGGAAAAATGACTCGGAAAAATCATGGCATTCGAAACAGATTTTTTCGATTTTTTTCTCACGGGTACGAGTTACGCGGTTGCGGTTGACTTTTTCTTATTCGAAATCAAATTCTCTATAAAATGCACCTAATTATTTCCTTTTAGCTTGAAATTTTTTTTTCTCGAAAATCCACAGTACCCTCCCTTGGAAAAATGAGTCCGAAAAATCATGGCATTCGAAACAGATTTTTTCGATTTTTTTTCTCACGGGTACGAGTTACGCGGTTGCGGTTGACTTTTTCTTATTCGAAATCAGATTCTCTATAAAGTGCACCTAATGGTTTCCTTTTAGCTTGAAATTTTTTTTCTCGAAAATCCACAGTACCCTCCCTTGGAAAAATGACTCGGAAAAATCATGGCATTCGAAACAGATTTTTTCGATTTTTTTCTCACGGGTACGAGTTACGCGGTTGCGGTTGACTTTTTCTTATTCGAAATCAGATTCTCTATAAAATGCACCTAATGGTTTCCTTTTAGCTTGAAATTATTTTTTCTCGAAAATCCACAGTACCCTCCCTTGGAAAAATGACTCGGAAAAATCATGGCATTGGAAACAGATTTTTTCGATTTTTTTCTCACGGGTACGAGTTACGCGGTTGCGGTTGACTTTTTCTTATTCGAAATCAAATTCTCTATAAAATGCACCTAATGGTTTCCTTTTAGCTTGAAATTATTTTTTCTCGAAAATCCACAGTACCCTCCCTTGGAAAAATGACTCGGAAAAATCATGGCATTCGAAACAGATTTTTTCGATTTTTTTTCTCACGGGTACGAGTTACGCGGTTGCGGTTGACTTTTTCTTATTCGAAATCAGATTCTCTATAAAATGCACCTAATGGTTTCCTTTTAGCTTGAAATTTTTTTTTCTCGAAAATCCACAGTACCCTCCCTTGGAAAAATGACTCGGAAAAATCATGGCATTCGAAACAGATTTTTTCGATTTTTTTTCTCACGGGTACGAGTTACGCGGTTGCGGTTGACTTTTTCTTATTCGAAATCAGATTCTCTATAAAATGCACCTAATGGTTTCCTTTTAGCTTGAAATTATTTTTTCTCGAAAATCCACAGTACCCTCCCTTGGAAAAATGACTCGGAAAAATCATGGCATTCGAAACAGATTTTTTCGATTTTTTTCTCACGGGTACGAGTTACGCGGTTGCGGTTGACTTTTTCTTATTCGAAATCAAATTCTCTATAAAATGCACCTAATTATTTCCTTTTAGCTTGAAATTTTTTTTTCTCGAAAATCCACAGTACCCTCCCTTGGAAAAATGAGTCCGAAAAATCATGGCATTCGAAACAGATTTTTTCGATTTTTTTCTCACGGGTACGAGTTACGCGGTTGCGGTTGACTTTTTCTTATTCGAAATCAAATTCTCTATAAAATGCACCTAATGGTTTCCTTTTAGCTTGAAATTATTTTTTCTCGAAAATCCACAGTACCCTCCCTTGGAAAAATGACTCGGAAAAATCATGGCATTCGAAACAGATTTTTTCGATTTTTTTCTCACGGGTACGAGTTACGCGGTTGCGGTTGACTTTTTCTTATTCGAAATCAGATTCTCTATAAAATGCACCTAATGGTTTCCTTTTAGCTTGAAATTTGTTTTCTCGAAAATCCACAGTACCCTCCCTTGGAAAAATGAGTCCGAAAAATCATGGCATTCGAAACAGATTTTCTCAATTTTTTTCTCACGGGTACGAGTTACGCGGTTGCGGTTGAATTTTTCTTATTCGAAATCAGATTCTCTATAAAATGCACCTAATGGTTTCCTTTTAGCTTGAAATTTTTTTTTCTCGAAAATCCACAGTACCCTCCCTTGGAAAAATGAGTCAGAAAAATCATGGCATTCGAAACAGATTTTTTCGATTTTTTTCTCACGGGTACGAGTTACGCGGTTGCGGTTGACTTTTTCTTATTCGAAATCAGATTCTCTATAAAATGCACCTAATGGTTTCCTTTTAGCTTGAAATTTTTTTTTCTCGAAAATCCACAGTACCCTCCCTTGGAAAAATGACTCGGAAAAATCATGGCATTCGAAACAGATTTTCTCGATTTTTTTCTCACGGGTTACGCGGTTGCGGTTGACTTTTTCTTATTCCAAATCAGATTCTCTATAAAATGCACCTAATGGTTTCCTTTTAGCTTGAAATTTTTTTTTCTCGAAAATCCACAGTACCCTCCCTTCGAAAAATGACTCGGAAAAATCATGGCATTCGAAACAGATTTTCTCGATTTTTTTCTCACGGGTACGAGTTACGCGGTTGCGGTTGAATTTTTCTTATTCCAAATCAGATTCTCTATAAAATGCACCTAATGGTTTCCTTTTAGCTTGAAATTATTTTTTCTCGAAAATCCACAGTACCCTCCCTTGGAAAAATGACTCGGAAAAATCATGGCATTCGAAACAGATTTTTTCGATTTTTTTCTCACGGGTACGAGTTACGCGGTTGCGGTTGACTTTTTCTTATTCGAAATCAAATTCTCTATAAAATGCACCTAATGGTTTCCTTTTAGCTTGAAATTATTTTTTCTCGAAAATCCACAGTACCCTCCCTTGGAAAAATGACTCGGAAAAATCATGGCATTCGAAACAGATTTTTTCGATTTTTTTCTCACGGGTACGAGTTACGCGGTTGCGGTTGACTTTTTCTTATTCGAAATCAGATTCTCTATAAAATGCACCTAATGGTTTCCTTTTAGCTTGAAATTATTTTTTCTCGAAAATCCACAGTACCCTCCCTTGGAAAAATGACTCGGAAAAATCATGGCATTCGAAACAGATTTTTTCGATTTTTTTCTCACGGGTACGAGTTACGCGGTTGCGGTTGACTTTTTCTTATTCGAAATCAAATTCTCTATAAAATGCACCTAATTATTTCCTTTTAGCTTGAAATTTTTTTTTCTCGAAAATCCACAGTACCCTCCCTTGGAAAAATGAGTCCGAAAAATCATGGCATTCGAAACAGATTTTCTCGATTTTTTTCTCACGGGTACGAGTTACGCGGTTGCGGTTGACTTTTTCTTATTCGAAATCAGATTCTCTATAAAATGCACCTAATGGTTTCCTTTTAGCTTGAAATTTTTTTTCTCGAAAATCCACAGTACCCTCCCTTGGAAAAATAAGTCCGAAAAATCATGGCATTCGAAACAGATTTTTTCGATTTTTTTTCTCACGGGTACGAGTTACGCGGTTGCGGTTGACTTTTTCTTATTCGAAATCAGATTCTCTATAAAATGCACCTAATGGTTTCCTTTTAGCTTGAAATTTTTTTTTCTCGAAAATCCACAGTACCCTCCCTTGGAAAAATGACTCGGAAAAATCATGGCATTCGAAACAGATTTTTTCGATTTTTTTTCTCACGGGTACGAGTTACGCGGTTGCGGTTGACTTTTTCTTATTCGAAATCAGATTCTCTATAAAATGCACCTAATGGTTTCCTTTTAGCTTGAAATTATTTTTTCTCGAAAATCCACAGTACCCTCCCTTGGAAAAATGACTCGGAAAAATCATGGCATTCGAAACAGATTTTTTCGATTTTTTTCTCACGGGTACGAGTTACGCGGTTGCGGTTGACTTTTTCTTATTCGAAATCAAATTCTCTATAAAATGCACCTAATTATTTCCTTTTAGCTTGAAATTTTTTTTTCTCGAAAATCCACAGTACCCTCCCTTGGAAAAATGAGTCCGAAAAATCATGGCATTCGAAACAGATTTTTTCGATTTTTTTTCTCACGGGTACGAGTTACGCGGTTGCGGTTGACTTTTTCTTATTCGAAATCAGATTCTCTATAAAGTGCACCTAATGGTTTCCTTTTAGCTTGAAATTTTTTTTTCTCGAAAATCCACAGTACCCTCCCTTGGAAAAATGACTCGGAAAAATCATGGCATTCGAAACAGATTTTTTCGATTTTTTTCTCACGGGTACGAGTTACGCGGTTGCGGTTGACTTTTTCTTATTCGAAATCAAATTCTCTATAAAATGCACCTAATTATTTCCTTTTAGCTTGAAATTTTTTTTTCTCGAAAATCCACAGTACCCTCCCTTGGAAAAATGAGTCCGAAAAATCATGGCATTCGAAACAGATTTTCTCGATTTTTTTTCTCACGGGTACGAGTTACGCGGTTGCGGTTGACTTTTTCTTATTCGAAATCAGATTCTCTATAAAATGCACCTAATGGTTTCCTTTTAGCTTGAAATTTTTTTTTCTCGAAAATCCACAGTACCCTCCCTTGGAAAAATGACTCGGAAAAATCATGGCATTCGAAACAGATTTTTTCGATTTTTTTTCTCACGGGTACGAGTTACGCGGTTGCGGTTGACTTTTTCTTATTCGAAATCAGATTCTCTATAAAATGCACCTAATGGTTTCCTTTTAGCTTGAAATTATTTTTTCTCGAAAATCCACAGTACCCTCCCTTGGAAAAATGACTCGGAAAAATCATGGCATTCGAAACAGATTTTTTCGATTTTTTTCTCACGGGTACGAGTTACGCGGTTGCGGTTGACTTTTTCTTATTCGAAATCAAATTCTCTATAAAATGCACCTAATTATTTCCTTTTAGCTTGAAATTTTTTTTTCTCGAAAATCCACAGTACCCTCCCTTGGAAAAATGAGTCCGAAAAATCATGGCATTCGAAACAGATTTTTTCGATTTTTTTTCTCACGGGTACGAGTTACGCGGTTGCGGTTGACTTTTTCTTATTCGAAATCAGATTCTCTATAAAGTGCACCTAATGGTTTCCTTTTAGCTTGAAATTTTTTTTTCTCGAAAATCCACAGTACCCTCCCTTGGAAAAATGACTCGGAAAAATCATGGCATTCGAAACAGATTTTTTCGATTTTTTTCTCACGGGTACGAGTTACGCGGTTGCGGTTGACTTTTTCTTATTCGAAATCAGATTCTCTATAAAATGCACCTAATGGTTTCCTTTTAGCTTGAAATTATTTTTTCTCGAAAATCCACAGTACCCTCCCTTGGAAAAATGACTCGGAAAAATCATGGCATTCGAAACAGATTTTTTCGATTTTTTTCTCACGGGTACGAGTTACGCGGTTGCGGTTGACTTTTTCTTATTCGAAATCAAATTCTCTATAAAATGCACCTAATTATTTCCTTTTAGCTTGAAATTTTTTTTTCTCGAAAATCCACAGTACCCTCCCTTGGAAAAATGAGTCCGAAAAATCATGGCATTCGAAACAGATTTTCTCGATTTTTTTCTCACGGGTACGAGTTACGCGGTTGCGGTTGACTTTTTCTTATTCGAAATCAGATTCTCTATAAAATGCACCTAATGGTTTCCTTTTAGCTTGAAATTTTTTTTTCTCGAAAATCCACAGTACCCTCCCTTGGAAAAATGACTCGGAAAAATCATGGCATTCGAAACAGATTTTTTCGATTTTTTTCTCACGGGTACGAGTTACGCGGTTGCGGTTGACTTTTTCTTATTCGAAATCAGATTCTCTATAAAATGCACCTAATGGTTTCCTTTTAGCTTGAAATTTTTTTTCTCGAAAATCCACAGTACCCTCCCTTGGAAAAATGACTCGGAAAAATCATGGCATTCGAAACAGATTTTTTCGATTTTTTTCTCACGGGTACGAGTTACGCGGTTGCGGTTGACTTTTTCTTATTCGAAATCAAATTCTCTATAAAATGCACCTAATTATTTCCTTTTAGCTTGAAATTTTTTTTTCTCGAAAATCCACAGTACCCTCCCTTGGAAAAATGAGTCCGAAAAATCATGGCATTCGAAACAGATTTTTTCGATTTTTTTTCTCACGGGTACGAGTTACGCGGTTGCGGTTGACTTTTTCTTATTCGAAATCAGATTCTCTATATGCACCTAATGGTTTCCTTTTAGCTTGAAATTTTTTTTTCTCGAAAATCCACAGTACCCTCCCTTGGAAAAATGACTCGGAAAAATCATGGCATTCGAAACAGATTTTTTCGATTTTTTTCTCACGGGTACGAGTTACGCGGTTGCGGTTGACTTTTTCTTATTCGAAATCAGATTCTCTATAAAATGCACCTAATGGTTTCCTTTTAGCTTGAAATTATTTTTTCTCGAAAATCCACAGTACCCTCCCTTGGAAAAATGACTCGGAAAAATCATGGCATTCGAAACAGATTTTTTCGATTTTTTTCTCACGGGTACGAGTTACGCGGTTGCGGTTGACTTTTTCTTATTCGAAATCAAATTCTCTATAAAATGCACCTAATGGTTTCCTTTTAGCTTGAAATTATTTTTTCTCGAAAATCCACAGTACCCTCCCTTGGAAAAATGACTCGGAAAAATCATGGCATTCGAAACAGATTTTTTCGATTTTTTTCTCACGGGTACGAGTTACGCGGTTGCGGTTGACTTTTTCTTATTCGAAATCAGATTCTCTATAAAATGCACCTAATGGTTTCCTTTTAGCTTGAAATTTTTTTTTCTCGAAAATCCACAGTACCCTCCCTTGGAAAAATGACTCGGAAAAATCATGGCATTCGAAACAGATTTTTTCGATTTTTTTCTCACGGGTACGAGTTACGCGGTTGCGGTTGACTTTTTCTTATTCGAAATCAGATTCTCTATAAAATGCACCTAATGGTTTCCTTTTAGCTTGAAATTTTTTTTCTCGAAAATCCACAGTACCCTCCCTTGGAAAAATGACTCGGAAAAATCATGGCATTCGAAACAGATTTTTTCGATTTTTTTCTCACGGGTACGAGTTACGCGGTTGCGGTTGACTTTTTCTTATTCGAAATCAAATTCTCTATAAAATGCACCTAATTATTTCCTTTTAGCTTGAAATTTTTTTTTCTCGAAAATCCACAGTACCCTCCCTTGGAAAAATGAGTCCGAAAAATCATGGCATTCGAAACAGATTTTTTCGATTTTTTTTCTCACGGGTACGAGTTACGCGGTTGCGGTTGACTTTTTCTTATTCGAAATCAGATTCTCTATATGCACCTAATGGTTTCCTTTTAGCTTGAAATTTTTTTTTCTCGAAAATCCACAGTACCCTCCCTTGGAAAAATGACTCGGAAAAATCATGGCATTCGAAACAGATTTTTTCGATTTTTTTCTCACGGGTACGAGTTACGCGGTTGCGGTTGACTTTTTCTTATTCGAAATCAGATTCTCTATAAAATGCACCTAATGGTTTCCTTTTAGCTTGAAATTATTTTTTCTCGAAAATCCACAGTACCCTCCCTTGGAAAAATGACTCGGAAAAATCATGGCATTCGAAACAGATTTTTTCGATTTTTTTCTCACGGGTACGAGTTACGCGGTTGCGGTTGACTTTTTCTTATTCGAAATCAAATTCTCTATAAAATGCACCTAATGGTTTCCTTTTAGCTTGAAATTATTTTTTCTCGAAAATCCACAGTACCCTCCCTTGGAAAAATGACTCGGAAAAATCATGGCATTCGAAACAGATTTTTTCGATTTTTTTCTCACGGGTACGAGTTACGCGGTTGCGGTTGACTTTTTCTTATTCGAAATCAGATTCTCTATAAAATGCACCTAATGGTTTCCTTTTAGCTTGAAATTATTTTTTCTCGAAAATCCACAGTACCCTCCCTTGGAAAAATGACTCGGAAAAATCATGGCATTCGAAACAGATTTTTTCGATTTTTTTCTCACGGGTACGAGTTACGCGGTTGCGGTTGACTTTTTCTTATTCGAAATCAAATTCTCTATAAAATGCACCTAATTATTTCCTTTTAGGTTGAAATTTTTTTTTCTCGAAAATTCACAGTACCCTCCCTTGGAAAAATGAGTCCGAAAAATCATGGCATTCGAAACAGATTTTCTCGATTTTTTTCTCACGGGTACGAGTTACGCGGTTGCGGTTGACTTTTTCTTATTCGAAATCAGATTCTCTATAAAATGCACCTAATGGTTTCCTTTTAGCTTGAAATTTTTTTTCTCGAAAATCCACAGTACCCTCCCTTGGAAAAATAAGTCCGAAAAATCATGGCATTCGAAACAGATTTTTTCGATTTTTTTTCTCACGGGTACGAGTTACGCGGTTGCGGTTGACTTTTTCTTATTCGAAATCAGATTCTCTATAAAATGCACCTAATGGTTTCCTTTTAGCTTGAAATTTTTTTTTCTCGAAAATCCACAGTACCCTCCCTTGGAAAAATGACTCGGAAAAATCATGGCATTCGAAACAGATTTTTTCGATTTTTTTCTCACGGGTACGAGTTACGCGGTTGCGGTTGACTTTTTCTTATTCGAAATAAGATTCTCTATAAAATGCACCTAATGGTTTCCTTTTAGCTTGAAATTTTTTTTCTCGAAAATCCACAGTACCCTCCCTTGGAAAAATAAGTCCGAAAAATCATGGCATTCGAAACAGATTTTTTCGATTTTTTTTCTCACGGGTACGAGTTACGCGGTTGCGGTTGACTTTTTCTTATTCGAAATCAGATTCTCTATAAAATGCACCTAATGGTTTCCTTTTAGCTTGAAATTTTTTTTTCTCGAAAATCCACAGTACCCTCCCTTGGAAAAATAAGTCCGAAAAATCATGGCATTCGAAACAGATTTTTTCGATTTTTTTTCTCACGGGTACGAGTTACGCGGTTGCGGTTGACTTTTTCTTATTCGAAATCAGATTCTCTATAAAATGCACCTAATGGTTTCCTTTTAGCTTGAAATTTTTTTTTCTCGAAAATCCACAGTACCCTCCCTTGGAAAAATAAGTCCGAAAAATCATGGCATTCGAAACAGATTTTTTCGATTTTTTTTCTCACGGGTACGAGTTACGCGGTTGCGGTTGACTTTTTCTTATTCGAAATCAGATTCTCTATAAAATGCACCTAATGGTTTCCTTTTAGCTTGAAATTTTTTTTTCTCGAAAATCCACAGTACCCTCCCTTGGAAAAATGACTCGGAAAAATCATGGCATTCGAAACAGATTTTTTCGATTTTTTTCTCACGGGTACGAGTTACGCGGTTGCGGTTGACTTTTTCTTATTCGAAATAAGATTCTCTATAAAATGCACCTAATGGTTTCCTTTTAGCTTGAAATTTTTTTTCTCGAAAATCCACAGTACCCTCCCTTGGAAAAATGACTCGGAAAAATCATGGCATTCGAAACAGATTTTTTCGATTTTTTTTCTCACGGGTACGAGTTACGCGGTTGCGGTTGACTTTTTCTTATTCGAAATCAGATTCTCTATAAAATGCACCTAATGGTTTCCTTTTAGCTTGAAATTATTTTTTCTCGAAAATCCACAGTACCCTCCCTTGGAAAAATGACTCGGAAAAATCATGGCATTCGAAACAGATTTTTTCGATTTTTTTTCTCACGGGTACGAGTTACGCGGTTGCGGTTGACTTTTTCTTATTCGAAATCAGATTCTCTATAAAGTGCACCTAATGGTTTCCTTTTAGCTTGAAATTTTTTTTCTCGAAAATCCACAGTACCCTCCCTTGGAAAAATGACTCGGAAAAATCATGGCATTCGAAACAGATTTTTTCGATTTTTTTCTCACGGGTACGAGTTACGCGGTTGCGGTTGACTTTTTCTTATTCGAAATCAGATTCTCTATAAAATGCACCTAATGGTTTCCTTTTAGCTTGAAATTATTTTTTCTCGAAAATCCACAGTACCCTCCCTTGGAAAAATGACTCGGAAAAATCATGGCATTCGAAACAGATTTTTTCGATTTTTTTCTCACGGGTACGAGTTACGCGGTTGCGGTTGACTTTTTCTTATTCGAAATCAGATTCTCTATAAAATGCACCTAATGGTTTCCTTTTAGCTTGAAATTTTTTTTCTCGAAAATCCACAGTACCCTCCCTTGGAAAAATGACTCGGAAAAATCATGGCATTCGAAACAGATTTTTTCGATTTTTTTCTCACGGGTACGAGTTACGCGGTTGCGGTTGACTTTTTCTTATTCGAAATAAGATTCTCTATAAAATGCACCTAATGGTTTCCTTTTAGCTTGAAATTTTTTTTCTCGAAAATCCACAGTACCCTCCCTTGGAAAAATAAGTCCGAAAAATCATGGCATTCGAAACAGATTTTTTCGATTTTTTTTCTCACGGGTACGAGTTACGCGGTTGCGGTTGACTTTTTCTTATTCGAAATCAGATTCTCTATAAAATGCACCTAATGGTTTCCTTTTAGCTTGAAATTTTTTTTTCTCGAAAATCCACAGTACCCTCCCTTGGAAAAATAATTCCGAAAAATCATGGCATTCGAAACAGATTTTTTCGATTTTTTTTCTCACGGGTACGAGTTACGCGGTTGCGGTTGACTTTTTCTTATTCGAAATCAGATTCTCTATAAAATGCACCTAATGGTTTCCTTTTAGCTTGAAATTTTTTTTTCTCGAAAATCCACAGTACCCTCCCTTGGAAAAATAAGTCCGAAAAATCATGGCATTCGAAACAGATTTTTTCGATTTTTTTTCTCACGGGTACGAGTTACGCGGTTGCGGTTGACTTTTTCTTATTCGAAATCAGATTCTCTATAAAATGCACCTAATGGTTTCCTTTTAGCTTGAAATTTTTTTTTCTCGAAAATCCACAGTACCCTCCCTTGGAAAAATGACTCGGAAAAATCATGGCATTCGAAACAGATTTTTTCGATTTTTTTCTCACGGGTACGAGTTACGCGGTTGCGGTTGACTTTTTCTTATTCGAAATAAGATTCTCTATAAAATGCACCTAATGGTTTCCTTTTAGCTTGAAATTTTTTTTCTCGAAAATCCACAGTACCCTCCCTTGGAAAAATGACTCGGAAAAATCATGGCATTCGAAACAGATTTTTTCGATTTTTTTTCTCACGGGTACGAGTTACGCGGTTGCGGTTGACTTTTTCTTATTCGAAATCAGATTCTCTATAAAATGCACCTAATGGTTTCCTTTTAGCTTGAAATTATTTTTTCTCGAAAATCCACAGTACCCTCCCTTGGAAAAATGACTCGGAAAAATCATGGCATTCGAAACAGATTTTTTCGATTTTTTTCTCACGGGTACGAGTTACGCGGTTGCGGTTGACTTTTTCTTATTCGAAATCAAATTCTCTATAAAATGCACCTAATTATTTCCTTTTAGCTTGAAATTTTTTTTTCTCGAAAATCCACAGTACCCTCCCTTGGAAAAATGAGTCCGAAAAATCATGGCATTCGAAACAGATTTTTTCGATTTTTTTTCTCACGGGTACGAGTTACGCGGTTGCGGTTGACTTTTTCTTATTCGAAATCAGATTCTCTATAAAGTGCACCTAATGGTTTCCTTTTAGCTTGAAATTTTTTTTCTCGAAAATCCACAGTACCCTCCCTTGGAAAAATGACTCGGAAAAATCATGGCATTCGAAACAGATTTTTTCGATTTTTTTCTCACGGGTACGAGTTACGCGGTTGCGGTTGACTTTTTCTTATTCGAAATCAGATTCTCTATAAAATGCACCTAATGGTTTCCTTTTAGCTTGAAATTATTTTTTCTCGAAAATCCACAGTACCCTCCCTTGGAAAAATGACTCGGAAAAATCATGGCATTGGAAACAGATTTTTTCGATTTTTTTCTCACGGGTACGAGTTACGCGGTTGCGGTTGACTTTTTCTTATTCGAAATCAAATTCTCTATAAAATGCACCTAATGGTTTCCTTTTAGCTTGAAATTATTTTTTCTCGAAAATCCACAGTACCCTCCCTTGGAAAAATGACTCGGAAAAATCATGGCATTCGAAACAGATTTTTTCGATTTTTTTCTCACGGGTACGAGTTACGCGGTTGCGGTTGACTTTTTCTTATTCGAAATCAGATTCTCTATAAAATGCACCTAATGGTTTCCTTTTAGCTTGAAATTATTTTTTCTCGAAAATCCACAGTACCCTCCCTTGGAAAAATGACTCGGAAAAATCATGGCATTCGAAACAGATTTTTTCGATTTTTTTCTCACGGGTACGAGTTACGCGGTTGCGGTTGACTTTTTCTTATTCGAAATCAAATTCTCTATAAAATGCACCTAATTATTTCCTTTTAGCTTGAAATTTTTTTTTCTCGAAAATCCACAGTACCCTCCCTTGGAAAAATGAGTCCGAAAAATCATGGCATTCGAAACAGATTTTCTCGATTTTTTTTCTCACGGGTACGAGTTACGCGGTTGCGGTTGACTTTTTCTTATTCGAAATCAGATTCTCTATAATATGCACCTAATGGTTTCCTTTTAGCTTGAAATTTTTTTTTCTCGAAAATCCACAGTACCCTCCCTTGGAAAAATAAGTCCGAAAAATCATGGCATTCGAAACAGATTTTTTCGATTTTTTTTCTCACGGGTACGAGTTACGCGGTTGCGGTTGACTTTTTCTTATTCGAAATCAGATTCTCTATAAAATGCACCTAATGGTTTCCTTTTAGCTTGAAATTATTTTTTCTCGAAAATCCACAGTACCCTCCCTTGGAAAAATGACTCGGAAAAATCATGGCATTCGAAACAGATTTTTTCGATTTTTTTCTCACGGGTACGAGTTACGCGGTTGCGGTTGACTTTTTCTTATTCGAAATCAAATTCTCTATAAAATGCACCTAATGGTTTCCTTTTAGCTTGAAATTATTTTTTCTCGAAAATCCACAGTACCCTCCCTTGGAAAAATGACTCGGAAAAATCATGGCATTCGAAACAGATTTTTTCGATTTTTTTTCTCACGGGTACGAGTTACGCGGTTGCGGTTGACTTTTTCTTATTCGAAATCAGATTCTCTATAAAATGCACCTAATGGTTTCCTTTTAGCTTGAAATTTTTTTTTCTCGAAAATCCACAGTACCCTCCCTTGGAAAAATAAGTCCGAAAAATCATGGCATTCGAAACAGATTTTTTCGATTTTTTTTCTCACGGGTACGAGTTACGCGGTTGCGGTTGACTTTTTCTTATTCGAAATCAGATTCTCTATAAAATGCACCTAATGGTTTCCTTTTAGCTTGAAATTATTTTTTCTCGAAAATCCACAGTACCCTCCCTTGGAAAAATGACTCGGAAAAATCATGGCATTCGAAACAGATTTTTTCGATTTTTTTCTCACGGGTACGAGTTACGCGGTTGCGGTTGACTTTTTCTTATTCGAAATCAAATTCTCTATAAAATGCACCTAATGGTTTCCTTTTAGCTTGAAATTATTTTTTCTCGAAAATCCACAGTACCCTCCCTTGGAAAAATGACTCGGAAAAATCATGGCATTCGAAACAGATTTTTTCGATTTTTTTTCTCACGGGTACGAGTTACGCGGTTGCGGTTGACTTTTTCTTATTCGAAATCAGATTCTCTATAAAATGCACCTAATGGCTTCCTTTTAGCTTGAAATTATTTTTTCTCGAAAATCCACAGTACCCTCCCTTGGAAAAATGACTCGGAAAAATCATGGCATTCGAAACAGATTTTTTCGATTTTTTTCTCACGGGTACGAGTTACGCGGTTGCGGTTGACTTTTTCTTATTCGAAATCAAATTCTCTATAAAATGCACCTAATTATTTCCTTTTAGCTTGAAATTTTTTTTTCTCGAAAATCCACAGTACCCTCCCTTGGAAAAATGAGTCCGAAAAATCATGGCATTCGAAACAGATTTTTTCGATTTTTTTTCTCACGGGTACGAGTTACGCGGTTGCGGTTGACTTTTTCTTATTCGAAATCAGATTCTCTATAAAGTGCACCTAATGGTTTCCTTTTAGCTTGAAATTTTTTTTCTCGAAAATCCACAGTACCCTCCCTTGGAAAAATGACTCGGAAAAATCATGGCATTCGAAACAGATTTTTTCGATTTTTTTCTCACGGGTACGAGTTACGCGGTTGCGGTTGACTTTTTCTTATTCGAAATCAGATTCTCTATAAAATGCACCTAATGGTTTCCTTTTAGCTTGAAATTATTTTTTCTCGAAAATCCACAGTACCCTCCCTTGGAAAAATGACTCGGAAAAATCATGGCATTCGAAACAGATTTTTTCGATTTTTTTCTCACGGGTACGAGTTACGCGGTTGCGGTTGACTTTTTCTTATTCGAAATCAAATTCTCTATAAAATGCACCTAATGGTTTCCTTTTAGCTTGAAATTATTTTTTCTCGAAAATCCACAGTACCCTCCCTTGGAAAAATGACTCGGAAAAATCATGGCATTCGAAACAGATTTTTTCGATTTTTTTCTCACGGGTACGAGTTACGCGGTTGCGGTTGACTTTTTCTTATTCGAAATCAAATTCTCTATAAAATGCACCTAATTATTTCCTTTTAGCTTGAAATTTTTTTTTCTCGAAAATCCACAGTACCCTCCCTTGGAAAAATGAGTCCGAAAAATCATGGCATTCGAAACAGATTTTCTCGATTTTTTTCTCACGGGTACGAGTTACGCGGTTGCGGTTGACTTTTTCTTATTCGAAATCAGATTCTCTATAAAATGCACCTAATGGTTTCCTTTTAGCTTGAAATTTTTTTTCTCGAAAATCCACAGTACCCTCCCTTGGAAAAATAAGTCCGAAAAATCATGGCATTCGAAACAGATTTTTTCGATTTTTTTTCTCACGGGTACGAGTTACGCGGTTGCGGTTGACTTTTTCTTATTCGAAATCAGATTCTCTATAAAATGCACCTAATGGTTTCCTTTTAGCTTGAAATTTTTTTTTCTCGAAAATCCACAGTACCCTCCCTTGGAAAAATGACTCGGAAAAATCATGGCATTCGAAACAGATTTTTTCGATTTTTTTTCTCACGGGTACGAGTTACGCGGTTGCGGTTGACTTTTTCTTATTCGAAATCAGATTCTCTATAAAATGCACCTAATGGTTTCCTTTTAGCTTGAAATTATTTTTTCTCGAAAATCCACAGTACCCTCCCTTGGAAAAATGACTCGGAAAAATCATGGCATTCGAAACAGATTTTTTCGATTTTTTTCTCACGGGTACGAGTTACGCGGTTGCGGTTGACTTTTTCTTATTCGAAATCAAATTCTCTATAAAATGCACCTAATTATTTCCTTTTAGCTTGAAATTTTTTTTTCTCGAAAATCCACAGTACCCTCCCTTGGAAAAATGAGTCCGAAAAATCATGGCATTCGAAACAGATTTTTTCGATTTTTTTTCTCACGGGTACGAGTTACGCGGTTGCGGTTGACTTTTTCTTATTCGAAATCAGATTCTCTATAAAGTGCACCTAATGGTTTCCTTTTAGCTTGAAATTTTTTTTTCTCGAAAATCCACAGTACCCTCCCTTGGAAAAATGACTCGGAAAAATCATGGCATTCGAAACAGATTTTTTCGATTTTTTTCTCACGGGTACGAGTTACGCGGTTGCGGTTGACTTTTTCTTATTCGAAATCAGATTCTCTATAAAATGCACCTAATGGTTTCCTTTTAGCTTGAAATTATTTTTTCTCGAAAATCCACAGTACCCTCCCTTGGAAAAATGACTCGGAAAAATCATGGCATTCGAAACAGATTTTTTCGATTTTTTTCTCACGGGTACGAGTTACGCGGTTGCGGTTGACTTTTTCTTATTCGAAATCAAATTCTCTATAAAATGCACCTAATTATTTCCTTTTAGCTTGAAATTTTTTTTTCTCGAAAATCCACAGTACCCTCCCTTGGAAAAATGAGTCCGAAAAATCATGGCATTCGAAACAGATTTTCTCGATTTTTTTCTCACGGGTACGAGTTACGCGGTTGCGGTTGACTTTTTCTTATTCGAAATCAGATTCTCTATAAAATGCACCTAATGGTTTCCTTTTAGCTTGAAATTTTTTTTCTCGAAAATCCACAGTACCCTCCCTTGGAAAAATAAGTCCGAAAAATCATGGCATTCGAAACAGATTTTTTCGATTTTTTTTCTCACGGGTACGAGTTACGCGGTTGCGGTTGACTTTTTCTTATTCGAAATCAGATTCTCTATAAAATGCACCTAATGGTTTCCTTTTAGCTTGAAATTTTTTTTTCTCGAAAATCCACAGTACCCTCCCTTGGAAAAATGACTCGGAAAAATCATGGCATTCGAAACAGATTTTTTCGATTTTTTTCTCACGGGTACGAGTTACGCGGTTGCGGTTGACTTTTTCTTATTCGAAATAAGATTCTCTATAAAATGCACCTAATGGTTTCCTTTTAGCTTGAAATTTTTTTTCTCGAAAATCCACAGTACCCTCCCTTGGAAAAATAAGTCCGAAAAATCATGGCATTCGAAACAGATTTTTTCGATTTTTTTTCTCACGGGTACGAGTTACGCGGTTGCGGTTGACTTTTTCTTATTCGAAATCAGATTCTCTATAAAATGCACCTAATGGTTTCCTTTTAGCTTGAAATTTTTTTTTCTCGAAAATCCACAGTACCCTCCCTTGGAAAAATAAGTCCGAAAAATCATGGCATTCGAAACAGATTTTTTCGATTTTTTTTCTCACGGGTACGAGTTACGCGGTTGCGGTTGACTTTTTCTTATTCGAAATCAGATTCTCTATAAAATGCACCTAATGGTTTCCTTTTAGCTTGAAATTTTTTTTTCTCGAAAATCCACAGTACCCTCCCTTGGAAAAATGACTCGGAAAAATCATGGCATTCGAAACAGATTTTTTCGATTTTTTTCTCACGGGTACGAGTTACGCGGTTGCGGTTGACTTTTTCTTATTCGAAATAAGATTCTCTATAAAATGCACCTAATGGTTTCCTTTTAGCTTGAAATTTTTTTTCTCGAAAATCCACAGTACCCTCCCTTGGAAAAATGACTCGGAAAAATCATGGCATTCGAAACAGATTTTTTCGATTTTTTTTCTCACGGGTACGAGTTACGCGGTTGCGGTTGACTTTTTCTTATTCGAAATCAAATTCTCTATAAAATGCACCTAATTATTTCCTTTTAGCTTGAAATTTTTTTTTCTCGAAAATCCACAGTACCCTCCCTTGGAAAAATGAGTCCGAAAAATCATGGCATTCGAAACAGATTTTTTCGATTTTTTTTCTCACGGGTACGAGTTACGCGGTTGCGGTTGACTTTTTCTTATTCGAAATCAGATTCTCTATAAAGTGCACCTAATGGTTTCCTTTTAGCTTGAAATTTTTTTTCTCGAAAATCCACAGTACCCTCCCTTGGAAAAATGACTCGGAAAAATCATGGCATTCGAAACAGATTTTTTCGATTTTTTTCTCACGGGTACGAGTTACGCGGTTGCGGTTGACTTTTTCTTATTCGAAATCAGATTCTCTATAAAATGCACCTAATGGTTTCCTTTTAGCTTGAAATTATTTTTTCTCGAAAATCCACAGTACCCTCCCTTGGAAAAATGACTCGGAAAAATCATGGCATTGGAAACAGATTTTTTCGATTTTTTTCTCACGGGTACGAGTTACGCGGTTGCGGTTGACTTTTTCTTATTCGAAATCAAATTCTCTATAAAATGCACCTAATGGTTTCCTTCTAGCTTGAAATTATTTTTTCTCGAAAATCCACAGTACCCTCCCTTGGAAAAATGACTCGGAAAAATCATGGCATTCGAAACAGATTTTTTCGATTTTTTTCTCACGGGTACGAGTTACGCGGTTGCGGTTGACTTTTTCTTATTCGAAATCAGATTCTCTATAAAATGCACCTAATGGTTTCCTTTTAGCTTGAAATTATTTTTTCTCGAAAATCCACAGTACCCTCCCTTGGAAAAATGACTCGGAAAAATCATGGCATTCGAAACAGATTTTTTCGATTTTTTTCTCACGGGTACGAGTTACGCGGTTGCGGTTGACTTTTTCTTATTCGAAATCAAATTCTCTATAAAATGCACCTAATTATTTCCTTTTAGCTTGAAATTTTTTTTTCTCGAAAATCCACAGTACCCTCCCTTGGAAAAATGAGTCCGAAAAATCATGGCATTCGAAACAGATTTTCTCGATTTTTTTTCTCACGGGTACGAGTTACGCGGTTGCGGTTGACTTTTTCTTATTCGAAATCAGATTCTCTATAAAATGCACCTAATGGTTTCCTTTTAGCTTGAAATTTTTTTTTCTCGAAAATCCACAGTACCCTCCCTTGGAAAAATGACTCGGAAAAATCATGGCATTCGAAACAGATTTTTTCGATTTTTTTCTCACGGGTACGAGTTACGCGGTTGCGGTTGACTTTTTCTTATTCGAAATAAGATTCTCTATAAAATGCACCTAATGGTTTCCTTTTAGCTTGAAATTTTTTTTCTCGAAAATCCACAGTACCCTCCCTTGGAAAAATGACTCGGAAAAATCATGGCATTCGAAACAGATTTTTTCGATTTTTTTTCTCACGGGTACGAGTTACGCGGTTGCGGTTGACTTTTTCTTATTCGAAATCAAATTCTCTATAAAATGCACCTAATTATTTCCTTTTAGCTTGAAATTTTTTTTTCTCGAAAATCCACAGTACCCTCCCTTGGAAAAATGAGTCCGAAAAATCATGGCATTCGAAACAGATTTTTTCGATTTTTTTTCTCACGGGTACGAGTTACGCGGTTGCGGTTGACTTTTTCTTATTCGAAATCAGATTCTCTATAAAGTGCACCTAATGGTTTCCTTTTAGCTTGAAATTTTTTTTCTCGAAAATCCACAGTACCCTCCCTTGGAAAAATGACTCGGAAAAATCATGGCATTCGAAACAGATTTTTTCGATTTTTTTCTCACGGGTACGAGTTACGCGGTTGCGGTTGACTTTTTCTTATTCGAAATCAGATTCTCTATAAAATGCACCTAATGGTTTCCTTTTAGCTTGAAATTATTTTTTCTCGAAAATCCACAGTACCCTCCCTTGGAAAAATGACTCGGAAAAATCATGGCATTGGAAACAGATTTTTTCGATTTTTTTCTCACGGGTACGAGTTACGCGGTTGCGGTTGACTTTTTCTTATTCGAAATCAAATTCTCTATAAAATGCACCTAATGGTTTCCTTCTAGCTTGAAATTATTTTTTCTCGAAAATCCACAGTACCCTCCCTTGGAAAAATGACTCGGAAAAATCATGGCATTCGAAACAGATTTTTTCGATTTTTTTCTCACGGGTACGAGTTACGCGGTTGCGGTTGACTTTTTCTTATTCGAAATCAGATTCTCTATAAAATGCACCTAATGGTTTCCTTTTAGCTTGAAATTATTTTTTCTCGAAAATCCACAGTACCCTCCCTTGGAAAAATGACTCGGAAAAATCATGGCATTCGAAACAGATTTTTTCGATTTTTTTCTCACGGGTACGAGTTACGCGGTTGCGGTTGACTTTTTCTTATTCGAAATCAAATTCTCTATAAAATGCACCTAATTATTTCCTTTTAGCTTGAAATTTTTTTTTCTCGAAAATCCACAGTACCCTCCCTTGGAAAAATGAGTCCGAAAAATCATGGCATTCGAAACAGATTTTCTCGATTTTTTTTCTCACGGGTACGAGTTACGCGGTTGCGGTTGACTTTTTCTTATTCGAAATCAGATTCTCTATAAAATGCACCTAATGGTTTCCTTTTTGCTTGAAATTTTTTTTTCTCGAAAATCCACAGTACCCTCCCTTGGAAAAATAAGTCCGAAAAATCATGGCATTCGAAACAGATTTTTTCGATTTTTTTTCTCACGGGTACGAGTTACGCGGTTGCGGTTGACTTTTTCTTATTCGAAATCAGATTCTCTATAAAATGCACCTAATGGTTTCCTTTTAGCTTGAAATTTTTTTTTCTCGAAAATCCACAGTACCCTCCCTTGGAAAAATGACTCGGAAAAATCATGGCATTCGAAACAGATTTTTTCGATTTTTTTCTCACGGGTACGAGTTACGCGGTTGCGGTTGACTTTTTCTTATTCGAAATAAGATTCTCTATAAAATGCACCTAATGGTTTCCTTTTAGCTTGAAATTTTTTTTTCTCGAAAATCCACAGTACCCTCCCTTGGAAAAATAAGTCCGAAAAATCATGGCATTCGAAACAGATTTTTTCGATTTTTTTTCTCACGGGTACGAGTTACGCGGTTGCGGTTGACTTTTTCTTATTCGAAATCAGATTCTCTATAAAATGCACCTAATGGTTTCCTTTTAGCTTGAAATTTTTTTTTCTCGAAAATCCACAGTACCCTCCCTTGGAAAAATGACTCGGAAAAATCATGGCATTCGAAACAGATTTTTTCGATTTTTTTCTCACGGGTACGAGTTACGCGGTTGCGGTTGACTTTTTCTTATTCGAAATAAGATTCTCTATAAAATGCACCTAATGGTTTCCTTTTAGCTTGAAATTTTTTTTTCTCGAAAATCCACAGTACCCTCCCTTGGAAAAATGACTCGGAAAAATCATGGCATTCGAAACAGATTTTTTCGATTTTTTTCTCACGGGTACGAGTTACGCGGTTGCGGTTGACTTTTTCTTATTCGAAATAAGATTCTCTATAAAATGCACCTAATGGTTTCCTTTTAGCTTGAAATTTTTTTTTCTCGAAAATCCACAGTACCCTCCCTTGGAAAAATAAGTCCGAAAAATCATGGCATTCGAAACAGATTTTTTCGATTTTTTTTCTCACGGGTACGAGTTACGCGGTTGCGGTTGACTTTTTCTTATTCGAAATCAGATTCTCTATAAAATGCACCTAATGGTTTCCTTTTAGCTTGAAATTTTTTTTTCTCGAAAATCCACAGTACCCTCCCTTGGAAAAATGACTCGGAAAAATCATGGCATTCGAAACAGATTTTCTCGATTTTTTTTCTCACGGGTACGAGTTACGCGGTTGCGGTTGACTTTTTCTTATTCGAAATCAGATTCTCTATAAAATGCACCTAATGGTTTCCTTTTAGCTTGAAATTATTTTTTCTCGAAAATCCACAGTACCCTCCCTTGGAAAAATGACTCGGAAAAATCATGGCATTCGAAACAGATTTTTTCGATTTTTTTCTCACGGGTACGAGTTACGCGGTTGCGGTTGACTTTTTCTTATTCGAAATCAAATTCTCTATAAAATGCACCTAATTATTTCCTTTTAGCTTGAAATTTTTTTTTCTCGAAAATCCACAGTACCCTCCCTTGGAAAAATGAGTCCGAAAAATCATGGCATTCGAAACAGATTTTCTCGATTTTTTTTCTCACGGGTACGAGTTACGCGGTTGCGGTTGACTTTTTCTTATTCGAAATCAGATTCTCTATAAAATGCACCTAATGGTTTCCTTTTAGCTTGAAATTTTTTTTTCTCGAAAATCCACAGTACCCTCCCTTGGAAAAATAAGTCCGAAAAATCATGGCATTCGAAACAGATTTTTTCGATTTTTTTCTCACGGGTACGAGTTACGCGGTTGCGGTTGACTTTTTCTTATTCGAAATCAAATTCTCTATAAAATGCACCTAATGGTTTCCTTTTAGCTTGAAATTATTTTTTCTCGAAAATCCACAGTACCCTCCCTTGGAAAAATGACTCGGAAAAATCATGGCATTCGAAACAGATTTTTTCGATTTTTTTCTCACGGGTACGAGTTACGCGGTTGCGGTTGACTTTTTCTTATTCGAAATCAAATTCTCTATAAAATGCACCTAATGGTTTCCTTTTAGCTTGAAATTATTTTTTCTCGAAAATCCACAGTACCCTCCCTTGGAAAAATGACTCGGAAAAATCATGGCATTCGAAACAGATTTTTTCGATTTTTTTCTCACGGGTACGAGTTACGCGGTTGCGGTTGACTTTTTCTTATTCGAAATCAAATTCTCTATAAAATGCACCTAATTATTTCCTTTTAGCTTGAAATTTTTTTTTCTCGAAAATCCACAGTACCCTCCCTTGGAAAAATGAGTCCGAAAAATCATGGCATTCGAAACAGATTTTTTCGATTTTTTTTCTCACGGGTACGAGTTACGCGGTTGCGGTTGACTTTTTCTTATTCGAAATCAGATTCTCTATAAAGTGCACCTAATGGTTTCCTTTTAGCTTGAAATTTTTTTTCTCGAAAATCCACAGTACCCTCCCTTGGAAAAATGACTCGGAAAAATCATGGCATTCGAAACAGATTTTTTCGATTTTTTTCTCACGGGTACGAGTTACGCGGTTGCGGTTGACTTTTTCTTATTCGAAATCAGATTCTCTATAAAATGCACCTAATGGTTTCCTTTTAGCTTGAAATTATTTTTTCTCGAAAATCCACAGTACCCTCCCTTGGAAAAATGACTCGGAAAAATCATGGCATTCGAAACAGATTTTTTCGATTTTTTTCTCACGGGTACGAGTTACGCGGTTGCGGTTGACTTTTTCTTATTCGAAATCAAATTCTCTATAAAATGCACCTAATGGTTTCCTTTTAGCTTGAAATTATTTTTTCTCGAAAATCCACAGTACCCTCCCTTGGAAAAATGACTCGGAAAAATCATGGCATTCGAAACAGATTTTTTCGATTTTTTTCTCACGGGTACGAGTTACGCGGTTGCGGTTGACTTTTTCTTATTCGAAATCAAATTCTCTATAAAATGCACCTAATTATTTCCTTTTAGCTTGAAATTTTTTTTTCTCGAAAATCCACAGTACCCTCCCTTGGAAAAATGAGTCCGAAAAATCATGGCATTCGAAACAGATTTTCTCGATTTTTTTCTCACGGGTACGAGTTACGCGGTTGCGGTTGACTTTTTCTTATTCGAAATCAGATTCTCTATAAAATGCACCTAATGGTTTCCTTTTAGCTTGAAATTTTTTTTCTCGAAAATCCACAGTACCCTCCCTTGGAAAAATAAGTCCGAAAAATCATGGCATTCGAAACAGATTTTTTCGATTTTTTTTCTCACGGGTACGAGTTACGCGGTTGCGGTTGACTTTTTCTTATTCGAAATCAGATTCTCTATAAAATGCACCTAATGGTTTCCTTTTAGCTTGAAATTTTTTTTTCTCGAAAATCCACAGTACCCTCCCTTGGAAAAATGACTCGGAAAAATCATGGCATTCGAAACAGATTTTTTCGATTTTTTTTCTCACGGGTACGAGTTACGCGGTTGCGGTTGACTTTTTCTTATTCGAAATCAGATTCTCTATAAAATGCACCTAATGGTTTCCTTTTAGCTTGAAATTATTTTTTCTCGAAAATCCACAGTACCCTCCCTTGGAAAAATGAGTCCGAAAAATCATGGCATTCGAAACAGATTTTCTCGATTTTTTTCTCACGAGTACGAGTTACGCGGTTGCGGTTGACTTTTTCTTATTCGAAATCAGATTCTCTATAAAATGCACCTAATGGTTTCCTTTTAGCTTGAAATTTTTTTTCTCGAAAATCCACAGTACCCTCCCTTGGAAAAATAAGTCCGAAAAATCATGGCATTCGAAACAGATTTTTTCGATTTTTTTTCTCACGGGTACGAGTTACGCGGTTGCGGTTGACTTTTTCTTATTCGAAATCAGATTCTCTATAAAATGCACCTAATGGTTTCCTTTTAGCTTGAAATTTTTTTTTCTCGAAAATCCACAGTACCCTCCCTTGGAAAAATGACTCGGAAAAATCATGGCATTCGAAACAGATTTTTTCGATTTTTTTCTCACGGGTACGAGTTACGCGGTTGCGGTTGACTTTTTCTTATTCGAAATAAGATTCTCTATAAAATGCACCTAATGGTTTCCTTTTAGCTTGAAATTTTTTTTCTCGAAAATCCACAGTACCCTCCCTTGGAAAAATGACTCGGAAAAATCATGGCATTCGAAACAGATTTTTTCGATTTTTTTCTCACGGGTACGAGTTACGCGGTTGCGGTTGACTTTTTCTTATTCGAAATCAAATTCTCTATAAAATGCACCTAATTATTTCCTTTTAGCTTGAAATTTTTTTTTCTCGAAAATCCACAGTACCCTCCCTTGGAAAAATGAGTCCGAAAAATCATGGCATTCGAAACAGATTTTTTCGATTTTTTTTCTCACGGGTACGAGTTACGCGGTTGCGGTTGACTTTTTCTTATTCGAAATCAGATTCTCTATATGCACCTAATGGTTTCCTTTTAGCTTGAAATTTTTTTTTCTCGAAAATCCACAGTACCCTCCCTTGGAAAAATGACTCGGAAAAATCATGGCATTCGAAACAGATTTTTTCGATTTTTTTCTCACGGGTACGAGTTACGCGGTTGCGGTTGACTTTTTCTTATTCGAAATCAGATTCTCTATAAAATGCACCTAATGGTTTCCTTTTAGCTTGAAATTATTTTTTCTCGAAAATCCACAGTACCCTCCCTTGGAAAAATGACTCGGAAAAATCATGGCATTCGAAACAGATTTTTTCGATTTTTTTCTCACGGGTACGAGTTACGCGGTTGCGGTTGACTTTTTCTTATTCGAAATCAAATTCTCTATAAAATGCACCTAATGGTTTCCTTTTAGCTTGAAATTATTTTTTCTCGAAAATCCACAGTACCCTCCCTTGGAAAAATGACTCGGAAAAATCATGGCATTCGAAACAGATTTTTTCGATTTTTTTCTCACGGGTACGAGTTACGCGGTTGCGGTTGACTTTTTCTTATTCGAAATCAGATTCTCTATAAAATGCACCTAATGGTTTCCTTTTAGCTTGAAATTATTTTTTCTCGAAAATCCACAGTACCCTCCCTTGGAAAAATGACTCGGAAAAATCATGGCATTCGAAACAGATTTTTTCGATTTTTTTCTCACGGGTACGAGTTACGCGGTTGTGGTTGACTTTTTCTTATTCGAAATCAAATTCTCTATAAAATGCACCTAATGGTTTCCTTTTAGCTTGAAATTATTTTTTCTCGAAAATCCACAGTACCCTCCCTTGGAAAAATGACTCGGAAAAATCATGGCATTCGAAACAGATTTTTTCGATTTTTTTCTCACGGGTACGAGTTACGCGGTTGCGGTTGACTTTTTCTTATTCGAAATCAGATTCTCTATAAAATGCACCTAATGGTTTCCTTTTAGCTTGAAATTATTTTTTCTCGAAAATCCACAGTACCCTCCCTTGGAAAAATGACTCGGAAAAATCATGGCATTCGAAACAGATTTTTTCGATTTTTTTCTCACGGGTACGAGTTACGCGGTTGCGGTTGACTTTTTCTTATTCGAAATCAAATTCTCTATAAAATGCACCTAATTATTTCCTTTTAGCTTGAAATTTTTTTTTCTCGAAAATCCACAGTACCCTCCCTTGGAAAAATGACTCGGAAAAATCATGGCATTCGAAACAGATTTTTTCGATTTTTTTCTCACGGGTACGAGTTACGCGGTTGCGGTTGACTTTTTCTTATTCGAAATAAGATTCTCTATAAAATGCACCTAATGGTTTCCTTTTAGCTTGAAATTTTTTTTTCTCGAAAATCGACAGTACCCTCCCTTGGAAAAATAAGTCCGAAAAATCATGGCATTCGGAACAGATTTTTTCGATTTTTTTTCTCACGGGTACGAGTTACGCGGTTGCGGTTGACTTTTTCTTATTCGAAATCAGATTCTCTATAAAATGCACCTAATGGTTTCCTTTTAGCTTGAAATTTTTTTTTCTCGAAAATCCACAGTACCCTCCCTTGGAAAAATGACTCGGAAAAATCATGGCATTCGAAACAGATTTTTTCGATTTTTTTCTCACGGGTACGAGTTACGCGGTTGCGGTTGACTTTTTCTTATTCGAAATCAAATTCTCTATAAAATGCACCTAATTATTTCCTTTTAGCTTGAAATTTTTTTTTCTCGAAAATCCACAGTACCCTCCCTTGGAAAAATGAGTCCGAAAAATCATGGCATTCGAAACAGATTTTTTCGATTTTTTTTCTCACGGGTACGAGTTACGCGGTTGCGGTTGACTTTTTCTTATTCGAAATCAGATTCTCTATATGCACCTAATGGTTTCCTTTTAGCTTGAAATTTTTTTTTCTCGAAAATCCACAGTACCCTCCCTTGGAAAAATGACTCGGAAAAATCATGGCATTCGAAACAGATTTTTTCGATTTTTTTCTCACGGGTACGAGTTACGCGGTTGCGGTTGACTTTTTCTTATTCGAAATCAAATTCTCTATAAAATGCACCTAATTATTTCCTTTTAGCTTGAAATTTTTTTTTCTCGAAAATCCACAGTACCCTCCCTTGGAAAAATGAGTCCGAAAAATCATGGCATTCGAAACAGATTTTCTCGATTTTTTTTCTCACGGGTACGAGTTACGCGGTTGCGGTTGACTTTTTCTTATTCGAAATCAGATTCTCTATAAAATGCACCTAATGGTTTCCTTTTAGCTTGAAATTTTTTTTTCTCGAAAATCCACAGTACCCTCCCTTGGAAAAATAAGTCCGAAAAATCATGGCATTCGAAACAGATTTTTTCGATTTTTTTCTCACGGGTACGAGTTACGCGGTTGCGGTTGA
Organism: Pholcus phalangioides; assembly: GCF_987345545.1. Taxonomy (NCBI): domain Eukaryota; kingdom Metazoa; phylum Arthropoda; class Arachnida; order Araneae; family Pholcidae; genus Pholcus; species Pholcus phalangioides. The sequence goes on from NW_028301628.1 coordinate 15,679,588, forward strand.
CTTTTTCTTATTCGAAATAAGATTCTCTATAAAATGCACCTAATGGTTTCCTTTTAGCTTGAAATTTTTTTTCTCGAAAATCCACAGTACCCTCCCTTGGAAAAATGACTCGGAAAAATCATGGCATTCGAAACAGATTTTTTCGATTTTTTTTCTCACGGGTACGAGTTACGCGGTTGCGGTTGACTTTTTCTTATTCGAAATCAGATTCTCTATAAAATGCACCTAATGGTTTCCTTTTAGCTTGAAATTATTTTTTCTCGAAAATCCACAGTACCCTCCCTTGGAAAAATGACTCGGAAAAATCATGGCATTCGAAACAGATTTTTTCGATTTTTTTCTCACGGGTACGAGTTACGCGGTTGCGGTTGACTTTTTCTTATTCGAAATCAAATTCTCTATAAAATGCACCTAATTATTTCCTTTTAGCTTGAAATTTTTTTTTCTCGAAAATCCACAGTACCCTCCCTTGGAAAAATGAGTCCGAAAAATCATGGCATTCGAAACAGATTTTTTCGATTTTTTTTCTCACGGGTACGAGTTACGCGGTTGCGGTTGACTTTTTCTTATTCGAAATCAGATTCTCTATAAAGTGCACCTAATGGTTTCCTTTTAGCTTGAAATTTTTTTTCTCGAAAATCCACAGTACCCTCCCTTGGAAAAATGACTCGGAAAAATCATGGCATTCGAAACAGATTTTTTCGATTTTTTTCTCACGGGTACGAGTTACGCGGTTGCGGTTGACTTTTTCTTATTCGAAATCAGATTCTCTATAAAATGCACCTAATGGTTTCCTTTTAGCTTGAAATTATTTTTTCTCGAAAATCCACAGTACCCTCCCTTGGAAAAATGACTCGGAAAAATCATGGCATTCGAAACAGATTTTTTCGATTTTTTTCTCACGGGTACGAGTTACGCGGTTGCGGTTGACTTTTTCTTATTCGAAATCAAATTCTCTATAAAATGCACCTAATGGTTTCCTTTTAGCTTGAAATTATTTTTTCTCGAAAATCCACAGTACCCTCCCTTGGAAAAATGACTCGGAAAAATCATGGCATTCGAAACAGATTTTTTCGATTTTTTTTCTCACAGGTACGAGTTACGCGGTTGCGGTTGACTTTTTCTTATTCGAAATCAGATTCTCTATAAAATGCACCTAATGGTTTCCTTTTAGCTTGAAATTATTTTTTCTCGAAAATCCACAGTACCCTCCCTTGGAAAAATGACTCGGAAAAATCATGGCATTCGAAACAGATTTTTTCGATTTTTTTCTCACGGGTACGAGTTACGCGGTTGCGGTTGACTTTTTCTTATTCGAAATCAAATTCTCTATAAAATGCACCTAATTATTTCCTTTTAGCTTGAAATTTTTTTTTCTCGAAAATCCACAGTACCCTCCCTTGGAAAAATGAGTCCGAAAAATCATGGCATTCGAAACAGATTTTTTCGATTTTTTTTCTCACGGGTACGAGTTACGCGGTTGCGGTTGACTTTTTCTTATTCGAAATCAGATTCTCTATAAAGTGCACCTAATGGTTTCCTTTTAGCTTGAAATTATTTTTTCTCGAAAATCCACAGTACCCTCCCTTGGAAAAATGACTCGGAAAAATCATGGCATTCGAAACAGATTTTTTCGATTTTTTTCTCACGGGTACGAGTTACGCGGTTGCGGTTGACTTTTTCTTATTCGAAATCAAATTCTCTATAAAATGCACCTAATGGTTTCCTTTTAGCTTGAAATTATTTTTTCTCGAAAATCCACAGTACCCTCCCTTGGAAAAATGACTCGGAAAAATCATGGCATTCGAAACAGATTTTTTCGATTTTTTTCTCACGGGTACGAGTTACGCGGTTGCGGTTGACTTTTTCTTATTCGAAATCAGATTCTCTATAAAATGCACCTAATGGTTTCCTTTTAGCTTGAAATTATTTTTTCTCGAAAATCCACAGTACCCTCCCTTGGAAAAATGACTCGGAAAAATCATGGCATTCGAAACAGATTTTTTCGATTTTTTTCTCACGGGTACGAGTTACGCGGTTGCGGTTGACTTTTTCTTATTCGAAATCAAATTCTCTATAAAATGCACCTAATTATTTCCTTTTAGCTTGAAATTTTTTTTTCTCGAAAATCCACAGTACCCTCCCTTGGAAAAATGAGTCCGAAAAATCATGGCATTCGAAACAGATTTTCTCGATTTTTTTCTCACGGGTACGAGTTACGCGGTTGCGGTTGACTTTTTCTTATTCGAAATCAGATTCTCTATAAAATGCACCTAATGGTTTCCTTTTAGCTTGAAATTTTTTTTCTCGAAAATCCACAGTACCCTCCCTTGGAAAAATAAGTCCGAAAAATCATGGCATTCGAAACAGATTTTTTCGATTTTTTTTCTCACGGGTACGAGTTACGCGGTTGCGGTTGACTTTTTCTTATTCGAAATCAGATTCTCTATAAAATGCACCTAATGGTTTCCTTTTAGCTTGAAATTTTTTTTTCTCGAAAATCCACAGTACCCTCCCTTGGAAAAATGACTCGGAAAAATCATGGCATTCGAAACAGATTTTTTCGATTTTTTTCTCACGGGTACGAGTTACGCGGTTGCGGTTGACTTTTTCTTATTCGAAATAAGATTCTCTATAAAATGCACCTAATGGTTTCCTTTTAGCTTGAAATTTTTTTTCTCGAAAATCCACAGTACCCTCCCTTGGAAAAATAAGTCCGAAAAATCATGGCATTCGAAACAGATTTTTTCGATTTTTTTCTCATGGGTACGAGTTACGCGGTTGCGGTTGACTTTTTCTTATTCGAAATCAAATTCTCTATAAAATGCACCTAATTATTTCCTTTTAGCTTGAAATTTTTTTTTCTCGAAAATCCACAGTACCCTCCCTTGGAAAAATGAGTCCGAAAAATCATGGCATTCGAAACAGATTTTCTCGATTTTTTTCTCACGGGTACGAGTTACGCGGTTGCGGTTGACTTTTTCTTATTCGAAATCAGATTCTCTATAAAATGCACCTAATGGTTTCCTTTTAGCTTGAAATTTTTTTTCTCGAAAATCCACAGTACCCTCCCTTGGAAAAATAAGTCCGAAAAATCATGGCATTCGAAACAGATTTTTTCGATTTTTTTTCTCACGGGTACGAGTTACGCGGTTGCGGTTGACTTTTTCTTATTCGAAATCAGATTCTCTATAAAATGCACCTAATGGTTTCCTTTTAGCTTGAAATTTTTTTTTCTCGAAAATCCACAGTACCCTCCCTTGGAAAAATGACTCGGAAAAATCATGGCATTCGAAACAGATTTTTTCGATTTTTTTCTCACGGGTACGAGTTACGCGGTTGCGGTTGACTTTTTCTTATTCGAAATAAGATTCTCTATAAAATGCACCTAATGGTTTCCTTTTAGCTTGAAATTTTTTTTCTCGAAAATCCACAGTACCCTCCCTTGGAAAAATAAGTCCGAAAAATCATGGCATTCGAAACAGATTTTTTCGATTTTTTTTCTCACGGGTACGAGTTACGCGGTTGCGGTTGACTTTTTCTTATTGGAAATCAGATTCTCTATAAAATGCACCTAATGGTTTCCTTTTAGCTTGAAATTTTTTTTTCTCGAAAATCCACAGTACCCTCCCTTGGAAAAATGAGTCGGAAAAATCATGGCATTCGAAACAGATTTTTTCGATTTTTTTTCTCACGGGTACGAGTTACGCGGTTGCGGTTGACTTTTTCTTATTCGAAATCAGATTCTCTATAAAATGCACCTAATGGTTTCCTTTTAGCTTGAAATTTTTTTTTCTCGAAAATCCACAGTACCCTCCCTTGGAAAAATGAGTCCGAAAAATCATGGCATTCGAAACAGATTTTCTCGATTTTTTTCTCACGGGTACGAGTTACGCGGTTGCGGTTGACTTTTTCTTATTCGAAATCAGATTCTCTATAAAATGCACCTAATGGTTTCCTTTTAGCTTGAAATTTTTTTTCTCGAAAATCCACAGTACCCTCCCTTGGAAAAATAAGTCCGAAAAATCATGGCATTCGAAACAGATTTTTTCGATTTTTTTTCTCACGGGTACGAGTTACGCGGTTGCGGTTGACTTTTTTTATTCGAAATCAGATTCTCTATAAAATGCACCTAATGGTTTCCTTTTAGCTTGAAATTTTTTTTTCTCGAAAATCCACAGTACCCTCCCTTGGAAAAATGACTCGGAAAAATCATGGCATTCGAAACAGATTTTTTCGATTTTTTTCTCACGGGTACGAGTTACGCGGTTGCGGTTGACTTTTTCTTATTCGAAATCAGATTCTCTATAAAATGCACCTAATGGTTTCCTTTTAGCTTGAAATTATTTTTTCTCGAAAATCCACAGTACCCTCCCTTGGAAAAATGACTCGGAAAAATCATGGCATTCGAAACAGATTTTTTCGATTTTTTTCTCACGGGTACGAGTTACGCGGTTGCGGTTGACTTTTTCTTATTCGAAATCAGATTCTCTATAAAATGCACCTAATGGTTTCCTTTTAGCTTGAAATTATTTTTTCTCGAAAATCCACAGTACCCTCCCTTGGAAAAATGACTCGGAAAAATCATGGCATTCGAAACAGATTTTTTCGATTTTTTTCTCACGGGTACGAGTTACGCGGTTGCGGTTGACTTTTTCTTATTCGAAATCAGATTCTCTATAAAATGCACCTAATGGTTTCCTTTTAGCTTGAAATTATTTTTTCTCGAAAATCCACAGTACCCTCCCTTGGAAAAATGACTCGGAAAAATCATGGCATTCGAAACAGATTTTCTCGATTTTTTTCTCACGGGTACGAGTTACGCGGTTGCGGTTGAATTTTTCTTATTCCAAATCAGATTCTCTATAAAATGCACCTAATTATTTCCTTTTAGCTTGAAATTTTTTTTCTCGAAAATCCACAGTACCCTCCCTTGGAAAAATGAGTCCGAAAAATCATGGCATTCGAAACAGATTTTTTCGATTTTTTTCTCACGGGTACGAGTTACGCGGTTGCGGTTGACTTTTTCTTATTCGAAATCAGATTCTCTATAAAATGCACCTAATGGTTTCCTTTTAGCTTGAAATTATTTTTTCTCGAAAATCCACAGTACCCTCCCTTGGAAAAATGACTCGGAAAAATCATGGCATTCGAAACAGATTTTTTCGATTTTTTTCTCACGGGTACGAGTTACGCGGTTGCGGTTGACTTTTTCTTGTTCGAAATCAAATTCTCTATAAAATGCACCTAATTATTTCCTTTTAGCTTGAAATTTTTTTTTCTCGAAAATCCACAGTACCCTCCCTTGGAAAAATGACTCGGAAAAATCATGGCATTCGAAACAGATTTTTTCGATTTTTTTCTCACGGGTACGAGTTACGCGGTTGCGGTTGACTTTTTCTTATTCGAAATAAGATTCTCTATAAAATGCACCTAATGGTTTCCTTTTAGCTTGAAATTTTTTTTTCTCGAAAATCCACAGTACCCTCCCTTGGAAAAATAAGTCCGAAAAATCATGGCATTCGGAACAGATTTTTTCGATTTTTTTTCTCACGGGTACGAGTTACGCGGTTGCGGTTGACTTTTTCTTATTCGAAATCAGATTCTCTATAAAATGCACCTAATGGTTTCCTTTTAGCTTGAAATTTTTTTTTCTCGAAAATCCACAGTACCCTCCCTTGGAAAAATGACTCGGAAAAATCATGGCATTCGAAACAGATTTTTTCGATTTTTTTCTCACGGGTACGAGTTACGCGGTTGCGGTTGACTTTTTCTTATTCGAAATAAGATTCTCTATAAAATGCACCTAATGGTTTCCTTTTAGCTTGAAATTTTTTTTCTCGAAAATCCACAGTACCCTCCCTTGGAAAAATGACTCGGAAAAATCATGGCATTCGAAACAGATTTTTTCGATTTTTTTTCTCACGGGTACGAGTTACGCGGTTGCGGTTGACTTTTTCTTATTCGAAATCAGATTCTCTATAAAATGCACCTAATGGTTTCCTTTTAGCTTGAAATTATTTTTTCTCGAAAATCCACAGTACCCTCCCTTGGAAAAATGACTCGGAAAAATCATGGCATTCGAAACAGATTTTTTCGATTTTTTTCTCACGGGTACGAGTTACGCGGTTGCGGTTGACTTTTTCTTATTCGAAATCAAATTCTCTATAAAATGCACCTAATTATTTCCTTTTAGCTTGAAATTTTTTTTTCTCGAAAATCCACAGTACCCTCCCTTGGAAAAATGAGTCCGAAAAATCATGGCATTCGAAACAGATTTTCTCGATTTTTTTTCTCACGGGTACGAGTTACGCGGTTGCGGTTGACTTTTTCTTATTCGAAATCAGATTCTCTATAAAATGCACCTAATGGTTTCCTTTTAGCTTGAAATTTTTTTTTCTCGAAAATCCACAGTACCCTCCCTTGGAAAAATAAGTCCGAAAAATCATGGCATTCGAAACAGATTTTTTCGATTTTTTTCTCACGGGTACGAGTTACGCGGTTGCGGTTGACTTTTTCTTATTCGAAATAAGATTCTCTATAAAATGCACCTAATGGTTTCCTTTTAGCTTGAAATTTTTTTTCTCGAAAATCCACAGTACCCTCCCTTGGAAAAATGACTCGGAAAAATCATGGCATTCGAAACAGATTTTTTCGATTTTTTTTCTCACGGGTACGAGTTACGCGGTTGCGGTTGACTTTTTCTTATTCGAAATCAGATTCTCTATAAAATGCACCTAATGGTTTCCTTTTAGCTTGAAATTATTTTTTCTCGAAAATCCACAGTACCCTCCCTTGGAAAAATGACTCGGAAAAATCATGGCATTCGAAACAGATTTTTTCGATTTTTTTCTCACGGGTACGAGTTACGCGGTTGCGGTTGACTTTTTCTTATTCGAAATCAAATTCTCTATAAAATGCACCTAATTATTTCCTTTTAGCTTGAAATTTTTTTTTCTCGAAAATCCACAGTACCCTCCCTTGGAAAAATGAGTCCGAAAAATCATGGCATTCGAAACAGATTTTTTCGATTTTTTTTCTCACGGGTACGAGTTACGCGGTTGCGGTTGACTTTTTCTTATTCGAAATCAGATTCTCTATAAAGTGCACCTAATGGTTTCCTTTTAGCTTGAAATTTTTTTTCTCGAAAATCCACAGTACCCTCCCTTGGAAAAATGACTCGGAAAAATCATGGCATTCGAAACAGATTTTTTCGATTTTTTTCTCACGGGTACGAGTTACGCGGTTGCGGTTGACTTTTTCTTATTCGAAATCAGATTCTCTATAAAATGCACCTAATGGTTTCCTTTTAGCTTGAAATTATTTTTTCTCGAAAATCCACAGTACCCTCCCTTGGAAAAATGACTCGGAAAAATCATGGCATTCGAAACAGATTTTTTCGATTTTTTTCTCACGGGTACGAGTTACGCGGTTGCGGTTGACTTTTTCTTATTCGAAATCAAATTCTCTATAAAATGCACCTAATGGTTTCCTTTTAGCTTGAAATTATTTTTTCTCGAAAATCCACAGTACCCTCCCTTGGAAAAATGACTCGGAAAAATCATGGCATTCGAAACAGATTTTTTCGATTTTTTTTCTCACGGGTACGAGTTACGCGGTTGCGGTTGACTTTTTCTTATTCGAAATCAGATTCTCTATAAAATGCACCTAATGGTTTCCTTTTAGCTTGAAATTATTTTTTCTCGAAAATCCACAGTACCCTCCCTTGGAAAAATGACTCGGAAAAATCATGGCATTCGAAACAGATTTTTTCGATTTTTTTCTCACGGGTACGAGTTACGCGGTTGCGGTTGACTTTTTCTTATTCGAAATCAAATTCTCTATAAAATGCACCTAATTATTTCCTTTTAGCTTGAAATTTTTTTTTCTCGAAAATCCACAGTACCCTCCCTTGGAAAAATGAGTCCGAAAAATCATGGCATTCGAAACAGATTTTTTCGATTTTTTTTCTCACGGGTACGAGTTACGCGGTTGCGGTTGACTTTTTCTTATTCGAAATCAGATTCTCTATAAAGTGCACCTAATGGTTTCCTTTTAGCTTGAAATTTTTTTTCTCGAAAATCCACAGTACCCTCCCTTGGAAAAATGACTCGGAAAAATCATGGCATTCGAAACAGATTTTTTCGATTTTTTTCTCACGGGTACGAGTTACGCGGTTGCGGTTGACTTTTTCTTATTCGAAATCAGATTCTCTATAAAATGCACCTAATGGTTTCCTTTTAGCTTGAAATTATTTTTTCTCGAAAATCCACAGTACCCTCCCTTGGAAAAATGACTCGGAAAAATCATGGCATTCGAAACAGATTTTTTCGATTTTTTTCTCACGGGTACGAGTTACGCGGTTGCGGTTGACTTTTTCTTATTCGAAATCAAATTCTCTATAAAATGCACCTAATGGTTTCCTTTTAGCTTGAAATTATTTTTTCTCGAAAATCCACAGTACCCTCCCTTGGAAAAATGACTCGGAAAAATCATGGCATTCGAAACAGATTTTTTCGATTTTTTTCTCACGGGTACGAGTTACGCGGTTGCGGTTGACTTTTTCTTATTCGAAATCAGATTCTCTATAAAATGCACCTAATGGTTTCCTTTTAGCTTGAAATTATTTTTTCTCGAAAATCCACAGTACCCTCCCTTGGAAAAATGACTCGGAAAAATCATGGCATTCGAAACAGATTTTTTCGATTTTTTTCTCACGGGTACGAGTTACGCGGTTGCGGTTGACTTTTTCTTATTCGAAATCAAATTCTCTATAAAATGCACCTAATTATTTCCTTTTAGCTTGAAATTTTTTTTTCTCGAAAATCCACAGTACCCTCCCTTGGAAAAATGAGTCCGAAAAATCATGGCATTCGAAACAGATTTTCTCGATTTTTTTCTCACGGGTACGAGTTACGCGGTTGCGGTTGACTTTTTCTTATTCGAAATCAGATTCTCTATAAAATGCACCTAATGGTTTCCTTTTAGCTTGAAATTTTTTTTCTCGAAAATCCACAGTACCCTCCCTTGGAAAAATAAGTCCGAAAAATCATGGAATTCGAAACAGATTTTTTCGATTTTTTTTCTCACGGGTACGAGTTACGCGGTTGCGGTTGACTTTTTCTTATTCGAAATCAGATTCTCTATAAAATGCACCTAATGGTTTCCTTTTAGCTTGAAATTTTTTTTTCTCGAAAATCCACAGTACCCTCCCTTGGAAAAATGACTCGGAAAAATCATGGCATTCGAAACAGATTTTTTCGATTTTTTTCTCACGGGTACGAGTTACGCGGTTGCGGTTGACTTTTTCTTATTCGAAATAAGATTCTCTATAAAATGCACCTAATGGTTTCCTTTTAGCTTGAAATTTTTTTTCTCGAAAATCCACAGTACCCTCCCTTGGAAAAATAAGTCCGAAAAATCATGGCATTCGAAACAGATTTTTTCGATTTTTTTCTCACGGGTACGAGTTACGCGGTTGCGGTTGACTTTTTCTTATTCGAAATCAAATTCTCTATAAAATGCACCTAATTATTTCCTTTTAGCTTGAAATTTTTTTTTCTCGAAAATCCACAGTACCCTCCCTTGGAAAAATGAGTCCGAAAAATCATGGCATTCGAAACAGATTTTCTCGATTTTTTTCTCACGGGTACGAGTTACGCGGTTGCGGTTGACTTTTTCTTATTCGAAATCAGATTCTCTATAAAATGCACCTAATGGTTTCCTTTTAGCTTGAAATTTTTTTTCTCGAAAATCCACAGTACCCTCCCTTGGAAAAATAAGTCCGAAAAATCATGGCATTCGAAACAGATTTTTTCGATTTTTTTTCTCACGGGTACGAGTTACGCGGTTGCGGTTGACTTTTTCTTATTCGAAATGAGATTCTCTATAAAATGCACCTAATGGTTTCCTTTTAGCTTGAAATTTTTTTTTCTCGAAAATCCACAGTACCCTCCCTTGGAAAAATGACTCGGAAAAATCATGGCATTCGAAACAGATTTTTTCGATTTTTTTCTCACGGGTACGAGTTACGCGGTTGCGGTTGACTTTTTCTTATTCGAAATAAGATTCTCTATAAAATGCACCTAATGGTTTCCTTTTAGCTTGAAATTTTTTTTCTCGAAAATCCACAGTACCCTCCCTTGGAAAAATAAGTCCGAAAAATCATGGCATTCGAAACAGATTTTTTCGATTTTTTTTCTCACGGGTACGAGTTACGCGGTTGCGGTTGACTTTTTCTTATTCGAAATCAGATTCTCTATAAAATGCACCTAATGGTTTCCTTTTAGCTTGAAATTTTTTTTTCTCGAAAATCCACAGTACCCTCCCTTGGAAAAATGAGTCGGAAAAATCATGGCATTCGAAACAGATTTTTTCGATTTTTTTTCTCACGGGTACGAGTTACGCGGTTGCGGTTGACTTTTTCTTATTCGAAATCAGATTCTCTATAAAATGCACCTAATGGTTTCCTTTTAGCTTGAAATTTTTTTTTCTCGAAAATCCACAGTACCCTCCCTTGGAAAAATGAGTCCGAAAAATCATGGCATTCGAAACAGATTTTCTCGATTTTTTTCTCACGGGTACGAGTTACGCGGTTGCGGTTGACTTTTTCTTATTCGAAATCAGATTCTCTATAAAATGCACCTAATGGTTTCCTTTTAGCTTGAAATTTTTTTTCTCGAAAATCCACAGTACCCTCCCTTGGAAAAATAAGTCCGAAAAATCATGGCATTCGAAACAGATTTTTTCGATTTTTTTTCTCACGGGTACGAGTTACGCGGTTGCGGTTGACTTTTTTTATTCGAAATCAGATTCTCTATAAAATGCACCTAATGGTTTCCTTTTAGCTTGAAATTTTTTTTTCTCGAAAATCCACAGTACCCTCCCTTGGAAAAATGACTCGGAAAAATCATGGCATTCGAAACAGATTTTTTCGATTTTTTTCTCACGGGTACGAGTTACGCGGTTGCGGTTGACTTTTTCTTATTCGAAATCAGATTCTCTATAAAATGCACCTAATGGTTTCCTTTTAGCTTGAAATTATTTTTTCTCGAAAATCCACAGTACCCTCCCTTGGAAAAATGACTCGGAAAAATCATGGCATTCGAAACAGATTTTTTCGATTTTTTTCTCACGGGTACGAGTTACGCGGTTGCGGTTGACTTTTTCTTATTCGAAATCAGATTCTCTATAAAATGCACCTAATGGTTTCCTTTTAGCTTGAAATTATTTTTTCTCGAAAATCCACAGTACCCTCCCTTGGAAAAATGACTCGGAAAAATCATGGCATTCGAAACAGATTTTTTCGATTTTTTTCTCACGGGTACGAGTTACGCGGTTGCGGTTGACTTTTTCTTATTCGAAATCAGATTCTCTATAAAATGCACCTAATGGTTTCCTTTTAGCTTGAAATTATTTTTTCTCGAAAATCCACAGTACCCTCCCTTGGAAAAATGACTCGGAAAAATCATGGCATTCGAAACAGATTTTCTCGATTTTTTTCTCACGGGTACGAGTTACGCGGTTGCGGTTGAATTTTTCTTATTCCAAATCAGATTCTCTATAAAATGCACCTAATTATTTCCTTTTAGCTTGAAATTTTTTTTCTCGAAAATCCACAGTACCCTCCCTTGGAAAAATGAGTCCGAAAAATCATGGCATTCGAAACAGATTTTTTCGATTTTTTTCTCACGGGTACGAGTTACGCGGTTGCGGTTGACTTTTTCTTATTCGAAATCAGATTCTCTATAAAATGCACCTAATGGTTTCCTTTTAGCTTGAAATTTTTTTTTCTCGAAAATCCACAGTACCCTCCCTTGGAAAAATGACTCGGAAAAATCATGGCATTCGAAACAGATTTTTTCGATTTTTTTCTCACGGGTACGAGTTACGCGGTTGCGGTTGACTTTTTCTTATTCGAAATCAGATTCTCTATAAAATGCACCTAATGGTTTCCTTTTAGCTTGAAATTATTTTTTCTCGAAAATCCACAGTACCCTCCCTTGGAAAAATGACTCGGAAAAATCATGGCATTCGAAACAGATTTTTTTCGATTTTTTTCTCACGGGTACGAGTTACGCGGTTGCGGTTGACTTTTTCTTATTCGAAATCAGATTCTCTATAAAATGCACCTAATGGTTTCCTTTTAGCTTGAAATTATTTTTTCTCGAAAATCCACAGTACCCTCCCTTGGAAAAATGACTCGGAAAAATCATGGCATTCGAAACAGATTTTTTCGATTTTTTTCTCACGGGTACGAGTTACGCGGTTGCGGGTGACTTTTTCTTATTCGAAATCAGATTCTCTATAAAATGCACCTAATGGTTTCCTTTTAGCTTGAAATTTTTTTTCTCGAAAATCCACAGTACCCTCCCTTGGAAAAATAAGTCCGAAAAATCATGGCATTCGAAACAGATTTTTTCGATTTTTTTTCTCACGGGTACGAGTTACGCGGTTGCGGTTGACTTTTTCTTATTCGAAATCAAATTCTCTATAAAATGCACCTAATGGTTTCCTTTTAGCTTGAAATTATTTTTTCTCGAAAATCCACAGTACCCTCCCTTGGAAAAATGACTCGGAAAAATCATGGCATTCGAAACAGATTTTTTCGATTTTTTTCTCACGGGTACGAGTTACGCGGTTGCGGTTGACTTTTTCTTATTCGAAATCAAATTCTCTATAAAATGCACCTAATGGTTTCCTTTTAGCTTGAAATTATTTTTTCTCGAAAATCCACAGTACCCTCCCTTGGAAAAATGAGTCCGAAAAATCATGGCATTCGAAACAGATTTTCTCGATTTTTTTTCTCACGGGTACGAGTTACGCGGTTGCGGTTGACTTTTTCTTATTCGAAATCAGATTCTCTATAAAATGCACCTAATGGTTTCCTTTTAGCTTGAAATTTTTTTTCTCGAAAATCCACAGTACCCTCCCTTGGAAAAATAAGTCCGAAAAATCATGGCATTCGAAACAGATTTTTTCGATTTTTTTTCTCACGGGTACGAGTTATGCGGTTGCGGTTGACTTTTTCTTATTCGAAATCAGATTCTCTATAAAATGCACCTAATGGTTTCCTTTTAGCTTGAAATTTTTTTTTCTCGAAAATCCACAGTACCCTCCCTTGGAAAAATGACTCGGAAAAATCATGGCATTCGAAACAGATTTTTTCGATTTTTTTCTCACGGGTACGAGTTACGCGGTTGCGGTTGACTTTTTCTTATTCGAAATAAGATTCTCTATAAAATGCACCTAATGGTTTCCTTTTAGCTTGAAATTTTTTTTCTCGAAAATCCACAGTACCCTCCCTTGGAAAAATAAGTCCGAAAAATCATGGCATTCGAAACAGATTTTTTCGATTTTTTTCTCACGGGTACGAGTTACGCGGTTGCGGTTGACTTTTTCTTATTCGAAATCAAATTCTCTATAAAATGCACCTAATTATTTCCTTTTAGCTTGAAATTTTTTTTTCTCGAAAATCCACAGTACCCTCCCTTGGAAAAATGAGTCCGAAAAATCATGGCATTCGAAACAGATTTTCTCGATTTTTTTCTCACGGGTACGAGTTACGCGGTTGCGGTTGACTTTTTCTTATTCGAAATCAGATTCTCTATAAAATGCACCTAATGGTTTCCTTTTAGCTTGAAATTTTTTTTCTCGAAAATCCACAGTACCCTCCCTTGGAAAAATAAGTCCGAAAAATCATGGCATTCGAAACAGATTTTTTCGATTTTTTTTCTCACGGGTACGAGTTACGCGGTTGCGGTTGACTTTTTCTTATTCGAAATCAGATTCTCTATAAAATGCACCTAATGGTTTCCTTTTAGCTTGAAATTTTTTTTTCTCGAAAATCCACAGTACCCTCCCTTGGAAAAATGACTCGGAAAAATCATGGCATTCGAAACAGATTTTTTCGATTTTTTTCTCACGGGTACGAGTTACGCGGTTGCGGTTGACTTTTTCTTATTCGAAATAAGATTCTCTATAAAATGCACCTAATGGTTTCCTTTTAGCTTGAAATTTTTTTTCTCGAAAATCCACAGTACCCTCCCTTGGAAAAATAAGTCCGAAAAATCATGGCATTCGAAACAGATTTTTTCGATTTTTTTTCTCACGGGTACGAGTTACGCGGTTGCGGTTGACTTTTTCTTATTCGAAATCAGATTCTCTATAAAATGCACCTAATGGTTTCCTTTTAGCTTGAAATTTTTTTTTCTCGAAAATCCACAGTACCCTCCCTTGGAAAAATGAGTCGGAAAAATCATGGCATTCGAAACAGATTTTTTCGATTTTTTTTCTCACGGGTACGAGTTACGCGGTTGCGGTTGACTTTTTCTTATTCGAAATCAGATTCTCTATAAAATGCACCTAATGGTTTCCTTTTAGCTTGAAATTTTTTTTTCTCGAAAATCCACAGTACCCTCCCTTGGAAAAATGAGTCCGAAAAATCATGGCATTCGAAACAGATTTTCTCGATTTTTTTCTCACGGGTACGAGTTACGCGGTTGCGGTTGACTTTTTCTTATTCGAAATCAGATTCTCTATAAAATGCACCTAATGGTTTCCTTTTAGCTTGAAATTTTTTTTCTCGAAAATCCACAGTACCCTCCCTTGGAAAAATAAGTCCGAAAAATCATGGCATTCGAAACAGATTTTTTCGATTTTTTTTCTCACGGGTACGAGTTACGCGGTTGCGGTTGACTTTTTCTTATTCGAAATCAGATTCTCTATAAAATGCACCTAATGGTTTCCTTTTAGCTTGAAATTTTTTTTTCTCGAAAATCCACAGTACCCTCCCTTGGAAAAATGACTCGGAAAAATCATGGCATTCGAAACAGATTTTTTCGATTTTTTTCTCACGGGTACGAGTTACGCGGTTGCGGTTGACTTTTTCTTATTCGAAATCAGATTCTCTATAAAATGCACCTAATGGTTTCCTTTTAGCTTGAAATTATTTTTTCTCGAAAATCCACAGTACCCTCCCTTGGAAAAATGAGTCCGAAAAATCATGGCATTCGAAACAGATTTTTTCGATTTTTTTCTCACGGGTACGAGTTACGCGGTTGCGGTTGACTTTTTCTTATTCGAAATCAGATTCTCTATAAAATGCACCTAATGGTTTCCTTTTAGCTTGAAATTATTTTTTCTCGAAAATCCACAGTACCCTCCCTTGGAAAAATGACTCGGAAAAATCATGGCATTCGAAACAGATTTTTTCGATTTTTTTCTCACGGGTACGAGTTACGCGGTTGCGGTTGACTTTTTCTTATTCGAAATCAGATTCTCTATAAAATGCACCTAATGGTTTCCTTTTAGCTTGAAATTATTTTTTCTCGAAAATCCACAGTACCCTCCCTTGGAAAAATGACTCGGAAAAATCATGGCATTCGAAACAGATTTTCTCGATTTTTTTCTCACGGGTACGAGTTACGCGGTTGCGGTTGAATTTTTCTTATTCCAAATCAGATTCTCTATAAAATGCACCTAATTATTTCCTTTTAGCTTGAAATTTTTTTTCTCGAAAATCCACAGTACCCTCCCTTGGAAAAATAAGTCCGAAAAATCATGGCATTCGAAACAGATTTTTTCGATTTTTTTTCTCACGGGTACGAGTTACGCGGTTGCGGTTGACTTTTTCTTATTCGAAATCAGATTCTCTATAAAATGCACCTAATGGTTTCCTTTTAGCTTGAAATTTTTTTTTCTCGAAAATCCACAGTACCCTCCCTTGGAAAAATGAGTCGGAAAAATCATGGCATTCGAAACAGATTTTTTCGATTTTTTTTCTCACGGGTACGAGTTACGCGGTTGCGGTTGACTTTTTCTTATTCGAAATCAGATTCTCTATAAAATGCACCTAATGGTTTCCTTTTAGCTTGAAATTTTTTTTTCTCGAAAATCCACAGTACCCTCCCTTGGAAAAATGAGTCCGAAAAATCATGGCATTCGAAACAGATTTTCTCGATTTTTTTCTCACGGGTACGAGTTACGCGGTTGCGGTTGACTTTTTCTTATTCGAAATCAGATTCTCTATAAAATGCACCTAATGGTTTCCTTTTAGCTTGAAATTTTTTTTCTCGAAAATCCACAGTACCCTCCCTTGGAAAAATAAGTCCGAAAAATCATGGCATTCGAAACAGATTTTTTCGATTTTTTTTCTCACGGGTACGAGTTACGCGGTTGCGGTTGACTTTTTCTTATTCGAAATCAGATTCTCTATAAAATGCACCTAATGGTTTCCTTTTAGCTTGAAATTTTTTTTTCTCGAAAATCCACAGTACCCTCCCTTGGAAAAATGACTCGGAAAAATCATGGCATTCGAAACAGATTTTTTCGATTTTTTTCTCACGGGTACGAGTTACGCGGTTGCGGTTGACTTTTTCTTATTCGAAATCAGATTCTCTATAAAATGCACCTAATGGTTTCCTTTTAGCTTGAAATTATTTTTTCTCGAAAATCCACAGTACCCTCCCTTGGAAAAATGACTCGGAAAAATCATGGCATTCGAAACAGATTTTTTCGATTTTTTTCTCACGGGTACGAGTTACGCGGTTGCGGTTGACTTTTTCTTATTCGAAATCAGATTCTCTATAAAATGCACCTAATGGTTTCCTTTTAGCTTGAAATTATTTTTTCTCGAAAATCCACAGTACCCTCCCTTGGAAAAATGACTCGGAAAAATCATGGCATTCGAAACAGATTTTTTCGATTTTTTTCTCACGGGTACGAGTTACGCGGTTGCGGTTGACTTTTTCTTATTCGAAATCAGATTCTCTATAAAATGCACCTAATGGTTTCCTTTTAGCTTGAAATTATTTTTTCTCGAAAATCCACAGTACCCTCCCTTGGAAAAATGACTCGGAAAAATCATGGCATTCGAAACAGATTTTCTCGATTTTTTTCTCACGGGTACGAGTTACGCGGTTGCGGTTGAATTTTTCTTATTCCAAATCAGATTCTCTATAAAATGCACCTAATTATTTCCTTTTAGCTTGAAATTTTTTTTCTCGAAAATCCACAGTACCCTCCCTTGGAAAAATGAGTCCGAAAAATCATGGCATTCGAAACAGATTTTTTCGATTTTTTTCTCACGGGTACGAGTTACGCGGTTGCGGTTGACTTTTTCTTATTCGAAATCAGATTCTCTATAAAATGCACCTAATGGTTTCCTTTTAGCTTGAAATTTTTTTTTCTCGAAAATCCACAGTACCCTCCCTTGGAAAAATGACTCGGAAAAATCATGGCATTCGAAACAGATTTTTTCGATTTTTTTCTCACGGGTACGAGTTACGCGGTTGCGGTTGACTTTTTCTTATTCGAAATCAGATTCTCTATAAAATGCACCTAATGGTTTCCTTTTAGCTTGAAATTATTTTTTCTCGAAAATCCACAGTACCCTCCCTTGGAAAAATGACTCGGAAAAATCATGGCATTCGAAACAGATTTTTTCGATTTTTTTCTCACGGGTACGAGTTACGCGGTTGCGGTTGACTTTTTCTTATTCGAAATCAGATTCTCTATAAAATGCACCTAATGGTTTCCTTTTAGCTTGAAATTATTTTTTCTCGAAAATCCACAGTACCCTCCCTTGGAAAAATGACTCGGAAAAATCATGGCATTCGAAACAGATTTTCTCGATTTTTTTCTCACGGGTACGAGTTACGCGGTTGCGGTTGAATTTTTCTTATTCCAAATCAGATTCTCTATAAAATGCACCTAATTATTTCCTTTTAGCTTGAAATTTTTTTTCTCGAAAATCCACAGTACCCTCCCTTGGAAAAATGAGTCCGAAAAATCATGGCATTCGAAACAGATTTTTTCGATTTTTTTCTCACGGGTACGAGTTACGCGGTTGCGGTTGACTTTTTCTTATTCGAAATCAAATTCTCTATAAAATGCACCTAATTATTTCATTTTAGCTTGAAATTTTTTTTTCTCGAAAATCCACAGTACCCTCCCTTGGAAAAATGAGTCCGAAAAATCATGGCATTCGAAACAGATTTTCTCGATTTTTTTCTCACGGTTACGAGTTACGCGGTTGCGGTTGACTTTTTCTTATTCGAAATCAGATTCTCTATAAAATGCACCTAATGGTTTCCTTTTAGCTTGAAATTATTTTTTCTCGAAAATCCACAGTACCCTCCCTTGGAAAAATGACTCGGAAAAATCATGGCATTCGAAACAGATTTTCTCGATTTTTTTCTCACGGGTACGAGTTACGCGGTTGCGGTTGAATTTTTCTTATTCCAAATCAGATTCTCTATAAAATGCACCTAATTATTTCCTTTTAGCTTGAAATTTTTTTTCTCGAAAATCCACAGTACCCTCCCTTGGAAAAATGAGTCCGAAAAATCATGGCATTCGAAACAGATTTTTTCGATTTTTTTCTCACGGGTACGAGTTACGCGGTTGCGGTTGACTTTTTCTTATTCGAAATCAAATTCTCTATAAAATGCACCTAATTATTTCCTTTTAGCTTGAAATTTTTTTTTCTCGAAAATCCACAGTACCCTCCCTTGGAAAAATGAGTCCGAAAAATCATGGCATTCGAAACAGATTTTCTCGATTTTTTTCTCACGGGTACGAGTTACGCGGTTGCGGTTGACTTTTTCTTATTCGAAATCAGATTCTCTATAAAATGCACCTAATGGTTTCCTTTTAGCTTGAAATTTTTTTTTCTCGAAAATCCACAGTACCCTCCCTTGGAAAAATAAGTCCGAAAAATCATGGCATTCGAAACAGATTTTTTCGATTTTTTTTCTCACGGGTACGAGTTACGCGGTTGCGGTTGACTTTTTCTTATTCGAAATCAGATTCTCTATAAAATGCACCTAATGGTTTCCTTTTAGCTTGAAATTTTTTTTTCTCGAAAATCCACAGTACCCTCCCTTGGAAAAATGACTCGGAAAAATCATGGCATTCGAAACAGATTTTTTCGATTTTTTTCTCACGGGTACGAGTTACGCGGTTGCGGTTGACTTTTTCTTATTCGAAATCAGATTCTCTATAAAATGCACCTAATGGTTTCCTTTTAGCTTGAAATTATTTTTTCTCGAAAATCCACAGTACCCTCCCTTGGAAAAATGACTCGGAAAAATCATGGCATTTGAAACAGATTTTTTCGATTTTTTTCTCACGGGTACGAGTTACGCGGTTGCGGTTGACTTTTTCTTATTCGAAATCAGATTCTCTATAAAATGCACCTAATGGTTTCCTTTTAGCTTGAAATTATTTTTTCTCGAAAATCCACAGTACCCTCCCTTGGAAAAATGACTCGGAAAAATCATGGCATTCGAAACAGATTTTTTCGATTTTTTTCTCACGGGTACGAGTTACGCGGTTGCGGTTGACTTTTTCTTATTCGAAATCAGATCCTCTATAAAATGCACCTAATGGTTTCCTTTTAGCTTGAAATTATTTTTTCTCGAAAATCCACAGTACCCTCCCTTGGAAAAATGACTCGGAAAAATCATGGCATTCGAAACAGATTTTCTCGATTTTTTTCTCACGGGTACGAGTTACGCGGTTGCGGTTGAATTTTTCTTATTCCAAATCAGATTCTCTATAAAATGCACCTAATTATTTCCTTTTAGCTTGAAATTTTTTTTCTCGAAAATCCACAGTACCCTCCCTTGGAAAAATGAGTCCGAAAAATCATGGCATTCGAAACAGATTTTTTCGATTTTTTTCTCACGGGTACGAGTTACGCGGTTGCGGTTGACTTTTTCTTATTCGAAATCAGATTCTCTATAAAATGCACCTAATGGTTTCCTTTTAGCTTGAAATTTTTTTTTCTCGAAAATCCACAGTACCCTCCCTTCGAAAAATGACTCGGAAAAATCATGGCATTCGAAACAGATTTTCTCGATTTTTTTCTCACGGGTACGAGTTACGCGGTTGCGGTTGACTTTTTCTTATTCGAAATCAGATTCTCTATAAAATGCACCTAATGGTTTCCTTTTAGCTTGAAATTTTTTTTTCTCGAAAATCCACAGTACCCTCCCTTCGAAAAATGACTCGGAAAAATCATGGCATTCGAAACAGATTTTCTCGATTTTTTTCTCACGGGTACGAGTTACGCGGTTGCGGTTGAATTTTTCTTATTCCAAATCAGATTCTCTATAAAATGCACCTAATGGTTTCCTTTTAGCTTGAAATTTTTTTTTCTCGAAAATCCACAGTACCCTCCCTTCGAAAAATGACTCGGAAAAATCATGGCATTCGAAACAGATTTTCTCGATTTTTTTCTCACGGGTACGAGTTACGCGGTTGCGGTTGAATTTTTCTTATTCCAAATCAGATTCTCTATAAAATGCACCTAATGGTTTCCTTTTAGCTTGAAATTTTTTTTTCTCGAAAATCCACAGTACCCTCCCTTCGAAAAATGACTCGGAAAAATCATGGCATTCGAAACAGATTTTCTCGATTTTTTTCTCACGGGTACGAGTTACGCGGTTGCGGTTGAATTTTTCTTATTCCAAATCAGATTCTCTATAAAATGCACCTAATGGTTTCCTTTTAGCTTGAAATTTTTTTTTCTCGAAAATCCACAGTACCCTCCCTTGGAAAAATGACTCGGAAAAATCATGGCATTCGAAACAGATTTTTTCGATTTTTTTCTCACGGGTACGAGTTACGCGGTTGCGGTTGACTTTTTCTTATTCGAAATCAGATTCTCTATAAAATGCACCTAATGGTTTCCTTTTAGCTTGAAATTTTTTTTTCTCGAAAATCTACAGTACCCTCCCTTGGAAAAATGACTCGGAAAAATCATGGCATTCGAAACAGATTTTTTCGATTTTTTTCTCACGGGTACGAGTTACGCGGTTGCGGTTGACTTTTTCTTATTCGAAATCAGATTCTCTATAAAATGCACCTAATGGTTTCCTTTTAGCTTGAAATTTTTTTTTCTCGAAAATCCACAGTACCCTCCCTTGGAAAAATGACTCGGAAAAATCATGGCATTCGAAACAGATTTTTTCGATTTTTTTCTCACGGGTACGAGTTACGCGGTTGCGGTTGACTTTTTCTTATTCGAAATAAGATTCTGTATAAAATGCACCTAATGGTTTCCTTTTAGCTTGAAATTTTTTTTCTCGAAAATCCACAGTACCCTCCCTTGGAAAAATGACTCGGAAAAATCATGGCATTCGAAACAGATTTTTTCGATTTTTTTTCTCACGGGTACGAGTTACGCGGTTGCGGTTGACTTTTTCTTATTCGAAATCAGATTCTCTATAAAATGCACCTAATGGTTTCCTTTTAGCTTGAAATTTTTTTTTCTCGAAAATCCACAGTACCCTCCCTTGGAAAAATAAGTCCGAAAAATCATGGCATTCGAAACAGATTTTTTCGATTTTTTTTCTCACGGGTACGAGTTACGCGGTTGCGGTTGACTTTTTCTTATTCGAAATCAGATTCTCTATAAAATGCACCTAATGGTTTCCTTTTAGCTTGAAATTATTTTTTCTCGAAAATCCACAGTACCCTCCCTTGGAAAAATGACTCGGAAAAATCATGGCATTCGAAACAGATTTTTTCGATTTTTTTCTCACGGGTACGAGTTACGCGGTTGCGGTTGACTTTTTCTTATTCGAAATCAGATTCTCTATAAAATGCACCTAATGGTTTCCTTTTAGCTTGAAATTATTTTTTCTCGAAAATCCACAGTACCCTCCCTTGGAAAAATGACTCGGAAAAATCATGGCATTCGAAACAGATTTTTTCGATTTTTTTCTCACGGGTACGAGTTACGCGGTTGCGGTTGACTTTTTCTTATTCGAAATCAGATTCTCTATAAAATGCACCTAATGGTTTCCTTTTAGCTTGAAATTTTTTTTTCTCGAAAATCCACAGTACCCTCCCTTGGAAAAATGACTCGGAAAAATCATGGCATTCGAAACAGATTTTTTCGATTTTTTTCTCACGGGTACGAGTTACGCGGTTGCGGTTGACTTTTTCTTATTCGAAATAAGATTCTGTATAAAATGCACCTAATGGTTTCCTTTTAGCTTGAAATTTTTTTTCTCGAAAATCCACAGTACCCTCCCTTGGAAAAATGACTCGGAAAAATCATGGCATTCGAAACAGATTTTTTCGATTTTTTTTCTCACGGGTACGAGTTACGCGGTTGCGGTTGACTTTTTCTTATTCGAAATCAGATTCTCTATAAAATGCACCTAATGGTTTCCTTTTAGCTTGAAATTATTTTTTCTCGAAAATCCACAGTACCCTCCCTTGGAAAAATGACTCGGAAAAATCATGGCATTCGAAACAGATTTTCTCGATTTTTTTCTCACGGGTACGAGTTACGCGGTTGCGGTTGACTTTTTCTTATTCGAAATCAGATTCTGTATAAAATGCACCTAATGGTTTCCTTTTAGCTTGAAATTTTTTTTCTCGAAAATCCACAGTACCCTCCCTTGGAAAAATGACTCGGAAAAATCATGGCATTCGAAACAGATTTTTTCGATTTTTTTTCTCACGGGTACGAGTTACGCGGTTGCGGTTGACTTTTTCTTATTCGAAATCAGATTCTCTATAAAATGCACCTAATGGTTTCCTTTTAGCTTGAAATTTTTTTTTCTCGAAAATCCACAGTACCCTCCCTTGGAAAAATAAGTCCGAAAAATCATGGCATTCGAAACAGATTTTTTCGATTTTTTTTCTCACGGGTACGAGTTACGCGGTTGCGGTTGACTTTTTCTTATTCGAAATCAGATTCTCTATAAAATGCACCTAATGGTTTCCTTTTAGCTTGAAATTTTTTTTTCTCGAAAATCCACAGTACCCTCCCTTGGAAAAATGACTCGGAAAAATCATGGCATTCGAAACAGATTTTTTCGATTTTTTTCTCACGGGTACGAGTTACGCGGTTGCGGTTGACTTTTTCTTATTCGAAATAAGATTCTGTATAAAATGCACCTAATGGTTTCCTTTTAGCTTGAAATTTTTTTTCTCGAAAATCCACAGTACCCTCCCTTGGAAAAATGACTCGGAAAAATCATGGCATTCGAAACAGATTTTTTCGATTTTTTTTCTCACGGGTACGAGTTACGCGGTTGCGGTTGACTTTTTCTTATTCGAAATCAGATTCTCTATAAAATGCACCTAATGGTTTCCTTTTAGCTTGAAATTATTTTTTCTCGAAAATCCACAGTACCCTCCCTTGGAAAAATGACTCGGAAAAATCATGGCATTCGAAACAGATTTTTTCGATTTTTTTCTCACGGGTACGAGTTACGCGGTTGCGGATGACTTTTTCTTATTCGAAATCAAATTCTCTATAAAATGCACCTAATTATTTCCTTTTAGCTTGAAATTTTTTTTTCTCGAAAATCCACAGTACCCTCCCTTGGAAAAATGACTCGGAAAAATCATGGCATTCGAAACAGATTTTTTCGATTTTTTTCTCACGGGTACGAGTTACGCGGTTGCGGTTGACTTTTTCTTATTCGAAATCAAATTCTCTATAAAATGCACCTAATGGTTTCCTTTTAGCTTGAAATTATTTTTTCTCGAAAATCCACAGTACCCTCCCTTGGAAAAATGACTCGGAAAAATCATGGCATTCGAAACAGATTTTTTCGATTTTTTTCTCACGGGTACGAGTTACGCGGTTGCGGTTGACTTTTTCTTATTCGAAATCAGATTCTCTATAAAATGCACCTAATGGTTTCCTTTTAGCTTGAAATTATTTTTTCTCGAAAATCCACAGTACCCTCCCTTGGAAAAATGACTCGGAAAAATCATGGCATTCGAAACAGATTTTTTCGATTTTTTTCTCACGGGTACGAGTTACGCGGTTGCGGTTGACTTTTTCTTATTCGAAATCAGATTCTCTATAAAATGCACCTAATGGTTTCCTTTTAGCTTGAAATTATTTTTTCTCGAAAATCCACAGTACCCTCCCTTGGAAAAATGACTCGGAAAAATCATGGCATTCGAAACAGATTTTTTCGATTTTTTTCTCACGGGTACGAGTTACGCGGTTGCGGTTGACTTTTTCTTATTCGAAATCAGATTCTCTATAAAATGCACCTAATGGTTTCCTTTTAGCTTGAAATTTTTTTTTCTCGAAAATCCACAGTACCCTCCCTTGGAAAAATGACTCGGAAAAATCATGGCATTCGAAACAGATTTTTTCGATTTTTTTTCTCACGGGTACGAGTTACGCGGTTGCGGTTGACT
This sequence comes from Pholcus phalangioides, assembly GCF_987345545.1. Classification (NCBI taxonomy): domain Eukaryota; kingdom Metazoa; phylum Arthropoda; class Arachnida; order Araneae; family Pholcidae; genus Pholcus; species Pholcus phalangioides. Next base: position 15,703,774 of record NW_028301628.1, read on the forward strand.
TTTTCTTATTCGAAATCAGATTCTCTATAAAATGCACCTAATGGTTTCCTTTTAGCTTGAAATTTTTTTTTCTCGAAAATCCACAGTACCCTCCCTTGGAAAAATAAGTCCGAAAAATCATGGCATTCGAAACAGATTTTTTCGATTTTTTTTCTCACGGGTACGAGTTACGCGGTTGCGGTTGACTTTTTCTTATTCGAAATCAGATTCTCTATAAAATGCACCTAATGGTTTCCTTTTAGCTTGAAATTTTTTTTTCTCGAAAATCCACAGTACCCTCCCTTGGAAAAATGACTCGGAAAAATCATGGCATTCGAAACAGATTTTTTCGATTTTTTTCTCACGGGTACGAGTTACGCGGTTGCGGTTGACTTTTTCTTATTCGAAATAAGATTCTGTATAAAATGCACCTAATGGTTTCCTTTTAGCTTGAAATTTTTTTTCTCGAAAATCCACAGTACCCTCCCTTGGAAAAATGACTCGGAAAAATCATGGCATTCGAAACAGATTTTTTCGATTTTTTTTCTCACGGGTACGAGTTACGCGGTTGCGGTTGACTTTTTCTTATTCGAAATCAGATTCTCTATAAAATGCACCTAATGGTTTCCTTTTAGCTTGAAATTATTTTTTCTCGAAAATCCACAGTACCCTCCCTTGGAAAAATGACTCGGAAAAATCATGGCATTCGAAACAGATTTTTTCGATTTTTTTCTCACGGGTACGAGTTACGCGGTTGCGGTTGACTTTTTCTTATTCGAAATCAAATTCTCTATAAAATGCACCTAATTATTTCCTTTTAGCTTGAAATTTTTTTTTCTCGAAAATCCACAGTACCCTCCCTTGGAAAAATGACTCGGAAAAATCATGGCATTCGAAACAGATTTTTTCGATTTTTTTCTCACGGGTACGAGTTACGCGGTTGCGGTTGACTTTTTCTTATTCGAAATCAAATTCTCTATAAAATGCACCTAATGGTTTCCTTTTAGCTTGAAATTATTTTTTCTCGAAAATCCACAGTACCCTCCCTTGGAAAAATGACTCGGAAAAATCATGGCATTCGAAACAGATTTTTTCGATTTTTTTCTCACGGGTACGAGTTACGCGGTTGCGGTTGACTTTTTCTTATTCGAAATCAGATTCTCTATAAAATGCACCTAATGGTTTCCTTTTAGCTTGAAATTATTTTTTCTCGAAAATCCACAGTACCCTCCCTTGGAAAAATGACTCGGAAAAATCATGGCATTCGAAACAGATTTTTTCGATTTTTTTCTCACGGGTACGAGTTACGCGGTTGCGGTTGACTTTTTCTTATTCGAAATCAGATTCTCTATAAAATGCACCTAATGGTTTCCTTTTAGCTTGAAATTATTTTTTCTCGAAAATCCACAGTACCCTCCCTTGGAAAAATGACTCGGAAAAATCATGGCATTCGAAACAGATTTTTTCGATTTTTTTCTCACGGGTACGAGTTACGCGGTTGCGGTTGACTTTTTCTTATTCGAAATCAGATTCTCTATAAAATGCACCTAATGGTTTCCTTTTAGCTTGAAATTTTTTTTTCTCGAAAATCCACAGTACCCTCCCTTGGAAAAATGACTCGGAAAAATCATGGCATTCGAAACAGATTTTTTCGATTTTTTTCTCACGGGTACGAGTTACGCGGTTGCGGTTGACTTTTTCTTATTCGAAATAAGATTCTGTATAAAATGCACCTAATGGTTTCCTTTTAGCTTGAAATTTTTTTTCTCGAAAATCCACAGTACCCTCCCTTGGAAAAATGACTCGGAAAAATCATGGCATTCGAAACAGATTTTTTCGATTTTTTTTCTCACGGGTACGAGTTACGCGGTTGCGGTTGACTTTTTCTTATTCGAAATCAGATTCTCTATAAAATGCACCTAATGGTTTCCTTTTAGCTTGAAATTATTTTTTCTCGAAAATCCACAGTACCCTCCCTTGGAAAAATGACTCGGAAAAATCATGGCATTCGAAACAGATTTTTTCGATTTTTTTCTCACGGGTACGAGTTACGCGGTTGCGGTTGACTTTTTCTTATTCGAAATCAAATTCTCTATAAAATGCACCTAATTATTTCCTTTTAGCTTGAAATTTTTTTTTCTCGAAAATCCACAGTACCCTCCCTTGGAAAAATGAGTCCGAAAAATCATGGCATTCGAAACAGATTTTTTCGATTTTTTTTCTCACGGGTACGAGTTACGCGGTTGCGGTTGACTTTTTCTTATTCGAAATCAGATTCTCTATAAAGTGCACCTAATGGTTTCCTTTTAGCTTGAAATTTTTTTTTCTCGAAAATCCACAGTACCCTCCCTTGGAAAAATGACTCGGAAAAATCATGGCATTCGAAACAGATTTTTTCGATTTTTTTCTCACGGGTACGAGTTACGCGGTTGCGGTTGACTTTTTCTTATTCGAAATCAGATTCTCTATAAAATGCACCTAATGGTTTCCTTTTAGCTTGAAATTATTTTTTCTCGAAAATCCACAGTACCCTCCCTTGGAAAAATGACTCGGAAAAATCATGGCATTCGAAACAGATTTTTTCGATTTTTTTCTCACGGGTACGAGTTACGCGGTTGCGGTTGACTTTTTCTTATTCGAAATCAAATTCTCTATAAAATGCACCTAATGGTTTCCTTTTAGCTTGAAATTATTTTTTCTCGAAAATCCACAGTACCCTCCCTTGGAAAAATGACTCGGAAAAATCATGGCATTCGAAACAGATTTTTTCGATTTTTTTCTCACGGGTACGAGTTACGCGGTTGCGGTTGACTTTTTCTTATTCGAAATCAGATTCTCTATAAAATGCACCTAATGGTTTCCTTTTAGCTTGAAATTATTTTTTCTCGAAAATCCACAGTACCCTCCCTTGGAAAAATGACTCGGAAAAATCATGGCATTCGAAACAGATTTTTTCGATTTTTTTCTCACGGGTACGAGTTACGCGGTTGCGGTTGACTTTTTCTTATTCGAAATCAAATTCTCTATAAAATGCACCTAATTATTTCCTTTTAGCTTGAAATTTTTTTTTCTCGAAAATCCACAGTACCCTCCCTTGGAAAAATGAGTCCGAAAAATCATGGCATTCGAAACAGATTTTCTCGATTTTTTTCTCACGGGTACGAGTTACGCGGTTGCGGTTGACTTTTTCTTATTCGAAATCAGATTCTCTATAAAATGCACCTAATGGTTTCCTTTTAGCTTGAAATTTTTTTTCTCGAAAATCCACAGTACCCTCCCTTGGAAAAATAAGTCCGAAAAATCATGGCATTCGAAACAGATTTTTTCGATTTTTTTTCTCACGGGTACGAGTTACGCGGTTGCGGTTGACTTTTTCTTATTCGAAATCAGATTCTCTATAAAATGCACCTAATGGTTTCCTTTTAGCTTGAAATTTTTTTTTCTCGAAAATCCACAGTACCCTCCCTTGGAAAAATGACTCGGAAAAATCATGGCATTCGAAACAGATTTTTTCGATTTTTTTCTCACGGGTACGAGTTACGCGGTTGCGGTTGACTTTTTCTTATTCGAAATAAGATTCTGTATAAAATGCACCTAATGGTTTCCTTTTAGCTTGAAATTTTTTTTCTCGAAAATCCACAGTACCCTCCCTTGGAAAAATGACTCGGAAAAATCATGGCATTCGAAACAGATTTTTTCGATTTTTTTTCTCACGGGTACGAGTTACGCGGTTGCGGTTGACTTTTTCTTATTCGAAATCAGATTCTCTATAAAATGCACCTAATGGTTTCCTTTTAGCTTGAAATTTTTTTTTCTCGAAAATCCACAGTACCCTCCCTTGGAAAAATAAGTCCGAAAAATCATGGCATTCGAAACAGATTTTTTCGATTTTTTTTCTCACGGGTACGAGTTACGCGGTTGCGGTTGACTTTTTCTTATTCGAAATCAGATTCTCTATAAAATGCACCTAATGGTTTCCTTTTAGCTTGAAATTTTTTTTTCTCGAAAATCCACAGTACCCTCCCTTGGAAAAATGACTCGGAAAAATCATGGCATTCGAAACAGATTTTTTCGATTTTTTTCTCACGGGTACGAGTTACGCGGTTGCGGTTGACTTTTTCTTATTCGAAATCAGATTCTCTATAAAATGCACCTAATGGTTTCCTTTTAGCTTGAAATTTTTTTTTCTCGAAAATCCACAGTACCCTCCCTTGGAAAAATGACTCGGAAAAATCATGGCATTCGAAACAGATTTTTTCGATTTTTTTCTCACGGGTACGAGTTACGCGGTTGCGGTTGACTTTTTCTTATTCGAAATAAGATTCTGTATAAAATGCACCTAATGGTTTCCTTTTAGCTTGAAATTTTTTTTCTCGAAAATCCACAGTACCCTCCCTTGGAAAAATGACTCGGAAAAATCATGGCATTCGAAACAGATTTTTTCGATTTTTTTTCTCACGGGTACGAGTTACGCGGTTGCGGTTGACTTTTTCTTATTCGAAATCAGATTCTCTATAAAATGCACCTAATGGTTTCCTTTTAGCTTGAAATTTTTTTTTCTCGAAAATCCACAGTACCCTCCCTTGGAAAAATAAGTCCGAAAAATCATGGCATTCGAAACAGATTTTTTCGATTTTTTTTCTCACGGGTACGAGTTACGCGGTTGCGGTTGACTTTTTCTTATTCGAAATCAGATTCTCTATAAAATGCACCTAATGGTTTCCTTTTAGCTTGAAATTTTTTTTTCTCGAAAATCCACAGTACCCTCCCTTGGAAAAATGACTCGGAAAAATCATGGCATTCGAAACAGATTTTTTCGATTTTTTTCTCACGGGTACGAGTTACGCGGTTGCGGTTGACTTTTTCTTATTCGAAATAAGATTCTGTATAAAATGCACCTAATGGTTTCCTTTTAGCTTGAAATTTTTTTTCTCGAAAATCCACAGTACCCTCCCTTGGAAAAATGACTCGGAAAAATCATGGCATTCGAAACAGATTTTTTCGATTTTTTTCTCACGGGTACGAGTTACGCGGTTGCGGTTGACTTTTTCTTATTCGAAATCAGATTCTCTATAAAATGCACCTAATGGTTTCCTTTTAGCTTGAAATTTTTTTTCTCGAAAATCCACAGTACCCTCCCTTGGAAAAATGACTCGGAAAAATCATGGCATTCGAAACAGATTTTTTCGATTTTTTTTCTCACGGGTACGAGTTACGCGGTTGCGGTTGACTTTTTCTTATTCGAAATCAGATTCTCTATAAAATGCACCTAATGGTTTCCTTTTAGCTTGAAATTATTTTTTCTCGAAAATCCACAGTACCCTCCCTTGGAAAAATGACTCGGAAAAATCATGGCATTCGAAACAGATTTTTTCGATTTTTTTCTCACGGGTACGAGTTACGCGGTTGCGGTTGACTTTTTCTTATTCGAAATCAAATTCTCTATAAAATGCACCTAATTATTTCCTTTTAGCTTGAAATTTTTTTTTCTCGAAAATCCACAGTACCCTCCCTTGGAAAAATGAGTCCGAAAAATCATGGCATTCGAAACAGATTTTTTCGATTTTTTTTCTCACGGGTACGAGTTACGCGGTTGCGGTTGACTTTTTCTTATTCGAAATCAGATTCTCTATAAAGTGCACCTAATGGTTTCCTTTTAGCTTGAAATTTTTTTTTCTCGAAAATCCACAGTACCCTCCCTTGGAAAAATGACTCGGAAAAATCATGGCATTCGAAACAGATTTTTTCGATTTTTTTCTCACGGGTACGAGTTACGCGGTTGCGGTTGACTTTTTCTTATTCGAAATCAGATTCTCTATAAAATGCACCTAATGGTTTCCTTTTAGCTTGAAATTATTTTTTCTCGAAAATCCACAGTACCCTCCCTTGGAAAAATGACTCGGAAAAATCATGGCATTCGAAACAGATTTTTTCGATTTTTTTCTCACGGGTACGAGTTACGCGGTTGCGGTTGACTTTTTCTTATTCGAAATCAAATTCTCTATAAAATGCACCTAATGGTTTCCTTTTAGCTTGAAATTATTTTTTCTCGAAAATCCACAGTACCCTCCCTTGGAAAAATGACTCGGAAAAATCATGGCATTCGAAACAGATTTTTTCGATTTTTTTCTCACGGGTACGAGTTACGCGGTTGCGGTTGACTTTTTCTTATTCGAAATCAGATTCTCTATAAAATGCACCTAATGGTTTCCTTTTAGCTTGAAATTATTTTTTCTCGAAAATCCACAGTACCCTCCCTTGGAAAAATGACTCGGAAAAATCATGGCATTCGAAACAGATTTTTTCGATTTTTTTCTCACGGGTACGAGTTACGCGGTTGCGGTTGACTTTTTCTTATTCGAAATCAGATTCTCTATAAAATGCACCTAATGGTTTCCTTTTAGCTTGAAATTATTTTTTCTCGAAAATCCACAGTACCCTCCCTTGGAAAAATGACTCGGAAAAATCATGGCATTCGAAACAGATTTTTTCGATTTTTTTCTCACGGGTACGAGTTACGCGGTTGCGGTTGACTTTTTCTTATTCGAAATCAGATTCTCTATAAAATGCACCTAATGGTTTCCTTTTAGCTTGAAATTTTTTTTTCTCGAAAATCCACAGTACCCTCCCTTGGAAAAATGACTCGGAAAAATCATGGCATTCGAAACAGATTTTTTCGATTTTTTTTCTCACGGGTACGAGTTACGCGGTTGCGGTTGACTTTTTCTTATTCGAAATCAGATTCTCTATAAAATGCACCTAATGGTTTCCTTTTAGCTTGAAATTTTTTTTTCTCGAAAATCCACAGTACCCTCCCTTGGAAAAATAAGTCCGAAAAATCATGGCATTCGAAACAGATTTTTTCGATTTTTTTTCTCACGGGTACGAGTTACGCGGTTGCGGTTGACTTTTTCTTATTCGAAATAAGATTCTGTATAAAATGCACCTAATGGTTTCCTTTTAGCTTGAAATTTTTTTTTCTCGAAAATCCACAGTACCCTCCCTTGGAAAAATGACTCGGAAAAATCATGGCATTCGAAACAGATTTTTTCGATTTTTTTCTCACGGGTACGAGTTACGCGGTTGCGGTTGACTTTTTCTTATTCGAAATAAGATTCTGTATAAAATGCACCTAATGGTTTCCTTTTAGCTTGAAATTTTTTTTCTCGAAAATCCACAGTACCCTCCCTTGGAAAAATGACTCGGAAAAATCATGGCATTCGAAACAGATTTTTTCGATTTTTTTTCTCACGGGTACGAGTTACGCGGTTGCGGTTGACTTTTTCTTATTCGAAATCAGATTCTCTATAAAATGCACCTAATGGTTTCCTTTTAGCTTGAAATTATTTTTTCTCGAAAATCCACAGTACCCTCCCTTGGAAAAATGACTCGGAAAAATCATGGCATTCGAAACAGATTTTTTCGATTTTTTTCTCACGGGTACGAGTTACGCGGTTGCGGTTGACTTTTTCTTATTCGAAATCAAATTCTCTATAAAATGCACCTAATTATTTCCTTTTAGCTTGAAATTTTTTTTTCTCGAAAATCCACAGTACCCTCCCTTGGAAAAATGAGTCCGAAAAATCATGGCATTCGAAACAGATTTTTTCGATTTTTTTTCTCACGGGTACGAGTTACGCGGTTGCGGTTGACTTTTTCTTATTCGAAATCAGATTCTCTATAAAGTGCACCTAATGGTTTCCTTTTAGCTTGAAATTTTTTTTTCTCGAAAATCCACAGTACCCTCCCTTGGAAAAATGACTCGGAAAAATCATGGCATTCGAAACAGATTTTTTCGATTTTTTTCTCACGGGTACGAGTTACGCGGTTGCGGTTGACTTTTTCTTATTCGAAATCAGATTCTCTATAAAATGCACCTAATGGTTTCCTTTTAGCTTGAAATTATTTTTTCTCGAAAATCCACAGTACCCTCCCTTGGAAAAATGACTCGGAAAAATCATGGCATTCGAAACAGATTTTTTCGATTTTTTTCTCACGGGTACGAGTTACGCGGTTGCGGTTGACTTTTTCTTATTCGAAATCAAATTCTCTATAAAATGCACCTAATGGTTTCCTTTTAGCTTGAAATTATTTTTTCTCGAAAATCCACAGTACCCTCCCTTGGAAAAATGACTCGGAAAAATCATGGCATTCGAAACAGATTTTTTCGATTTTTTTCTCACGGGTACGAGTTACGCGGTTGCGGTTGACTTTTTCTTATTCGAAATCAGATTCTCTATAAAATGCACCTAATGGTTTCCTTTTAGCTTGAAATTATTTTTTCTCGAAAATCCACAGTACCCTCCCTTGGAAAAATGACTCGGAAAAATCATGGCATTCGAAACAGATTTTTTCGATTTTTTTCTCACGGGTACGAGTTACGCGGTTGCGGTTGACTTTTTCTTATTCGAAATCAGATTCTCTATAAAATGCACCTAATGGTTTCCTTTTAGATTGAAATTTTTTTTTCTCGAAAATCCACAGTACCCTCCCTTGGAAAAATGACTCGGAAAAATCATGGCATTCGAAACAGATTTTTTCGATTTTTTTCTCACGGGTACGAGTTACGCGGTTGCGGTTGACTTTTTCTTATTCGAAATCAGATTCTCTATAAAATGCACCTAATGGTTTCCTTTTAGCTTGAAATTTTTTTTTCTCGAAAATCCACAGTACCCTCCCTTGGAAAAATGACTCGGAAAAATCATGGCATTCGAAACAGATTTTTTCGATTTTTTTTCTCACGGGTACGAGTTACGCGGTTGCGGTTGACTTTTTCTTATTCGAAATCAGATTCTCTATAAAATGCACCTAATGGTTTCCTTTTAGCTTGAAATTTTTTTTTCTCGAAAATCCACAGTACCCTCCCTTGGAAAAATAAGTCCGAAAAATCATGGCATTCGAAACAGATTTTTTCGATTTTTTTTCTCACGGGTACGAGTTACGCGGTTGCGGTTGACTTTTTCTTATTCGAAATCAGATTCTCTATAAAATGCACCTAATGGTTTCCTTTTAGCTTGAAATTTTTTTTTCTCGAAAATCCACAGTACCCTCCCTTGGAAAAATGACTCGGAAAAATCATGGCATTCGAAACAGATTTTTTCGATTTTTTTCTCACGGGTACGAGTTACGCGGTTGCGGTTGACTTTTTCTTATTCGAAATAAGATTCTGTATAAAATGCACCTAATGGTTTCCTTTTAGCTTGAAATTTTTTTTCTCGAAAATCCACAGTACCCTCCCTTGGAAAAATGACTCGGAAAAATCATGGCATTCGAAACAGATTTTTTCGATTTTTTTCTCACGGGTACGAGTTACGCGGTTGCGGTTGACTTTTTCTTATTCGAAATCAGATTCTCTATAAAATGCACCTAATGGTTTCCTTTTAGCTTGAAATTTTTTTTCTCGAAAATCCACAGTACCCTCCCTTGGAAAAATGACTCGGAAAAATCATGGCATTCGAAACAGATTTTTTCGATTTTTTTTCTCACGGGTACGAGTTACGCGGTTGCGGTTGACTTTTTCTTATTCGAAATCAGATTCTCTATAAAATGCACCTAATGGTTTCCTTTTAGCTTGAAATTATTTTTTCTCGAAAATCCACAGTACCCTCCCTTGGAAAAATGACTCGGAAAAATCATGGCATTCGAAACAGATTTTTTCGATTTTTTTCTCACGGGTACGAGTTACGCGGTTGCGGTTGACTTTTTCTTATTCGAAATCAAATTCTCTATAAAATGCACCTAATTATTTCCTTTTAGCTTGAAATTTTTTTTTCTCGAAAATCCACAGTACCCTCCCTTGGAAAAATGAGTCCGAAAAATCATGGCATTCGAAACAGATTTTTTCGATTTTTTTTCTCACGGGTACGAGTTACGCGGTTGCGGTTGACTTTTTCTTATTCGAAATCAGATTCTCTATAAAGTGCACCTAATGGTTTCCTTTTAGCTTGAAATTTTTTTTTCTCGAAAATCCACAGTACCCTCCCTTGGAAAAATGACTCGGAAAAATCATGGCATTCGAAACAGATTTTTTCGATTTTTTTCTCACGGGTACGAGTTACGCGGTTGCGGTTGACTTTTTCTTATTCGAAATCAGATTCTCTATAAAATGCACCTAATGGTTTCCTTTTAGCTTGAAATTATTTTTTCTCGAAAATCCACAGTACCCTCCCTTGGAAAAATGACTCGGAAAAATCATGGCATTCGAAACAGATTTTTTCGATTTTTTTCTCACGGGTACGAGTTACGCGGTTGCGGTTGACTTTTTCTTATTCGAAATCAAATTCTCTATAAAACGCACCTAATGGTTTCCTTTTAGCTTGAAATTATTTTTTCTCGAAAATCCACAGTACCCTCCCTTGGAAAAATGACTCGGAAAAATCATGGCATTCGAAACAGATTTTTTCGATTTTTTTCTCACGGGTACGAGTTACGCGGTTGCGGTTGACTTTTTCTTATTCGAAATCAGATTCTCTATAAAATGCACCTAATGGTTTCCTTTTAGCTTGAAATTATTTTTTCTCGAAAATCCACAGTACCCTCCCTTGGAAAAATGACTCGGAAAAATCATGGCATTCGAAACAGATTTTTTCGATTTTTTTCTCACGGGTACGAGTTACGCGGTTGCGGTTGACTTTTTCTTATTCGAAATCAGATTCTCTATAAAATGCACCTAATGGTTTCCTTTTAGCTTGAAATTATTTTTTCTCGAAAATCCACAGTACCCTCCCTTGGAAAAATGACTCGGAAAAATCATGGCATTCGAAACAGATTTTTTTCGATTTTTTTCTCACGGGTACGAGTTACGCGGTTGCGGTTGACTTTTTCTTATTCGAAATCAGATTCTCTATAAAATGCACCTAATGGTTTCCTTTTAGCTTGAAATTTTTTTTTCTCGAAAATCCACAGTACCCTCCCTTGGAAAAATGACTCGGAAAAATCATGGCATTCGAAACAGATTTTTTCGATTTTTTTTCTCACGGGTACGAGTTACGCGGTTGCGGTTGACTTTTTCTTATTCGAAATCAGATTCTCTATAAAATGCACCTAATGGTTTCCTTTTAGCTTGAAATTTTTTTTTCTCGAAAATCCACAGTACCCTCCCTTGGAAAAATAAGTCCGAAAAATCATGGCATTCGAAACAGATTTTTTCGATTTTTTTTCTCACGGGTACGAGTTACGCGGTTGCGGTTGACTTTTTCTTATTCGAAATAAGATTCTGTATAAAATGCACCTAATGGTTTCCTTTTAGCTTGAAATTTTTTTTTCTCGAAAATCCACAGTACCCTCCCTTGGAAAAATGACTCGGAAAAATCATGGCATTCGAAACAGATTTTTTCGATTTTTTTCTCACGGGTACGAGTTACGCGGTTGCGGTTGACTTTTTCTTATTCGAAATAAGATTCTGTATAAAATGCACCTAATGGTTTCCTTTTAGCTTGAAATTTTTTTTCTCGAAAATCCACAGTACCCTCCCTTGGAAAAATGACTCGGAAAAATCATGGCATTCGAAACAGATTTTTTCGATTTTTTTTCTCACGGGTACGAGTTACGCGGTTGCGGTTGACTTTTTCTTATTCGAAATCAGATTCTCTATAAAATGCACCTAATGGTTTCCTTTTAGCTTGAAATTATTTTTTCTCGAAAATCCACAGTACCCTCCCTTGGAAAAATGACTCGGAAAAATCATGGCATTCGAAACAGATTTTTTCGATTTTTTTCTCACGGGTACGAGTTACGCGGTTGCGGTTGACTTTTTCTTATTCGAAATCAAATTCTCTATAAAATGCACCTAATTATTTCCTTTTAGCTTGAAATTTTTTTTTCTCGAAAATCCACAGTACCCTCCCTTGGAAAAATGAGTCCGAAAAATCATGGCATTCGAAACAGATTTTTTCGATTTTTTTTCTCACGGGTACGAGTTACGCGGTTGCGGTTGACTTTTTCTTATTCGAAATCAGATTCTCTATAAAGTGCACCTAATGGTTTCCTTTTAGCTTGAAATTTTTTTTTCTCGAAAATCCACAGTACCCTCCCTTGGAAAAATGACTCGGAAAAATCATGGCATTCGAAACAGATTTTTTCGATTTTTTTCTCACGGGTACGAGTTACGCGGTTGCGGTTGACTTTTTCTTATTCGAAATCAGATTCTCTATAAAATGCACCTAATGGTTTCCTTTTAGCTTGAAATTATTTTTTCTCGAAAATCCACAGTACCCTCCCTTGGAAAAATGACTCGGAAAAATCATGGCATTCGAAACAGATTTTTTCGATTTTTTTCTCACGGGTACGAGTTACGCGGTTGCGGTTGACTTTTTCTTATTCGAAATCAAATTCTCTATAAAATGCACCTAATGGTTTCCTTTTAGCTTGAAATTATTTTTTCTCGAAAATCCACAGTACCCTCCCTTGGAAAAATGACTCGGAAAAATCATGGCATTCGAAACAGATTTTTTCGATTTTTTTCTCACGGGTACGAGTTACGCGGTTGCGGTTGACTTTTTCTTATTCGAAATCAGATTCTCTATAAAATGCACCTAATGGTTTCCTTTTAGCTTGAAATTATTTTTTCTCGAAAATCCACAGTACCCTCCCTTGGAAAAATGACTCGGAAAAATCATGGCATTCGAAACAGATTTTTTCGATTTTTTTCTCACGGGTACGAGTTACGCGGTTGCGGTTGACTTTTTCTTATTCGAAATCAGATTCTCTATAAAATGCACCTAATGGTTTCCTTTTAGCTTGAAATTATTTTTTCTCGAAAATCCACAGTACCCTCCCTTGGAAAAATGACTCGGAAAAATCATGGCATTCGAAACAGATTTTTTCGATTTTTTTCTCACGGGTACGAGTTACGCGGTTGCGGTTGACTTTTTCTTATTCGAAATCAGATTCTCTATAAAATGCACCTAATGGTTTCCTTTTAGCTTGAAATTTTTTTTTCTCGAAAATCCACAGTACCCTCCCTTGGAAAAATGACTCGGAAAAATCATGGCATTCGAAACAGATTTTTTCGATTTTTTTCTCACGGGTACGAGTTACGCGGTTGCGGTTGACTTTTTCTTATTCGAAATAAGATTCTGTATAAAATGCACCTAATGGTTTCCTTTTAGCTTGAAATTTTTTTTCTCGAAAATCCACAGTACCCTCCCTTGGAAAAATGACTCGGAAAAATCATGGCATTCGAAACAGATTTTTTCGATTTTTTTTCTCACGGGTACGAGTTACGCGGTTGCGGTTGACTTTTTCTTATTCGAAATCAGATTCTCTATAAAATGCACCTAATGGTTTCCTTTTAGCTTGAAATTATTTTTTCTCGAAAATCCACAGTACCCTCCCTTGGAAAAATGACTCGGAAAAATCATGGCATTCGAAACAGATTTTTTCGATTTTTTTCTCACGGGTACGAGTTACGCGGTTGCGGTTGACTTTTTCTTATTCGAAATCAAATTCTCTATAAAATGCACCTAATTATTTCCTTTTAGCTTGAAATTTTTTTTTCTCGAAAATCCACAGTACCCTCCCTTGGAAAAATGAGTCCGAAAAATCATGGCATTCGAAACAGATTTTTTCGATTTTTTTTCTCACGGGTACGAGTTACGCGGTTGCGGTTGACTTTTTCTTATTCGAAATCAGATTCTCTATAAAGTGCACCTAATGGTTTCCTTTTAGCTTGAAATTTTTTTTTCTCGAAAATCCACAGTACCCTCCCTTGGAAAAATGACTCGGAAAAATCATGGCATTCGAAACAGATTTTTTCGATTTTTTTCTCACGGGTACGAGTTACGCGGTTGCGGTTGACTTTTTCTTATTCGAAATCAGATTCTCTATAAAATGCACCTAATGGTTTCCTTTTAGCTTGAAATTATTTTTTCTCGAAAATCCACAGTACCCTCCCTTGGAAAAATGACTCGGAAAAATCATGGCATTCGAAACAGATTTTTTCGATTTTTTTCTCACGGGTACGAGTTACGCGGTTGCGGTTGACTTTTTCTTATTCGAAATCAAATTCTCTATAAAATGCACCTAATGGTTTCCTTTTAGCTTGAAATTATTTTTTCTCGAAAATCCACAGTACCCTCCCTTGGAAAAATGACTCGGAAAAATCATGGCATTCGAAACAGATTTTTTCGATTTTTTTCTCACGGGTACGAGTTACGCGGTTGCGGTTGACTTTTTCTTATTCGAAATCAGATTCTCTATAAAATGCACCTAATGGTTTCCTTTTAGCTTGAAATTATTTTTTCTCGAAAATCCACAGTACCCTCCCTTGGAAAAATGACTCGGAAAAATCATGGCATTCGAAACAGATTTTTTCGATTTTTTTCTCACGGGTACGAGTTACGCGGTTGCGGTTGACTTTTTCTTATTCGAAATCAAATTCTCTATAAAATGCACCTAATTATTTCCTTTTAGCTTGAAATTTTTTTTTCTCGAAAATCCACAGTACCCTCCCTTGGAAAAATGAGTCCGAAAAATCATGGCATTCGAAACAGATTTTCTCGATTTTTTTCTCACGGGTACGAGTTACGCGGTTGCGGTTGACTTTTTCTTATTCGAAATCAGATTCTCTATAAAATGCACCTAATGGTTTCCTTTTAGCTTGAAATTTTTTTTCTCGAAAATCCACAGTACCCTCCCTTGGAAAAATAAGTCCGAAAAATCATGGCATTCGAAACAGATTTTTTCGATTTTTTTTCTCACGGGTACGAGTTACGCGGTTGCGGTTGACTTTTTCTTATTCGAAATCAGATTCTCTATAAAATGCACCTAATGGTTTCCTTTTAGCTTGAAATTTTTTTTTCTCGAAAATCCACAGTACCCTCCCTTGGAAAAATGACTCGGAAAAATCATGGCATTCGAAACAGATTTTTTCGATTTTTTTCTCACGGGTACGAGTTACGCGGTTGCGGTTGACTTTTTCTTATTCGAAATAAGATTCTGTATAAAATGCACCTAATGGTTTCCTTTTAGCTTGAAATTTTTTTTCTCGAAAATCCACAGTACCCTCCCTTGGAAAAATGACTCGGAAAAATCATGGCATTCGAAACAGATTTTTTCGATTTTTTTTCTCACGGGTACGAGTTACGCGGTTGCGGTTGACTTTTTCTTATTCGAAATCAGATTCTCTATAAAATGCACCTAATGGTTTCCTTTTAGCTTGAAATTTTTTTTTCTCGAAAATCCACAGTACCCTCCCTTGGAAAAATAAGTCCGAAAAATCATGGCATTCGAAACAGATTTTTTCGATTTTTTTTCTCACGGGTACGAGTTACGCGGTTGCGGTTGACTTTTTCTTATTCGAAATCAGATTCTCTATAAAATGCACCTAATGGTTTCCTTTTAGCTTGAAATTTTTTTTTCTCGAAAATCCACAGTACCCTCCCTTGGAAAAATGACTCGGAAAAATCATGGCATTCGAAACAGATTTTTTCGATTTTTTTCTCACGGGTACGAGTTACGCGGTTGCGGTTGACTTTTTCTTATTCGAAATCAGATTCTCTATAAAATGCACCTAATGGTTTCCTTTTAGCTTGAAATTTTTTTTTCTCGAAAATCCACAGTACCCTCCCTTGGAAAAATGACTCGGAAAAATCATGGCATTCGAAACAGATTTTTTCGATTTTTTTCTCACGGGTACGAGTTACGCGGTTGCGGTTGACTTTTTCTTATTCGAAATAAGATTCTGTATAAAATGCACCTAATGGTTTCCTTTTAGCTTGAAATTTTTTTTCTCGAAAATCCACAGTACCCTCCCTTGGAAAAATGACTCGGAAAAATCATGGCATTCGAAACAGATTTTTTCGATTTTTTTTCTCACGGGTACGAGTTACGCGGTTGCGGTTGACTTTTTCTTATTCGAAATCAGATTCTCTATAAAATGCACCTAATGGTTTCCTTTTAGCTTGAAATTTTTTTTTCTCGAAAATCCACAGTACCCTCCCTTGGAAAAATAAGTCCGAAAAATCATGGCATTCGAAACAGATTTTTTCGATTTTTTTTCTCACGGGTACGAGTTACGCGGTTGCGGTTGACTTTTTCTTATTCGAAATCAGATTCTCTATAAAATGCACCTAATGGTTTCCTTTTAGCTTGAAATTTTTTTTTCTCGAAAATCCACAGTACCCTCCCTTGGAAAAATGACTCGGAAAAATCATGGCATTCGAAACAGATTTTTTCGATTTTTTTCTCACGGGTACGAGTTACGCGGTTGCGGTTGACTTTTTCTTATTCGAAATAAGATTCTGTATAAAATGCACCTAATGGTTTCCTTTTAGCTTGAAATTTTTTTTCTCGAAAATCCACAGTACCCTCCCTTGGAAAAATGACTCGGAAAAATCATGGCATTCGAAACAGATTTTTTCGATTTTTTTTCTCACGGGTACGAGTTACGCGGTTGCGGTTGACTTTTTCTTATTCGAAATCAGATTCTCTATAAAATGCACCTAATGGTTTCCTTTTAGCTTGAAATTATTTTTTCTCGAAAATCCACAGTACCCTCCCTTGGAAAAATGACTCGGAAAAATCATGGCATTCGAAACAGATTTTTTCGATTTTTTTCTCACGGGTACGAGTTACGCGGTTGCGGTTGACTTTTTCTTATTCGAAATCAAATTCTCTATAAAATGCACCTAATTATTTCCTTTTAGCTTGAAATTTTTTTTTCTCGAAAATCCACAGTACCCTCCCTTGGAAAAATGACTCGGAAAAATCATGGCATTCGAAACAGATTTTTTCGATTTTTTTCTCACGGGTACGAGTTACGCGGTTGCGGTTGACTTTTTCTTATTCGAAATCAAATTCTCTATAAAATGCACCTAATGGTTTCCTTTTAGCTTGAAATTATTTTTTCTCGAAAATCCACAGTACCCTCCCTTGGAAAAATGACTCGGAAAAATCATGGCATTCGAAACAGATTTTTTCGATTTTTTTCTCACGGGTACGAGTTACGCGGTTGCGGTTGACTTTTTCTTATTCGAAATCAGATTCTCTATAAAATGCACCTAATGGTTTCCTTTTAGCTTGAAATTATTTTTTCTCGAAAATCCACAGTACCCTCCCTTGGAAAAATGACTCGGAAAAATCATGGCATTCGAAACAGATTTTTTCGATTTTTTTCTCACGGGTACGAGTTACGCGGTTGCGGTTGACTTTTTCTTATTCGAAATCAGATTCTCTATAAAATGCACCTAATGGTTTCCTTTTAGCTTGAAATTATTTTTTCTCGAAAATCCACAGTACCCTCCCTTGGAAAAATGACTCGGAAAAATCATGGCATTCGAAACAGATTTTTTCGATTTTTTTCTCACGGGTACGAGTTACGCGGTTGCGGTTGACTTTTTCTTATTCGAAATCAGATTCTCTATAAAATGCACCTAATGGTTTCCTTTTAGCTTGAAATTTTTTTTTCTCGAAAATCCACAGTACCCTCCCTTGGAAAAATGACTCGGAAAAATCATGGCATTCGAAACAGATTTTTTCGATTTTTTTTCTCACGGGTACGAGTTACGCGGTTGCGGTTGACTTTTTCTTATTCGAAATCAGATTCTCTATAAAATGCACCTAATGGTTTCCTTTTAGCTTGAAATTTTTTTTTCTCGAAAATCCACAGTACCCTCCCTTGGAAAAATAAGTCCGAAAAATCATGGCATTCGAAACAGATTTTTTCGATTTTTTTTCTCACGGGTACGAGTTACGCGGTTGCGGTTGACTTTTTCTTATTCGAAATCAGATTCTCTATAAAATGCACCTAATGGTTTCCTTTTAGCTTGAAATTTTTTTTTCTCGAAAATCCACAGTACCCTCCCTTGGAAAAATGACTCGGAAAAATCATGGCATTCGAAACAGATTTTTTCGATTTTTTTCTCACGGGTACGAGTTACGCGGTTGCGGTTGACTTTTTCTTATTCGAAATAAGATTCTGTATAAAATGCACCTAATGGTTTCCTTTTAGCTTGAAATTTTTTTTCTCGAAAATCCACAGTACCCTCCCTTGGAAAAATGACTCGGAAAAATCATGGCATTCGAAACAGATTTTTTCGATTTTTTTTCTCACGGGTACGAGTTACGCGGTTGCGGTTGACTTTTTCTTATTCGAAATCAGATTCTCTATAAAATGCACCTAATGGTTTCCTTTTAGCTTGAAATTATTTTTTCTCGAAAATCCACAGTACCCTCCCTTGGAAAAATGACTCGGAAAAATCATGGCATTCGAAACAGATTTTTTCGATTTTTTTCTCACGGGTACGAGTTACGCGGTTGCGGTTGACTTTTTCTTATTCGAAATCAAATTCTCTATAAAATGCACCTAATTATTTCCTTTTAGCTTGAAATTTTTTTTTCTCGAAAATCCACAGTACCCTCCCTTGGAAAAATGACTCGGAAAAATCATGGCATTCGAAACAGATTTTTTCGATTTTTTTCTCACGGGTACGAGTTACGCGGTTGCGGTTGACTTTTTCTTATTCGAAATCAAATTCTCTATAAAATGCACCTAATGGTTTCCTTTTAGCTTGAAATTATTTTTTCTCGAAAATCCACAGTACCCTCCCTTGGAAAAATGACTCGGAAAAATCATGGCATTCGAAACAGATTTTTTCGATTTTTTTCTCACGGGTACGAGTTACGCGGTTGCGGTTGACTTTTTCTTATTCGAAATCAGATTCTCTATAAAATGCACCTAATGGTTTCCTTTTAGCTTGAAATTATTTTTTCTCGAAAATCCACAGTACCCTCCCTTGGAAAAATGACTCGGAAAAATCATGGCATTCGAAACAGATTTTTTCGATTTTTTTCTCACGGGTACGAGTTACGCGGTTGCGGTTGACTTTTTCTTATTCGAAATCAGATTCTCTATAAAATGCACCTAATGGTTTCCTTTTAGCTTGAAATTATTTTTTCTCGAAAATCCACAGTACCCTCCCTTGGAAAAATGACTCGGAAAAATCATGGCATTCGAAACAGATTTTTTCGATTTTTTTCTCACGGGTACGAGTTACGCGGTTGCGGTTGACTTTTTCTTATTCGAAATCAGATTCTCTATAAAATGCACCTAATGGTTTCCTTTTAGCTTGAAATTTTTTTTTCTCGAAAATCCACAGTACCCTCCCTTGGAAAAATGACTCGGAAAAATCATGGCATTCGAAACAGATTTTTTCGATTTTTTTCTCACGGGTACGAGTTACGCGGTTGCGGTTGACTTTTTCTTATTCGAAATAAGATTCTGTATAAAATGCACCTAATGGTTTCCTTTTAGCTTGAAATTTTTTTTCTCGAAAATCCACAGTACCCTCCCTTGGAAAAATGACTCGGAAAAATCATGGCATTCGAAACAGATTTTTTCGATTTTTTTTCTCACGGGTACGAGTTACGCGGTTGCGGTTGACTTTTTCTTATTCGAAATCAGATTCTCTATAAAATGCACCTAATGGTTTCCTTTTAGCTTGAAATTATTTTTTCTCGAAAATCCACAGTACCCTCCCTTGGAAAAATGACTCGGAAAAATCATGGCATTCGAAACAGATTTTTTCGATTTTTTTCTCACGGGTACGAGTTACGCGGTTGCGGTTGACTTTTTCTTATTCGAAATCAAATTCTCTATAAAATGCACCTAATTATTTCCTTTTAGCTTGAAATTTTTTTTTCTCGAAAATCCACAGTACCCTCCCTTGGAAAAATGAGTCCGAAAAATCATGGCATTCGAAACAGATTTTTTCGATTTTTTTTCTCACGGGTACGAGTTACGCGGTTGCGGTTGACTTTTTCTTATTCGAAATCAGATTCTCTATAAAGTGCACCTAATGGTTTCCTTTTAGCTTGAAATTTTTTTTTCTCGAAAATCCACAGTACCCTCCCTTGGAAAAATGACTCGGAAAAATCATGGCATTCGAAACAGATTTTTTCGATTTTTTTCTCACGGGTACGAGTTACGCGGTTGCGGTTGACTTTTTCTTATTCGAAATCAGATTCTCTATAAAATGCACCTAATGGTTTCCTTTTAGCTTGAAATTATTTTTTCTCGAAAATCCACAGTACCCTCCCTTGGAAAAATGACTCGGAAAAATCATGGCATTCGAAACAGATTTTTTCGATTTTTTTCTCACGGGTACGAGTTACGCGGTTGCGGTTGACTTTTTCTTATTCGAAATCAAATTCTCTATAAAATGCACCTAATGGTTTCCTTTTAGCTTGAAATTATTTTTTCTCGAAAATCCACAGTACCCTCCCTTGGAAAAATGACTCGGAAAAATCATGGCATTCGAAACAGATTTTTTCGATTTTTTTCTCACGGGTACGAGTTACGCGGTTGCGGTTGACTTTTTCTTATTCGAAATCAGATTCTCTATAAAATGCACCTAATGGTTTCCTTTTAGCTTGAAATTATTTTTTCTCGAAAATCCACAGTACCCTCCCTTGGAAAAATGACTCGGAAAAATCATGGCATTCGAAACAGATTTTTTCGATTTTTTTCTCACGGGTACGAGTTACGCGGTTGCGGTTGACTTTTTCTTATTCGAAATCAAATTCTCTATAAAATGCACCTAATTATTTCCTTTTAGCTTGAAATTTTTTTTTCTCGAAAATCCACAGTACCCTCCCTTGGAAAAATGAGTCCGAAAAATCATGGCATTCGAAACAGATTTTCTCGATTTTTTTCTCACGGGTACGAGTTACGCGGTTGCGGTTGACTTTTTCTTATTCGAAATCAGATTCTCTATAAAATGCACCTAATGGTTTCCTTTTAGCTTGAAATTTTTTTTCTCGAAAATCCACAGTACCCTCCCTTGGAAAAATAAGTCCGAAAAATCATGGCATTCGAAACAGATTTTTTCGATTTTTTTTCTCACGGGTACGAGTTACGCGGTTGCGGTTGACTTTTTCTTATTCGAAATCAGATTCTCTATAAAATGCACCTAATGGTTTCCTTTTAGCTTGAAATTTTTTTTTCTCGAAAATCCACAGTACCCTCCCTTGGAAAAATGACTCGGAAAAATCATGGCATTCGAAACAGATTTTTTCGATTTTTTTCTCACGGGTACGAGTTACGCGGTTGCGGTTGACTTTTTCTTATTCGAAATCAGATTCTCTATAAAATGCACCTAATGGTTTCCTTTTAGCTTGAAATTTTTTTTTCTCGAAAATCCACAGTACCCTCCCTTGGAAAAATGACTCGGAAAAATCATGGCATTCGAAACAGATTTTTTCGATTTTTTTCTCACGGGTACGAGTTACGCGGTTGCGGTTGACTTTTTCTTATTCGAAATCAGATTCTCTATAAAATGCACCTAATGGTTTCCTTTTAGCTTGAAATTATTTTTTCTCGAAAATCCACAGTACCCTCCCTTGGAAAAATGACTCGGAAAAATCATGGCATTCGAAACAGATTTTTTCGATTTTTTTCTCACGGGTACGATTTACGCGGTTGCGGTTGAATTTTTCTTATTCCAAATCAGATTCTCTATAAAATGCACCTAATTATTTCCTTTTAGCTTGAAATTTTTTTTCTCGAAAATCCACAGTACCCTCCCTTGGAAAAATGAGTCCGAAAAATCATGGCATTCGAAACAGATTTTTTCGATTTTTTTCTCACGGGTACGAGTTACGCGGTTGCGGTTGACTTTTTCTTATTCGAAATCAGATTCTCTATAAAATGCACCTAATGGTTTCCTTTTAGCTTGAAATTTTTTTTTCTCGAAAATCCACAGTACCCTCCCTTCGAAAAATGACTCGGAAAAATCATGGCATTCGAAACAGATTTTCTCGATTTTTTTCTCACGGGTACGAGTTACGCGGTTGCGGTTGAATTTTTCTTATTCCAAATCAGATTCTCTATAAAATGCACCTAATGGTTTCCTTTTAGCTTGAAATTTTTTTTTCTCGAAAATCCACAGTACCCTCCCTTCGAAAAATGACTCGGAAAAATCATGGCATTCGAAACAGATTTTCTCGATTTTTTTCTCACGGGTACGAGTTACGCGGTTGCGGTTGAATTTTTCTTATTCCAAATCAGATTCTCTATAAAATGCACCTAATGGTTTCCTTTTAGCTTGAAATTTTTTTTTCTCGAAAATCCACAGCACCCTCCCTTGGAAAAATGACTCGGAAAAATCATGGCATTCGAAACAGATTTTTTCGATTTTTTTCTCACGGGTACGAGTTACGCGGTTGCGGTTGACTTTTTCTTATTCGAAATCAGATTCTCTATAAAATGCACCTAATGGTTTCCTTTTAGCTTGAAATTTTTTTTTCTCGAAAATCCACAGTATCCTCCCTTGGAAAAATGAGTCGGAAAAATCATGGCATTCGAAACAGATTTTTTCGATTTTTTTCTCACGGGTACGAGTTACGCGGTTGCGGTTGACTTTTTCTTATTTGAAATCAGATTCTCTATAAAATGCACCTAATGGTTTCCTTTTAGCTTGAAATTTTTTTTTCTCGAAAATCCACAGTACCCTCCCTTCGAAAAATGACTCGGAAAAATCATGGCATTCGAAACAGATTTTCTCGATTTTTTTCTCACGGGTACGAGTTACGCGGTTGCGGTTGAATTTTTCTTATTCCAAATCAGATTCTCTATAAAATGCACCTAATTATTTCCTTTTAGCTTGAAATTTTTTTTCTCGAAAATCCACAGTACCCTCCCTTGGAAAAATGAGTCCGAAAAATCATGGCATTCGAAACAGATTTTTTCGATTTTTTTCTCACGGGTACGAGTTACGCGGTTGCGGTTGACTTTTTCTTATTCGAAATCAAATTCTCTATAAAATGCACCTAATTATTTCCTTTTAGCTTGAAATTTTTTTTTCTCGAAAATCCACAGTACCCTCCCTTGGAAAAATGAGTCCGAAAAATCATGGCATTCGAAACAGATTTTTTCGATTTTTTTTCTCACGGGTACGAGTTACGCGGTTGCGGTTGACTTTTTCTTATTCGAAATCAGATTCTCTATAAAATGCACCTAATGGTTTCCTTTTAGCTTGAAATTATTTTTTCTCGAAAATCCACAGTACCCTCCCTTGGAAAAATGACTCGGAAAAATCATGGCATTCGAAACAGATTTTTTCGATTTTTTTCTCACGGGTACGAGTTACGCGGTTGCGGTTGACTTTTTCTTATTCGAAATCAAATTCTCTATAAAATGCACCTAATTATTTCCTTTTAGCTTGAAATTTTTTTTTCTCGAAAATCCACAGTACCCTCCCTTGGAAAAATGACTCGGAAAAATCATGGCATTCGAAACAGATTTTTTCGATTTTTTTCTCACGGGTACGAGTTACGCGGTTGCGGTTGACTTTTTCTTATTCGAAATCAAATTCTCTATAAAATGCACCTAATGGTTTCCTTTTAGCTTGAAATTATTTTTTCTCGAAAATCCACAGTACCCTCCCTTGGAAAAATGACTCGGAAAAATCATGGCATTCGAAACAGATTTTTTCGATTTTTTTCTCACGGGTACGAGTTACGCGGTTGCGGTTGACTTTTTCTTATTCGAAATCAGATTCTCTATAAAATGCACCTAATGGTTTCCTTTTAGCTTGAAATTATTTTTTCTCGAAAATCCACAGTACCCTCCCTTGGAAAAATGACTCGGAAAAATCATGGCATTCGAAACAGATTTTTTCGATTTTTTTCTCACGGGTACGAGTTACGCGGTTGCGGTTGACTTTTTCTTATTCGAAATCAGATTCTCTATAAAATGCACCTAATGGTTTCCTTTTAGCTTGAAATTATTTTTTCTCGAAAATCCACAGTACCCTCCCTTGGAAAAATGACTCGGAAAAATCATGGCATTCGAAACAGATTTTTTCGATTTTTTTCTCACGGGTACGAGTTACGCGGTTGCGGTTGACTTTTTCTTATTCGAAATCAGATTCTCTATAAA
Source organism: Pholcus phalangioides (assembly GCF_987345545.1). Classification (NCBI taxonomy): domain Eukaryota; kingdom Metazoa; phylum Arthropoda; class Arachnida; order Araneae; family Pholcidae; genus Pholcus; species Pholcus phalangioides. The sequence continues at coordinate 15,727,631 of NW_028301628.1, forward strand.
ATGCACCTAATGGTTTCCTTTTAGCTTGAAATTTTTTTTTCTCGAAAATCCACAGTACCCTCCCTTGGAAAAATGACTCGGAAAAATCATGGCATTCGAAACAGATTTTTTCGATTTTTTTCTCACGGGTACGAGTTACGCGGTTGCGGTTGACTTTTTCTTATTCGAAATAAGATTCTGTATAAAATGCACCTAATGGTTTCCTTTTAGCTTGAAATTTTTTTTCTCGAAAATCCACAGTACCCTCCCTTGGAAAAATGACTCGGAAAAATCATGGCATTCGAAACAGATTTTTTCGATTTTTTTTCTCACGGGTACGAGTTACGCGGTTGCGGTTGACTTTTTCTTATTCGAAATCAGATTCTCTATAAAATGCACCTAATGGTTTCCTTTTAGCTTGAAATTATTTTTTCTCGAAAATCCACAGTACCCTCCCTTGGAAAAATGACTCGGAAAAATCATGGCATTCGAAACAGATTTTTTCGATTTTTTTCTCACGGGTACGAGTTACGCGGTTGCGGTTGACTTTTTCTTATTCGAAATCAAATTCTCTATAAAATGCACCTAATTATTTCCTTTTAGCTTGAAATTTTTTTTTCTCGAAAATCCACAGTACCCTCCCTTGGAAAAATGAGTCCGAAAAATCATGGCATTCGAAACAGATTTTTTCGATTTTTTTTCTCACGGGTACGAGTTACGCGGTTGCGGTTGACTTTTTCTTATTCGAAATCAGATTCTCTATAAAGTGCACCTAATGGTTTCCTTTTAGCTTGAAATTTTTTTTTCTCGAAAATCCACAGTACCCTCCCTTGGAAAAATGACTCGGAAAAATCATGGCATTCGAAACAGATTTTTTCGATTTTTTTCTCACGGGTACGAGTTACGCGGTTGCGGTTGACTTTTTCTTATTCGAAATCAGATTCTCTATAAAATGCACCTAATGGTTTCCTTTTAGCTTGAAATTATTTTTTCTCGAAAATCCACAGTACCCTCCCTTGGAAAAATGACTCGGAAAAATCATGGCATTCGAAACAGATTTTTTCGATTTTTTTCTCACGGGTACGAGTTACGCGGTTGCGGTTGACTTTTTCTTATTCGAAATCAAATTCTCTATAAAATGCACCTAATGGTTTCCTTTTAGCTTGAAATTATTTTTTCTCGAAAATCCACAGTACCCTCCCTTGGAAAAATGACTCGGAAAAATCATGGCATTCGAAACAGATTTTTTCGATTTTTTTCTCACGGGTACGAGTTACGCGGTTGCGGTTGACTTTTTCTTATTCGAAATCAGATTCTCTATAAAATGCACCTAATGGTTTCCTTTTAGCTTGAAATTATTTTTTCTCGAAAATCCACAGTACCCTCCCTTGGAAAAATGACTCGGAAAAATCATGGCATTCGAAACAGATTTTTTCGATTTTTTTCTCACGGGTACGAGTTACGCGGTTGCGGTTGACTTTTTCTTATTCGAAATCAAATTCTCTATAAAATGCACCTAATTATTTCCTTTTAGCTTGAAATTTTTTTTTCTCGAAAATCCACAGTACCCTCCCTTGGAAAAATGAGTCCGAAAAATCATGGCATTCGAAACAGATTTTCTCGATTTTTTTCTCACGGGTACGAGTTACGCGGTTGCGGTTGACTTTTTCTTATTCGAAATCAGATTCTCTATAAAATGCACCTAATGGTTTCCTTTTAGCTTGAAATTTTTTTTCTCGAAAATCCACAGTACCCTCCCTTGGAAAAATAAGTCCGAAAAATCATGGCATTCGAAACAGATTTTTTCGATTTTTTTTCTCACGGGTACGAGTTACGCGGTTGCGGTTGACTTTTTCTTATTCGAAATCAGATTCTCTATAAAATGCACCTAATGGTTTCCTTTTAGCTTGAAATTTTTTTTTCTCGAAAATCCACAGTACCCTCCCTTGGAAAAATGACTCGGAAAAATCATGGCATTCGAAACAGATTTTTTCGATTTTTTTCTCACGGGTACGAGTTACGCGGTTGCGGTTGACTTTTTCTTATTCGAAATCAGATTCTCTATAAAATGCACCTAATGGTTTCCTTTTAGCTTGAAATTTTTTTTTCTCGAAAATCCACAGTACCCTCCCTTGGAAAAATGACTCGGAAAAATCATGGCATTCGAAACAGATTTTTTCGATTTTTTTCTCACGGGTACGAGTTACGCGGTTGCGGTTGACTTTTTCTTATTCGAAATCAGATTCTCTATAAAATGCACCTAATGGTTTCCTTTTAGCTTGAAATTATTTTTTCTCGAAAATCCACAGTACCCTCCCTTGGAAAAATGACTCGGAAAAATCATGGCATTCGAAACAGATTTTTTCGATTTTTTTCTCACGGGTACGAGTTACGCGGTTGCGGTTGAATTTTTCTTATTCCAAATCAGATTCTCTATAAAATGCACCTAATTATTTCCTTTTAGCTTGAAATTTTTTTTCTCGAAAATCCACAGTACCCTCCCTTGGAAAAATGAGTCCGAAAAATCATGGCATTCGAAACAGATTTTTTCGATTTTTTTCTCACGGGTACGAGTTACGCGGTTGCGGTTGACTTTTTCTTATTCGAAATCAGATTCTCTATAAAATGCACCTAATGGTTTCCTTTTAGCTTGAAATTTTTTTTTCTCGAAAATCCACAGTACCCTCCCTTCGAAAAATGACTCGGAAAAATCATGGCATTCGAAACAGATTTTCTCGATTTTTTTCTCACGGGTACGAGTTACGCGGTTGCGGTTGAATTTTTCTTATTCCAAATCAGATTCTCTATAAAATGCACCTAATGGTTTCCTTTTAGCTTGAAATTTTTTTTTCTCGAAAATCCACAGTACCCTCCCTTCGAAAAATGACTCGGAAAAATCATGGCATTCGAAACAGATTTTCTCGATTTTTTTCTCACGGGTACGAGTTACGCGGTTGCGGTTGAATTTTTCTTATTCCAAATCAGATTCTCTATAAAATGCACCTAATGGTTTCCTTTTAGCTTGAAATTTTTTTTTCTCGAAAATCCACAGCACCCTCCCTTGGAAAAATGACTCGGAAAAATCATGGCATTCGAAACAGATTTTTTCGATTTTTTTCTCACGGGTACGAGTTACGCGGTTGCGGTTGACTTTTTCTTATTCGAAATCAGATTCTCTATAAAATGCACCTAATGGTTTCCTTTTAGCTTGAAATTTTTTTTTCTCGAAAATCCACAGTATCCTCCCTTGGAAAAATGAGTCGGAAAAATCATGGCATTCGAAACAGATTTTTTCGATTTTTTTCTCACGGGTACGAGTTACGCGGTTGCGGTTGACTTTTTCTTATTTGAAATCAGATTCTCTATAAAATGCACCTAATGGTTTCCTTTTAGCTTGAAATTTTTTTTTCTCGAAAATCCACAGTACCCTCCCTTCGAAAAATGACTCGGAAAAATCATGGCATTCGAAACAGATTTTCTCGATTTTTTTCTCACGGGTACGAGTTACGCGGTTGCGGTTGAATTTTTCTTATTCCAAATCAGATTCTCTATAAAATGCACCTAATTATTTCCTTTTAGCTTGAAATTTTTTTTCTCGAAAATCCACAGTACCCTCCCTTGGAAAAATGAGTCCGAAAAATCATGGCATTCGAAACAGATTTTTTCGATTTTTTTCTCACGGGTACGAGTTACGCGGTTGCGGTTGACTTTTTCTTATTCGAAATCAAATTCTCTATAAAATGCACCTAATTATTTCCTTTTAGCTTGAAATTTTTTTTTCTCGAAAATCCACAGTACCCTCCCTTGGAAAAATGAGTCCGAAAAATCATGGCATTCGAAACAGATTTTCTCGATTTTTTTCTCACGGGTACGAGTTACGCGGTTGCGGTTGACTTTTTCTTATTCGAAATCAGATTCTCTATAAAATGCACCTAATGGTTTCCTTTTAGCTTGAAATTTTTTTTTCTCGAAAATCCACAGTACCCTCCCTTGGAAAAATAAGTCCGAAAAATCATGGCATTCGAAACAGATTTTTTCGATTTTTTTTCTCACGGGTACGAGTTACGCGGTTGCGGTTGACTTTTTCTTATTCGAAATCAGATTCTCTATAAAATGCACCTAATGGTTTCCTTTTAGCTTGAAATTTTTTTTTCTCGAAAATCCACAGTACCCTCCCTTGGAAAAATGACTCGGAAAAATCATGGCATTCGAAACAGATTTTTTCGATTTTTTTCTCACGGGTACGAGTTACGCGGTTGCGGTTGACTTTTTCTTATTCGAAATCAGATTCTCTATAAAATGCACCTAATGGTTTCCTTTTAGCTTGAAATTATTTTTTCTCGAAAATCCACAGTACCCTCCCTTGGAAAAATGACTCGGAAAAATCATGGCATTTGAAACAGATTTTTTCGATTTTTTTCTCACGGGTACGAGTTACGCGGTTGCGGTTGACTTTTTCTTATTCGAAATCAGATTCTCTATAAAATGCACCTAATGGTTTCCTTTTAGCTTGAAATTATTTTTTCTCGAAAATCCACAGTACCCTCCCTTGGAAAAATGACTCGGAAAAATCATGGCATTCGAAACAGATTTTTTCGATTTTTTTCTCACGGGTACGAGTTACGCGGTTGCGGTTGACTTTTTCTTATTCGAAATAAGATTCTCTATAAAATGCACCTAATGGTTTCCTTTTAGCTTGAAATTATTTTTTCTCGAAAATCCACAGTACCCTCCCTTGGAAAAATGACTCGGAAAAATCATGGCATTCGAAACAGATTTTTTCGATTTTTTTTCTCACGGGTACGAGTTACGCGGTTGCGGTTGACTTTTTCTTATTCGAAATCAGATTCTCTATAAAATGCACCTAATGGTTTCCTTTTAGCTTGAAATTTTTTTTTCTCGAAAATCCACAGTACCCTCCCTTGGAAAAATAAGTCCGAAAAATCATGGCATTCGAAACAGATTTTTTCGATTTTTTTTCTCACGGGTACGAGTTACGCGGTTGCGGTTGACTTTTTCTTATTCGAAATCAGATTCTCTATAAAATGCACCTAATGGTTTCCTTTTAGCTTGAAATTTTTTTTTCTCGAAAATCCACAGTACCCTCCCTTCGAAAAATGACTCGGAAAAATCATGGCATTCGAAACAGATTTTCTCGATTTTTTTCTCACGGGTACGAGTTACGCGGTTGCGGTTGAATTTTTCTTATTCCAAATCAGATTCTCTATAAAATGCACCTAATGGTTTCCTTTTAGCTTGAAATTTTTTTTTCTCGAAAATCCACAGTACCCTCCCTTCGAAAAATGACTCGGAAAAATCATGGCATTCGAAACAGATTTTCTCGATTTTTTTCTCACGGGTACGAGTTACGCGGTTGCGGTTGAATTTTTCTTATTCCAAATCAGATTCTCTATAAAATGCACCTAATGGTTTCCTTTTAGCTTGAAATTTTTTTTTCTCGAAAATCCACAGTACCCTCCCTTGGAAAAATGACTCGGAAAAATCATGGCATTCGAAACAGATTTTTTCGATTTTTTTCTCACGGGTACGAGTTACGCGGTTGCGGTTGACTTTTTCTTATTCGAAATCAGATTCTCTATAAAATGCACCTAATGGTTTCCTTTTAGCTTGAAATTTTTTTTTCTCGAAAATCCACAGTATCCTCCCTTGGAAAAATGAGTCGGAAAAATCATGGCATTCGAAACAGATTTTTTCGATTTTTTTCTCACGGGTACGAGTTACGCGGTTGCGGTTGACTTTTTCTTATTTGAAATCAGATTCTCTATAAAATGCACCTAATGGTTTCCTTTTAGCTTGAAATTTTTTTTTCTCGAAAATCCACAGTACCCTCCCTTCGAAAAATGACTCGGAAAAATCATGGCATTCGAAACAGATTTTCTCGATTTTTTTCTCACGGGTACGAGTTACGCGGTTGCGGTTGAATTTTTCTTATTCCAAATCAGATTCTCTATAAAATGCACCTAATTATTTCCTTTTAGCTTGAAATTTTTTTTCTCGAAAATCCACAGTACCCTCCCTTGGAAAAATGAGTCCGAAAAATCATGGCATTCGAAACAGATTTTCTCGATTTTTTTCTCACGGGTACGAGTTACGCGGTTGCGGTTGACTTTTTCTTATTCGAAATCAGATTCTCTATAAAATGCACCTAATGGTTTCCTTTTAGCTTGAAATTTTTTTTTCTCGAAAATCCACAGTACCCTCCCTTGGAAAAATAAGTCCGAAAAATCATGGCATTCGAAACAGATTTTTTCGATTTTTTTTCTCACGGGTACGAGTTACGCGGTTGCGGTTGACTTTTTCTTATTCGAAATCAGATTCTCTATAAAATGCACCTAATGGTTTCCTTTTAGCTTGAAATTTTTTTTTCTCGAAAATCCACAGTACCCTCCCTTGGAAAAATGACTCGGAAAAATCATGGCATTCGAAACAGATTTTTTCGATTTTTTTCTCACGGGTACGAGTTACGCGGTTGCGGTTGACTTTTTCTTATTCGAAATCAGATTCTCTATAAAATGCACCTAATGGTTTCCTTTTAGCTTGAAATTATTTTTTCTCGAAAATCCACAGTACCCTCCCTTGGAAAAATGACTCGGAAAAATCATGGCATTTGAAACAGATTTTTTCGATTTTTTTCTCACGGGTACGAGTTACGCGGTTGCGGTTGACTTTTTCTTATTCGAAATCAGATTCTCTATAAAATGCACCTAATGGTTTCCTTTTAGCTTGAAATTATTTTTTCTCGAAAATCCACAGTACCCTCCCTTGGAAAAATGACTCGGAAAAATCATGGCATTCGAAACAGATTTTTTCGATTTTTTTCTCACGGGTACGAGTTACGCGGTTGCGGTTGACTTTTTCTTATTCGAAATCAGATTCTCTATAAAATGCACCTAATGGTTTCCTTTTAGCTTGAAATTATTTTTTCTCGAAAATCCACAGTACCCTCCCTTGGAAAAATGACTCGGAAAAATCATGGCATTCGAAACAGATTTTCTCGATTTTTTTCTCACGGGTACGAGTTACGCGGTTGCGGTTGAATTTTTCTTATTCCAAATCAGATTCTCTATAAAATGCACCTAATTATTTCCTTTTAGCTTGAAATTTTTTTTCTCGAAAATCCACAGTACCCTCCCTTGGAAAAATGAGTCCGAAAAATCATGGCATTCGAAACAGATTTTTTCGATTTTTTTCTCACGGGTACGAGTTACGCGGTTGCGGTTGACTTTTTCTTATTCGAAATCAGATTCTCTATAAAATGCACCTAATGGTTTCCTTTTAGCTTGAATTTTTTTTTTCTCGAAAATCCACAGTACCCTCCCTTCGAAAAATGACTCGGAAAAATCATGGCATTCGAAACAGATTTTCTCGATTTTTTTCTCACGGGTACGAGTTACGCGGTTGCGGTTGACTTTTTCTTATTCGAAATCAGATTCTCTATAAAATGCACCTAATGGTTTCCTTTTAGCTTGAAATTTTTTTTTCTCGAAAATCCACAGTACCCTCCCTTCGAAAAATGACTCGGAAAAATCATGGCATTCGAAACAGATTTTCTCGATTTTTTTCTCACGGGTACGAGTTACGCGGTTGCGGTTGAATTTTTCTTATTCCAAATCAGATTCTCTATAAAATGCACCTAATGGTTTCCTTTTAGCTTGAAATTTTTTTTTCTCGAAAATCCACAGTACCCTCCCTTCGAAAAATGACTCGGAAAAATCATGGCATTCGAAACAGATTTTCTCGATTTTTTTCTCACGGGTACGAGTTACGCGGTTGCGGTTGAATTTTTCTTATTCCAAATCAGATTCTCTATAAAATGCACCTAATGGTTTCCTTTTAGCTTGAAATTTTTTTTTCTCGAAAATCCACAGTACCCTCCCTTCGAAAAATGACTCGGAAAAATCATGGCATTCGAAACAGATTTTCTCGATTTTTTTCTCACGGGTACGAGTTACGCGGTTGCGGTTGAATTTTTCTTATTCCAAATCAGATTCTCTATAAAATGCACCTAATGGTTTCCTTTTAGCTTGAAATTTTTTTTTCTCGAAAATCCACAGTACCCTCCCTTGGAAAAATGACTCGGAAAAATCATGGCATTCGAAACAGATTTTTTCGATTTTTTTCTCACGGGTACGAGTTACGCGGTTGCGGTTGACTTTTTCTTATTCGAAATCAGATTCTCTATAAAATGCACCTAATGGTTTCCTTTTAGCTTGAAATTTTTTTTTCTCGAAAATCTACAGTACCCTCCCTTGGAAAAATGACTCGGAAAAATCATGGCATTCGAAACAGATTTTTTCGATTTTTTTCTCACGGGTACGAGTTACGCGGTTGCGGTTGACTTTTTCTTATTCGAAATCAGATTCTCTATAAAATGCACCTAATGGTTTCCTTTTAGCTTGAAATTTTTTTTTCTCGAAAATCCACAGTACCCTCCCTTGGAAAAATGACTCGGAAAAATCATGGCATTCGAAACAGATTTTTTCGATTTTTTTCTCACGGGTACGAGTTACGCGGTTGCGGTTGACTTTTTCTTATTCGAAATAAGATTCTGTATAAAATGCACCTAATGGTTTCCTTTTAGCTTGAAATTTTTTTTCTCGAAAATCCACAGTACCCTCCCTTGGAAAAATGACTCGGAAAAATCATGGCATTCGAAACAGATTTTTTCGATTTTTTTTCTCACGGGTACGAGTTACGCGGTTGCGGTTGACTTTTTCTTATTCGAAATCAGATTCTCTATAAAATGCACCTAATGGTTTCCTTTTAGCTTGAAATTTTTTTTTCTCGAAAATCCACAGTACCCTCCCTTGGAAAAATAAGTCCGAAAAATCATGGCATTCGAAACAGATTTTTTCGATTTTTTTTCTCACGGGTACGAGTTACGCGGTTGCGGTTGACTTTTTCTTATTCGAAATCAGATTCTCTATAAAATGCACCTAATGGTTTCCTTTTAGCTTGAAATTTTTTTTTCTCGAAAATCCACAGTACCCTCCCTTGGAAAAATGACTCGGAAAAATCATGGCATTCGAAACAGATTTTTTCGATTTTTTTCTCACGGGTACGAGTTACGCGGTTGCGGTTGACTTTTTCTTATTCGAAATAAGATTCTGTATAAAATGCACCTAATGGTTTCCTTTTAGCTTGAAATTTTTTTTCTCGAAAATCCACAGTACCCTCCCTTGGAAAAATGACTCGGAAAAATCATGGCATTCGAAACAGATTTTTTCGATTTTTTTTCTCACGGGTACGAGTTACGCGGTTGCGGTTGACTTTTTCTTATTCGAAATCAGATTCTCTATAAAATGCACCTAATGGTTTCCTTTTAGCTTGAAATTATTTTTTCTCGAAAATCCACAGTACCCTCCCTTGGAAAAATGACTCGGAAAAATCATGGCATTCGAAACAGATTTTTTCGATTTTTTTCTCACGGGTACGAGTTACGCGGTTGCGGTTGACTTTTTCTTATTCGAAATCAAATTCTCTATAAAATGCACCTAATTATTTCCTTTTAGCTTGAAATTTTTTTTTCTCGAAAATCCACAGTACCCTCCCTTGGAAAAATGAGTCCGAAAAATCATGGCATTCGAAACAGATTTTTTCGATTTTTTTTCTCACGGGTACGAGTTACGCGGTTGCGGTTGACTTTTTCTTATTCGAAATCAGATTCTCTATAAAGTGCACCTAATGGTTTCCTTTTAGCTTGAAATTTTTTTTTCTCGAAAATCCACAGTACCCTCCCTTGGAAAAATGACTCGGAAAAATCATGGCATTCGAAACAGATTTTTTCGATTTTTTTCTCACGGGTACGAGTTACGCGGTTGCGGTTGACTTTTTCTTATTCGAAATCAGATTCTCTATAAAATGCACCTAATGGTTTCCTTTTAGCTTGAAATTATTTTTTCTCGAAAATCCACAGTACCCTCCCTTGGAAAAATGACTCGGAAAAATCATGGCATTCGAAACAGATTTTTTCGATTTTTTTCTCACGGGTACGAGTTACGCGGTTGCGGTTGACTTTTTCTTATTCGAAATAAAATTCTCTATAAAATGCACCTAATGGTTTCCTTTTAGCTTGAAATTATTTTTTCTCGAAAATCCACAGTACCCTCCCTTGGAAAAATGACTCGGAAAAATCATGGCATTCGAAACAGATTTTTTCGATTTTTTTCTCACGGGTACGAGTTACGCGGTTGCGGTTGACTTTTTCTTATTCGAAATCAGATTCTCTATAAAATGCACCTAATGGTTTCCTTTTAGCTTGAAATTATTTTTTCTCGAAAATCCACAGTACCCTCCCTTGGAAAAATGACTCGGAAAAATCATGGCATTCGAAACAGATTTTTTCGATTTTTTTCTCACGGGTACGAGTTACGCGGTTGCGGTTGACTTTTTCTTATTCAAAATCAAATTCTCTATAAAATGCACCTAATTATTTCCTTTTAGCTTGAAATTTTTTTTTCTCGAAAATCCACAGTACCCTCCCTTGGAAAAATGAGTCCGAAAAATCATGGCATTCGAAACAGATTTTCTCGATTTTTTTCTCACGGGTACGAGTTACGCGGTTGCGGTTGACTTTTTCTTATTCGAAATCAGATTCTCTATAAAATGCACCTAATGGTTTCCTTTTAGCTTGAAATTTTTTTTCTCGAAAATCCACAGTACCCTCCCTTGGAAAAATAAGTCCGAAAAATCATGGCATTCGAAACAGATTTTTTCGATTTTTTTTCTCACGGGTACGAGTTACGCGGTTGCGGTTGACTTTTTCTTATTCGAAATCAGATTCTCTATAAAATGCACCTAATGGTTTCCTTTTAGCTTGAAATTTTTTTTTCTCGAAAATCCACAGTACCCTCCCTTGGAAAAATGACTCGGAAAAATCATGGCATTCGAAACAGATTTTTTCGATTTTTTTCTCACGGGTACGAGTTACGCGGTTGCGGTTGACTTTTTCTTATTCGAAATCAGATTCTCTATAAAATGCACCTAATGGTTTCCTTTTAGCTTGAAATTTTTTTTTCTCGAAAATCCACAGTACCCTCCCTTGGAAAAATGACTCGGAAAAATCATGGCATTCGAAACAGATTTTTTCGATTTTTTTCTCACGGGTACGAGTTACGCGGTTGCGGTTGACTTTTTCTTATTCGAAATCAGATTCTCTATAAAATGCACCTAATGGTTTCCTTTTAGCTTGAAATTATTTTTTCTCGAAAATCCACAGTACCCTCCCTTGGAAAAATGACTCGGAAAAATCATGGCATTCGAAACAGATTTTTTCGATTTTTTTCTCACGGGTACGAGTTACGCGGTTGCGGTTGAATTTTTCTTATTCCAAATCAGATTCTCTATAAAATGCACCTAATGGTTTCCTTTTAGCTTGAAATTTTTTTTTCTCGAAAATCCACAGTACCCTCCCTTCGAAAAATGACTCGGAAAAATCATGGCATTCGAAACAGATTTTCTCGATTTTTTTCTCACGGGTACGAGTTACGCGGTTGCGGTTGAATTTTTCTTATTCCAAATCAGATTCTCTATAAAATGCACCTAATGGTTTCCTTTTAGCTTGAAATTTTTTTTTCTCGAAAATCCACAGTACCCTCCCTTGGAAAAATAAGTCGGAAAAATCATGGCATTCGAAACAGATTTTTTCGATTTTTTTCTCACGGGTACGAGTTACGCGGTTGCGGTTGAATTTTTCTTATTCCAAATCAGATTCTCTATAAAATGCACCTAATGGTTTCCTTTTAGCTTGAAATTTTTTTTTCTCGAAAATCCACAGTATCCTCCCTTGGAAAAATGAGTCGGAAAAATCATGGCATTCGAAACAGATTTTTTCGATTTTTTTCTCACGGGTACGAGTTACGCGGTTGCGGTTGACTTTTTCTTATTTGAAATCAGATTCTCTATAAAATGCACCTAATGGTTTCCTTTTAGCTTGAAATTTTTTTTTCTCGAAAATCCACAGTACCCTCCCTTCGAAAAATGACTCGGAAAAATCATGGCATTCGAAACAGATTTTCTCGATTTTTTTCTCACGGGTACGAGTTACGCGGTTGCGGTTGAATTTTTCTTATTCCAAATCAGATTCTCTATAAAATGCACCTAATGGTTTCCTTTTAGCTTGAAATTTTTTTTTCTCGAAAATCCACAGTACCCTCCCTTCGAAAAATGACTCGGAAAAATCATGGCATTCGAAACAGATTTTCTCGATTTTTTTCTCACGGGTACGAGTTACGCGGTTGCGGTTGAATTTTTCTTATTCCAAATCAGATTCTCTATAAAATGCACCTAATGGTTTCCTTTTAGCTTGAAATTTTTTTTTCTCGAAAATCCACAGTACCCTCCCTTCGAAAAATGACTCGGAAAAATCATGGCATTCGAAACAGATTTTCTCGATTTTTTTCTCACGGGTACGAGTTACGCGGTTGCGGTTGAATTTTTCTTATTCCAAATCAGATTCTCTATAAAATGCACCTAATGGTTTCCTTTTAGCTTGAAATTTTTTTTTCTCGAAAATCCACAGTACCCTCCCTTGGAAAAATGACTCGGAAAAATCATGGCATTCGAAACAGATTTTTTCGATTTTTTTCTCACGGGTACGAGTTACGCGGTTGCGGTTGACTTTTTCTTATTCGAAATCAGATTCTCTATAAAATGCACCTAATGGTTTCCTTTTAGCTTGAAATTTTTTTTTCTCGAAAATCTACAGTACCCTCCCTTGGAAAAATGACTCGGAAAAATCATGGCATTCGAAACAGATTTTTTCGATTTTTTTCTCACGGGTACGAGTTACGCGGTTGCGGTTGACTTTTTCTTATTCGAAATCAGATTCTCTATAAAATGCACCTAATGGTTTCCTTTTAGGTTGAAATTTTTTTTTCTCGAAAATCCACAGTACCCTCCCTTGGAAAAATGACTCGGAAAAATCATGGCATTCGAAACAGATTTTTTCGATTTTTTTCTCACGGGTACGAGTTACGCGGTTGCGGTTGACTTTTTCTTATTCGAAATAAGATTCTCTATAAAATGCACCTAATGGTTTCCTTTTAGCTTGAAATTTTTTTTCTCGAAAATCCACAGTACCCTCCCTTGGAAAAATGACTCGGAAAAATCATGGCATTCGAAACAGATTTTTTCGATTTTTTTTCTCACGGGTACGAGTTACGCGGTTGCGGTTGACTTTTTCTTATTCGAAATCAGATTCTCTATAAAATGCACCTAATGGTTTCCTTTTAGCTTGAAATTTTTTTTTCTCGAAAATCCACAGTACCCTCCCTTGGAAAAATAAGTCCGAAAAATCATGGCATTCGAAACAGATTTTTTCGATTTTTTTTCTCACGGGTACGAGTTACGCGGTTGCGGTTGACTTTTTCTTATTCGAAATCAGATTCTCTATAAAATGCACCTAATGGTTTCCTTTTAGCTTGAAATTTTTTTTTCTCGAAAATCCACAGTACCCTCCCTTGGAAAAATGACTCGGAAAAATCATGGCATTCGAAACAGATTTTTTCGATTTTTTTCTCACGGGTACGAGTTACGCGGTTGCGGTTGACTTTTTCTTATTCGAAATAAGATTCTCTATAAAATGCACCTAATGGTTTCCTTTTAGCTTGAAATTTTTTTTCTCGAAAATCCACAGTACCCTCCCTTGGAAAAATGACTCGGAAAAATCATGGCATTCGAAACAGATTTTTTCGATTTTTTTTCTCACGGGTACGAGTTACGCGGTTGCGGTTGACTTTTTCTTATTCGAAATCAGATTCTCTATAAAATGCACCTAATGGTTTCCTTTTAGCTTGAAATTATTTTTTCTCGAAAATCCACAGTACCCTCCCTTGGAAAAATGACTCGGAAAAATCATGGCATTCGAAACAGATTTTTTCGATTTTTTTCTCACGGGTACGAGTTACGCGGTTGCGGTTGACTTTTTCTTATTCGAAATCAAATTCTCTATAAAATGCACCTAATTATTTCCTTTTAGCTTGAAATTTTTTTTTCTCGAAAATCCACAGTACCCTCCCTTGGAAAAATGAGTCCGAAAAATCATGGCATTCGAAACCGATTTTTTCGATTTTTTTTCTCACGGGTACGAGTTACGCGGTTGCGGTTGACTTTTTCTTATTCGAAATCAGATTCTCTATAAAGTGCACCTAATGGTTTCCTTTTAGCTTGAAATTTTTTTTTCTCGAAAATCCACAGTACCCTCCCTTGGAAAAATGACTCGGAAAAATCATGGCATTCGAAACAGATTTTTTCGATTTTTTTCTCACGGGTACGAGTTACGCGGTTGCGGTTGACTTTTTCTTATTCGAAATCAGATTCTCTATAAAATGCACCTAATGGTTTCCTTTTAGCTTGAAATTATTTTTTCTCGAAAATCCACAGTACCCTCCCTTGGAAAAATGACTCGGAAAAATCATGGCATTCGAAACAGATTTTTTCGATTTTTTTCTCACGGGTACGAGTTACGCGGTTGCGGTTGACTTTTTCTTATTCGAAATCAAATTCTCTATAAAATGCACCTAATGGTTTCCTTTTAGCTTGAAATTATTTTTTCTCGAAAATCCACAGTACCCTCCCTTGGAAAAATGACTCGGAAAAATCATGGCATTCGAAACAGATTTTTTCGATTTTTTTCTCACGGGTACGAGTTACGCGGTTGCGGTTGACTTTTTCTTATTCGAAATCAGATTCTCTATAAAATGCACCTAATGGTTTCCTTTTAGCTTGAAATTATTTTTTCTCGAAAATCCACAGTACCCTCCCTTGGAAAAATGACTCGGAAAAATCATGGCATTCGAAACAGATTTTTTCGATTTTTTTCTCACGGGTACGAGTTACGCGGTTGCGGTTGACTTTTTCTTATTCGAAATCAGATTCTCTATAAAATGCACCTAATGGTTTCCTTTTAGCTTGAAATTTTTTTTCTCGAAAATCCACAGTACCCTCCCTTGGAAAAATAAGTCCGAAAAATCATGGCATTCGAAACAGATTTTTTCGATTTTTTTTCTCACGGGTACGAGTTACGCGGTTGCGGTTGACTTTTTCTTATTCGAAATCAGATTCTCTATAAAATGCACCTAATGGTTTCCTTTTAGCTTGAAATTTTTTTTCTCGAAAATCCACAGTACCCTCCCTTGGAAAAATAAGTCCGAAAAATCATGGCATTCGAAACAGATTTTTTCGATTTTTTTTCTCACGGGTACGAGTTACGCGGTTGCGGTTGACTTTTTCTTATTCGAAATCAGATTCTCTATAAAATGCACCTAATGGTTTCCTTTTAGCTTGAAATTTTTTTTTCTCGAAAATCCACAGTACCCTCCCTTGGAAAAATGACTCGGAAAAATCATGGCATTCGAAACAGATTTTTTCGATTTTTTTCTCACGGGTACGAGTTACGCGGTTGCGGTTGACTTTTTCTTATTCGAAATCAGATTCTCTATAAAATGCACCTAATGGTTTCCTTTTAGCTTGAAATTTTTTTTTCTCGAAAATCCACAGTACCCTCCCTTGGAAAAATGACTCGGAAAAATCATGGCATTCGAAACAGATTTTTTCGATTTTTTTCTCACGGGTACGAGTTACGCGGTTGCGGTTGACTTTTTCTTATTCGAAATCAGATTCTCTATAAAATGCACCTAATGGTTTCCTTTTAGCTTGAAATTATTTTTTCTCGAAAATCCACAGTACCCTCCCTTGGAAAAATAAGTCCGAAAAATCATGGCATTCGAAACAGATTTTTTCGATTTTTTTTCTCACGGGTACGAGTTACGCGGTTGCGGTTGACTTTTTCTTATTCGAAATCAGATTCTCTATAAAATGCACCTAATGGTTTCCTTTTAGCTTGAAATTTTTTTTTCTCGAAAATCCACAGTACCCTCCCTTGGAAAAATGACTCGGAAAAATCATGGCATTCGAAACAGATTTTTTCGATTTTTTTCTCACGGGTACGAGTTACGCGGTTGCGGTTGACTTTTTCTTATTCGAAATCAGATTCTCTATAAAATGCACCTAATGGTTTCCTTTTAGCTTGAAATTTTTTTTTCTCGAAAATCCACAGTACCCTCCCTTGGAAAAATGACTCGGAAAAATCATGGCATTCGAAACAGATTTTTTCGATTTTTTTCTCACGGGTACGAGTTACGCGGTTGCGGTTGACTTTTTCTTATTCGAAATCAGATTCTCTATAAAATGCACCTAATGGTTTCCTTTTAGCTTGAAATTATTTTTTCTCGAAAATCCACAGTACCCTCCCTTGGAAAAATGACTCGGAAAAATCATGGCATTCGAAACAGATTTTTTCGATTTTTTTCTCACGGGTACGAGTTACGCGGTTGCGGTTGAATTTTTCTTATTCCAAATCAGATTCTCTATAAAATGCACCTAATGGTTTCCTTTTAGCTTGAAATTTTTTTTTCTCGAAAATCCACAGTACCCTCCCTTCGAAAAATGACTCGGAAAAATCATGGCATTCGAAACAGATTTTCTCGATTTTTTTCTCACGGGTACGAGTTACGCGGTTGCGGTTGAATTTTTCTTATTCCAAATCAGATTCTCTATAAAATGCACCTAATGGTTTCCTTTTAGCTTGAAATTTTTTTTTCTCGAAAATCCACAGTACCCTCCCTTGGAAAAATAAGTCGGAAAAATCATGGCATTCGAAACAGATTTTTTCGATTTTTTTCTCACGGGTACGAGTTACGCGGTTGCGGTTGAATTTTTCTTATTCCAAATCAGATTCTCTATAAAATGCACCTAATGGTTTCCTTTTAGCTTGAAATTTTTTTTTCTCGAAAATCCACAGTATCCTCCCTTGGAAAAATGAGTCGGAAAAATCATGGCATTCGAAACAGATTTTTTCGATTTTTTTCTCACGGGTACGAGTTACGCGGTTGCGGTTGACTTTTTCTTATTTGAAATCAGATTCTCTATAAAATGCACCTAATGGTTTCCTTTTAGCTTGAAATTTTTTTTTCTCGAAAATCCACAGTACCCTCCCTTCGAAAAATGACTCGGAAAAATCATGGCATTCGAAACAGATTTTCTCGATTTTTTTCTCACGGGTACGAGTTACGCGGTTGCGGTTGAATTTTTCTTATTCCAAATCAGATTCTCTATAAAATGCACCTAATGGTTTCCTTTTAGCTTGAAATTTTTTTTTCTCGAAAATCCACAGTACCCTCCCTTCGAAAAATGACTCGGAAAAATCATGGCATTCGAAACAGATTTTCTCGATTTTTTTCTCACGGGTACGAGTTACGCGGTTGCGGTTGAATTTTTCTTATTCCAAATCAGATTCTCTATAAAATGCACCTAATGGTTTCCTTTTAGCTTGAAATTTTTTTTTCTCGAAAATCCACAGTACCCTCCCTTCGAAAAATGACTCGGAAAAATCATGGCATTCGAAACAGATTTTCTCGATTTTTTTCTCACGGGTACGAGTTACGCGGTTGCGGTTGAATTTTTCTTATTCCAAATCAGATTCTCTATAAAATGCACCTAATGGTTTCCTTTTAGCTTGAAATTTTTTTTTCTCGAAAATCCACAGTACCCTCCCTTGGAAAAATGACTCGGAAAAATCATGGCATTCGAAACAGATTTTTTCGATTTTTTTCTCACGGGTACGAGTTACGCGGTTGCGGTTGACTTTTTCTTATTCGAAATCAGATTCTCTATAAAATGCACCTAATGGTTTCCTTTTAGCTTGAAATTTTTTTTTCTCGAAAATCTACAGTACCCTCCCTTGGAAAAATGACTCGGAAAAATCATGGCATTCGAAACAGATTTTTTCGATTTTTTTCTCACGGGTACGAGTTACGCGGTTGCGGTTGACTTTTTCTTATTCGAAATCAGATTCTCTATAAAATGCACCTAATGGTTTCCTTTTAGGTTGAAATTTTTTTTTCTCGAAAATCCACAGTACCCTCCCTTGGAAAAATGACTCGGAAAAATCATGGCATTCGAAACAGATTTTTTCGATTTTTTTCTCACGGGTACGAGTTACGCGGTTGCGGTTGACTTTTTCTTATTCGAAATAAGATTCTCTATAAAATGCACCTAATGGTTTCCTTTTAGCTTGAAATTTTTTTTCTCGAAAATCCACAGTACCCTCCCTTGGAAAAATGACTCGGAAAAATCATGGCATTCGAAACAGATTTTTTCGATTTTTTTTCTCACGGGTACGAGTTACGCGGTTGCGGTTGACTTTTTCTTATTCGAAATCAGATTCTCTATAAAATGCACCTAATGGTTTCCTTTTAGCTTGAAATTTTTTTTTCTCGAAAATCCACAGTACCCTCCCTTGGAAAAATAAGTCCGAAAAATCATGGCATTCGAAACAGATTTTTTCGATTTTTTTTCTCACGGGTACGAGTTACGCGGTTGCGGTTGACTTTTTCTTATTCGAAATCAGATTCTCTATAAAATGCACCTAATGGTTTCCTTTTAGCTTGAAATTTTTTTTTCTCGAAAATCCACAGTACCCTCCCTTGGAAAAATGACTCGGAAAAATCATGGCATTCGAAACAGATTTTTTCGATTTTTTTCTCACGGGTACGAGTTACGCGGTTGCGGTTGACTTTTTCTTATTCGAAATAAGATTCTCTATAAAATGCACCTAATGGTTTCCTTTTAGCTTGAAATTTTTTTTCTCGAAAATCCACAGTACCCTCCCTTGGAAAAATGACTCGGAAAAATCATGGCATTCGAAACAGATTTTTTCGATTTTTTTTCTCACGGGTACGAGTTACGCGGTTGCGGTTGACTTTTTCTTATTCGAAATCAGATTCTCTATAAAATGCACCTAATGGTTTCCTTTTAGCTTGAAATTATTTTTTCTCGAAAATCCACAGTACCCTCCCTTGGAAAAATGACTCGGAAAAATCATGGCATTCGAAACAGATTTTTTCGATTTTTTTCTCACGGGTACGAGTTACGCGGTTGCGGTTGACTTTTTCTTATTCGAAATCAAATTCTCTATAAAATGCACCTAATTATTTCCTTTTAGCTTGAAATTTTTTTTTCTCGAAAATCCACAGTACCCTCCCTTGGAAAAATGAGTCCGAAAAATCATGGCATTCGAAACCGATTTTTTCGATTTTTTTTCTCACGGGTACGAGTTACGCGGTTGCGGTTGACTTTTTCTTATTCGAAATCAGATTCTCTATAAAGTGCACCTAATGGTTTCCTTTTAGCTTGAAATTTTTTTTTCTCGAAAATCCACAGTACCCTCCCTTGGAAAAATGACTCGGAAAAATCATGGCATTCGAAACAGATTTTTTCGATTTTTTTCTCACGGGTACGAGTTACGCGGTTGCGGTTGACTTTTTCTTATTCGAAATCAGATTCTCTATAAAATGCACCTAATGGTTTCCTTTTAGCTTGAAATTATTTTTTCTCGAAAATCCACAGTACCCTCCCTTGGAAAAATGACTCGGAAAAATCATGGCATTCGAAACAGATTTTTTCGATTTTTTTCTCACGGGTACGAGTTACGCGGTTGCGGTTGACTTTTTCTTATTCGAAATCAAATTCTCTATAAAATGCACCTAATGGTTTCCTTTTAGCTTGAAATTATTTTTTCTCGAAAATCCACAGTACCCTCCCTTGGAAAAATGACTCGGAAAAATCATGGCATTCGAAACAGATTTTTTCGATTTTTTTCTCACGGGTACGAGTTACGCGGTTGCGGTTGACTTTTTCTTATTCGAAATCAGATTCTCTATAAAATGCACCTAATGGTTTCCTTTTAGCTTGAAATTATTTTTTCTCGAAAATCCACAGTACCCTCCCTTGGAAAAATGACTCGGAAAAATCATGGCATTCGAAACAGATTTTTTCGATTTTTTTCTCACGGGTACGAGTTACGCGGTTGCGGTTGACTTTTTCTTATTCGAAATCAAATTCTCTATAAAATGCACCTAATTATTTCCTTTTAGCTTGAAATTTTTTTTTCTCGAAAATCCACAGTACCCTCCCTTGGAAAAATGAGTCCGAAAAATCATGGCATTCGAAACAGATTTTCTCGATTTTTTTCTCACGGGTACGAGTTACGCGGTTGCGGTTGACTTTTTCTTATTCGAAATCAGATTCTCTATAAAATGCACCTAATGGTTTCCTTTTAGCTTGAAATTTTTTTTTCTCGAAAATCCACAGTACCCTCCCTTGGAAAAATGACTCGGAAAAATCATGGCATTCGAAACAGATTTTTTCGATTTTTTTCTCACGGGTACGAGTTACGCGGTTGCGGTTGACTTTTTCTTATTCGAAATCAGATTCTCTATAAAATGCACCTAATGGTTTCCTTTTAGCTTGAAATTATTTTTTCTCGAAAATCCACAGTACCCTCCCTTGGAAAAATGACTCGGAAAAATCATGGCATTCGAAACAGATTTTTTCGATTTTTTTCTCACGGGTACGAGTTACGCGGTTGCGGTTGACTTTTTCTTATTCGAAATCAAATTCTCTATAAAATGCACCTAATTATTTCCTTTTAGCTTGAAATTTTTTTTTCTCGAAAATCCACAGTACCCTCCCTTGGAAAAATGAGTCCGAAAAATCATGGCATTCGAAACCGATTTTTTCGATTTTTTTTCTCACGGGTACGAGTTACGCGGTTGCGGTTGACTTTTTCTTATTCGAAATCAGATTCTCTATAAAGTGCACCTAATGGTTTCCTTTTAGCTTGAAATTTTTTTTTCTCGAAAATCCACAGTACCCTCCCTTGGAAAAATGACTCGGAAAAATCATGGCATTCGAAACAGATTTTTTCGATTTTTTTCTCACGGGTACGAGTTACGCGGTTGCGGTTGACTTTTTCTTATTCGAAATCAGATTCTCTATAAAATGCACCTAATGGTTTCCTTTTAGCTTGAAATTATTTTTTCTCGAAAATCCACAGTACCCTCCCTTGGAAAAATGACTCGGAAAAATCATGGCATTCGAAACAGATTTTTTCGATTTTTTTCTCACGGGTACGAGTTACGCGGTTGCGGTTGACTTTTTCTTATTCGAAATCAAATTCTCTATAAAATGCACCTAATGGTTTCCTTTTAGCTTGAAATTATTTTTTCTCGAAAATCCACAGTACCCTCCCTTGGAAAAATGACTCGGAAAAATCATGGCATTCGAAACAGATTTTTTCGATTTTTTTCTCACGGGTACGAGTTACGCGGTTGCGGTTGACTTTTTCTTATTCGAAATCAGATTCTCTATAAAATGCACCTAATGGTTTCCTTTTAGCTTGAAATTATTTTTTCTCGAAAATCCACAGTACCCTCCCTTGGAAAAATGACTCGGAAAAATCATGGCATTCGAAACAGATTTTTTCGATTTTTTTCTCACGGGTACGAGTTACGCGGTTGCGGTTGACTTTTTCTTATTCGAAATCAAATTCTCTATAAAATGCACCTAATTATTTCCTTTTAGCTTGAAATTTTTTTTTCTCGAAAATCCACAGTACCCTCCCTTGGAAAAATGAGTCCGAAAAATCATGGCATTCGAAACAGATTTTCTCGATTTTTTTCTCACGGGTACGAGTTACGCGGTTGCGGTTGACTTTTTCTTATTCGAAATCAGATTCTCTATAAAATGCACCTAATGGTTTCCTTTTAGCTTGAAATTTTTTTTCTCGAAAATCCACAGTACCCTCCCTTGGAAAAATAAGTCCGAAAAATCATGGCATTCGAAACAGATTTTTTTCGATTTTTTTTCTCACGGGTACGAGTTACGCGGTTGCGGTTGACTTTTTCTTATTCGAAATCAGATTCTCTATAAAATGCACCTAATGGTTTCCTTTTAGCTTGAAATTTTTTTTTCTCGAAAATCCACAGTACCCTCCCTTGGAAAAATGACTCGGAAAAATCATGGCATTCGAAACAGATTTTTTCGATTTTTTTCTCACGGGTACGAGTTACGCGGTTGCGGTTGACTTTTTCTTATTCGAAATCAGATTCTCTATAAAATGCACCTAATGGTTTCCTTTTAGCTTGAAATTATTTTTTCTCGAAAATCCACAGTACCCTCCCTTGGAAAAATGACTCGGAAAAATCATGGCATTCGAAACAGATTTTTTCGATTTTTTTCTCACGGGTACGAGTTACGCGGTTGCGGTTGACTTTTTCTTATTCGAAATCAGATTCTCTATAAAATGCACCTAATGGTTTCCTTTTAGCTTGAAATTATTTTTTCTCGAAAATCCACAGTACCCTCCCTTGGAAAAATGACTCGGAAAAATCATGGCATTCGAAACAGATTTTTTCGATTTTTTTCTCACGGGTACGAGTTACGCGGTTGCGGTTGAATTTTTCTTATTCCAAATCAGATTCTCTATAAAATGCACCTAATTATTTCCTTTTAGCTTGAAATTTTTTTTCTCGAAAATCCACAGTACCCTCCCTTGGAAAAATGAGTCCGAAAAATCATGGCATTCGAAACAGATTTTTTCGATTTTTTTCTCACGGGTACGAGTTACGCGGTTGCGGTTGACTTTTTCTTATTCGAAATCAGATTCTCTATAAAATGCACCTAATGGTTTCCTTTTAGCTTGAAATTTTTTTTTCTCGAAAATCCACAGTACCCTCCCTTCGAAAAATGACTCGGAAAAATCATGGCATTCGAAACAGATTTTCTCGATTTTTTTCTCACGGGTACGAGTTACGCGGTTGCGGTTGAATTTTTCTTATTCCAAATCAGATTCTCTATAAAATGCACCTAATGGTTTCCTTTTAGCTTGAAATTTTTTTTTCTCGAAAATCCACAGTACCCTCCCTTCGAAAAATGACTCGGAAAAATCATGGCATTCGAAACAGATTTTCTCGATTTTTTTCTCACGGGTACGAGTTACGCGGTTGCGGTTGAATTTTTCTTATTCCAAATCAGATTCTCTATAAAATGCACCTAATGGTTTCCTTTTAGCTTGAAATTTTTTTTTCTCGAAAATCCACAGTACCCTCCCTTGGAAAAATGACTCGGAAAAATCATGGCATTCGAAACAGATTTTTTCGATTTTTTTCTCACGGGTACGAGTTACGCGGTTGCGGTTGACTTTTTCTTATTCGAAATCAGATTCTCTATAAAATGCACCTAATGGTTTCCTTTTAGCTTGAAATTTTTTTTTCTCGAAAATCCACAGTACCCTCCCTTGGAAAAATGAGTCGGAAAAATCATGGCATTCGAAACAGATTTTTTCGATTTTTTTCTCACGGGTACGAGTTACGCGGTTGCGGTTGACTTTTTCTTATTCGAAATCAGATTCTCTATAAAATGCACCTAATGGTTTCCTTTTAGCTTGAAATTTTTTTTTCTCGAAAATCCACAGTACCCTCCCTTCGAAAAATGACTCGGAAAAATCATGGCATTCGAAACAGATTTTCTCGATTTTTTTCTCACGGGTACGAGTTACGCGGTTGCGGTTGAATTTTTCTTATTCCAAATCAGATTCTCTATAAAATGCACCTAATGGTTTCCTTTTAGCTTGAAATTTTTTTTTCTCGAAAATCCACAGTACCCTCCCTTCGAAAAATGACTCGGAAAAATCATGGCATTCGAAACAGATTTTCTCGATTTTTTTCTCACGGGTACGAGTTACGCGGTTGCGGTTGAATTTTTCTTATTCCAAATCAGATTCTCTATAAAATGCACCTAATGGTTTCCTTTTAGCTTGAAATTTTTTTTTCTCGAAAATCCACAGTACCCTCCCTTGGAAAAATGAGTCGGAAAAATCATGGCATTCGAAACAGATTTTTTCGATTTTTTTCTCACGGGTACGAGTTACGCGGTTGCGGTTGACTTTTTCTTATTCGAAATCAGATTCTCTATAAAATGCACCTAATGGTTTCCTTTTAGCTTGAAATTTTTTTTTCTCGAAAATCCACAGTACCCTCCCTTCGAAAAATGACTCGGAAAAATCATGGCATTCGAAACAGATTTTCTCGATTTTTTTCTCACGGGTACGAGTTACGCGGTTGCGGTTGAATTTTTCTTATTCCAAATCAGATTCTCTATAAAATGCACCTAATGGTTTCCTTTTAGCTTGAAATTTTTTTTTCTCGAAAATCCACAGTACCCTCCCTTCGAAAAATGACTCGGAAAAATCATGGCATTCGAAACAGATTTTCTCGATTTTTTTCTCACGGGTACGAGTTACGCGGTTGCGGTTGAATTTTTCTTATTCCAAATCAGATTCTCTATAAAATGCACCTAATGGTTTCCTTTTAGCTTGAAATTTTTTTTTCTCGAAAATCCACAGTACCCTCCCTTCGAAAAATGACTCGGAAAAATCATGGCATTCGAAACAGATTTTCTCGATTTTTTTCTCACGGGTACGAGTTACGCGGTTGCGGTTGAATTTTTCTTATTCCAAATCAGATTCTCTATAAAATGCACCTAATGGTTTCCTTTTAGCTTGAAATTTTTTTTTCTCGAAAATCCACAGTACCCTCCCTTGGAAAAATGACTCGGAAAAATCATGGCATTCGAAACAGATTTTTTCGATTTTTTTCTCACGGGTACGAGTTACGCGGTTGCGGTTGACTTTTTCTTATTCCAAATCAGATTCTCTATAAAATGCACCTAATTATTTCCTTTTAGCTTGAAATTTTTTTTCTCGAAAATCCACAGTACCCTCCCTTGGAAAAATGAGTCCGAAAAATCATGGCATTCGAAACAGATTTTTTCGATTTTTTTCTCACGGGTACGAGTTACGCGGTTGCGGTTGACTTTTTCTTATTCGAAATCAGATTCTCTATAAAATGCACCTAATGGTTTCCTTTTAGCTTGAAATTTTTTTTTCTCGAAAATCCACAGTACCCTCCCTTCGAAAAATGACTCGGAAAAATCATGGCATTCGAAACAGATTTTCTCGATTTTTTTCTCACGGGTACGAGTTACGCGGTTGCGGTTGAATTTTTCTTATTCCAAATCAGATTCTCTATAAAATGCACCTAATGGTTTCCTTTTAGCTTGAAATTTTTTTTTCTCGAAAATCCACAGTACCCTCCCTTGGAAAAATGACTCGGAAAAATCATGGCATTCGAAACAGATTTTTTCGATTTTTTTCTCACGGGTACGAGTTACGCGGTTGCGGTTGACTTTTTCTTATTCGAAATCAGATTCTCTATAAAATGCACCTAATGGTTTCCTTTTAGCTTGAAATTTTTTTTTCTCGAAAATCCACAGTACCCTCCCTTGGAAAAATGAGTCGGAAAAATCATGGCATTCGAAACAGATTTTTTCGATTTTTTTCTCACGGGTACGAGTTACGCGGTTGCGGTTGACTTTTTCTTATTCGAAATCAGATTCTCTATAAAATGCACCTAATGGTTTCCTTTTAGCTTGAAATTTTTTTTTCTCGAAAATCCACAGTACCCTCCCTTCGAAAAATGACTCGGAAAAATCATGGCATTCGAAACAGATTTTCTCGATTTTTTTCTCACGGGTACGAGTTACGCGGTTGCGGTTGAATTTTTCTTATTCCAAATCAGATTCTCTATAAAATGCACCTAATGGTTTCCTTTTAGCTTGAAATTTTTTTTTCTCGAAAATCCACAGTACCCTCCCTTCGAAAAATGACTCGGAAAAATCATGGCATTCGAAACAGATTTTCTCGATTTTTTTCTCACGGGTACGAGTTACGCGGTTGCGGTTGAATTTTTCTTATTCCAAATCAGATTCTCTATAAAATGCACCTAATGGTTTCCTTTTAGCTTGAAATTTTTTTTTCTCGAAAATCCACAGTACCCTCCCTTGGAAAAATGACTCGGAAAAATCATGGCATTCGAAACAGATTTTTTCGATTTTTTTCTCACGGGTACGAGTTACGCGGTTGCGGTTGACTTTTTCTTATTCGAAATCAGATTCTCTATAAAATGCACCTAATGGTTTCCTTTTAGCTTGAAATTTTTTTTTCTCGAAAATCTACAGTACCCTCCCTTGGAAAAATGACTCGGAAAAATCATGGCATTCGAAACAGATTTTTTCGATTTTTTTCTCACGGGTACGAGTTACGCGGTTGCGGTTGACTTTTTCTTATTCGAAATCAGATTCTCTATAAAATGCACCTAATGGTTTCCTTTTAGCTTGAAATTTTTTTTTCTCGAAAATCCACAGTACCCTCCCTTGGAAAAATGACTCGGAAAAATCATGGCATTCGAAACAGATTTTTTCGATTTTTTTCTCACGGGTACGAGTTACGCGGTTGCGGTTGACTTTTTCTTATTCGAAATAAGATTCTCTATAAAATGCACCTAATGGTTTCCTTTTAGCTTGAAATTTTTTTTCTCGAAAATCCACAGTACCCTCCCTTGGAAAAATGACTCGGAAAAATCATGGCATTCGAAACAGATTTTTTCGATTTTTTTTCTCACGGGTACGAGTTACGCGGTTGCGGTTGAATTTTTCTTATTCCAAATCAGATTCTCTATAAAATGCACCTAATGGTTTCCTTTTAGCTTGAAATTTTTTTTTCTCGAAAATCCACAGTACCCTCCCTTCGAAAAATGACTCGGAAAAATCATGGCATTCGAAACAGATTTTCTCGATTTTTTTCTCACGGGTACGAGTTACGCGGTTGCGGTTGAATTTTTCTTATTCCAAATCAGATTCTCTATAAAATGCACCTAATGGTTTCCTTTTAGCTTGAAATTTTTTTTTCTCGAAAATCCACAGTACCCTCCCTTCGAAAAATGACTCGGAAAAATCATGGCATTCGAAACAGATTTTCTCGATTTTTTTCTCACGGGTACGAGTTACGCGGTTGCGGTTGAATTTTTCTTATTCCAAATCAGATTCTCTATAAAATGCACCTAATGGTTTCCTTTTAGCTTGAAATTTTTTTTTCTCGAAAATCCACAGTACCCTCCCTTGGAAAAATGACTCGGAAAAATCATGGCATTCGAAACAGATTTTTTCGATTTTTTTCTCACGGGTACGAGTTACGCGGTTGCGGTTGACTTTTTCTTATTCGAAATCAGATTCTCTATAAAATGCACCTAATGGTTTCCTTTTAGCTTGAAATTTTTTTTTCTCGAAAATCTACAGTACCCTCCCTTGGAAAAATGACTCGGAAAAATCATGGCATTCGAAACAGATTTTTTCGATTTTTTTCTCACGGGTACGAGTTACGCGGTTGCGGTTGACTTTTTCTTATTCGAAATCAGATTCTCTATAAAATGCACCTAATGGTTTCCTTTTAGCTTGAAATTTTTTTTTCTCGAAAATCCACAGTACCCTCCCTTGGAAAAATGACTCGGAAAAATCATGGCATTCGAAACAGATTTTTTCGATTTTTTTCTCACGGGTACGAGTTACGCGGTTGCGGTTGACTTTTTCTTATTCGAAATAAGATTCTCTATAAAATGCACCTAATGGTTTCCTTTTAGCTTGAAATTTTTTTTCTCGAAAATCCACAGTACCCTCCCTTGGAAAAATGACTCGGAAAAATCATGGCATTCGAAACAGATTTTTTCGATTTTTTTTCTCACGGGTACGAGTTACGCGGTTGCGGTTGACTTTTTCTTATTCGAAATCAGATTCTCTATAAAATGCACCTAATGGTTTCCTTTTAGCTTGAAATTTTTTTTTCTCGAAAATCCACAGTACCCTCCCTTGGAAAAATAAGTCCGAAAAATCATGGCATTCGAAACAGATTTTTTCGATTTTTTTTCTCACGGGTACGAGTTACGCGGTTGCGGTTGACTTTTTCTTATTCGAAATCAGATTCTCTATAAAATGCACCTAATGGTTTCCTTTTAGCTTGAAATTTTTTTTTCTCGAAAATCCACAGTACCCTCCCTTGGAAAAATGACTCGGAAAAATCATGGCATTCGAAACAGATTTTTTCGATTTTTTTCTCACGGGTACGAGTTACGCGGTTGCGGTTGACTTTTTCTTATTCGAAATAAGATTCTCTATAAAATGCACCTAATGGTTTCCTTTTAGCTTGAAATTTTTTTTCTCGAAAATCCACAGTACCCTCCCTTGGAAAAATGACTCGGAAAAATCATGGCATTCGAAACAGATTTTTTCGATTTTTTTTCTCACGGGTACGAGTTACGCGGTTGCGGTTGACTTTTTCTTATTCGAAATCAGATTCTCTATAAAATGCACCTAATGGTTTCCTTTTAGCTTGAAATTATTTTTTCTCGAAAATCCACAGTACCCTCCCTTGGAAAAATGACTCGGAAAAGTCATGGCATTCGAAACAGATTTTTTCGATTTTTTTCTCACGGGTACGAGTTACGCGGTTGCGGTTGACTTTTTCTTATTCGAAATCAAATTCTCTATAAAATGCACCTAATTATTTCCTTTTAGCTTGAAATTTTTTTTTCTCGAAAATCCACAGTACCCTCCCTTGGAAAAATGAGTCCGAAAAATCATGGCATTCGAAACAGATTTTTTCGATTTTTTTTCTCACGGGTACGAGTTACGCGGTTGCGGTTGACTTTTTCTTATTCGAAATCAGATTCTCTATAAAGTGCACCTAATGGTTTCCTTTTAGCTTGAAATTTTTTTTTCTCGAAAATCCACAGTACCCTCCCTTGGAAAAATGACTCGGAAAAATCATGGCATTCGAAACAGATTTTTTCGATTTTTTTCTCACGGGTACGAGTTACGCGGTTGCGGTTGACTTTTTCTTATTCGAAATCAGATTCTCTATAAAATGCACCTAATGGTTTCCTTTTAGCTTGAAATTATTTTTTCTCGAAAATCCACAGTACCCTCCCTTGGAAAAATGACTCGGAAAAATCATGGCATTCGAAACAGATTTTCTCGATTTTTTTCTCACGGGTACGAGTTACGCGGTTGCGGTTGAATTTTTCTTATTCCAAATCAGATTCTCTATAAAATGCACCTAATGGTTTCCTTTTAGCTTGAAATTATTTTTTCTCGAAAATCCACAGTACCCTCCCTTGGAAAAATGACTCGGAAAAATCATGGCATTCGAAACAGATTTTTTCGATTTTTTTCTCACGGGTACGAGTTACGCGGTTGCGGTTGACTTTTTCTTATTCGAAATCAGATTCTCTATAAAATGCACCTAATGGTTTCCTTTTAGCTTGAAATTATTTTTTCTCGAAAATCCACAGTACCCTCCCTTGGAAAAATGACTCGGAAAAATCATGGCATTCGAAACAGATATTCTCGATTTTTTTCTCACGGGTACGAGTTACGCGGTTGCGGTTGAATTTTTCTTATTCCAAATCAGATTCTCTATAAAATGCACCTAATTATTTCCTTTTAGCTTGAAATTTTTTTTCTCGAAAATCCACAGTACCCTCCCTTGGAAAAATGAGTCCGAAAAATCATGGCATTCGAAACAGATTTTTTCGATTTTTTTCTCACGGGTACGAGTTACGCGGTTGCGGTTGACTTTTTCTTATTCGAAATCAGATTCTCTATAAAATGCACCTAATGGTTTCCTTTTAGCTTGAAATTTTTTTTTCTCGAAAATCCACAGTACCCTCCCTTCGAAAAATGACTCGGAAAAATCATGGCATTCGAAACAGATTTTCTCGATTTTTTTCTCACGGGTACGAGTTACGCGGTTGCGGTTGAATTTTTCTTATTCCAAATCAGATTCTCTATAAAATGCACCTAATGGTTTCCTTTTAGCTTGAAATTTTTTTTTCTCGAAAATCCACAGTACCCTCCCTTCGAAAAATGACTCGGAAAAATCATGGCATTCGAAACAGATTTTCTCGATTTTTTTCTCACGGGTACGAGTTACGCGGTTGCGGCTGAATTTTTCTTATTCCAAATCAGATTCTCTATAAAATGCACCTAATGGTTTCCTTTTAGCTTGAAATTTTTTTTTCTCGAAAATCCACAGTACCCTCCCTTGGAAAAATGACTCGGAAAAATCATGGCATTCGAAACAGATTTTTTCGATTTTTTTCTCACGGGTACGAGTTACGCGGTTGCGGTTGACTTTTTCTTATTCGAAATCAGATTCTCTATAAAATGCACCTAATGGTTTCCTTTTAGCTTGAAATTTTTTTTTCTCGAAAATCCACAGTACCCTCCCTTGGAAAAATGAGTCGGAAAAATCATGGCATTCGAAACAGATTTTGTCGATTTTTTTCTCACGGGTACGAGTTACGCGGTTGCGGTTGACTTTTTCTTATTCGAAATCAGATTCTCTATAAAATGCACCTAATGGTTTCCTTTTAGCTTGAAATTTTTTTTTCTCGAAAATCCACAGTACCCTCCCTTCGAAAAATGACTCGGAAAAATCATGGCATTCGAAACAGATTTTCTCGATTTTTTTCTCACGGGTACGAGTTACGCGGTTGCGGTTGAATTTTTCTTATTCCAAATCAGATTCTCTATAAAATGCACCTAATGGTTTCCTTTTAGCTTGAAATTTTTTTTTCTCGAAAATCCACAGTACCCTCCCTTCGAAAAATGACTCGGAAAAATCATGGCATTCGAAACAGATTTTCTCGATTTTTTTCTCACGGGTACGAGTTACGCGGTTGCGGTTGAATTTTTCTTATTCCAAATCAGATTCTCTATAAAATGCACCTAATGGTTTCCTTTTAGCTTGAAATTTTTTTTTCTCGAAAATCCACAGTACCCTCCCTTCGAAAAATGACTCGGAAAAATCATGGCATTCGAAACAGATTTTCTCGATTTTTTTCTCACGGGTACGAGTTACGCGGTTGCGGTTGAATTTTTCTTATTCCAAATCAGATTCTCTATAAAATGCACCTAATGGTTTCCTTTTAGCTTGAAATTTTTTTTTCTCGAAAATCCACAGTACCCTCCCTTGGAAAAATGACTCGGAAAAATCATGGCATTCGAAACAGATTTTTTCGATTTTTTTCTCACGGGTACGAGTTACGCGGTTGCGGTTGACTTTTTCTTATTCGAAATCAGATTCTCTATAAAATGCACCTAATGGTTTCCTTTTAGCTTGAAATTTTTTTTTCTCGAAAATCCACAGTACCCTCCCTTGGAAAAATGAGTCGGAAAAATCATGGCATTCGAAACAGATTTTCTCGATTTTTTTCTCACGGGTACGAGTTACGCGGTTGCGGTTGACTTTTTCTTATTCGAAATCAGATTCTCTATAAAATGCACCTAATGGTTTCCTTTTAGCTTGAAATTTTTTTTTCTCGAAAATCCACAGTACCCTCCCTTCGAAAAATGACTCGGAAAAATCATGGCATTCGAAACAGATTTTCTCGATTTTTTTCTCACGGGTACGAGTTACGCGGTTGCGGTTGAATTTTTCTTATTCCAAATCAGATTCTCTATAAAATGCACCTAATGGTTTCCTTTTAGCTTGAAATTTTTTTTTCTCGAAAATCCACAGTACCCTCCCTTCGAAAAATGACTCGGAAAAATCATGGCATTCGAAACAGATTTTCTCGATTTTTTTCTCACGGGTACGAGTTACGCGGTTGCGGTTGAATTTTTCTTATTCCAAATCAGATTCTCTATAAAATGCACCTAATGGTTTCCTTTTAGCTTGAAATTTTTTTTTCTCGAAAATCCACAGTACCCTCCCTTCGAAAAATGACTCGGAAAAATCATGGCATTCGAAACAGATTTTCTCGATTTTTTTCTCACGGGTACGAGTTACGCGGTTGCGGTTGAATTTTTCTTATTCCAAATCAGATTCTCTATAAAATGCACCTAATGGTTTCCTTTTAGCTTGAAATTTTTTTTTCTCGAAAATCCACAGTACCCTCCCTTGGAAAAATGACTCGGAAAAATCATGGCATTCGAAACAGATTTTTTCGATTTTTTTCTCACGGGTACGAGTTACGCGGTTGCGGTTGACTTTTTCTTATTCGAAATCAGATTCTCTATAAAATGCACCTAATGGTTTCCTTTTAGCTTGAAATTTTTTTTTCTCGAAAATCCACAGTACCCTCCCTTGGAAAAATGAGTCGGAAAAATCATGGCATTCGAAACAGATTTTTTCGATTTTTTTCTCACGGGTACGAGTTACGCGGTTGCGGTTGACTTTTTCTTATTCGAAATCAGATTCTCTATAAAATGCACCTAATGGTTTCCTTTTAGCTTGAAATTTTTTTTTCTCGAAAATCCACAGTACCCTCCCTTCGAAAAATGACTCGGAAAAATCATGGCATTCGAAACAGATTTTCTCGATTTTTTTCTCACGGGTACGAGTTACGCGGTTGCGGTTGAATTTTTCTTATTCCAAATCAGATTCTCTATAAAATGCACCTAATGGTTTCCTTTTAGCTTGAAATTTTTTTTTCTCGAAAATCCACAGTACCCTCCCTTCGAAAAATGACTCGGAAAAATCATGGCATTCGAAACAGATTTTCTCGATTTTTTTCTCACGGGTACGAGTTACGCGGTTGCGGTTGAATTTTTCTTATTCCAAATCAGATTCTCTATAAAATGCACCTAATGGTTTCCTTTTAGCTTGAAATTTTTTTTTCTCGAAAATCCACAGTACCCTCCCTTCGAAAAATGACTCGGAAAAATCATGGCATTCGAAACAGATTTTCTCGATTTTTTTCTCACGGGTACGAGTTACGCGGTTGCGGTTGAATTTTTCTTATTCCAAATCAGATTCTCTATAAAATGCACCTAATGGTTTCCTTTTAGCTTGAAATTTTTTTTTCTCGAAAATCCACAGTACCCTCCCTTGGAAAAATGACTCGGAAAAATCATGGCATTCGAAACAGATTTTTTCGATTTTTTTCTCACGGGTACGAGTTACGCGGTTGCGGTTGACTTTTTCTTATTCGAAATCAGATTCTCTATAAAATGCACCTAATGGTTTCCTTTTAGCTTGAAATTTTTTTTTCTCGAAAATCTACAGTACCCTCCCTTGGAAAAATGACTCGGAAAAATCATGGCATTCGAAACAGATTTTTTCGATTTTTTTCTCACGGGTACGAGTTACGCGGTTGCGGTTGACTTTTTCTTATTCGAAATCAGATTCTCTATAAAATGCACCTAATGGTTTCCTTTTAGCTTGAAATTTTTTTTTCTCGAAAATCCACAGTACCCTCCCTTGGAAAAATGACTCGGAAAAATCATGGCATTCGAAACAGATTTTCTCGATTTTTTTCTCACGGGTACGAGTTACGCGGTTGCGGTTGAATTTTTCTTATTCCAAATCAGATTCTCTATAAAATGCACCTAATGGTTTCCTTTTAGCTTGAAATTTTTTTTTCTCGAAAATCCACAGTACCCTCCCTTGGAAAAATGACTCGGAAAAATCATGGCATTCGAAACAGATTTTTTCGATTTTTTTCTCACGGGTACGAGTTACGCGGTTGCGGTTGACTTTTTCTTATTCGAAATCAGATTCTCTATAAAATGCCCCTAATGGTTTCCTTTTAGCTTGAAATTTTTTTTTCTCGAAAATCCACAGTACCCTACCTTGGAAAAATGAGTCGGAAAAATCATGGCATTCGAAACAGATTTTTTCGATTTTTTTCTCACGGGTACGAGTTACGCGGTTGCGGTTGACTTTTTCTTATTCGAAATCAGATTCTCTATAAAATGCACCTAATGGTTTCCTTTTAGCTTGAAATTTTTTTTTCTCGAAAATCCACAGTACCCTCCCTTCGAAAAATGACTCGGAAAAATCATGGCATTCGAAACAGATTTTTTCGATTTTTTTCTCACGGGTACGAGTTACGCGGTTGCGGTTGACTTTTTCTTATTCGAAATCAAATTCTCTATAAAATGCACCTAATGGTTTCCTTTTAGCTTGAAATTATTTTTTCTCGAAAATCCACAGTACCCTCCCTTGGAAAAATGACTCGGAAAAATCATGGCATTCGAAACAGATTTTTTCGATTTTTTTCTCACGGGTACGAGTTACGCGGTTGCGGTTGACTTTTTCTTATTCGAAATCAGATTCTCTATAAAATGCACCTAATGGTTTCCTTTTAGCTTGAAATTATTTTTTCTCGAAAATCCACAGTACCCTCCCTTGGAAAAATGACTCGGAAAAATCATGGCATTCGAAACAGATTTTTTCGATTTTTTTCTCACGGGTACGAGTTACGCGGTTGCGGTTGACTTTTTCTTATTCGAAATCAAATTCTCTATAAAATGCACCTAATTATTTCCTTTTAGCTTGAAATTTTTTTTTCTCGAAAATCCACAGTACCCTCCCTTGGAAAAATGAGTCCGAAAAATCATGGCATTCGAAACAGATTTTTTCGATTTTTTTTCTCACGGGTACGAGTTACGCGGTTGCGGTTGACTTTTTCTTATTCGAAATCAGATTCTCTATAAAGTGCACCTAATGGTTTCCTTTTAGCTTGAAATTTTTTTTTCTCGAAAATCCACAGTACCCTCCCTTGGAAAAATGACTCGGAAAAATCATGGCATTCGAAACAGATTTTTTCGATTTTTTTCTCACGGGTACGAGTTACGCGGTTGCGGTTGACTTTTTCTTATTCGAAATCAGATTCTCTATAAAATGCACCTAATGGTTTCCTTTTAGCTTGAAAATATTTTTTCTCGAAAATCCACAGTACCCTCCCTTGGAAAAATGACTCGGAAAAATCATGGCATTCGAAACAGATTTTTTCGATTTTTTTCTCACGGGTACGAGTTACGCGGTTGCGGTTGACTTTTTCTTATTCGAAATCAAATTCTCTATAAAATGCACCTAATGGTTTCCTTTTAGCTTGAAATTATTTTTTCTCGAAAATCCACAGTACCCTCCCTTGGAAAAATGACTCGGAAAAATCATGGCATTCGAAACAGATTTTTTCGATTTTTTTCTCACGGGTACGAGTTACGCGGTTGCAGTTGACTTTTTCTTATTCGAAATCAGATTCTCTATAAAATGCACCTAATGGTTTCCTTTTAGCTTGAAATTATTTTTTCTCGAAAATCCACAGTACCCTCCCTTGGAAAAATGACTCGGAAAAATCATGGCATTCGAAACAGATTTTTTCGATTTTTTTCTCACGGGTACGAGTTACGCGGTTGCGGTTGACTTTTTCTTATTCGAAATCAAATTCTCTATAAAATGCACCTAATTATTTCCTTTTAGCTTGAAATTTTTTTTTCTCGAAAATCCACAGTACCCTCCCTTGGAAAAATGAGTCCGAAAAATCATGGCATTCGAAACAGATTTTCTCGATTTTTTTCTCACGGGTACGAGTTACGCGGTTGCGGTTGACTTTTTCTTATTCGAAATCAGATTCTCTATAAAATGCACCTAATGGTTTCCTTTTAGCTTGAAATTTTTTTTCTCGAAAATCCACAGTACCCTCCCTTGGAAAAATAAGTCCGAAAAATCATGGCATTCGAAACAGATTTTTTTGATTTTTTTTCTCACGGGTACGAGTTACGCGGTTGCGGTTGACTTTTTCTTATTCGAAATCAGATTCTCTATAAAATGCACCTAATGGTTTCCTTTTAGCTTGAAATTTTTTTTTCTCGAAAATCCACAGTACCCTCCCTTGGAAAAATGACTCGGAAAAATCATGGCATTCGAAACAGATTTTTTCGATTTTTTTCTCACGGGTACGAGTTACGCGGTTGCGGTTGACTTTTTCTTATTCGAAATAAGATTCTCTATAAAATGCACCTAATGGTTTCCTTTTAGCTTGAAATTTTTTTTCTCGAAAATCCACAGTACCCTCCCTTGGAAAAATGACTCGGAAAAATCATGGCATTCGAAACAGATTTTTTCGATTTTTTTTCTCACGGGTACGAGTTACGCGGTTGCGGTTGACTTTTTCTTATTCGAAATCAGATTCTCTATAAAATGCACCTAATGGTTTCCTTTTAGCTTGAAATTATTTTTTCTCGAAAATCCACAGTACCCTCCCTTGGAAAAATGAGTCCGAAAAATCATGGCATTCGAAACAGATTTTTTCGATTTTTTTTCTCACGGGTACGAGTTACGCGGTTGCGGTTGACTTTTTCTTATTCGAAATCAGATTCTCTATAAAGTGCACCTAATGGTTTCCTTTTAGCTTGAAATTTTTTTTTCTCGAAAATCCACAGTACCCTCCCTTGGAAAAATGACTCGGAAAAATCATGGCATTCGAAACAGATTTTTTCGATTTTTTTCTCACGGGTACGAGTTACGCGGTTGCGGTTGACTTTTTCTTATTCGAAATCAGATTCTCTATAAAATGCACCTAATGGTTTCCTTTTAGCTTGAAATTATTTTTTCTCGAAAATCCACAGTACCCTCCCTTGGAAAAATGACTCGGAAAAATCATGGCATTCGAAACAGATTTTTTCGATTTTTTTCTCACGGGTACGAGTTACGCGGTTGCGGTTGACTTTTTGTTATTCGAAATCAAATTCTCTATAAAATGCACCTAATTATTTCCTTTTAGCTTGAAATTTTTTTTTCTCGAAAATCCACAGTACCCTCCCTTGGAAAAATGAGTCCGAAAAATCATGGCATTCGAAACAGATTTTTTCGATTTTTTTTCTCACGGGTACGAGTTACGCGGTTGCGGTTGACTTTTTCTTATTCGAAATCAGATTCTCTATAAAGTGCACCTAATGGTTTCCTTTTAGCTTGAAATTTTTTTTTCTCGAAAATCCACAGTACCCTCCCTTGGAAAAATGACTCTGAAAAATCATGGCATTCGAAACAGATTTTTTCGATTTTTTTCTCACGGGTACGAGTTACGCGGTTGCGGTTGACTTTTTCTTATTCGAAATCAGATTCTCTATAAAATGCACCTAATGGTTTCCTTTTAGCTTGAAAATATTTTTTCTCGAAAATCCACAGTACCCTCCCTTGGAAAAATGACTCGGAAAAATCATGGCATGCGAAACAGATTTTTTCGATTTTTTTCTCACGGGTACGAGTTACGCGGTTGCGGTTGACTTTTTCTTATTCGAAATCAAATTCTCTATAAAATGCACCTAATGGTTTCCTTTTAGCTTGAAATTATTTTTTCTCGAAAATCCACAGTACCCTCCCTTGGAAAAATGACTCGGAAAAATCATGGCATTCGAAACAGATTTTTTCGATTTTTTTCTCACGGGTACGAGTTACGCGGTTGCAGTTGACTTTTTCTTATTCGAAATCAGATTCTCTATAAAATGCACCTAATGGTTTCCTTTTAGCTTGAAATTATTTTTTCTCGAAAATCCACAGTACCCTCCCTTGGAAAAATGACTCGGAAAAATCATGGCATTCGAAACAGATTTTTTCGATTTTTTTCTCACGGGTACGAGTTACGCGGTTGCGGTTGACTTTTTCTTATTCGAAATCAAATTCTCTATAAAATGCACCTAATTATTTCCTTTTAGCTTGAAATTTTTTTTTCTCGAAAATCCACAGTACCCTCCCTTGGAAAAATGAGTCCGAAAAATCATGGCATTCGAAACAGATTTTCTCGATTTTTTTCTCACGGGTACGAGTTACGCGGTTGCGGTTGACTTTTTCTTATTCGAAATCAGATTCTCTATAAAATGCACCTAATGGTTTCCTTTTAGCTTGAAATTTTTTTTCTCGAAAATCCACAGTACCCTCCCTTGGAAAAATAAGTCCGAAAAATCATGGCATTCGAAACAGATTTTTTTGATTTTTTTTCTCACGGGTACGAGTTACGCGGTTGCGGTTGACTTTTTCTTATTCGAAATCAGATTCTCTATAAAATGCACCTAATGGTTTCCTTTTAGCTTGAAATTTTTTTTTCTCGAAAATCCACAGTACCCTCCCTTGGAAAAATGACTCGGAAAAATCATGGCATTCGAAACAGATTTTTTCGATTTTTTTCTCACGGGTACGAGTTACGCGGTTGCGGTTGACTTTTTCTTATTCGAAATAAGATTCTCTATAAAATGCACCTAATGGTTTCCTTTTAGCTTGAAATTTTTTTTCTCGAAAATCCACAGTACCCTCCCTTGGAAAAATGACTCGGAAAAATCATGGCATTCGAAACAGATTTTTTCGATTTTTTTTCTCACGGGTACGAGTTACGCGGTTGCGGTTGACTTTTTCTTATTCGAAATCAGATTCTCTATAAAATGCACCTAATGGTTTCCTTTTAGCTTGAAATTATTTTTTCTCGAAAATCCACAGTACCCTCCCTTGGAAAAATGACTCGGAAAAATCATGGCATTCGAAACAGATTTTTTCGATTTTTTTCTCACGGGTACGAGTTACGCGGTTGCGGTTGACTTTTTCTTATTCGAAATCAAATTCTCTATAAAATGCACCTAATTATTTCCTTTTAGCTTGAAATTTTTTTTTCTCGAAAATCCACAGTACCCTCCCTTGGAAAAATGAGTCCGAAAAATCATGGCATTCGAAACAGATTTTTTCGATTTTTTTTCTCACGGGTACGAGTTACGCGGTTGCGGTTGACTTTTTCTTATTCGAAATCAGATTCTCTATAAAGTGCACCTAATGGTTTCCTTTTAGCTTGAAATTTTTTTTTCTCGAAAATCCACAGTACCCTCCCTTGGAAAAATGACTCGGAAAAATCATGGCATTCGAAACAGATTTTTTCGATTTTTTTCTCACGGGTACGAGTTACGCGGTTGCGGTTGACTTTTTCTTATTCGAAATCAGATTCTCTATAAAATGCACCTAATGGTTTCCTTTTAGCTTGAAATTATTTTTTCTCGAAAATCCACAGTACCCTCCCTTGGAAAAATGACTCGGAAAAATCATGGCATTCGAAACAGATTTTTTCGATTTTTTTCTCACGGGTACGAGTTACGCGGTTGCGGTTGACTTTTTCTTATTCGAAATCAAATTCTCTATAAAATGCACCTAATTATTTCCTTTTAGCTTGAAATTTTTTTTTCTCGAAAATCCACAGTACCCTCCCTTGGAAAAATGAGTCCGAAAAATCATGGCATTCGAAACAGATTTTCTCGATTTTTTTCTCACGGGTACGAGTTACGCGGTTGCGGTTGACTTTTTCTTATTCGAAATCAGATTCTCTATAAAATGCACCTAATGGTTTCCTTTTAGCTTGAAATTATTTTTTCTCGAAAATCCACAGTACCCTCCCTTGGAAAAATGACTCGGAAAAATCATGGCATTCGAAACAGATTTTTTCGATTTTTTTCTCACGGGTACGAGTTACGCGGTTGCGGTTGACTTTTTCTTATTCGAAATCAAATTCTCTATAAAATGCACCTAATTATTTCCTTTTAGCTTGAAATTTTTTTTTCTCGAAAATCCACAGTACCCTCCCTTGGAAAAATGAGTC
The DNA here is from genome assembly GCF_987345545.1 of Pholcus phalangioides. Classification (NCBI taxonomy): domain Eukaryota; kingdom Metazoa; phylum Arthropoda; class Arachnida; order Araneae; family Pholcidae; genus Pholcus; species Pholcus phalangioides. Next base: position 15,766,783 of record NW_028301628.1, read on the forward strand.
CGAAAAATCATGGCATTCGAAACAGATTTTCTCGATTTTTTTCTCACGGGTACGAGTTACGCGGTTGCGGTTGACTTTTTCTTATTCGAAATCAGATTCTCTATAAAATGCACCTAATGGTTTCCTTTTAGCTTGAAATTTTTTTTCTCGAAAATCCACAGTACCCTCCCTTGGAAAAATAAGTCCGAAAAATCATGGCATTCGAAACAGATTTTTTCGATTTTTTTTCTCACGGGTACGAGTTACGCGGTTGCGGTTGACTTTTTCTTATTCGAAATCAGATTCTCTATAAAATGCACCTAATGGTTTCCTTTTAGCTTGAAATTTTTTTTTCTCGAAAATCCACAGTACCCTCCCTTGGAAAAATGACTCGGAAAAATCATGGCATTCGAAACAGATTTTTTCGATTTTTTTCTCACGGGTACGAGTTACGCGGTTGCGGTTGACTTTTTCTTATTCGAAATCAGATTCTCTATAAAATGCACCTAATGGTTTCCTTTTAGCTTGAAATTATTTTTTCTCGAAAATCCACAGTACCCTCCCTTGGAAAAATGACTCGGAAAAATCATGGCATTCGAAACAGATTTTTTCGATTTTTTTCTCACGGGTACGAGTTACGCGGTTGCGGTTGACTTTTTCTTATTCGAAATCAAATTCTCTATAAAATGCACCTAATTATTTCCTTTTAGCTTGAAATTTTTTTTTCTCGAAAATCCACAGTACCCTCCCTTGGAAAAATGAGTCCGAAAAATCATGGCATTCGAAACAGATTTTTTCGATTTTTTTTCTCACGGGTACGAGTTACGCGGTTGCGGTTGACTTTTTCTTATTCGAAATCAGATTCTCTATAAAGTGCACCTAATGGTTTCCTTTTAGCTTGAAATTTTTTTTTCTCGAAAATCCACAGTACCCTCCCTTGGAAAAATGACTCGGAAAAATCATGGCATTCGAAACAGATTTTTTCGATTTTTTTCTCACGGGTACGAGTTACGCGGTTGCGGTTGACTTTTTCTTATTCGAAATCAGATTCTCTATAAAATGCACCTAATGGTTTCCTTTTAGCTTGAAAATATTTTTTCTCGAAAATCCACAGTACCCTCCCTTGGAAAAATGACTCGGAAAAATCATGGCATTCGAAACAGATTTTTTCGATTTTTTTCTCACGGGTACGAGTTACGCGGTTGCGGTTGACTTTTTCTTATTCGAAATCAAATTCTCTATAAAATGCACCTAATGGTTTCCTTTTAGCTTGAAATTATTTTTTCTCGAAAATCCACAGTACCCTCCCTTGGAAAAATGACTCGGAAAAATCATGGCATTCGAAACAGATTTTTTCGATTTTTTTCTCACGGGTACGAGTTACGCGGTTGCAGTTGACTTTTTCTTATTCGAAATCAGATTCTCTATAAAATGCACCTAATGGTTTCCTTTTAGCTTGAAATTATTTTTTCTCGAAAATCCACAGTACCCTCCCTTGGAAAAATGACTCGGAAAAATCATGGCATTCGAAACAGATTTTTTCGATTTTTTTCTCACGGGTACGAGTTACGCGGTTGCGGTTGACTTTTTCTTATTCGAAATCAAATTCTCTATAAAATGCACCTAATTATTTCCTTTTAGCTTGAAATTTTTTTTTCTCGAAAATCCACAGTACCCTCCCTTGGAAAAATGAGTCCGAAAAATCATGGCATTCGAAACAGATTTTCTCGATTTTTTTCTCACGGGTACGAGTTACGCGGTTGCGGTTGACTTTTTCTTATTCGAAATCAGATTCTCTATAAAATGCACCTAATGGTTTCCTTTTAGCTTGAAATTTTTTTTCTCGAAAATCCACAGTACCCTCCCTTGGAAAAATAAGTCCGAAAAATCATGGCATTCGAAACAGATTTTTTCGATTTTTTTTCTCACGGGTACGAGTTACGCGGTTGCGGTTGACTTTTTCTTATTCGAAATCAGATTCTCTATAAAATGCACCTAATGGTTTCCTTTTAGCTTGAAATTTTTTTTTCTCGAAAATCCACAGTACCCTCCCTTGGAAAAATGACTCGGAAAAATCATGGCATTCGAAACAGATTTTTTCGATTTTTTTCTCACGGGTACGAGTTACGCGGTTGCGGTTGACTTTTTCTTATTCGAAATAAGATTCTCTATAAAATGCACCTAATGGTTTCCTTTTAGCTTGAAATTTTTTTTCTCGAAAATCCACAGTACCCTCCCTTGGAAAAATGACTCGGAAAAATCATGGCATTCGAAACAGATTTTTTCGATTTTTTTTCTCACGGGTACGAGTTACGCGGTTGCGGTTGACTTTTTCTTATTCGAAATCAGATTCTCTATAAAATGCACCTAATGGTTTCCTTTTAGCTTGAAATTATTTTTTCTCGAAAATCCACAGTACCCTCCCTTGGAAAAATGACTCGGAAAAATCATGGCATTCGAAACAGATTTTTTCGATTTTTTTCTCACGGGTACGAGTTACGCGGTTGCGGTTGACTTTTTCTTATTCGAAATCAAATTCTCTATAAAATGCACCTAATTATTTCCTTTTAGCTTGAAATTTTTTTTTCTCGAAAATCCACAGTACCCTCCCTTGGAAAAATGAGTCCGAAAAATCATGGCATTCGAAACAGATTTTCTCGATTTTTTTCTCACGGGTACGAGTTACGCGGTTGCGGTTGACTTTTTCTTATTCGAAATCAGATTCTCTATAAAATGCACCTAATGGTTTCCTTTTAGCTTGAAATTTTTTTTCTCGAAAATCCACAGTACCCTCCCTTGGAAAAATGACTCGGAAAAATCATGGCATTCGAAACAGATTTTTTCGATTTTTTTCTCACGGGTACGAGTTACGCGGTTGCGGTTGACTTTTTCTTATTCGAAATAAGATTCTCTATAAAATGCACCTAATGGTTTCCTTTTAGCTTGAAATTTTTTTTTCTCGAAAATCCACAGTACCCTCCCTTGGAAAAATGACTCGGAAAAATCATGGCATTCGAAACAGATTTTTTCGATTTTTTTCTCACGGGTACGAGTTACGCGGTTGCGGTTGACTTTTTCTTATTCGAAATCAAATTCTCTATAAAATGCACCTAATTATTTCCTTTTAGCTTGAAATTTTTTTTTCTCGAAAATCCACAGTACCCTCCCTTGGAAAAATGAGTCCGAAAAATCATGGCATTCGAAACAGATTTTTTCGATTTTTTTTCTCACGGGTACGAGTTACGCGGTTGCGGTTGACTTTTTCTTATTCGAAATCAGATTCTCTATAAAGTGCACCTAATGGTTTCCTTTTAGCTTGAAATTTTTTTTTCTCGAAAATCCACAGTACCCTCCCTTGGAAAAATGACTCGGAAAAATCATGGCATTCGAAACAGATTTTTTCGATTTTTTTCTCACGGGTACGAGTTACGCGGTTGCGGTTGACTTTTTCTTATTCGAAATCAGATTCTCTATAAAATGCACCTAATGGTTTCCTTTTAGCTTGAAATTATTTTTTCTCGAAAATCCACAGTACCCTCCCTTGGAAAAATGACTCGGAAAAATCATGGCATTCGAAACAGATTTTTTCGATTTTTTTCTCACGGGTACGAGTTACGCGGTTGCGGTTGACTTTTTCTTATTCGAAATCAAATTCTCTATAAAATGCACCTAATTATTTCCTTTTAGCTTGAAATTTTTTTTTCTCGAAAATCCACAGTACCCTCCCTTGGAAAAATGAGTCCGAAAAATCATGGCATTCGAAACAGATTTTCTCGATTTTTTTCTCACGGGTACGAGTTACGCGGTTGCGGTTGACTTTTTCTTATTCGAAATCAGATTCTCTATAAAATGCACCTAATGGTTTCCTTTTAGCTTGAAATTATTTTTTCTCGAAAATCCACAGTACCCTCCCTTGGAAAAATGACTCGGAAAAATCATGGCATTCGAAACAGATTTTTTCGATTTTTTTCTCACGGGTACGAGTTACGCGGTTGCGGTTGACTTTTTCTTATTCGAAATCAAATTCTCTATAAAATGCACCTAATTATTTCCTTTTAGCTTGAAATTTTTTTTTCTCGAAAATCCACAGTACCCTCCCTTGGAAAAATGAGTCCGAAAAATCATGGCATTCGAAACAGATTTTCTCGATTTTTTTCTCACGGGTACGAGTTACGCGGTTGCGGTTGACTTTTTCTTATTCGAAATCAGATTCTCTATAAAATGCACCTAATGGTTTCCTTTTAGCTTGAAATTTTTTTTCTCGAAAATCCACAGTACCCTCCCTTGGAAAAATAAGTCCGAAAAATCATGGCATTCGAAACAGATTTTTTCGATTTTTTTTCTCACGGGTACGAGTTACGCGGTTGCGGTTGACTTTTTCTTATTCGAAATCAGATTCTCTATAAAATGCACCTAATGGTTTCCTTTTAGCTTGAAATTTTTTTTTCTCGAAAATCCACAGTACCCTCCCTTGGAAAAATGACTCGGAAAAATCATGGCATTCGAAACAGATTTTTTCGATTTTTTTCTCACGGGTACGAGTTACGCGGTTGCGGTTGACTTTTTCTTATTCGAAATCAGATTCTCTATAAAATGCACCTAATGGTTTCCTTTTAGCTTGAAATTATTTTTTCTCGAAAATCCACAGTACCCTCCCTTGGAAAAATGACTCGGAAAAATCATGGCATTCGAAACAGATTTTTTCGATTTTTTTCTCACGGGTACGAGTTACGCGGTTGCGGTTGACTTTTTCTTATTCGAAATCAAATTCTCTATAAAATGCACCTAATTATTTCCTTTTAGCTTGAAATTTTTTTTTCTCGAAAATCCACAGTACCCTCCCTTGGAAAAATGAGTCCGAAAAATCATGGCATTCGAAACAGATTTTTTCGATTTTTTTTCTCACGGGTACGAGTTACGCGGTTGCGGTTGACTTTTTCTTATTCGAAATCAGATTCTCTATAAAGTGCACCTAATGGTTTCCTTTTAGCTTGAAATTTTTTTTTCTCGAAAATCCACAGTACCCTCCCTTGGAAAAATGACTCGGAAAAATCATGGCATTCGAAACAGATTTTTTCGATTTTTTTCTCACGGGTACGAGTTACGCGGTTGCGGTTGACTTTTTCTTATTCGAAATCAGATTCTCTATAAAATGCACCTAATGGTTTCCTTTTAGCTTGAAATTTTTTTTCTCGAAAATCCACAGTACCCTCCCTTGGAAAAATAAGTCCGAAAAATCATGGCATTCGAAACAGATTTTTTCGATTTTTTTTCTCACGGGTACGAGTTACGCGGTTGCGGTTGACTTTTTCTTATTCGAAATCAGATTCTCTATAAAATGCACCTAATGGTTTCCTTTTAGCTTGAAATTTTTTTTTCTCGAAAATCCACAGTACCCTCCCTTGGAAAAATGACTCGGAAAAATCATGGCATTCGAAACAGATTTTTTCGATTTTTTTCTCACGGGTACGAGTTACGCGGTTGCGGTTGACTTTTTCTTATTCGAAATAAGATTCTCTATAAAATGCACCTAATGGTTTCCTTTTAGCTTGAAATTTTTTTTCTCGAAAATCCACAGTACCCTCCCTTGGAAAAATGACTCGGAAAAATCATGGCATTCGAAACAGATTTTTTCGATTTTTTTTCTCACGGGTACGAGTTACGCGGTTGCGGTTGACTTTTTCTTATTCGAAATCAGATTCTCTATAAAATGCACCTAATGGTTTCCTTTTAGCTTGAAATTATTTTTTCTCGAAAATCCACAGTACCCTCCCTTGGAAAAATGACTCGGAAAAATCATGGCATTCGAAACAGATTTTTTCGATTTTTTTCTCACGGGTACGAGTTACGCGGTTGCGGTTGACTTTTTCTTATTCGAAATCAAATTCTCTATAAAATGCACCTAATTATTTCCTTTTAGCTTGAAATTTTTTTTTCTCGAAAATCCACAGTACCCTCCCTTGGAAAAATGAGTCCGAAAAATCATGGCATTCGAAACAGATTTTCTCGATTTTTTTCTCACGGGTACGAGTTACGCGGTTGCGGTTGACTTTTTCTTATTCGAAATCAGATTCTCTATAAAATGCACCTAATGGTTTCCTTTTAGCTTGAAATTTTTTTTCTCGAAAATCCACAGTACCCTCCCTTGGAAAAATGACTCGGAAAAATCATGGCATTCGAAACAGATTTTTTCGATTTTTTTCTCACGGGTACGAGTTACGCGGTTGCGGTTGACTTTTTCTTATTCGAAATAAGATTCTCTATAAAATGCACCTAATGGTTTCCTTTTAGCTTGAAATTTTTTTTTCTCGAAAATCCACAGTACCCTCCCTTGGAAAAATGACTCGGAAAAATCATGGCATTCGAAACAGATTTTTTCGATTTTTTTCTCACGGGTACGAGTTACGCGGTTGCGGTTGACTTTTTCTTATTCGAAATCAAATTCTCTATAAAATGCACCTAATTATTTCCTTTTAGCTTGAAATTTTTTTTTCTCGAAAATCCACAGTACCCTCCCTTGGAAAAATGAGTCCGAAAAATCATGGCATTCGAAACAGATTTTTTCGATTTTTTTTCTCACGGGTACGAGTTACGCGGTTGCGGTTGACTTTTTCTTATTCGAAATCAGATTCTCTATAAAGTGCACCTAATGGTTTCCTTTTAGCTTGAAATTTTTTTTTCTCGAAAATCCACAGTACCCTCCCTTGGAAAAATGACTCGGAAAAATCATGGCATTCGAAACAGATTTTTTCGATTTTTTTCTCACGGGTACGAGTTACGCGGTTGCGGTTGACTTTTTCTTATTCGAAATCAGATTCTCTATAAAATGCACCTAATGGTTTCCTTTTAGCTTGAAATTATTTTTTCTCGAAAATCCACAGTACCCTCCCTTGGAAAAATGACTCGGAAAAATCATGGCATTCGAAACAGATTTTTTCGATTTTTTTCTCACGGGTACGAGTTACGCGGTTGCGGTTGACTTTTTCTTATTCGAAATCAAATTCTCTATAAAATGCACCTAATTATTTCCTTTTAGCTTGAAATTTTTTTTTCTCGAAAATCCACAGTACCCTCCCTTGGAAAAATGAGTCCGAAAAATCATGGCATTCGAAACAGATTTTCTCGATTTTTTTCTCACGGGTACGAGTTACGCGGTTGCGGTTGACTTTTTCTTATTCGAAATCAGATTCTCTATAAAATGCACCTAATGGTTTCCTTTTAGCTTGAAATTTTTTTTCTCGAAAATCCACAGTACCCTCCCTTGGAAAAATGACTCGGAAAAATCATGGCATTCGAAACAGATTTTTTCGATTTTTTTCTCACGGGTACGAGTTACGCGGTTGCGGTTGACTTTTTCTTATTCGAAATCAGATTCTCTATAAAATGCACCTAATGGTTTCCTTTTAGCTTGAAAATATTTTTTCTCGAAAATCCACAGTACCCTCCCTTGGAAAAATGACTCGGAAAAATCATGGCATTCGAAACAGATTTTTTCGATTTTTTTCTCACGGGTACGAGTTACGCGGTTGCGGTTGACTTTTTCTTATTCGAAATCAAATTCTCTATAAAATGCACCTAATGGTTTCCTTTTAGCTTGAAATTATTTTTTCTCGAAAATCCACAGTACCCTCCCTTGGAAAAATGACTCGGAAAAATCATGGCATTCGAAACAGATTTTTTCGATTTTTTTCTCACGGGTACGAGTTACGCGGTTGCAGTTGACTTTTTCTTATTCGAAATCAGATTCTCTATAAAATGCACCTAATGGTTTCCTTTTAGCTTGAAATTATTTTTTCTCGAAAATCCACAGTACCCTCCCTTGGAAAAATGACTCGGAAAAATCATGGCATTCGAAACAGATTTTTTCGATTTTTTTCTCACGGGTACGAGTTACGCGGTTGCGGTTGACTTTTTCTTATTCGAAATCAAATTCTCTATAAAATGCACCTAATTATTTCCTTTTAGCTTGAAATTTTTTTTTCTCGAAAATCCACAGTACCCTCCCTTGGAAAAATGAGTCCGAAAAATCATGGCATTCGAAACAGATTTTCTCGATTTTTTTCTCACGGGTACGAGTTACGCGGTTGCGGTTGACTTTTTCTTATTCGAAATCAGATTCTCTATAAAATGCACCTAATGGTTTCCTTTTAGCTTGAAATTTTTTTTCTCGAAAATCCACAGTACCCTCCCTTGGAAAAATAAGTCCGAAAAATCATGGCATTCGAAACAGATTTTTTCGATTTTTTTTCTCACGGGTACGAGTTACGCGGTTGCGGTTGACTTTTTCTTATTCGAAATCAGATTCTCTATAAAATGCACCTAATGGTTTCCTTTTAGCTTGAAATTTTTTTTTCTCGAAAATCCACAGTACCCTCCCTTGGAAAAATGACTCGGAAAAATCATGGCATTCGAAACAGATTTTTTCGATTTTTTTCTCACGGGTACGAGTTACGCGGTTGCGGTTGACTTTTTCTTATTCGAAATAAGATTCTCTATAAAATGCACCTAATGGTTTCCTTTTAGCTTGAAATTTTTTTTCTCGAAAATCCACAGTACCCTCCCTTGGAAAAATGACTCGGAAAAATCATGGCATTCGAAACAGATTTTTTCGATTTTTTTTCTCACGGGTACGAGTTACGCGGTTGCGGTTGACTTTTTCTTATTCGAAATCAGATTCTCTATAAAATGCACCTAATGGTTTCCTTTTAGCTTGAAATTATTTTTTCTCGAAAATCCACAGTACCCTCCCTTGGAAAAATGACTCGGAAAAATCATGGCATTCGAAACAGATTTTTTCGATTTTTTTCTCACGGGTACGAGTTACGCGGTTGCGGTTGACTTTTTCTTATTCGAAATCAAATTCTCTATAAAATGCACCTAATTATTTCCTTTTAGCTTGAAATTTTTTTTTCTCGAAAATCCACAGTACCCTCCCTTGGAAAAATGAGTCCGAAAAATCATGGCATTCGAAACAGATTTTCTCGATTTTTTTCTCACGGGTACGAGTTACGCGGTTGCGGTTGACTTTTTCTTATTCGAAATCAGATTCTCTATAAAATGCACCTAATGGTTTCCTTTTAGCTTGAAATTTTTTTTCTCGAAAATCCACAGTACCCTCCCTTGGAAAAATGACTCGGAAAAATCATGGCATTCGAAACAGATTTTTTCGATTTTTTTCTCACGGGTACGAGTTACGCGGTTGCGGTTGACTTTTTATTATTCGAAATAAGATTCTCTATAAAATGCACCTAATGGTTTCCTTTTAGCTTGAAATTTTTTTTCTCGAAAATCCACAGTACCCTCCCTTGGAAAAATAAGTCCGAAAAATCATGGCATTCGAAACAGATTTTTTCGATTTTTTTTCTCACGGGTACGAGTTACGCGGTTGCGGTTGACTTTTTCTTATTCGAAATCAGATTCTCTATAAAATGCACCTAATGGTTTCCTTTTAGCTTGAAATTTTTTTTTCTCGAAAATCCACAGTACCCTCCCTTGGAAAAATAAGTCCGAAAAATCATGGCATTCGAAACAGATTATTTCGATTTTTTTTCTCACGGGTACGAGTTACGCGGTTGCGGTTGACTTTTTCTTATTCGAAATCAGATTCTCTATAAAATGCACCTAATGGTTTCCTTTTAGCTTGAAATTTTTTTTTCTCGAAAATCCACAGTACCCTCCCTTGGAAAAATGACTCGGAAAAATCATGGCATTCGAAACAGATTTTTTCGATTTTTTTCTCACGGGTACGAGTTACGCGGTTGCGGTTGACTTTTTCTTATTCGAAATAAGATTCTCTATAAAATGCACCTAATGGTTTCCTTTTAGCTTGAAATTTTTTTTCTCGAAAATCCACAGTACCCTCCCTTGGAAAAATGACTCGGAAAAATCATGGCATTCGAAACAGATTTTTTCGATTTTTTTTCTCACGGGTACGAGTTACGCGGTTGCGGTTGACTTTTTCTTATTCGAAATCAGATTCTCTATAAAATGCACCTAATGGTTTCCTTTTAGCTTGAAATTATTTTTTCTCGAAAATCCACAGTACCCTCCCTTGGAAAAATGACTCGGAAAAATCATGGCATTCGAAACAGATTTTTTCGATTTTTTTCTCACGGGTACGAGTTACGCGGTTGCGGTTGACTTTTTCTTATTCGAAATCAAATTCTCTATAAAATGCACCTAATTATTTCCTTTTAGCTTGAAATTTTTTTTTCTCGAAAATCCACAGTACCCTCCCTTGGAAAAATGAGTCCGAAAAATCATGGCATTCGAAACAGATTTTTTCGATTTTTTTTCTCACGGGTACGAGTTACGCGGTTGCGGTTGACTTTTTCTTATTCGAAATCAGATTCTCTATAAAGTGCACCTAATGGTTTCCTTTTAGCTTGAAATTTTTTTTTCTCGAAAATCCACAGTACCCTCCCTTGGAAAAATGACTCGGAAAAATCATGGCATTCGAAACAGATTTTTTCGATTTTTTTCTCACGGGTACGAGTTACGCGGTTGCGGTTGACTTTTTCTTATTCGAAATCAGATTCTCTATAAAATGCACCTAATGGTTTCCTTTTAGCTTGAAATTATTTTTTCTCGAAAATCCACAGTACCCTCCCTTGGAAAAATGACTCGGAAAAATCATGGCATTCGAAACAGATTTTTTCGATTTTTTTCTCACGGGTACGAGTTACGCGGTTGCGGTTGACTTTTTCTTATTCGAAATCAAATTCTCTATAAAATGCACCTAATGGTTTCCTTTTAGCTTGAAATTATTTTTTCTCGAAAATCCACAGTACCCTCCCTTGGAAAAATGAGTCCGAAAAATCATGGCATTCGAAACAGATTTTTTCGATTTTTTTTCTCACGGGTACGAGTTACGCGGTTGCGGTTGACTTTTTCTTATTCGAAATCAGATTCGAGATAAAGTGCACCTAATGGTTTCCTTTTAGCTTGAAATTTTTTTTTCTCGAAAATCCACAGTACCCTCCCTTGGAAAAATGACTCGGAAAAATCATGGCATTCGAAACAGATTTTTTCGATTTTTTTCTCACGGGTACGAGTTACGCGGTTGCGGTTGACTTTTTCTTATTCGAAATCAGATTCTCTATAAAATGCACCTAATGGTTTCCTTTTAGCTTGAAATTATTTTTTCTCGAAAATCCACAGTACCCTCCCTTGGAAAAATGACTCGGAAAAATCATGGCATTCGAAACAGATTTTTTCGATTTTTTTCTCACGGGTACGAGTTACGCGGTTGCGGTTGACTTTTTCTTATTCGAAATCAAATTCTCTATAAAATGCACCTAATGGTTTCCTTTTAGCTTGAAATTATTTTTTCTCGAAAATCCACAGTACCCTCCCTTGGAAAAATGACTCGGAAAAATCATGGCATTCGAAACAGATTTTTTCGATTTTTTTCTCACGGGTACGAGTTACGCGGTTGCGGTTGACTTTTTCTTATTCGAAATCAGATTCTCTATAAAATGCACCTAATGGTTTCCTTTTAGCTTGAAATTATTTTTTCTCGAAAATCCACAGTACCCTCCCTTGGAAAAATGACTCGGAAAAATCATGGCATTCGAAACAGATTTTTTCGATTTTTTTCTCACGGGTACGAGTTACGCGGTTGCGGTTGACTTTTTCTTATTCGAAATCAAATTCTCTATAAAATGCACCTAATTATTTCCTTTTAGCTTGAAATTTTTTTTTCTCGAAAATCCACAGTACCCTCCCTTGGAAAAATGAGTCCGAAAAATCATGGCATTCGAAACAGATTTTCTCGATTTTTTTCTCACGGGTACGAGTTACGCGGTTGCGGTTGACTTTTTCTTATTCGAAATCAGATTCTCTATAAAATGCACCTAATGGTTTCCTTTTAGCTTGAAATTTTTTTTCTCGAAAATCCACAGTACCCTCCCTTGGAAAAATAAGTCCGAAAAATCATGGCATTCGAAACAGATTTTTTCGATTTTTTTTCTCACGGGTACGAGTTACGCGGTTGCGGTTGACTTTTTCTTATTCGAAATCAGATTCTCTATAAAATGCACCTAATGGTTTCCTTTTAGCTTGAAATTTTTTTTTCTCGAAAATCCACAGTACCCTCCCTTGGAAAAATGACTCGGAAAAATCATGGCATTCGAAACAGATTTTTTCGATTTTTTTCTCACGGGTACGAGTTACGCGGTTGCGGTTGACTTTTTCTTATTCGAAATAAGATTCTCTATAAAATGCACCTAATGGTTTCCTTTTAGCTTGAAATTTTTTTTCTCGAAAATCCACAGTACCCTCCCTTGGAAAAATAAGTCCGAAAAATCATGGCATTCGAAACAGATTTTTTCGATTTTTTTTCTCACGGGTACGAGTTACGCGGTTGCGGTTGACTTTTTCTTATTCGAAATCAGATTCTCTATAAAATGCACCTAATGGTTTCCTTTTAGCTTGAAATTTTTTTTTCTCGAAAATCCACAGTACCCTCCCTTGGAAAAATGAGTCGGAAAAATCATGGCATTCGAAACAGATTTTTTCGATTTTTTTCTCACGGGTACGAGTTACGCGGTTGCGGTTGACTTTTTCTTATTCGAAATCAAATTCTCTATAAAATGCACCTAATGGTTTCCTTTTAGCTTGAAATTATTTTTTCTCGAAAATCCACAGTACCCTCCCTTGGAAAAATGACTCGGAAAAATCATGGCATTCGAAACAGATTTTTTCGATTTTTTTCTCACGGGTACGAGTTACGCGGTTGCGGTTGACTTTTTCTTATTCGAAATCAAATTCTCTATAAAATGCACCTAATTATTTCCTTTTAGCTTGAAATTTTTTTTTCTCGAAAATCCACAGTACCCTCCCTTGGAAAAATGAGTCCGAAAAATCATGGCATTCGAAACAGATTTTCTCGATTTTTTTCTCACGGGTACGAGTTACGCGGTTGCGGTTGACTTTTTCTTATTCGAAATCAGATTCTCTATAAAATGCACCTAATGGTTTCCTTTTAGCTTGAAATTTTTTTTCTCGAAAATCCACAGTACCCTCCCTTGGAAAAATGAGTCCGAAAAATCATGGCATTCGAAACAGATTTTTTCGATTTTTTTCTCACGGGTACGAGTTACGCGGTTGCGGTTGACTTTTTCTTATTCGAAATCAGATTCTCTATAAAATGCACCTAATGGTTTCCTTTTAGCTTGAAATTTTTTTTCTCGAAAATCCACAGTACCCTCCCTTGGAAAAATGACTCGGAAAAATCATGGCATTCGAAACAGATTTTTTCGATTTTTTTTCTCACGGGTACGAGTTACGCGGTTGCGGTTGACTTTTTCTTATTCGAAATCAGATTCTCTATAAAATGCACCTAATGGTTTCCTTTTAGCTTGAAATTATTTTTTCTCGAAAATCCACAGTACCCTCCCTTGGAAAAATGACTCGGAAAAATCATGGCATTCGAAACAGATTTTTTCGATTTTTTTCTCACGGGTACGAGTTACGCGGTTGCGGTTGACTTTTTCTTATTCGAAATCAAATTCTCTATAAAATGCACCTAATTATTTCCTTTTAGCTTGAAATTTTTTTTTCTCGAAAATCCACAGTACCCTCCCTTGGAAAAATGAGTCCGAAAAATCATGGCATTCGAAACAGATTTTCTCGATTTTTTTCTCACGGGTACGAGTTACGCGGTTGCGGTTGACTTTTTCTTATTCGAAATCAGATTCTCTATAAAATGCACCTAATGGTTTCCTTTTAGCTTGAAATTTTTTTTCTCGAAAATCCACAGTACCCTCCCTTGGAAAAATGACTCGGAAAAATCATGGCATTCGAAACAGATTTTTTCGATTTTTTTCTCACGGGTACGAGTTACGCGGTTGCGGTTGACTTTTTCTTATTCGAAATAAGATTCTCTATAAAATGCACCTAATGGTTTCCTTTTAGCTTGAAATTTTTTTTCTCGAAAATCCACAGTACCCTCCCTTGGAAAAATAAGTCCGAAAAATCATGGCATTCGAAACAGATTTTTTCGATTTTTTTTCTCACGGGTACGAGTTACGCGGTTGCGGTTGACTTTTTCTTATTCGAAATCAGATTCTCTATAAAATGCACCTAATGGTTTCCTTTTAGCTTGAAATTTTTTTTTCTCGAAAATCCACAGTACCCTCCCTTGGAAAAATAAGTCCGAAAAATCATGGCATTCGAAACAGATTATTTCGATTTTTTTTCTCACGGGTACGAGTTACGCGGTTGCGGTTGACTTTTTCTTATTCGAAATCAGATTCTCTATAAAATGCACCTAATGGTTTCCTTTTAGCTTGAAATTTTTTTTTCTCGAAAATCCACAGTACCCTCCCTTGGAAAAATGACTCGGAAAAATCATGGCATTCGAAACAGATTTTTTCGATTTTTTTCTCACGGGTACGAGTTACGCGGTTGCGGTTGACTTTTTCTTATTCGAAATAAGATTCTCTATAAAATGCACCTAATGGTTTCCTTTTAGCTTGAAATTTTTTTTCTCGAAAATCCACAGTACCCTCCCTTGGAAAAATGACTCGGAAAAATCATGGCATTCGAAACAGATTTTTTCGATTTTTTTTCTCACGGGTACGAGTTACGCGGTTGCGGTTGACTTTTTCTTATTCGAAATCAGATTCTCTATAAAATGCACCTAATGGTTTCCTTTTAGCTTGAAATTATTTTTTCTCGAAAATCCACAGTACCCTCCCTTGGAAAAATGACTCGGAAAAATCATGGCATTCGAAACAGATTTTTTCGATTTTTTTCTCACGGGTACGAGTTACGCGGTTGCGGTTGACTTTTTCTTATTCGAAATCAAATTCTCTATAAAATGCACCTAATTATTTCCTTTTAGCTTGAAATTTTTTTTTCTCGAAAATCCACAGTACCCTCCCTTGGAAAAATGAGTCCGAAAAATCATGGCATTCGAAACAGATTTTTTCGATTTTTTTTCTCACGGGTACGAGTTACGCGGTTGCGGTTGACTTTTTCTTATTCGAAATCAGATTCTCTATAAAGTGCACCTAATGGTTTCCTTTTAGCTTGAAATTTTTTTTTCTCGAAAATCCACAGTACCCTCCCTTGGAAAAATGACTCGGAAAAATCATGGCATTCGAAACAGATTTTTTCGATTTTTTTCTCACGGGTACGAGTTACGCGGTTGCGGTTGACTTTTTCTTATTCGAAATCAGATTCTCTATAAAATGCACCTAATGGTTTCCTTTTAGCTTGAAATTATTTTTTCTCGAAAATCCACAGTACCCTCCCTTGGAAAAATGACTCGGAAAAATCATGGCATTCGAAACAGATTTTTTCGATTTTTTTCTCACGGGTACGAGTTACGCGGTTGCGGTTGACTTTTTCTTATTCGAAATCAAATTCTCTATAAAATGCACCTAATGGTTTCCTTTTAGCTTGAAATTATTTTTTCTCGAAAATCCACAGTACCCTCCCTTGGAAAAATAAGTCCGAAAAATCATGGCATTCGAAACAGATTTTTTCGATTTTTTTTCTCACGGGTACGAGTTACGCGGTTGCGGTTGACTTTTTCTTATTCGAAATCAGATTCTCTATAAAATGCACCTAATGGTTTCCTTTTAGCTTGAAATTTTTTTTTCTCGAAAATCCACAGTACCCTCCCTTGGAAAAATGACTCGGAAAAATCATGGCATTCGAAACAGATTTTTTCGATTTTTTTCTCACTGGTACGAGTTACGCGGTTGCGGTTGACTTTTTCTTATTCGAAATAAGATTCTCTATAAAATGCACCTAATGGTTTCCTTTTAGCTTGAAATTTTTTTTCTCGAAAATCCACAGTACCCTCCCTTGGAAAAATGACTCGGAAAAATCATGGCATTCGAAACAGATTTTTTCGATTTTTTTTCTCACGGGTACGAGTTACGCGGTTGCGGTTGACTTTTTCTTATTCGAAATCAGATTCTCTATAAAATGCACCTAATGGTTTCCTTTTAGCTTGAAATTTTTTTTTCTCGAAAATCCACAGTACCCTCCCTTGGAAAAATGAGTCCGAAAAATCATGGCATTCGAAACAGATTTTTTCGATTTTTTTTCTCACGGGTACGAGTTACGCGGTTGCGGTTGACTTTTTCTTATTCGAAATCAGATTCGAGATAAAGTGCACCTAATGGTTTCCTTTTAGCTTGAAATTTTTTTTTCTCGAAAATCCACAGTACCCTCCCTTGGAAAAATGACTCGGAAAAATCATGGCATTCGAAACAGATTTTTTCGATTTTTTTCTCACGGGTACGAGTTACGCGGTTGCGGTTGACTTTTTCTTATTCGAAATCAGATTCTCTATAAAATGCACCTAATGGTTTCCTTTTAGCTTGAAATTATTTTTTCTCGAAAATCCACAGTACCCTCCCTTGGAAAAATGACTCGGAAAAATCATGGCATTCGAAACAGATTTTTTCGATTTTTTTCTCACGGGTACGAGTTACGCGGTTGCGGTTGACTTTTTCTTATTCGAAATCAAATTCTCTATAAAATGCACCTAATGGTTTCCTTTTAGCTTGAAATTATTTTTTCTCGAAAATCCACAGTACCCTCCCTTGGAAAAATGACTCGGAAAAATCATGGCATTCGAAACAGATTTTTTCGATTTTTTTCTCACGGGTACGAGTTACGCGGTTGCGGTTGACTTTTTCTTATTCGAAATCAGATTCTCTATAAAATGCACCTAATGGTTTCCTTTTAGCTTGAAATTATTTTTTCTCGAAAATCCACAGTACCCTCCCTTGGAAAAATGACTCGGAAAAATCATGGCATTCGAAACAGATTTTTTCGATTTTTTTCTCACGGGTACGAGTTACGCGGTTGCGGTTGACTTTTTCTTATTCGAAATCAAATTCTCTATAAAATGCACCTAATTATTTCCTTTTAGCTTGAAATTTTTTTTTCTCGAAAATCCACAGTACCCTCCCTTGGAAAAATGAGTCCGAAAAATCATGGCATTCGAAACAGATTTTCTCGATTTTTTTCTCACGGGTACGAGTTACGCGGTTGCGGTTGACTTTTTCTTATTCGAAATCAGATTCTCTATAAAATGCACCTAATGGTTTCCTTTTAGCTTGAAATTTTTTTTCTCGAAAATCCACAGTACCCTCCCTTGGAAAAATAAGTCCGAAAAATCATGGCATTCGAAACAGATTTTTTCGATTTTTTTTCTCACGGGTACGAGTTACGCGGTTGCGGTTGACTTTTTCTTATTCGAAATCAGATTCTCTATAAAATGCACCTAATGGTTTCCTTTTAGCTTGAAATTTTTTTTTCTCGAAAATCCACAGTACCCTCCCTTGGAAAAATGACTCGGAAAAATCATGGCATTCGAAACAGATTTTTTCGATTTTTTTCTCACGGGTACGAGTTACGCGGTTGCGGTTGACTTTTTCTTATTCGAAATAAGATTCTCTATAAAATGCACCTAATGGTTTCCTTTTAGCTTGAAATTTTTTTTCTCGAAAATCCACAGTACCCTCCCTTGGAAAAATAAGTCCGAAAAATCATGGCATTCGAAACAGATTTTTTCGATTTTTTTTCTCACGGGTACGAGTTACGCGGTTGCGGTTGACTTTTTCTTATTCGAAATCAGATTCTCTATAAAATGCACCTAATGGTTTCCTTTTAGCTTGAAATTTTTTTTTCTCGAAAATCCACAGTACCCTCCCTTGGAAAAATGAGTCGGAAAAATCATGGCATTCGAAACAGATTTTTTCGATTTTTTTTCTCACGGGTACGAGTTACGCGGTTGCGGTTGACTTTTTCTTATTCGAAATCAGATTCTCTATAAAATGCACCTAATGGTTTCCTTTTAGCTTGAAATTTTTTTTTCTCGAAAATCCACAGTACCCTCCCTTGGAAAAATGACTCGGAAAAATCATGGCATTCGAAACAGATTTTTTCGATTTTTTTCTCACGGGTACGAGTTACGCGGTTGCGGTTGACTTTTTCTTATTCGAAATCAGATTCTCTATAAAATGCACCTAATGGTTTCCTTTTAGCTTGAAATTATTTTTTCTCGAAAATCCACAGTACCCTCCCTTGGAAAAATGACTCGGAAAAATCATGGCATTCGAAACAGATTTTTTCGATTTTTTTCTCACGGGTACGAGTTACGCGGTTGCGGTTGACTTTTTCTTATTCGAAATCAAATTCTCTATAAAATGCACCTAATGGTTTCCTTTTAGCTTGAAATTATTTTTTCTCGAAAATCCACAGTACCCTCCCTTGGAAAAATGACTCGGAAAAATCATGGCATTCGAAACAGATTTTTTCGATTTTTTTCTCACGGGTACGAGTTACGCGGTTGCGGTTGACTTTTTCTTATTCGAAATCAAATTCTCTATAAAATGCACCTAATTATTTCCTTTTAGCTTGAAATTTTTTTTTCTCGAAAATCCACAGTACCCTCCCTTGGAAAAATGAGTCCGAAAAATCATGGCATTCGAAACAGATTTTCTCGATTTTTTTCTCACGGGTACGAGTTACGCGGTTGCGGTTGACTTTTTCTTATTCGAAATCAGATTCTCTATAAAATGCACCTAATGGTTTCCTTTTAGCTTGAAATTTTTTTTCTCGAAAATCCACAGTACCCTCCCTTGGAAAAATAAGTCCGAAAAATCATGGCATTCGAAACAGATTTTTTCGATTTTTTTTCTCACGGGTACGAGTTACGCGGTTGCGGTTGACTTTTTCTTATTCGAAATCAGATTCTCTATAAAATGCACCTAATGGTTTCCTTTTAGCTTGAAATTTTTTTTTCTCGAAAATCCACAGTACCCTCCCTTGGAAAAATGAGTCCGAAAAATCATGGCATTCGAAACAGATTTTTTCGATTTTTTTCTCACGGGTACGAGTTACGCGGTTGCGGTTGACTTTTTCTTATTCGAAATCAGATTCTCTATAAAATGCACCTAATGGTTTCCTTTTAGCTTGAAATTTTTTTTCTCGAAAATCCACAGTACCCTCCCTTGGAAAAATGACTCGGAAAAATCATGGCATTCGAAACAGATTTTTTCGATTTTTTTCTCACGGGTACGAGTTACGCGGTTGCGGTTGACTTTTTCTTATTCGAAATCAAATTCTCTATAAAATGCACCTAATGGTTTCCTTTTAGCTTGAAATTATTTTTTCTCGAAAATCCACAGTACCCTCCCTTGGAAAAATGACTCGGAAAAATCATGGCATTCGAAACAGATTTTTTTCGATTTTTTTCTCACGGGTACGAGTTACGCGGTTGCGGTTGACTTTTTCTTATTCGAAATCAAATTCTCTATAAAATGCACCTAATTATTTCCTTTTAGCTTGAAATTTTTTTTTCTCGAAAATCCACAGTACCCTCCCTTGGAAAAATGAGTCCGAAAAATCATGGCATTCGAAACAGATTTTCTCGATTTTTTTCTCACGGGTACGAGTTACGCGGTTGCGGTTGACTTTTTCTTATTCGAAATCAGATTCTCTATAAAATGCACCTAATGGTTTCCTTTTAGCTTGAAATTTTTTTTCTCGAAAATCCACAGTACCCTCCCTTGGAAAAATAAGTCCGAAAAATCATGGCATTCGAAACAGATTTTTTCGATTTTTTTTCTCACGGGTACGAGTTACGCGGTTGCGGTTGACTTTTTCTTATTCGAAATCAGATTCTCTATAAAATGCACCTAATGGTTTCCTTTTAGCTTGAAATTTTTTTTTCTCGAAAATCCACAGTACCCTCCCTTGGAAAAATGAGTCCGAAAAATCATGGCATTCGAAACAGATTTTTTCGATTTTTTTCTCACGGGTACGAGTTACGCGGTTGCGGTTGACTTTTTCTTATTCGAAATCAGATTCTCTATAAAATGCACCTAATGGTTTCCTTTTAGCTTGAAATTTTTTTTCTCGAAAATCCACAGTACCCTCCCTTGGAAAAATGACTCGGAAAAATCATGGCATTCGAAACAGATTTTTTCGATTTTTTTCTCACGGGTACGAGTTACGCGGTTGCGGTTGACTTTTTCTTATTCGAAATCAGATTCTCTATAAAATGCACCTAATGGTTTCCTTTTAGCTTGAAATTATTTTTTCTCGAAAATCCACAGTACCCTCCCTTGGAAAAATGACTCGGAAAAATCATGGCATTCGAAACAGATTTTTTCGATTTTTTTCTCACGGGTACGAGTTACGCGGTTGCGGTTGACTTTTTCTTATTCGAAATCAAATTCTCTATAAAATGCACCTAATGGTTTCCTTTTAGCTTGAAATTATTTTTTCTCGAAAATCCACAGTACCCTCCCTTGGAAAAATGACTCGGAAAAATCATGGCATTCGAAACAGATTTTTTCGATTTTTTTCTCACGGGTACGAGTTACGCGGTTGCGGTTGACTTTTTCTTATTCGAAATCAGATTCTCTATAAAATGCACCTAATGGTTTCCTTTTAGCTTGAAATTATTTTTTCTCGAAAATCCACAGTACCCTCCCTTGGAAAAATAAGTCCGAAAAATCATGGCATTCGAAACAGATTTTTTCGATTTTTTTTCTCACGGGTACGAGTTACGCGGTTGCGGTTGACTTTTTCTTATTCGAAATCAGATTCTCTATAAAATGCACCTAATGGTTTCCTTTTAGCTTGAAATTTTTTTTTCTCGAAAATCCACAGTACCCTCCCTTGGAAAAATGACTCGGAAAAATCATGGCATTCGAAACAGATTTTTTCGATTTTTTTCTCACGGGTACGAGTTACGCGGTTGCGGTTGACTTTTTCTTATTCGAAATAAGATTCTCTATAAAATGCACCTAATGGTTTCCTTTTAGCTTGAAATTTTTTTTCTCGAAAATCCACAGTACCCTCCCTTGGAAAAATAAGTCCGAAAAATCATGGCATTCGAAACAGATTTTTTCGATTTTTTTTCTCACGGGTACGAGTTACGCGGTTGCGGTTGACTTTTTCTTATTCGAAATCAGATTCTCTATAAAATGCACCTAATGGTTTCCTTTTAGCTTGAAATTATTTTTTCTCGAAAATCCACAGTACCCTCCCTTGGAAAAATGACTCGGAAAAATCATGGCATTCGAAACAGATTTTTTCGATTTTTTTCTCACGGGTACGAGTTACGCGGTTGCGGTTGACTTTTTCTTATTCGAAATCAAATTCTCTATAAAATGCACCTAATGGTTTCCTTTTAGCTTGAAATTTTTTTTTCTCGAAAATCCACAGTACCCTCCCTTGGAAAAATGACTCGGAAAAATCATGGCATTCGAAACAGATTTTTTCGATTTTTTTCTCACGGGTACGAGTTACGCGGTTGCGGTTGACTTTTTCTTATTCGAAATAAGATTCTCTATAAAATGCACCTAATGGTTTCCTTTTAGCTTGAAATTTTTTTTCTCGAAAATCCACAGTACCCTCCCTTGGAAAAATAAGTCCGAAAAATCATGGCATTCGAAACAGATTTTTTCGATTTTTTTCTCACGGGTACGAGTTACGCGGTTGCGGTTGACTTTTTCTTATTCGAAATCAAATTCTCTATAAAATGCACCTAATTATTTCCTTTTAGCTTGAAATTTTTTTTTCTCGAAAATCCACAGTACCCTCCCTTGGAAAAATGAGTCCGAAAAATCATGGCATTCGAAACAGATTTTCTCGATTTTTTTCTCACGGGTACGAGTTACGCGGTTGCGGTTGACTTTTTCTTATTCGAAATCAGATTCTCTATAAAATGCACCTAATGGTTTCCTTTTAGCTTGAAATTTTTTTTCTCGAAAATCCACAGTACCCTCCCTTGGAAAAATAAGTCCGAAAAATCATGGCATTCGAAACAGATTTTTTCGATTTTTTTTCTCACGGGTACGAGTTACGCGGTTGCGGTTGACTTTTTCTTATTCGAAATCAGATTCTCTATAAAATGCACCTAATGGTTTCCTTTTAGCTTGAAATTTTTTTTTCTCGAAAATCCACAGTACCCTCCCTTGGAAAAATGACTCGGAAAAATCATGGCATTCGAAACAGATTTTTTCGATTTTTTTCTCACGGGTACGAGTTACGCGGTTGCGGTTGACTTTTTCTTATTCGAAATAAGATTCTCTATAAAATGCACCTAATGGTTTCCTTTTAGCTTGAAATTTTTTTTCTCGAAAATCCACAGTACCCTCCCTTGGAAAAATAAGTCCGAAAAATCATGGCATTCGAAACAGATTTTTTCGATTTTTTTTCTCACGGGTACGAGTTACGCGGTTGCGGTTGACTTTTTCTTATTCGAAATCAGATTCTCTATAAAATGCACCTAATGGTTTCCTTTTAGCTTGAAATTTTTTTTTCTCGAAAATCCACAGTACCCTCCCTTGGAAAAATGAGTCGGAAAAATCATGGCATTCGAAACAGATTTTTTCGATTTTTTTCTCACGGGTACGAGTTACGCGGTTGCGGTTGACTTTTTCTTATTCGAAATAAGATTCTCTATAAAATGCACCTAATGGTTTCCTTTTAGCTTGAAATTTTTTTTCTCGAAAATCCACAGTACCCTCCCTTGGAAAAATAAGTCCGAAAAATCATGGCATTCGAAACAGATTTTTTCGATTTTTTTTCTCACGGGTACGAGTTACGCGGTTGCGGTTGACTTTTTCTTATTCGAAATCAGATTCTCTATAAAATGCACCTAATGGTTTCCTTTTAGCTTGAAATTTTTTTTTCTCGAAAATCCACAGTACCCTCCCTTGGAAAAATGACTCGGAAAAATCATGGCATTCGAAACAGATTTTTTCGATTTTTTTCTCACGGGTACGAGTTACGCGGTTGCGGTTGACTTTTTCTTATTCGAAATCAGATTCTCTATAAAATGCACCTAATGGTTTCCTTTTAGCTTGAAATTATTTTTTCTCGAAAATCCACAGTACCCTCCCTTGGAAAAATGACTCGGAAAAATCATGGCATTCGAAACAGATTTTTTCGATTTTTTTCTCACGGGTACGAGTTACGCGGTTGCGGTTGACTTTTTCTTATTCGAAATCAGATTCTCTATAAAATGCACCTAATGGTTTCCTTTTAGCTTGAAATTTTTTTTCTCGAAAATCCACAGTACCCTCCCTTGGAAAAATAAGTCCGAAAAATCATGGCATTCGAAACAGATTTTTTCGATTTTTTTTCTCACGGGTACGAGTTACGCGGTTGCGGTTGACTTTTTCTTATTCGAAATCAGATTCTCTATAAAATGCACCTAATGGTTTCCTTTTAGCTTGAAATTTTTTTTTCTCGAAAATCCACAGTACCCTCCCTTGGAAAAATGACTCGGAAAAATCATGGCATTCGAAACAGATTTTTTCGATTTTTTTCTCACGGGTACGAGTTACGCGGTTGCGGTTGACTTTTTCTTATTCGAAATCAGATTCTCTATAAAATGCACCTAATGGTTTCCTTTTAGCTTGAAATTATTTTTTCTCGAAAATCCACAGTACCCTCCCTTGGAAAAATGACTCGGAAAAATCATGGCATTCGAAACAGATTTTTTCGATTTTTTTCTCACGGGTACGAGTTACGCGGTTGCGGTTGACTTTTTCTTATTCGAAATCAGATTCTCTATAAAATGCACCTAATGGTTTCCTTTTAGCTTGAAATTTTTTTTTCTCGAAAATCCACAGTACCCTCCCTTGGAAAAATGACTCGGAAAAATCATGGCATTCGAAACAGATTATTTCGATTTTTTTCTCACGGGTACGAGTTACGCGGTTGCGGTTGACTTTTTCTTATTCGAAATCAAATTCTCTATAAAATGCACCTAATTATTTCCTTTTAGCTTGAAATTTTTTTTTCTCGAAAATCCACAGTACCCTCCCTTGGAAAAATGACTCGGAAAAATCATGGCATTCGAAACAGATTTTTTCGATTTTTTTCTCACGGGTACGAGTTACGCGGTTGCGGTTGACTTTTTCTTATTCGAAATCAAATTCTCTATAAAATGCACCTAATTATTTCCTTTTAGCTTGAAATTTTTTTTTCTCGAAAATCCACAGTACCCTCCCTTGGAAAAATGAGTCCGAAAAATCATGGCATTCGAAACAGATTTTCTCGATTTTTTTCTCACGGGTACGAGTTACGCGGTTGCGGTTGACTTTTTCTTATTCGAAATCAAATTCTCTATAAAATGCACCTAATGGTTTCCTTTTAGCTTGAAATTATTTTTTCTCGAAAATCCACAGTACCCTCCCTTGGAAAAATGACTCGGAAAAATCATGGCATTCGAAACAGATTTTTTCGATTTTTTTCTCACGGGTACGAGTTACGCGGTTGCGGTTGACTTTTTCTTATTCGAAATCAGATTCTCTATAAAATGCACCTAATGGTTTCCTTTTAGCTTGAAATTATTTTTTCTCGAAAATCCACAGTACCCTCCCTTGGAAAAATAAGTCCGAAAAATCATGGCATTCGAAACAGATTTTTTCGATTTTTTTTCTCACGGGTACGAGTTACGCGGTTGCGGTTGACTTTTTCTTATTCGAAATCAGATTCTCTATAAAATGCACCTAATGGTTTCCTTTTAGCTTGAAATTTTTTTTTCTCGAAAATCCACAGTACCCTCCCTTGGAAAAATGACTCGGAAAAATCATGGCATTCGAAACAGATTTTTTCGATTTTTTTCTCACGGGTACGAGTTACGCGGTTGCGGTTGACTTTTTCTTATTCGAAATAAGATTCTCTATAAAATGCACCTAATGGTTTCCTTTTAGCTTGAAATTTTTTTTCTCGAAAATCCACAGTACCCTCCCTTGGAAAAATAAGTCCGAAAAATCATGGCATTCGAAACAGATTTTTTCGATTTTTTTTCTCACGGGTACGAGTTACGCGGTTGCGGTTGACTTTTTCTTATTCGAAATCAGATTCTCTATAAAATGCACCTAATGGTTTCCTTTTAGCTTGAAATTATTTTTTCTCGAAAATCCACAGTACCCTCCCTTGGAAAAATGACTCGGAAAAATCATGGCATTCGAAACAGATTTTTTCGATTTTTTTCTCACGGGTACGAGTTACGCGGTTGCGGTTGACTTTTTCTTATTCGAAATCAAATTCTCTATAAAATGCACCTAATGGTTTCCTTTTAGCTTGAAATTTTTTTTTCTCGAAAATCCACAGTACCCTCCCTTGGAAAAATGACTCGGAAAAATCATGGCATTCGAAACAGATTTTTTCGATTTTTTTCTCACGGGTACGAGTTACGCGGTTGCGGTTGACTTTTTCTTATTCGAAATAAGATTCTCTATAAAATGCACCTAATGGTTTCCTTTTAGCTTGAAATTTTTTTTCTCGAAAATCCACAGTACCCTCCCTTGGAAAAATAAGTCCGAAAAATCATGGCATTCGAAACAGATTTTTTCGATTTTTTTCTCACGGGTACGAGTTACGCGGTTGCGGTTGACTTTTTCTTATTCGAAATCAAATTCTCTATAAAATGCACCTAATTATTTCCTTTTAGCTTGAAATTTTTTTTTCTCGAAAATCCACAGTACCCTCCCTTGGAAAAATGAGTCCGAAAAATCATGGCATTCGAAACAGATTTTCTCGATTTTTTTCTCACGGGTACGAGTTACGCGGTTGCGGTTGACTTTTTCTTATTCGAAATCAGATTCTCTATAAAATGCACCTAATGGTTTCCTTTTAGCTTGAAATTTTTTTTTCTCGAAAATCCACAGTACCCTCCCTTGGAAAAATGACTCGGAAAAATCATGGCATTCGAAACAGATTTTTTCGATTTTTTTCTCACGGGTACGAGTTACGCGGTTGCGGTTGACTTTTTCTTATTCGAAATAAGATTCTCTATAAAATGCACCTAATGGTTTCCTTTTAGCTTGAAATTTTTTTTCTCGAAAATCCACAGTACCCTCCCTTGGAAAAATAAGTCCGAAAAATCATGGCATTCGAAACAGATTTTTTCGATTTTTTTTCTCACGGGTACGAGTTACGCGGTTGCGGTTGACTTTTTCTTATTCGAAATCAGATTCTCTATAAAATGCACCTAATGGTTTCCTTTTAGCTTGAAATTTTTTTTTCTCGAAAATCCACAGTACCCTCCCTTGGAAAAATGAGTCGGAAAAATCATGGCATTCGAAACAGATTTTTTCGATTTTTTTCTCACGGGTACGAGTTACGCGGTTGCGGTTGACTTTTTCTTATTCGAAATAAGATTCTCTATAAAATGCACCTAATGGTTTCCTTTTAGCTTGAAATTTTTTTTCTCGAAAATCCACAGTACCCTCCCTTGGAAAAATAAGTCCGAAAAATCATGGCATTCGAAACAGATTTTTTCGATTTTTTTTCTCACGGGTACGAGTTACGCGGTTGCGGTTGACTTTTTCTTATTCGAAATCAGATTCTCTATAAAATGCACCTAATGGTTTCCTTTTAGCTTGAAATTTTTTTTTCTCGAAAATCCACAGTACCCTCCCTTGGAAAAATGACTCGGAAAAATCATGGCATTCGAAACAGATTTTTTCGATTTTTTTCTCACGGGTACGAGTTACGCGGTTGCGGTTGACTTTTTCTTATTCGAAATCAGATTCTCTATAAAATGCACCTAATGGTTTCCTTTTAGCTTGAAATTATTTTTTCTCGAAAATCCACAGTACCCTCCCTTGGAAAAATGACTCGGAAAAATCATGGCATTCGAAACAGATTTTTTCGATTTTTTTCTCACGGGTACGAGTTACGCGGTTGCGGTTGACTTTTTCTTATTCGAAATCAGATTCTCTATAAAATGCACGTAATGGTTTCCTTTTAGCTTGAAATTTTTTTTCTCGAAAATCCACAGTACCCTCCCTTGGAAAAATAAGTCCGAAAAATCATGGCATTCGAAACAGATTTTTTCGATTTTTTTTCTCACGGGTACGAGTTACGCGGTTGCGGTTGACTTTTTCTTATTCGAAATCAGATTCTCTATAAAATGCACCTAATGGTTTCCTTTTAGCTTGAAATTTTTTTTTCTCGAAAATCCACAGTACCCTCCCTTGGAAAAATGACTCGGAAAAATCATGGCATTCGAAACAGATTTTTTCGATTTTTTTCTCACGGGTACGAGTTACGCGGTTGCGGTTGACTTTTTCTTATTCGAAATCAGATTCTCTATAAAATGCACCTAATGGTTTCCTTTTAGCTTGAAATTATTTTTTCTCGAAAATCCACAGTACCCTCCCTTGGAAAAATGACTCGGAAAAATCATGGCATTCGAAACAGATTTTTTCGATTTTTTTCTCACGGGTACGAGTTACGCGGTTGCGGTTGACTTTTTCTTATTCGAAATCAGATTCTCTATAAAATGCACCTAATGGTTTCCTTTTAGCTTGAAATTTTTTTTTCTCGAAAATCCACAGTACCCTCCCTTGGAAAAATGACTCGGAAAAATCATGGCATTCGAAACAGATTATTTCGATTTTTTTCTCACGGGTACGAGTTACGCGGTTGCGGTTGACTTTTTCTTATTCGAAATCAAATTCTCTATAAAATGCACCTAATTATTTCCTTTTAGCTTGAAATTTTTTTTTCTCGAAAATCCACAGTACCCTCCCTTGGAAAAATGACTCGGAAAAATCATGGCATTCGAAACAGATTTTTTCGATTTTTTTCTCACGGGTACGAGTTACGCGGTTGCGGTTGACTTTTTCTTATTCGAAATCAAATTCTCTATAAAATGCACCTAATTATTTCCTTTTAGCTTGAAATTTTTTTTTCTCGAAAATCCACAGTACCCTCCCTTGGAAAAATGAGTCCGAAAAATCATGGCATTCGAAACAGATTTTCTCGATTTTTTTCTCACGGGTACGAGTTACGCGGTTGCGGTTGACTTTTTCTTATTCGAAATCAGATTCTCTATAAAATGCACCTAATGGTTTCCTTTTAGCTTGAAATTTTTTTTCTCGAAAATCCACAGTACCCTCCCTTGGAAAAATAAGTCCGAAAAATCATGGCATTCGAAACAGATTTTTTCGATTTTTTTTCTCACGGGTACGAGTTACGCGGTTGCGGTTGACTTTTTCTTATTCGAAATCAGATTCTCTATAAAATGCACCTAATGGTTTCCTTTTAGCTTGAAATTTTTTTTTCTCGAAAATCCACAGTACCCTCCCTTGGAAAAATGACTCGGAAAAATCATGGCATTCGAAACAGATTTTTTCGATTTTTTTCTCACGGGTACGAGTTACGCGGTTGCGGTTGAATTTTTCTTATTCGAAATAAGATTCTGTATAAAATGCACCTAATGGTTTCCTTTTAGCTTGAAATTTTTTTTCTCGAAAATCCACAGTACCCTCCCTTGGAAAAATAAGTCCGAAAAATCATGGCATTCGAAACAGATTTTTTCGATTTTTTTTCTCACGGGTACGAGTTACGCGGTTGCGGTTGACTTTTTCTTATTCGAAATCAGATTCTCTATAAAATGCACCTAATGGTTTCCTTTTAGCTTGAAATTTTTTTTTCTCGAAAATCCACAGTACCCTCCCTTGGAAAAATGACTCGGAAAAATCATGGCATTCGAAACAGATTTTTTCGATTTTTTTCTCACGGGTACGAGTTACGCGGTTGCGGTTGACTTTTTCTTATTCGAAATCAGATTCTCTATAAAATGCACCTAATGGTTTCCTTTTAGCTTGAAATTATTTTTTCTCGAAAATCCACAGTACCCTCCCTTGGAAAAATGACTCGGAAAAATCATGGCATTCGAAACAGATTTTTTCGATTTTTTTCTCACGGGTACGAGTTACGCGGTTGCGGTTGACTTTTTCTTATTCGAAATCAAATTCTCTATAAAATGCACCTAATGGTTTCCTTTTAGCTTGAAATTATTTTTTCTCGAAAATCCACAGTACCCTCCCTTGGAAAAATGACTCGGAAAAATCATGGCATTCGAAACAGATTTTTTCGATTTTTTTCTCACGGGTACGAGTTACGCGGTTGCGGTTGACTTTTTCTTATTCGAAATCAAATTCTCTATAAAATGCACCTAATTATTTCCTTTTAGCTTGAAATTTTTTTTTCTCGAAAATCCACAGTACCCTCCCTTGGAAAAATGAGTCCGAAAAATCATGGCATTCGAAACAGATTTTCTCGATTTTTTTCTCACGGGTACGAGTTACGCGGTTGCGGTTGACTTTTTCTTATTCGAAATCAGATTCTCTATAAAATGCACCTAATGGTTTCCTTTTAGCTTGAAATTTTTTTTTCTCGAAAATCCACAGTACCCTCCCTTGGAAAAATGACTCGGAAAAATCATGGCATTCGAAACAGATTTTTTCGATTTTTTTCTCACGGGTACGAGTTACGCGGTTGCGGTTGACTTTTTCTTATTCGAAATAAGATTCTCTATAAAATGCACCTAATGGTTTCCTTTTAGCTTGAAATTTTTTTTCTCGAAAATCCACAGTACCCTCCCTTGGAAAAATAAGTCCGAAAAATCATGGCATTCGAAACAGATTTTTTCGATTTTTTTTCTCACGGGTACGAGTTACGCGGTTGCGGTTGACTTTTTCTTATTCGAAATCAGATTCTCTATAAAATGCACCTAATGGTTTCCTTTTAGCTTGAAATTTTTTTTTCTCGAAAATCCACAGTACCCTCCCTTGGAAAAATGAGTCGGAAAAATCATGGCATTCGAAACAGATTTTTTCGATTTTTTTTCTCACGGGTACGAGTTACGCGGTTGCGGTTGACTTTTTCTTATTCGAAATCAGATTCTCTATAAAATGCACCTAATGGTTTCCTTTTAGCTTGAAATTTTTTTTTCTCGAAAATCCACAGTACCCTCCCTTGGAAAAATGACTCGGAAAAATCATGGCATTCGAAACAGATTTTTTCGATTTTTTTCTCACGGGTACGAGTTACGCGGTTGCGGTTGACTTTTTCTTATTCGAAATCAGATTCTCTATAAAATGCACCTAATGGTTTCCTTTTAGCTTGAAATTATTTTTTCTCGAAAATCCACAGTACCCTCCCTTGGAAAAATGACTCGGAAAAATCATGGCATTCGAAACAGATTTTTTCGATTTTTTTCTCACGGGTACGAGTTACGCGGTTGCGGTTGACTTTTTCTTATTCGAAATCAAATTCTCTATAAAATGCACCTAATGGTTTCCTTTTAGCTTGAAATTTTTTTTTCTCGAAAATCCACAGTACCCTCCCTTGGAAAAATGAGTCCGAAAAATCATGGCATTCGAAACAGATTTTTTCGATTTTTTTCTCACGGGTACGAGTTACGCGGTTGCGGTTGACTTTTTCTTATTCGAAATCAGATTCTCTATAAAATGCACCTAATGGTTTCCTTTTAGCTTGAAATTTTTTTTTCTCGAAAATCCACAGTACCCTCCCTTCGAAAAATGACTCGGAAAAATCATGGCATTCGAAACAGATTTTTTCGATTTTTTTCTCACGGGTACGAGTTACGCGGTTGCGGTTGAATTTTTCTTATTCCAAATCAGATTCTCTATAAAATGCACCTAATGGTTTCCTTTTAGCTTGAAATTTTTTTTTCTCGAAAATCCACAGTACCCTCCCTTGGAAAAATGACTCGGAAAAATCATGGCATTCGAAACAGATTTTTTCGATTTTTTTCTCACGGGTACGAGTTACGCGGTTGCGGTTGACTTTTTCTTATTCGAAATCAGATTCTCTATAAAATGCACCTAATGGTTTCCTTTTAGCTTGAAATTATTTTTTCTCGAAAATCCACAGTACCCTCCCTTGGAAAAATGACTCGGAAAAATCATGGCATTCGAAACAGATTTTTTCGATTTTTTTCTCACGGGTACGAGTTACGCGGTTGCGGTTGACTTTTTCTTATTCGAAATCAAATTCTCTATAAAATGCACCTAATGGTTTCCTTTTAGCTTGAAATTATTTTTTCTCGAAAATCCACAGTACCCTCCCTTGGAAAAATGACTCGGAAAAATCATGGCATTCGAAACAGATTTTTTCGATTTTTTTCTCACGGGTACGAGTTACGCGGTTGCGGTTGACTTTTTCTTATTCGAAATCAGATTCTCTATAAAATGCACCTAATGGTTTCCTTTTAGCTTGAAATTATTTTTTCTCGAAAATCCACAGTACCCTCCCTTGGAAAAATGACTCGGAAAAATCATGGCATTCGAAACAGATTTTTTCGATTTTTTTCTCACGGGTACGAGTTACGCGGTTGCGGTTGACTTTTTCTTATTCGAAATCAAATTCTCTATAAAATGCACCTAATTATTTCTTTTTAGCTTGAAATTTTTTTTTCTCGAAAATCCACAGTACCCTCCCTTGGAAAAATGAGTCCGAAAAATCATGGCATTCGAAACAGATTTTCTCGATTTTTTTCTCACGGGTACGAGTTACGCGGTTGCGGTTGACTTTTTCTTATTCGAAATCAGATTCTCTATAAAATGCACCTAATGGTTTCCTTTTAGCTTGAAATTTGTTTTCTCGAAAATCCACAGTACCCTCCCTTGGAAAAATGAGTCCGAAAAATCATGGCATTCGAAACAGATTTTCTCGATTTTTTTCTCACGGGTACGAGTTACGCGGTTGCGGTTGAATTTTTCTTATTCGAAATCAGATTCTCTATAAAATGCACCTAATGGTTTCCTTTTAGCTTGAAATTTTTTTTTCTCGAAAATCCACAGTACCCTCCCTTGGAAAAATGACTCGGAAAAATCATGGCATTCGAAACAGATTTTTTCGATTTTTTTCTCACGGGTACGAGTTACGCGGTTGCGGTTGACTTTTTCTTATTCGAAATCAG
Source organism: Pholcus phalangioides (assembly GCF_987345545.1). Lineage (NCBI taxonomy): Eukaryota > Metazoa > Arthropoda > Arachnida > Araneae > Pholcidae > Pholcus > Pholcus phalangioides. The sequence goes on from NW_028301628.1 coordinate 15,798,503, forward strand.
ATTCTCTATAAAATGCACCTAATGGTTTCCTTTTAGCTTGAAATTTTTTTTTCTCGAAAATCCACAGTACCCTCCCTTGGAAAAATGAGTCCGAAAAATCATGGCATTCGAAACAGATTTTTTCGATTTTTTTCTCACGGGTACGAGTTACGCGGTTGCGGTTGACTTTTTCTTATTCGAAATCAGATTCTCTATAAAATGCACCTAATGGTTTCCTTTTAGCTTGAAATTTTTTTTCTCGAAAATCCACAGTACCCTCCCTTGGAAAAATAAGTCCGAAAAATCATGGCATTCGAAACAGATTTTTTCGATTTTTTTTCTCACGGGTACGAGTTACGCGGTTGCGGTTGACTTTTTCTTATTCGAAATCAGATTCTCTATAAAATGCACCTAATGGTTTCCTTTTAGCTTGAAATTTTTTTTTCTCGAAAATCCACAGTACCCTCCCTTGGAAAAATGACTCGGAAAAATCATGGCATTCGAAACAGATTTTTTCGATTTTTTTCTCACGGGTACGAGTTACGCGGTTGCGGTTGACTTTTTCTTATTCGAAATCAGATTCTCTATAAAATGCACCTAATGGTTTCCTTTTAGCTTGAAATTATTTTTTCTCGAAAATCCACAGTACCCTCCCTTGGAAAAATGACTCGGAAAAATCATGGCATTCGAAACAGATTTTTTCGATTTTTTTCTCACGGGTACGAGTTACGCGGTTGCGGTTGACTTTTTCTTATTCGAAATCAGATTCTCTATAAAATGCACCTAATGGTTTCCTTTTAGCTTGAAATTTTTTTTTCTCGAAAATCCACAGTACCCTCCCTTGGAAAAATGACTCGGAAAAATCATGGCATTCGAAACAGATTTTTTCGATTTTTTTCTCACGGGTACGAGTTACGCGGTTGCGGTTGACTTTTTCTTATTCGAAATAAGATTCTCTATAAAATGCACCTAATGGTTTCCTTTTAGCTTGAAATTTTTTTTCTCGAAAATCCACAGTACCCTCCCTTGGAAAAATAAGTCCGAAAAATCATGGCATTCGAAACAGATTTTTTCGATTTTTTTTCTCACGGGTACGAGTTACGCGGTTGCGGTTGACTTTTTCTTATTCGAAATCAGATTCTCTATAAAATGCACCTAATGGTTTCCTTTTAGCTTGAAATTTTTTTTTCTCGAAAATCCACAGTACCCTCCCTTGGAAAAATGAGTCGGAAAAATCATGGCATTCGAAACAGATTTTTTCGATTTTTTTTCTCACGGGTACGAGTTACGCGGTTGCGGTTGACTTTTTCTTATTCGAAATCAGATTCTCTATAAAATGCACCTAATGGTTTCCTTTTAGCTTGAAATTTTTTTTTCTCGAAAATCCACAGTACCCTCCCTTGGAAAAATGACTCGGAAAAATCATGGCATTCGAAACAGATTTTTTCGATTTTTTTCTCACGGGTACGAGTTACGCGGTTGCGGTTGACTTTTTCTTATTCGAAATCAGATTCTCTATAAAATGCACCTAATGGTTTCCTTTTAGCTTGAAATTATTTTTTCTCGAAAATCCACAGTACCCTCCCTTGGAAAAATGACTCGGAAAAATCATGGCATTCGAAACAGATTTTTTCGATTTTTTTTCTCACGGGTACGAGTTACGCGGTTGCGGTTGACTTTTTCTTATTCGAAATCAAATTCTCTATAAAATGCACCTAATGGTTTCCTTTTAGCTTGAAATTTTTTTTTCTCGAAAATCCACAGTACCCTCCCTTGGAAAAATGAGTCCGAAAAATCATGGCATTCGAAACAGATTTTTTCGATTTTTTTCTCACGGGTACGAGTTACGCGGTTGCGGTTGACTTTTTCTTATTCGAAATCAGATTCTCTATAAAATGCACCTAATGGTTTCCTTTTAGCTTGAAATTTTTTTTTCTCGAAAATCCACAGTACCCTCCCTTCGAAAAATGACTCGGAAAAATCATGGCATTCGAAACAGATTTTTTCGATTTTTTTCTCACGGGTACGAGTTACGCGGTTGCGGTTGAATTTTTCTTATTCCAAATCAGATTCTCTATAAAATGCACCTAATGGTTTCCTTTTAGCTTGAAATTTTTTTTTCTCGAAAATCCACAGTACCCTCCCTTGGAAAAATGACTCGGAAAAATCATGGCATTCGAAACAGATTTTTTCGATTTTTTTCTCACGGGTACGAGTTACGCGGTTGCGGTTGACTTTTTCTTATTCGAAATCAGATTCTCTATAAAATGCACCTAATGGTTTCCTTTTAGCTTGAAATTATTTTTTCTCGAAAATCCACAGTACCCTCCCTTGGAAAAATGACTCGGAAAAATCATGGCATTCGAAACAGAATTTTTCGATTTTTTTCTCACGGGTACGAGTTACGCGGTTGCGGTTGACTTTTTCTTATTCGAAATCAAATTCTCTATAAAATGCACCTAATGGTTTCCTTTTAGCTTGAAATTATTTTTTCTCGAAAATCCACAGTACCCTCCCTTGGAAAAATGACTCGGAAAAATCATGGCATTCGAAACAGATTTTTTCGATTTTTTTCTCACGGGTACGAGTTACGCGGTTGCGGTTGACTTTTTCTTATTCGAAATCAGATTCTCTATAAAATGCACCTAATGGTTTCCTTTTAGCTTGAAATTATTTTTTCTCGAAAATCCACAGTACCCTCCCTTGGAAAAATGACTCGGAAAAATCATGGCATTCGAAACAGATTTTTTCGATTTTTTTCTCACGGGTACGAGTTACGCGGTTGCGGTTGACTTTTTCTTATTCGAAATCAAATTCTCTATAAAATGCACCTAATTATTTCTTTTTAGCTTGAAATTTTTTTTTCTCGAAAATCCACAGTACCCTCCCTTGGAAAAATGAGTCCGAAAAATCATGGCATTCGAAACAGATTTTCTCGATTTTTTTCTCACGGGTACGAGTTACGCGGTTGCGGTTGACTTTTTCTTATTCGAAATCAGATTCTCTATAAAATGCACCTAATGGTTTCCTTTTAGCTTGAAATTTGTTTTCTCGAAAATCCACAGTACCCTCCCTTGGAAAAATGAGTCCGAAAAATCATGGCATTCGAAACAGATTTTCTCGATTTTTTTCTCACGGGTACGAGTTACGCGGTTGCGGTTGAATTTTTCTTATTCGAAATCAGATTCTCTATAAAATGCACCTAATGGTTTCCTTTTAGCTTGAAATTTTTTTTTCTCGAAAATCCACAGTACCCTCCCTTGGAAAAATGACTCGGAAAAATCATGGCATTCGAAACAGATTTTTTCGATTTTTTTCTCACGGGTACGAGTTACGCGGTTGCGGTTGACTTTTTCTTATTCGAAATCAGATTCTCTATAAAATGCACCTAATGGTTTCCTTTTAGCTTGAAATTTTTTTTTCTCGAAAATCCACAGTACCCTCCCTTGGAAAAATGAGTCCGAAAAATCATGGCATTCGAAACAGATTTTTTCGATTTTTTTCTCACGGGTACGAGTTACGCGGTTGCGGTTGACTTTTTCTTATTCGAAATCAGATTCTCTATAAAATGCACCTAATGGTTTCCTTTTAGCTTGAAATTTTTTTTCTCGAAAATCCACAGTACCCTCCCTTGGAAAAATAAGTCCGAAAAATCATGGCATTCGAAACAGATTTTTTCGATTTTTTTTCTCACGGGTACGAGTTACGCGGTTGCGGTTGACTTTTTCTTATTCGAAATCAGATTCTCTATAAAATGCACCTAATGGTTTCCTTTTAGCTTGAAATTTTTTTTTCTCGAAAATCCACAGTACCCTCCCTTGGAAAAATGACTCGGAAAAATCATGGCATTCGAAACAGATTTTTTCGATTTTTTTCTCACGGGTACGAGTTACGCGGTTGCGGTTGACTTTTTCTTATTCGAAATCAGATTCTCTATAAAATGCACCTAATGGTTTCCTTTTAGCTTGAAATTATTTTTTCTCGAAAATCCACAGTACCCTCCCTTGGAAAAATGACTCGGAAAAATCATGGCATTCGAAACAGATTTTTTCGATTTTTTTCTCACGGGTACGAGTTACGCGGTTGCGGTTGACTTTTTCTTATTCGAAATCAAATTCTCTATAAAATGCACCTAATGGTTTCCTTTTAGCTTGAAATTATTTTTTCTCGAAAATCCACAGTACCCTCCCTTGGAAAAATGACTCGGAAAAATCATGGCATTCGAAACAGATTTTTTCGATTTTTTTCTCACGGGTACGAGTTACGCGGTTGCGGTTGACTTTTTCTTATTCGAAATCAGATTCTCTATAAAATGCACCTAATGGTTTCCTTTTAGCTTGAAATTATTTTTTCTCGAAAATCCACAGTACCCTCCCTTGGAAAAATGACTCGGAAAAATCATGGCATTCGAAACAGATTTTTTCGATTTTTTTCTCACGGGTACGAGTTACGCGGTTGCGGTTGACTTTTTCTTATTCGAAATCAAATTCTCTATAAAATGCACCTAATTATTTCCTTTTAGCTTGAAATTTTTTTTTCTCGAAAATCCACAGTACCCTCCCTTGGAAAAATGACTCGGAAAAATCATGGCATTCGAAACAGATTTTTTCGATTTTTTTCTCACGGGTACGAGTTACGCGGTTGCGGTTGACTTTTTCTTATTCGAAATCAGATTCTCTATAAAATGCACCTAATGGTTTCCTTTTAGCTTGAAATTATTTTTTCTCGAAAATCCACAGTACCCTCCCTTGGAAAAATGACTCGGAAAAATCATGGCATTCGAAACAGATTTTTTCGATTTTTTTCTCACGGGTACGAGTTACGCGGTTGCGGTTGACTTTTTCTTATTCGAAATCAGATTCTCTATAAAATGCACCTAATGGTTTCCTTTTAGCTTGAAATTTTTTTTTCTCGAAAATCCACAGTACCCTCCCTTGGAAAAATGACTCGGAAAAATCATGGCATTCGAAACAGATTATTTCGATTTTTTTCTCACGGGTACGAGTTACGCGGTTGCGGTTGACTTTTTCTTATTCGAAATCAAATTCTCTATAAAATGCACCTAATTATTTCCTTTTAGCTTGAAATTTTTTTTTCTCGAAAATCCACAGTACCCTCCCTTGGAAAAATGACTCGGAAAAATCATGGCATTCGAAACAGATTTTTTCGATTTTTTTCTCACGGGTACGAGTTACGCGGTTGCGGTTGACTTTTTCTTATTCGAAATCAAATTCTCTATAAAATGCACCTAATTATTTCCTTTTAGCTTGAAATTTTTTTTTCTCGAAAATCCACAGTACCCTCCCTTGGAAAAATGAGTCCGAAAAATCATGGCATTCGAAACAGATTTTCTCGATTTTTTTCTCACGGGTACGAGTTACGCGGTTGCGGTTGACTTTTTCTTATTCGAAATCAGATTCTCTATAAAATGCACCTAATGGTTTCCTTTTAGCTTGAAATTTTTTTTCTCGAAAATCCACAGTACCCTCCCTTGGAAAAATAAGTCCGAAAAATCATGGCATTCGAAACAGATTTTTTCGATTTTTTTTCTCACGGGTACGAGTTACGCGGTTGCGGTTGACTTTTTCTTATTCGAAATCAGATTCTCTATAAAATGCACCTAATGGTTTCCTTTTAGCTTGAAATTTTTTTTTCTCGAAAATCCACAGTACCCTCCCTTGGAAAAATGACTCGGAAAAATCATGGCATTCGAAACAGATTTTTTCGATTTTTTTCTCACGGGTACGAGTTACGCGGTTGCGGTTGACTTTTTCTTATTCGAAATCAGATTCTCTATAAAATGCACCTAATGGTTTCCTTTTAGCTTGAAATTATTTTTTCTCGAAAATCCACAGTACCCTCCCTTGGAAAAATGACTCGGAAAAATCATGGCATTCGAAACAGATTTTTTCGATTTTTTTCTCACGGGTACGAGTTACGCGGTTGCGGTTGACTTTTTCTTATTCGAAATCAAATTCTCTATAAAATGCACCTAATGGTTTCCTTTTAGCTTGAAATTATTTTTTCTCGAAAATCCACAGTACCCTCCCTTGGAAAAATGACTCGGAAAAATCATGGCATTCGAAACAGATTTTTTCGATTTTTTTCTCACGGGTACGAGTTACGCGGTTGCGGTTGACTTTTTCTTATTCGAAATCAGATTCTCTATAAAATGCACCTAATGGTTTCCTTTTAGCTTGAAATTATTTTTTCTCGAAAATCCACAGTACCCTCCCTTGGAAAAATGACTCGGAAAAATCATGGCATTCGAAACAGATTTTTTCGATTTTTTTCTCACGGGTACGAGTTACGCGGTTGCGGTTGACTTTTTCTTATTCGAAATCAAATTCTCTATAAAATGCACCTAATTATTTCCTTTTAGCTTGAAATTTTTTTTTCTCGAAAATCCACAGTACCCTCCCTTGGAAAAATGACTCGGAAAAATCATGGCATTCGAAACAGATTTTTTCGATTTTTTTCTCACGGGTACGAGTTACGCGGTTGCGGTTGACTTTTTCTTATTCGAAATCAGATTCTCTATAAAATGCACCTAATGGTTTCCTTTTAGCTTGAAATTATTTTTTCTCGAAAATCCACAGTACCCTCCCTTGGAAAAATGACTCGGAAAAATCATGGCATTCGAAACAGATTTTTTCGATTTTTTTCTCACGGGTACGAGTTACGCGGTTGCGGTTGACTTTTTCTTATTCGAAATCAGATTCTCTATAAAATGCACCTAATGGTTTCCTTTTAGCTTGAAATTTTTTTTTCTCGAAAATCCACAGTACCCTCCCTTGGAAAAATGACTCGGAAAAATCATGGCATTCGAAACAGATTATTTCGATTTTTTTCTCACGGGTACGAGTTACGCGGTTGCGGTTGACTTTTTCTTATTCGAAATCAAATTCTCTATAAAATGCACCTAATTATTTCCTTTTAGCTTGAAATTTTTTTTTCTCGAAAATCCACAGTACCCTCCCTTGGAAAAATGACTCGGAAAAATCATGGCATTCGAAACAGATTTTTTCGATTTTTTTCTCACGGGTACGAGTTACGCGGTTGCGGTTGACTTTTTCTTATTCGAAATCAAATTCTCTATAAAATGCACCTAATTATTTCCTTTTAGCTTGAAATTTTTTTTTCTCGAAAATCCACAGTACCCTCCCTTGGAAAAATGAGTCCGAAAAATCATGGCATTCGAAACAGATTTTCTCGATTTTTTTCTCACGGGTACGAGTTACGCGGTTGCGGTTGACTTTTTCTTATTCGAAATCAGATTCTCTATAAAATGCACCTAATGGTTTCCTTTTAGCTTGAAATTTTTTTTCTCGAAAATCCACAGTACCCTCCCTTGGAAAAATAAGTCCGAAAAATCATGGCATTCGAAACAGATTTTTTCGATTTTTTTTCTCACGGGTACGAGTTACGCGGTTGCGGTTGACTTTTTCTTATTCGAAATCAGATTCTCTATAAAATGCACCTAATGGTTTCCTTTTAGCTTGAAATTTTTTTTTCTCGAAAATCCACAGTACCCTCCCTTGGAAAAATGACTCGGAAAAATCATGGCATTCGAAACAGATTTTTTCGATTTTTTTCTCACGGGTACGAGTTACGCGGTTGCGGTTGACTTTTTCTTATTCGAAATAAGATTCTCTATAAAATGCACCTAATGGTTTCCTTTTAGCTTGAAATTTTTTTTCTCGAAAATCCACAGTACCCTCCCTTGGAAAAATAAGTCCGAAAAATCATGGCATTCGAAACAGATTTTTTCGATTTTTTTTCTCACGGGTACGAGTTACGCGGTTGCGGTTGACTTTTTCTTATTCGAAATCAGATTCTCTATAAAATGCACCTAATGGTTTCCTTTTAGCTTGAAATTTTTTTTTCTCGAAAATCCACAGTACCCTCCCTTGGAAAAATGACTCGGAAAAATCATGGCATTCGAAACAGATTTTTTCGATTTTTTTCTCACGGGTACGAGTTACGCGGTTGCGGTTGACTTTTTCTTATTCGAAATCAGATTCTCTATAAAATGCACCTAATGGTTTCCTTTTAGCTTGAAATTATTTTTTCTCGAAAATCCACAGTACCCTCCCTTGGAAAAATGACTCGGAAAAATCATGGCATTCGAAACAGATTTTTTCGATTTTTTTCTCACGGGTACGAGTTACGCGGTTGCGGTTGACTTTTTCTTATTCGAAATCAAATTCTCTATAAAATGCACCTAATGGTTTCCTTTTAGCTTGAAATTATTTTTTCTCGAAAATCCACAGTACCCTCCCTTGGAAAAATGACTCGGAAAAATCATGGCATTCGAAACAGATTTTTTCGATTTTTTTCTCACGGGTACGAGTTACGCGGTTGCGGTTGACTTTTTCTTATTCGAAATCAAATTCTCTATAAAATGCACCTAATTATTTCCTTTTAGCTTGAAATTTTTTTTTCTCGAAAATCCACAGTACCCTCCCTTGGAAAAATGAGTCCGAAAAATCATGGCATTCGAAACAGATTTTCTCGATTTTTTTCTCACGGGTACGAGTTACGCGGTTGCGGTTGACTTTTTCTTATTCGAAATCAGATTCTCTATAAAATGCACCTAATGGTTTCCTTTTAGCTTGAAATTTTTTTTTCTCGAAAATCCACAGTACCCTCCCTTGGAAAAATGACTCGGAAAAATCATGGCATTCGAAACAGATTTTTTCGATTTTTTTCTCACGGGTACGAGTTACGCGGTTGCGGTTGACTTTTTCTTATTCGAAATAAGATTCTCTATAAAATGCACCTAATGGTTTCCTTTTAGCTTGAAATTTTTTTTCTCGAAAATCCACAGTACCCTCCCTTGGAAAAATAAGTCCGAAAAATCATGGCATTCGAAACAGATTTTTTCGATTTTTTTTCTCACGGGTACGAGTTACGCGGTTGCGGTTGACTTTTTCTTATTCGAAATCAGATTCTCTATAAAATGCACCTAATGGTTTCCTTTTAGCTTGAAATTTTTTTTTCTCGAAAATCCACAGTACCCTCCCTTGGAAAAATGAGTCGGAAAAATCATGGCATTCGAAACAGATTTTTTCGATTTTTTTTCTCACGGGTACGAGTTACGCGGTTGCGGTTGACTTTTTCTTATTCGAAATCAGATTCTCTATAAAATGCACCTAATGGTTTCCTTTTAGCTTGAAATTTTTTTTTCTCGAAAATCCACAGTACCCTCCCTTGGAAAAATGACTCGGAAAAATCATGGCATTCGAAACAGATTTTTTCGATTTTTTTCTCACGGGTACGAGTTACGCGGTTGCGGTTGACTTTTTCTTATTCGAAATCAGATTCTCTATAAAATGCACCTAATGGTTTCCTTTTAGCTTGAAATTATTTTTTCTCGAAAATCCACAGTACCCTCCCTTGGAAAAATGACTCGGAAAAATCATGGCATTCGAAACAGATTTTTTCGATTTTTTTCTCACGGGTACGAGTTACGCGGTTGCGGTTGACTTTTTCTTATTCGAAATCAAATTCTCTATAAAATGCACCTAATGGTTTCCTTTTAGCTTGAAATTTTTTTTTCTCGAAAATCCACAGTACCCTCCCTTGGAAAAATGAGTCCGAAAAATCATGGCATTCGAAACAGATTTTTTCGATTTTTTTCTCACGGGTACGAGTTACGCGGTTGCGGTTGACTTTTTCTTATTCGAAATCAGATTCTCTATAAAATGCACCTAATGGTTTCCTTTTAGCTTGAAATTTTTTTTTCTCGAAAATCCACAGTACCCTCCCTTCGAAAAATGACTCGGAAAAATCATGGCATTCGAAACAGATTTTTTCGATTTTTTTCTCACGGGTACGAGTTACGCGGTTGCGGTTGAATTTTTCTTATTCCAAATCAGATTCTCTATAAAATGCACCTAATGGTTTCCTTTTAGCTTGAAATTTTTTTTTCTCGAAAATCCACAGTACCCTCCCTTGGAAAAATGACTCGGAAAAATCATGGCATTCGAAACAGATTTTTTCGATTTTTTTCTCACGGGTACGAGTTACGCGGTTGCGGTTGACTTTTTCTTATTCGAAATCAGATTCTCTATAAAATGCACCTAATGGTTTCCTTTTAGCTTGAAATTATTTTTTCTCGAAAATCCACAGTACCCTCCCTTGGAAAAATGACTCGGAAAAATCATGGCATTCGAAACAGATTTTTTCGATTTTTTTCTCACGGGTACGAGTTACGCGGTTGCGGTTGACTTTTTCTTATTCGAAATCAAATTCTCTATAAAATGCACCTAATGGTTTCCTTTTAGCTTGAAATTATTTTTTCTCGAAAATCCACAGTACCCTCCCTTGGAAAAATGACTCGGAAAAATCATGGCATTCGAAACAGATTTTTTCGATTTTTTTCTCACGGGTACGAGTTACGCGGTTGCGGTTGACTTTTTCTTATTCGAAATCAGATTCTCTATAAAATGCACCTAATGGTTTCCTTTTAGCTTGAAATTATTTTTTCTCGAAAATCCACAGTACCCTCCCTTGGAAAAATGACTCGGAAAAATCATGGCATTCGAAACAGATTTTTTCGATTTTTTTCTCACGGGTACGAGTTACGCGGTTGCGGTTGACTTTTTCTTATTCGAAATCAAATTCTCTATAAAATGCACCTAATTATTTCTTTTTAGCTTGAAATTTTTTTTTCTCGAAAATCCACAGTACCCTCCCTTGGAAAAATGAGTCCGAAAAATCATGGCATTCGAAACAGATTTTCTCGATTTTTTTCTCACGGGTACGAGTTACGCGGTTGCGGTTGACTTTTTCTTATTCGAAATCAGATTCTCTATAAAATGCACCTAATGGTTTCCTTTTAGCTTGAAATTTGTTTTCTCGAAAATCCACAGTACCCTCCCTTGGAAAAATGAGTCCGAAAAATCATGGCATTCGAAACAGATTTTCTCGATTTTTTTCTCACGGGTACGAGTTACGCGGTTGCGGTTGAATTTTTCTTATTCGAAATCAGATTCTCTATAAAATGCACCTAATGGTTTCCTTTTAGCTTGAAATTTTTTTTTCTCGAAAATCCACAGTACCCTCCCTTGGAAAAATGACTCGGAAAAATCATGGCATTCGAAACAGATTTTTTCGATTTTTTTTCTCACGGGTACGAGTTACGCGGTTGCGGTTGACTTTTTCTTATTCGAAATCAGATTCTCTATAAAATGCACCTAATTATTTCCTTTTAGCTTGAAATTTTTTTTTCTCGAAAATCCACAGTACCCTCCCTTGGAAAAATGAGTCCGAAAAATCATGGCATTCGAAACAGATTTTTTCGATTTTTTTCTCACGGGTACGAGTTACGCGGTTGCGGTTGACTTTTTCTTATTCGAAATCAGATTCTCTATAAAATGCACCTAATGGTTTCCTTTTAGCTTGAAATTTTTTTTCTCGAAAATCCACAGTACCCTCCCTTGGAAAAATAAGTCCGAAAAATCATGGCATTCGAAACAGATTTTTTCGATTTTTTTTCTCACGGGTACGAGTTACGCGGTTGCGGTTGACTTTTTCTTATTCGAAATCAGATTCTCTATAAAATGCACCTAATGGTTTCCTTTTAGCTTGAAATTTTTTTTTCTCGAAAATCCACAGTACCCTCCCTTGGAAAAATGACTCGGAAAAATCATGGCATTCGAAACAGATTTTTTCGATTTTTTTCTCACGGGTACGAGTTACGCGGTTGCGGTTGACTTTTTCTTATTCGAAATCAGATTCTCTATAAAATGCACCTAATGGTTTCCTTTTAGCTTGAAATTATTTTTTCTCGAAAATCCACAGTACCCTCCCTTGGAAAAATGACTCGGAAAAATCATGGCATTCGAAACAGATTTTTTCGATTTTTTTCTCACGGGTACGAGTTACGCGGTTGCGGTTGACTTTTTCTTATTCGAAATCAGATTCTCTATAAAATGCACCTAATGGTTTCCTTTTAGCTTGAAATTTTTTTTTCTCGAAAATCTACAGTACCCTCCCTTGGAAAAATGACTCGGAAAAATCATGGCATTCGAAACAGATTTTTTCGATTTTTTTCTCACGGGTACGAGTTACGCGGTTGCGGTTGACTTTTTCTTATTCGAAATAAGATTCTCTATAAAATGCACCTAATGGTTTCCTTTTAGCTTGAAATTTTTTTTCTCGAAAATCCACAGTACCCTCCCTTGGAAAAATAAGTCCGAAAAATCATGGCATTCGAAACAGATTTTTTCGATTTTTTTTCTCACGGGTACGAGTTACGCGGTTGCGGTTGACTTTTTCTTATTCGAAATCAGATTCTCTATAAAATGCACCTAATGGTTTCCTTTTAGCTTGAAATTTTTTTTTCTCGAAAATCCACAGTACCCTCCCTTGGAAAAATGAGTCGGAAAAATCATGGCATTCGAAACAGATTTTTTCGATTTTTTTTCTCACGGGTACGAGTTACGCGGTTGCGGTTGACTTTTTCTTATTCGAAATCAGATTCTCTATAAAATGCACCTAATGGTTTCCTTTTAGCTTGAAATTTTTTTTTCTCGAAAATCCACAGTACCCTCCCTTGGAAAAATGACTCGGAAAAATCATGGCATTCGAAACAGATTTTTTCGATTTTTTTCTCACGGGTACGAGTTACGCGGTTGCGGTTGACTTTTTCTTATTCGAAATCAGATTCTCTATAAAATGCACCTAATGGTTTCCTTTTAGCTTGAAATTATTTTTTCTCGAAAATCCACAGTACCCTCCCTTGGAAAAATGACTCGGAAAAATCATGGCATTCGAAACAGATTTTTTCGATTTTTTTCTCACGGGTACGAGTTACGCGGTTGCGGTTGACTTTTTCTTATTCGAAATCAAATTCTCTATAAAATGCACCTAATGGTTTCCTTTTAGCTTGAAATTTTTTTTTCTCGAAAATCCACAGTACCCTCCCTTGGAAAAATGACTCGGAAAAATCATGGCATTCGAAACAGATTTTTTCGATTTTTTTCTCACGGGTACGAGTTACGCGGTTGCGGTTGACTTTTTCTTATTCGAAATCAGATTCTCTATAAAATGCACCTAATGGTTTCCTTTTAGCTTGAAATTATTTTTTCTCGAAAATCCACAGTACCCTCCCTTGGAAAAATGACTCGGAAAAATCATGGCATTCGAAACAGATTTTTTCGATTTTTTTCTCACGGGTACGAGTTACGCGGTTGCGGTTGACTTTTTCTTATTCGAAATCAAATTCTCTATAAAATGCACCTAATGGTTTCCTTTTAGCTTGAAATTATTTTTTCTCGAAAATCCACAGTACCCTCCCTTGGAAAAATGACTCGGAAAAATCATGGCATTCGAAACAGATTTTTTCGATTTTTTTCTCACGGGTACGAGTTACGCGGTTGCGGTTGACTTTTTCTTATTCGAAATCAGATTCTCTATAAAATGCACCTAATGGTTTCCTTTTAGCTTGAAATTATTTTTTCTCGAAAATCCACAGTACCCTCCCTTGGAAAAATGACTCGGAAAAATCATGGCATTCGAAACAGATTTTTTCGATTTTTTTCTCACGGGTACGAGTTACGCGGTTGCGGTTGACTTTTTCTTATTCGAAATCAAATTCTCTATAAAATGCACCTAATTATTTCTTTTTAGCTTGAAATTTTTTTTTCTCGAAAATCCACAGTACCCTCCCTTGGAAAAATGAGTCCGAAAAATCATGGCATTCGAAACAGATTTTCTCGATTTTTTTCTCACGGGTACGAGTTACGCGGTTGCGGTTGACTTTTTCTTATTCGAAATCAGATTCTCTATAAAATGCACCTAATGGTTTCCTTTTAGCTTGAAATTTGTTTTCTCGAAAATCCACAGTACCCTCCCTTGGAAAAATGAGTCCGAAAAATCATGGCATTCGAAACAGATTTTTTCGATTTTTTTCTCACGGGTACGAGTTACGCGGTTGCGGTTGACTTTTTCTTATTCGAAATCAGATTCTCTATAAAATGCACCTAATGGTTTCCTTTTAGCTTGAAATTTTTTTTTCTCGAAAATCTACAGTACCCTCCCTTGGAAAAATGACTCGGAAAAATCATGGCATTCGAAACAGATTTTTTCGATTTTTTTCTCACGGGTACGAGTTACGCGGTTGCGGTTGACTTTTTCTTATTCGAAATAAGATTCTCTATAAAATGCACCTAATGGTTTCCTTTTAGCTTGAAATTTTTTTTCTCGAAAATCCACAGTACCCTCCCTTGGAAAAATAAGTCCGAAAAATCATGGCATTCGAAACAGATTTTTTCGATTTTTTTTCTCACGGGTACGAGTTACGCGGTTGCGGTTGACTTTTTCTTATTCGAAATCAGATTCTCTATAAAATGCACCTAATGGTTTCCTTTTAGCTTGAAATTTTTTTTTCTCGAAAATCCACAGTACCCTCCCTTGGAAAAATGAGTCGGAAAAATCATGGCATTCGAAACAGATTTTTTCGATTTTTTTTCTCACGGGTACGAGTTACGCGGTTGCGGTTGACTTTTTCTTATTCGAAATCAGATTCTCTATAAAATGCACCTAATGGTTTCCTTTTAGCTTGAAATTTTTTTTTCTCGAAAATCCACAGTACCCTCCCTTGGAAAAATGACTCGGAAAAATCATGGCATTCGAAACAGATTTTTTCGATTTTTTTCTCACGGGTACGAGTTACGCGGTTGCGGTTGACTTTTTCTTATTCGAAATCAGATTCTCTATAAAATGCACCTAATGGTTTCCTTTTAGCTTGAAATTATTTTTTCTCGAAAATCCACAGTACCCTCCCTTGGAAAAATGACTCGGAAAAATCATGGCATTCGAAACAGATTTTTTCGATTTTTTTCTCACGGGTACGAGTTACGCGGTTGCGGTTGACTTTTTCTTATTCGAAATCAAATTCTCTATAAAATGCACCTAATGGTTTCCTTTTAGCTTGAAATTATTTTTTCTCGAAAATCCACAGTACCCTCCCTTGGAAAAATGACTCGGAAAAATCATGGCATTCGAAACAGATTTTTTCGATTTTTTTCTCACGGGTACGAGTTACGCGGTTGCGGTTGACTTTTTCTTATTCGAAATCAGATTCTCTATAAAATGCACCTAATGGTTTCCTTTTAGCTTGAAATTATTTTTTCTCGAAAATCCACAATACCCTCCCTTGGAAAAATGACTCGGAAAAATCATGGCATTCGAAACAGATTTTTTCGATTTTTTTCTCACGGGTACGAGTTACGCGGTTGCGGTTGACTTTTTCTTATTCGAAATCAAATTCTCTATAAAATGCACCTAATTATTTCCTTTTAGCTTGAAATTTTTTTTTCTCGAAAATCCACAGTACCCTCCCTTGGAAAAATGAGTCCGAAAAATCATGGCATTCGAAACAGATTTTCTCGATTTTTTTCTCACGGGTACGAGTTACGCGGTTGCGGTTGACTTTTTCTTATTCGAAATCAGATTCTCTATAAAATGCACCTAATGGTTTCCTTTTAGCTTGAAATTTTTTTTCTCGAAAATCCACAGTACCCTCCCTTGGAAAAATGACTCGGAAAAATCATGGCATTCGAAACAGATTTTTTCGATTTTTTTCTCACGGGTACGAGTTACGCGGTTGCGGTTGACTTTTTCTTATTCGAAATCAGATTCTCTATAAAATGCACCTAATGGTTTCCTTTTAGCTTGAAATTATTTTTTCTCGAAAATCCACAGTACCCTCCCTTGGAAAAATGACTCGGAAAAATCATGGCATTCGAAACAGATTTTTTCGATTTTTTTCTCACGGGTACGAGTTACGCGGTTGCGGTTGACTTTTTCTTATTCGAAATCAAATTCTCTATAAAATGCACCTAATTATTTCCTTTTAGCTTGAAATTTTTTTTTCTCGAAAATCCACAGTACCCTCCCTTGGAAAAATGAGTCCGAAAAATCATGGCATTCGAAACAGATTTTCTCGATTTTTTTCTCACGGGTACGAGTTACGCGGTTGCGGTTGACTTTTTCTTATTCGAAATCAGATTCTCTATAAAATGCACCTAATGGTTTCCTTTTAGCTTGAAATTTTTTTTTCTCGAAAATCCACAGTACCCTCCCTTGGAAAAATGACTCGGAAAAATCATGGCATTCGAAACAGATTTTTTCGATTTTTTTCTCACGGGTACGAGTTACGCGGTTGCGGTTGACTTTTTCTTATTCGAAATAAGATTCTCTATAAAATGCACCTAATGGTTTCCTTTTAGCTTGAAATTTTTTTTCTCGAAAATCCACAGTACCCTCCCTTGGAAAAATAAGTCCGAAAAATCATGGCATTCGAAACAGATTTTTTCGATTTTTTTTCTCACGGGTACGAGTTACGCGGTTGCGGTTGACTTTTTCTTATTCGAAATCAGATTCTCTATAAAATGCACCTAATGGTTTCCTTTTAGCTTGAAATTTTTTTTTCTCGAAAATCCACAGTACCCTCCCTTGGAAAAATGAGTCGGAAAAATCATGGCATTCGAAACAGATTTTTTCGATTTTTTTCTCACGGGTACGAGTTACGCGGTTGCGGTTGACTTTTTCTTATTCGAAATAAGATTCTCTATAAAATGCACCTAATGGTTTCCTTTTAGCTTGAAATTTTTTTTCTCGAAAATCCACAGTACCCTCCCTTGGAAAAATAAGTCCGAAAAATCATGGCATTCGAAACAGATTTTTTCGATTTTTTTTCTCACGGGTACGAGTTACGCGGTTGCGGTTGACTTTTTCTTATTCGAAATCAGATTCTCTATAAAATGCACCTAATGGTTTCCTTTTAGCTTGAAATTTTTTTTTCTCGAAAATCCACAGTACCCTCCCTTGGAAAAATGACTCGGAAAAATCATGGCATTCGAAACAGATTTTTTCGATTTTTTTCTCACGGGTACGAGTTACGCGGTTGCGGTTGACTTTTTCTTATTCGAAATCAGATTCTCTATAAAATGCACCTAATGGTTTCCTTTTAGCTTGAAATTATTTTTTCTCGAAAATCCACAGTACCCTCCCTTGGAAAAATGACTCGGAAAAATCATGGCATTCGAAACAGATTTTTTCGATTTTTTTCTCACGGGTACGAGTTACGCGGTTGCGGTTGACTTTTTCTTATTCGAAATCAAATTCTCTATAAAATGCACCTAATTATTTCTTTTTAGCTTGAAATTTTTTTTTCTCGAAAATCCACAGTACCCTCCCTTGGAAAAATGAGTCCGAAAAATCATGGCATTCGAAACAGATTTTCTCGATTTTTTTCTCACGGGTACGAGTTACGCGGTTGCGGTTGACTTTTTCTTATTCGAAATCAGATTCTCTATAAAATGCACCTAATGGTTTCCTTTTAGCTTGAAATTTGTTTTCTCGAAAATCCACAGTACCCTCCCTTGGAAAAATGAGTCCGAAAAATCATGGCATTCGAAACAGATTTTTTCGATTTTTTTCTCACGGGTACGAGTTACGCGGTTGCGGTTGACTTTTTCTTATTCGAAATCAGATTCTCTATAAAATGCACCTAATGGTTTCCTTTTAGCTTGAAATTTTTTTTTCTCGAAAATCTACAGTACCCTCCCTTGGAAAAATGACTCGGAAAAATCATGGCATTCGAAACAGATTTTTTCGATTTTTTTCTCACGGGTACGAGTTACGCGGTTGCGGTTGACTTTTTCTTATTCGAAATAAGATTCTCTATAAAATGCACCTAATGGTTTCCTTTTAGCTTGAAATTTTTTTTCTCGAAAATCCACAGTACCCTCCCTTGGAAAAATAAGTCCGAAAAATCATGGCATTCGAAACAGATTTTTTCGATTTTTTTTCTCACGGGTACGAGTTACGCGGTTGCGGTTGACTTTTTCTTATTCGAAATCAGATTCTCTATAAAATGCACCTAATGGTTTCCTTTTAGCTTGAAATTTTTTTTTCTCGAAAATCCACAGTACCCTCCCTTGGAAAAATGAGTCGGAAAAATCATGGCATTCGAAACAGATTTTTTCGATTTTTTTTCTCACGGGTACGAGTTACGCGGTTGCGGTTGACTTTTTCTTATTCGAAATCAGATTCTCTATAAAATGCACCTAATGGTTTCCTTTTAGCTTGAAATTTTTTTTTCTCGAAAATCCACAGTACCCTCCCTTGGAAAAATGACTCGGAAAAATCATGGCATTCGAAACAGATTTTTTCGATTTTTTTCTCACGGGTACGAGTTACGCGGTTGCGGTTGACTTTTTCTTATTCGAAATCAGATTCTCTATAAAATGCACCTAATGGTTTCCTTTTAGCTTGAAATTATTTTTTCTCGAAAATCCACAGTACCCTCCCTTGGAAAAATGACTCGGAAAAATCATGGCATTCGAAACAGATTTTTTCGATTTTTTTCTCACGGGTACGAGTTACGCGGTTGCGGTTGACTTTTTCTTATTCGAAATCAAATTCTCTATAAAATGCACCTAATGGTTTCCTTTTAGCTTGAAATTATTTTTTCTCGAAAATCCACAGTACCCTCCCTTGGAAAAATGACTCGGAAAAATCATGGCATTCGAAACAGATTTTTTCGATTTTTTTCTCACGGGTACGAGTTACGCGGTTGCGGTTGACTTTTTCTTATTCGAAATCAGATTCTCTATAAAATGCACCTAATGGTTTCCTTTTAGCTTGAAATTATTTTTTCTCGAAAATCCACAATACCCTCCCTTGGAAAAATGACTCGGAAAAATCATGGCATTCGAAACAGATTTTTTCGATTTTTTTCTCACGGGTACGAGTTACGCGGTTGCGGTTGACTTTTTCTTATTCGAAATCAAATTCTCTATAAAATGCACCTAATTATTTCCTTTTAGCTTGAAATTTTTTTTTCTCGAAAATCCACAGTACCCTCCCTTGGAAAAATGAGTCCGAAAAATCATGGCATTCGAAACAGATTTTCTCGATTTTTTTCTCACGGGTACGAGTTACGCGGTTGCGGTTGACTTTTTCTTATTCGAAATCAGATTCTCTATAAAATGCACCTAATGGTTTCCTTTTAGCTTGAAATTTTTTTTCTCGAAAATCCACAGTACCCTCCCTTGGAAAAATGACTCGGAAAAATCATGGCATTCGAAACAGATTTTTTCGATTTTTTTCTCACGGGTACGAGTTACGCGGTTGCGGTTGACTTTTTCTTATTCGAAATCAGATTCTCTATAAAATGCACCTAATGGTTTCCTTTTAGCTTGAAATTATTTTTTCTCGAAAATCCACAGTACCCTCCCTTGGAAAAATGACTCGGAAAAATCATGGCATTCGAAACAGATTTTTTCGATTTTTTTCTCACGGGTACGAGTTACGCGGTTGCGGTTGACTTTTTCTTATTCGAAATCAAATTCTCTATAAAATGCACCTAATTATTTCCTTTTAGCTTGAAATTTTTTTTTCTCGAAAATCCACAGTACCCTCCCTTGGAAAAATGAGTCCGAAAAATCATGGCATTCGAAACAGATTTTCTCGATTTTTTTCTCACGGGTACGAGTTACGCGGTTGCGGTTGACTTTTTCTTATTCGAAATCAGATTCTCTATAAAATGCACCTAATGGTTTCCTTTTAGCTTGAAATTTTTTTTTCTCGAAAATCCACAGTACCCTCCCTTGGAAAAATGACTCGGAAAAATCATGGCATTCGAAACAGATTTTTTCGATTTTTTTCTCACGGGTACGAGTTACGCGGTTGCGGTTGACTTTTTCTTATTCGAAATAAGATTCTCTATAAAATGCACCTAATGGTTTCCTTTTAGCTTGAAATTTTTTTTCTCGAAAATCCACAGTACCCTCCCTTGGAAAAATAAGTCCGAAAAATCATGGCATTCGAAACAGATTTTTTCGATTTTTTTTCTCACGGGTACGAGTTACGCGGTTGCGGTTGACTTTTTCTTATTCGAAATCAGATTCTCTATAAAATGCACCTAATGGTTTCCTTTTAGCTTGAAATTTTTTTTTCTCGAAAATCCACAGTACCCTCCCTTGGAAAAATGAGTCGGAAAAATCATGGCATTCGAAACAGATTTTTTCGATTTTTTTCTCACGGGTACGAGTTACGCGGTTGCGGTTGACTTTTTCTTATTCGAAATAAGATTCTCTATAAAATGCACCTAATGGTTTCCTTTTAGCTTGAAATTTTTTTTCTCGAAAATCCACAGTACCCTCCCTTGGAAAAATAAGTCCGAAAAATCATGGCATTCGAAACAGATTTTTTCGATTTTTTTTCTCACGGGTACGAGTTACGCGGTTGCGGTTGACTTTTTCTTATTCGAAATCAGATTCTCTATAAAATGCACCTAATGGTTTCCTTTTAGCTTGAAATTTTTTTTTCTCGAAAATCCACAGTACCCTCCCTTGGAAAAATGACTCGGAAAAATCATGGCATTCGAAACAGATTTTTTCGATTTTTTTCTCACGGGTACGAGTTACGCGGTTGCGGTTGACTTTTTCTTATTCGAAATCAGATTCTCTATAAAATGCACCTAATGGTTTCCTTTTAGCTTGAAATTTTTTTTCTCGAAAATCCACAGTACCCTCCCTTGGAAAAATAAGTCCGAAAAATCATGGCATTCGAAACAGATTTTTTCGATTTTTTTTCTCACGGGTACGAGTTACGCGGTTGCGGTTGACTTTTTCTTATTCGAAATCAGATTCTCTATAAAATGCACCTAATGGTTTCCTTTTAGCTTGAAATTTCTTTTTCTCGAAAATCCACAGTACCCTCCCTTGGAAAAATGACTCGGAAAAATCATGGCATTCGAAACAGATTTTTTCGATTTTTTTCTCACGGGTACGAGTTACGCGGTTGCGGTTGACTTTTTCTTATTCGAAATCAGATTCTCTATAAAATGCACCTAATGGTTTCCTTTTAGCTTGAAATTATTTTTTCTCGAAAATCCACAGTACCCTCCCTTGGAAAAATGACTCGGAAAAATCATGGCATTCGAAACAGATTTTTTCGATTTTTTTCTCACGGGTACGAGTTACGCGGTTGCGGTTGACTTTTTCTTATTCGAAATCAAATTCTCTATAAAATGCACCTAATGGTTTCCTTTTAGCTTGAAATTATTTTTTCTCGAAAATCCACAGTACCCTCCCTTGGAAAAATGACTCGGAAAAATCATGGCATTCGAAACAGATTTTTTCGATTTTTTTCTCACGGGTACGAGTTACGCGGTTGCGGTTGACTTTTTCTTATTCGAAATCAGATTCTCTATAAAATGCACCTAATGGTTTCCTTTTAGCTTGAAATTATTTTTTCTCGAAAATCCACAGTACCCTCCCTTGGAAAAATCACTCGGAAAAATCATGGCATTCGAAACAGATTTTTTCGATTTTTTTCTCACGGGTACGAGTTACGCGGTTGCGGTTGACTTTTTCTTATTCGAAATCAAATTCTCTATAAAATGCACCTAATTATTTCTTTTTAGCTTGAAATTTTTTTTTCT
Source organism: Pholcus phalangioides (assembly GCF_987345545.1). Classification (NCBI taxonomy): domain Eukaryota; kingdom Metazoa; phylum Arthropoda; class Arachnida; order Araneae; family Pholcidae; genus Pholcus; species Pholcus phalangioides. The sequence continues at coordinate 15,819,948 of NW_028301628.1, forward strand.
CGAAAATCCACAGTACCCTCCCTTGGAAAAATGAGTCCGAAAAATCATGGCATTCGAAACAGATTTTCTCGATTTTTTTCTCACGGGTACGAGTTACGCGGTTGCGGTTGACTTTTTCTTATTCGAAATCAGATTCTCTATAAAATGCACCTAATGGTTTCCTTTTAGCTTGAAATTTGTTTTCTCGAAAATCCACAGTACCCTCCCTTGGAAAAATGAGTCCGAAAAATCATGGCATTCGAAACAGATTTTCTCGATTTTTTTCTCACGGGTACGAGTTACGCGGTTGCGGTTGAATTTTTCTTATTCGAAATCAGATTCTCTATAAAATGCACCTAATGGTTTCCTTTTAGCTTGAAATTTTTTTTTCTCGAAAATCCACAGTACCCTCCCTTGGAAAAATGACTCGGAAAAATCATGGCATTCGAAACAGATTTTTTCGATTTTTTTCTCACGGGTACGAGTTACGCGGTTGCGGTTGACTTTTTCTTATTCGAAATCAGATTCTCTATAAAATGCACCTAATGGTTTCCTTTTAGCTTGAAATTTTTTTTTCTCGAAAATCCACAGTACCCTCCCTTGGAAAAATGAGTCCGAAAAATCATGGCATTCGAAACAGATTTTTTCGATTTTTTTCTCACGGGTACGAGTTACGCGGTTGCGGTTGACTTTTTCTTATTCGAAATCAGATTCTCTATAAAATGCACCTAATGGTTTCCTTTTAGCTTGAAATTTTTTTTTCTCGAAAATCCACAGTACCCTCCCTTCGAAAAATGACTCGGAAAAATCATGGCATTCGAAACAGATTTTTTCGATTTTTTTCTCACGGGTACGAGTTACGCGGTTGCGGTTGAATTTTTCTTATTCCAAATCAGATTCTCTATAAAATGCACCTAATGGTTTCCTTTTAGCTTGAAATTTTTTTTTCTCGAAAATCCACAGTACCCTCCCTTCGAAAAATGACTCGGAAAAATCATGGCATTCGAAACAGATTTTCTCGATTTTTTTCTCACGGGTACGAGTTACGCGGTTGCGGTTGAATTTTTCTTATTCCAAATCAGATTCTCTATAAAATGCACCTAATGGTTTCCTTTTAGCTTGAAATTTTTTTTTCTCGAAAATCCACAGTACCCTCCCTTGGAAAAATGACTCGGAAAAATCATGGCATTCGAAACAGATTTTTTCGATTTTTTTCTCACGGGTACGAGTTACGCGGTTGCGGTTGACTTTTTCTTATTCGAAATAAGATTCTCTATAAAATGCACCTAATGGTTTCCTTTTAGCTTGAAATTTTTTTTCTCGAAAATCCACAGTACCCTCCCTTGGAAAAATAAGTCCGAAAAATCATGGCATTCGAAACAGATTTTTTCGATTTTTTTTCTCACGGGTACGAGTTACGCGGTTGCGGTTGACTTTTTCTTATTCGAAATCAGATTCTCTATAAAATGCACCTAATGGTTTCCTTTTAGCTTGAAATTTTTTTTTCTCGAAAATCCACAGTACCCTCCCTTGGAAAAATGAGTCGGAAAAATCATGGCATTCGAAACAGATTTTTTCGATTTTTTTCTCACGGGTACGAGTTACGCGGTTGCGGTTGACTTTTTCTTATTCGAAATAAGATTCTCTATAAAATGCACCTAATGGTTTCCTTTTAGCTTGAAATTTTTTTTCTCGAAAATCCACAGTACCCTCCCTTGGAAAAATAAGTCCGAAAAATCATGGCATTCGAAACAGATTTTTTCGATTTTTTTTCTCACGGGTACGAGTTACGCGGTTGCGGTTGACTTTTTCTTATTCGAAATCAGATTCTCTATAAAATGCACCTAATGGTTTCCTTTTAGCTTGAAATTTTTTTTTCTCGAAAATCCACAGTACCCTCCCTTGGAAAAATGACTCGGAAAAATCATGGCATTCGAAACAGATTTTTTCGATTTTTTTCTCACGGGTACGAGTTACGCGGTTGCGGTTGACTTTTTCTTATTCGAAATCAGATTCTCTATAAAATGCACCTAATGGTTTCCTTTTAGCTTGAAATTATTTTTTCTCGAAAATTAACAGTACCCTCCCTTGGAAAAATGACTCGGAAAAATCATGGCATTCGAAACAGATTTTTTCGATTTTTTTCTCACGGGTACGAGTTACGCGGTTGCGGTTGACTTTTTCTTATTCGAAATCAAATTCTCTATAAAATGCACCTAATTATTTCCTTTTAGCTTGAAATTTTTTTTTCTCGAAAATCCACAGTACCCTCCCTTGGAAAAATGAGTCCGAAAAATCATGGCATTCGAAACAGATTTTCTCGATTTTTTTCTCACGGGTACGAGTTACGCGGTTGCGGTTGACTTTTTCTTATTCGAAATCAGATTCTCTATAAAATGCACCTAATGGTTTCCTTTTAGCTTGAAATTTTTTTTCTCGAAAATCCACAGTACCCTCCCTTGGAAAAATAAGTCCGAAAAATCATGGCATTCGAAACAGATTTTTTCGATTTTTTTTCTCACGGGTACGAGTTACGCGGTTGCGGTTGACTTTTTCTTATTCGAAATCAGATTCTCTATAAAATGCACCTAATGGTTTCCTTTTAGCTTGAAATTTTTTTTTCTCGAAAATCCACAGTACCCTCCCTTGGAAAAATGACTCGGAAAAATCATGGCATTCGAAACAGATTTTTTCGATTTTTTTCTCACGGGTACGAGTTACGCGGTTGCGGTTGACTTTTTCTTATTCGAAATCAGATTCTCTATAAAATGCACCTAATGGTTTCCTTTTAGCTTGAAATTATTTTTTCTCGAAAATCCACAGTACCCTCCCTTGGAAAAATGACTCGGAAAAATCATGGCATTCGAAACAGATTTTTTCGATTTTTTTCTCACGGGTACGAGTTACGCGGTTGCGGTTGACTTTTTCTTATTCGAAATCAAATTCTCTATAAAATGCACCTAATGGTTTCCTTTTAGCTTGAAATTATTTTTTCTCGAAAATCCACAGTACCCTCCCTTGGAAAAATGACTCGGAAAAATCATGGCATTCGAAACAGATTTTTTCGATTTTTTTCTCACGGGTACGAGTTACGCGGTTGCGGTTGACTTTTTCTTATTCGAAATCAGATTCTCTATAAAATGCACCTAATGGTTTCCTTTTAGCTTGAAATTATTTTTTCTCGAAAATCCACAGTACCCTCCCTTGGAAAAATGACTCGGAAAAATCATGGCATTCGAAACAGATTTTTTCGATTTTTTTCTCACGGGTACGAGTTACGCGGTTGCGGTTGACTTTTTCTTATTCGAAATCAAATTCTCTATAAAATGCACCTAATTATTTCCTTTTAGCTTGAAATTTTTTTTTCTCGAAAATCCACAGTACCCTCCCTTGGAAAAATGAGTCCGAAAAATCATGGCATTCGAAACAGATTTTCTCGATTTTTTTCTCACGGGTACGAGTTACGCGGTTGCGGTTGAATTTTTCTTATTCGAAATCAGATTCTCTATAAAATGCACCTAATGGTTTCCTTTTAGCTTGAAATTTTTTTTTCTCGAAAATCCACAGTACCCTCCCTTGGAAAAATGACTCGGAAAAATCATGGCATTCGAAACAGATTTTCTCGATTTTTTTCTCACGGGTACGAGTTACGCGGTTGCGGTTGAATTTTTCTTATTCCAAATCAGATTCTCTATAAAATGCACCTAATTATTTCCTTTTAGCTTGAAATTTTTTTTCTCGAAAATCCACAGTACCCTCCCTTGGAAAAATGAGTCCGAAAAATCATGGCATTCGAAACAGATTTTTTCGATTTTTTTCTCACGGGTACGAGTTACGCGGTTGCGGTTGACTTTTTCTTATTCGAAATCAGATTCTCTATAAAATGCACCTAATGGTTTCCTTTTAGCTTGAAATTTTTTTTTCTCGAAAATCCACAGTACCCTCCCTTCGAAAAATGACTCGGAAAAATCATGGCATTCGAAACAGATTTTCTCGATTTTTTTCTCACGGGTACGAGTTACGCGGTTGCGGTTGAATTTTTCTTATTCCAAATCAGATTCTCTATAAAATGCACCTAATGGTTTCCTTTTAGCTTGAAATTTTTTTTTCTCGAAAATCCACAGTACCCTCCCTTGGAAAAATGACTCGGAAAAATCATGGCATTCGAAACAGATTTTTTCGATTTTTTTCTCACGGGTACGCGTTACGCGGTTGCGGTTGACTTTTTCTTATTCGAAATCAGATTCTCTATAAAATGCACCTAATGGTTTCCTTTTAGCTTGAAATTTTTTTTTCTCGAAAATCCACAGTACCCTCCCTTGGAAAAATGAGTCGGAAAAATCATGGCATTCGAAACAGATTTTTTCGATTTTTTTCTCACGGGTACGAGTTACGCGGTTGCGGTTGACTTTTTCTTATTCGAAATCAGATTCTCTATAAAATGCACCTAATGGTTTCCTTTTAGCTTGAAATTTTTTTTTCTCGAAAATCCACAGTACCCTCCCTTCGAAAAATGACTCGGAAAAATCATGGCATTCGAAACAGATTTTTTCGATTTTTTTCTCACGGGTACGAGTTACGCGGTTGCGGTTGACTTTTTCTTATTCGAAATCAAATTCTCTATAAAATGCACCTAATTATTTCTTTTTAGCTTGAAATTTTTTTTTCTCGAAAATCCACAGTACCCTCCCTTGGAAAAATGAGTCCGAAAAATCATGGCATTCGAAACAGATTTTCTCGATTTTTTTCTCACGGGTACGAGTTACGCGGTTGCGGTTGACTTTTTCTTATTCGAAATCAGATTCTCTATAAAATGCACCTAATGGTTTCCTTTTAGCTTGAAATTTGTTTTCTCGAAAATCCACAGTACCCTCCCTTGGAAAAATGAGTCCGAAAAATCATGGCATTCGAAACAGATTTTCTCGATTTTTTTCTCACGGGTACGAGTTACGCGGTTGCGGTTGAATTTTTCTTATTCGAAATCAGATTCTCTATAAAATGCACCTAATGGTTTCCTTTTAGCTTGAAATTTTTTTTTCTCGAAAATCCACAGTACCCTCCCTTGGAAAAATGACTCGGAAAAATCATGGCATTCGAAACAGATTTTTTCGATTTTTTTCTCACGGGTACGAGTTACGCGGTTGCGGTTGACTTTTTCTTATTCGAAATCAGATTCTCTATAAAATGCACCTAATGGTTTCCTTTTAGCTTGAAATTTTTTTTTCTCGAAAATCCACAGTACCCTCCCTTGGAAAAATGAGTCCGAAAAATCATGGCATTCGAAACAGATTTTTTCGATTTTTTTCTCACGGGTACGAGTTACGCGGTTGCGGTTGACTTTTTCTTATTCGAAATCAGATTCTCTATAAAATGCACCTAATGGTTTCCTTTTAGCTTGAAATTTTTTTTTCTCGAAAATCCACAGTACCCTCCCTTCGAAAAATGACTCGGAAAAATCATGGCATTCGAAACAGATTTTTTCGATTTTTTTCTCACGGGTACGAGTTACGCGGTTGCGGTTGAATTTTTCTTATTCCAAATCAGATTCTCTATAAAATGCACCTAATGGTTTCCTTTTAGCTTGAAATTTTTTTTTCTCGAAAATCCACAGTACCCTCCCTTCGAAAAATGACTCGGAAAAATCATGGCATTCGAAACAGATTTTCTCGATTTTTTTCTCACGGGTACGAGTTACGCGGTTGCGGTTGAATTTTTCTTATTCCAAATCAGATTCTCTATAAAATGCACCTAATGGTTTCCTTTTAGCTTGAAATTTTTTTTTCTCGAAAATCCACAGTACCCTCCCTTGGAAAAATGACTCGGAAAAATCATGGCATTCGAAACAGATTTTTTCGATTTTTTTCTCACGGGTACGAGTTACGCGGTTGCGGTTGACTTTTTCTTATTCGAAATCAGATTCTCTATAAAATGCACCTAATGGTTTCCTTTTAGCTTGAAATTTTTTTTTCTCGAAAATCCACAGTACCCTCCCTTGGAAAAATGAGTCGGAAAAATCATGGCATTCGAAACAGATTTTTTCGATTTTTTTCTCACGGGTACGAGTTACGCGGTTGCGGTTGACTTTTTCTTATTCGAAATAAGATTCTCTATAAAATGCACCTAATGGTTTCCTTTTAGCTTGAAATTTTTTTTCTCGAAAATCCACAGTACCCTCCCTTGGAAAAATAAGTCCGAAAAATCATGGCATTCGAAACAGATTTTTTCGATTTTTTTTCTCACGGGTACGAGTTACGCGGTTGCGGTTGACTTTTTCTTATTCGAAATCAGATTCTCTATAAAATGCACCTAATGGTTTCCTTTTAGCTTGAAATTTTTTTTTCTCGAAAATCCACAGTACCCTCCCTTGGAAAAATGAGTCGGAAAAATCATGGCATTCGAAACAGATTTTTTCGATTTTTTTCTCACGGGTACGAGTTACGCGGTTGCGGTTGACTTTTTCTTATTCGAAATAAGATTCTCTATAAAATGCACCTAATGGTTTCCTTTTAGCTTGAAATTTTTTTTCTCGAAAATCCACAGTACCCTCCCTTGGAAAAATAAGTCCGAAAAATCATGGCATTCGAAACAGATTTTTTCGATTTTTTTTCTCACGGGTACGAGTTACGCGGTTGCGGTTGACTTTTTCTTATTCGAAATCAGATTCTCTATAAAATGCACCTAATGGTTTCCTTTTAGCTTGAAATTTTTTTTTCTCGAAAATCCACAGTACCCTCCCTTGGAAAAATGACTCGGAAAAATCATGGCATTCGAAACAGATTTTTTCGATTTTTTTCTCACGGGTACGAGTTACGCGGTTGCGGTTGACTTTTTCTTATTCGAAATCAGATTCTCTATAAAATGCACCTAATGGTTTCCTTTTAGCTTGAAATTATTTTTTCTCGAAAATCCACAGTACCCTCCCTTGGAAAAATGACTCGGAAAAATCATGGCATTCGAAACAGATTTTTTCGATTTTTTTCTCACGGGTACGAGTTACGCGGTTGCGGTTGACTTTTTCTTATTCGAAATCAAATTCTCTATAAAATGCACCTAATTATTTCCTTTTAGCTTGAAATTTTTTTTTCTCGAAAATCCACAGTACCCTCCCTTGGAAAAATGAGTCCGAAAAATCATGGCATTCGAAACAGATTTTCTCGATTTTTTTCTCACGGGTACGAGTTACGCGGTTGCGGTTGACTTTTTCTTATTCGAAATCAGATTCTCTATAAAATGCACCTAATGGTTTCCTTTTAGCTTGAAATTTTTTTTCTCGAAAATCCACAGTACCCTCCCTTGGAAAAATAAGTCCGAAAAATCATGGCATTCGAAACAGATTTTTTCGATTTTTTTTCTCACGGGTACGAGTTACGCGGTTGCGGTTGACTTTTTCTTATTCGAAATCAGATTCTCTATAAAATGCACCTAATGGTTTCCTTTTAGCTTGAAATTTTTTTTTCTCGAAAATCCACAGTACCCTCCCTTGGAAAAATGACTCGGAAAAATCATGGCATTCGAAACAGATTTTTTCGATTTTTTTCTCACGGGTACGAGTTACGCGGTTGCGGTTGACTTTTTCTTATTCGAAATCAGATTCTCTATAAAATGCACCTAATGGTTTCCTTTTAGCTTGAAATTATTTTTTCTCGAAAATCCACAGTACCCTCCCTTGGAAAAATGACTCGGAAAAATCATGGCATTCGAAACAGATTTTTTCGATTTTTTTCTCACGGGTACGAGTTACGCGGTTGCGGTTGACTTTTTCTTATTCGAAATCAAATTCTCTATAAAATGCACCTAATGGTTTCCTTTTAGCTTGAAATTATTTTTTCTCGAAAATCCACAGTACCCTCCCTTGGAAAAATGACTCGGAAAAATCATGGCATTCGAAACAGATTTTTTCGATTTTTTTCTCACGGGTACGAGTTACGCGGTTGCGGTTGACTTTTTCTTATTCGAAATCAGATTCTCTATAAAATGCACCTAATGGTTTCCTTTTAGCTTGAAATTATTTTTTCTCGAAAATCCACAGTACCCTCCCTTGGAAAAATGACTCGGAAAAATCATGGCATTCGAAACAGATTTTTTCGATTTTTTTCTCACGGGTACGAGTTACGCGGTTGCGGTTGACTTTTTCTTATTCGAAATCAAATTCTCTATAAAATGCACCTAATTATTTCCTTTTAGCTTGAAATTTTTTTTTCTCGAAAATCCACAGTACCCTCCCTTGGAAAAATGAGTCCGAAAAATCATGGCATTCGAAACAGATTTTCTCGATTTTTTTCTCACGGGTACGAGTTACGCGGTTGCGGTTGAATTTTTCTTATTCGAAATCAGATTCTCTATAAAATGCACCTAATGGTTTCCTTTTAGCTTGAAATTTTTTTTTCTCGAAAATCCACAGTACCCTCCCTTGGAAAAATGACTCGGAAAAATCATGGCATTCGAAACAGATTTTTTCGATTTTTTTCTCACGGGTACGAGTTACGCGGTTGCGGTTGACTTTTTCTTATTCGAAATCAGATTCTCTATAAAATGCACCTAATGGTTTCCTTTTAGCTTGAAATTTTTTTTTCTCGAAAATCCACAGTACCCTCCCTTGGAAAAATGACTCGGAAAAATCATGGCATTCGAAACAGATTTTCTCGATTTTTTTCTCACGGGTACGAGTTACGCGGTTGCGGTTGAATTTTTCTTATTCCAAATCAGATTCTCTATAAAATGCACCTAATTATTTCCTTTTAGCTTGAAATTTTTTTTCTCGAAAATCCACAGTACCCTCCCTTGGAAAAATGAGTCCGAAAAATCATGGCATTCGAAACAGATTTTTTCGATTTTTTTCTCACGGGTACGAGTTACGCGGTTGCGGTTGACTTTTTCTTATTCGAAATCAGATTCTCTATAAAATGCACCTAATGGTTTCCTTTTAGCTTGAAATTTTTTTTTCTCGAAAATCCACAGTACCCTCCCTTCGAAAAATGACTCGGAAAAATCATGGCATTCGAAACAGATTTTCTCGATTTTTTTCTCACGGGTACGAGTTACGCGGTTGCGGTTGAATTTTTCTTATTCCAAATCAGATTCTCTATAAAATGCACCTAATGGTTTCCTTTTAGCTTGAAATTTTTTTTTCTCGAAAATCCACAGTACCCTCCCTTCGAAAAATGACTCGGAAAAATCATGGCATTCGAAACAGATTTTCTCGATTTTTTTCTCACGGGTACGAGTTACGCGGTTGCGGTTGAATTTTTCTTATTCCAAATCAGATTCTCTATAAAATGCACCTAATGGTTTCCTTTTAGCTTGAAATTTTTTTTTCTCGAAAATCCACAGTACCCTCCCTTGGAAAAATGACTCGGAAAAATCATGGCATTCGAAACAGATTTTTTCGATTTTTTTCTCACGGGTACGAGTTACGCGGTTGCGGTTGACTTTTTCTTATTCGAAATCAGATTCTCTATAAAATGCACCTAATGGTTTCCTTTTAGCTTGAAATTTTTTTTTCTCGAAAATCCACAGTACCCTCCCTTGGAAAAATGAGTCGGAAAAATCATGGCATTCGAAACAGATTTTTTCGATTTTTTTCTCACGGGTACGAGTTACGCGGTTGCGGTTGACTTTTTCTTATTCGAAATCAGATTCTCTATAAAATGCACCTAATGGTTTCCTTTTAGCTTGAAATTTTTTTTTCTCGAAAATCCACAGTACCCTCCCTTCGAAAAATGACTCGGAAAAATCATGGCATTCGAAACAGATTTTCTCGATTTTTTTCTCACGGGTACGAGTTACGCGGTTGCGGTTGAATTTTTCTTATTCCAAATCAGATTCTCTATAAAATGCACCTAATTATTTCCTTTTAGCTTGAAATTTTTTTTCTCGAAAATCCACAGTACCCTCCCTTGGAAAAATGAGTCCGAAAAATCATGGCATTCGAAACAGATTTTTTCGATTTTTTTCTCACGGGTACGAGTTACGCGGTTGCGGTTGACTTTTTCTTATTCGAAATCAGATTCTCTATAAAATGCACCTAATGGTTTCCTTTTAGCTTGAAATTTTTTTTTCTCGAAAATCCACAGTACCCTCCCTTCGAAAAATGACTCGGAAAAATCATGGCATTCGAAACAGATTTTCTCGATTTTTTTCTCACGGGTACGAGTTACGCGGTTGCGGTTGAATTTTTCTTATTCCAAATCAGATTCTCTATAAAATGCACCTAATGGTTTCCTTTTAGCTTGAAATTTTTTTTTCTCGAAAATCCACAGTACCCTCCCTTCGAAAAATGACTCGGAAAAATCATGGCATTCGAAACAGATTTTCTCGATTTTTTTCTCACGGGTACGAGTTACGCGGTTGCGGTTGAATTTTTCTTATTCCAAATCAGATTCTCTATAAAATGCACCTAATGGTTTCCTTTTAGCTTGAAATTTTTTTTTCTCGAAAATCCACAGTACCCTCCCTTGGAAAAATGACTCGGAAAAATCATGGCATTCGAAACAGATTTTTTCGATTTTTTTCTCACGGGTACGAGTTACGCGGTTGCGGTTGACTTTTTCTTATTCGAAATCAGATTCTCTATAAAATGCACCTAATGGTTTCCTTTTAGCTTGAAATTTTTTTTTCTCGAAAATCCACAGTACCCTCCGTTGGAAAAATGAGTCGGAAAAATCATGGCATTCGAAACAGATTTTTTCGATTTTTTTCTCACGGGTACGAGTTACGCGGTTGCGGTTGACTTTTTCTTATTCGAAATCAGATTCTCTATAAAATGCACCTAATGGTTTCCTTTTAGATTGAAATTTTTTTTTCTCGAAAATCCACAGTACCCTCCCTTCGAAAAATGACTCGGAAAAATCATGGCATTCGAAACAGATTTTCTCGATTTTTTTCTCACGGGTACGAGTTACGCGGTTGCGGTTGAATTTTTCTTATTCCAAATCAGATTCTCTATAAAATGCACCTAATGGTTTCCTTTTAGCTTGAAATTTTTTTTTCTCGAAAATCCACAGTACCCTCCCTTCGAAAAATGACTCGGAAAAATCATGGCATTCGAAACAGATTTTCTCGATTTTTTTCTCACGGGTACGAGTTACGCGGTTGCGGTTGAATTTTTCTTATTCCAAATCAGATTCTCTATAAAATGCACCTAATGGTTTCCTTTTAGCTTGAAATTTTTTTTTCTCGAAAATCCACAGTACCCTCCCTTGGAAAAATGACTCGGAAAAATCATGGCATTCGAAACAGATTTTTTCGATTTTTTTCTCACGGGTACGAGTTACGCGGTTGCGGTTGACTTTTTCTTATTCGAAATCAGATTCTCTATAAAATGCACCTAATGGTTTCCTTTTAGCTTGAAATTTTTTTTTCTCGAAAATCTACAGTACCCTCCCTTGGAAAAATGACTCGGAAAAATCATGGCATTCGAAACAGATTTTTTCGATTTTTTTCTCACGGGTACGAGTTACGCGGTTGCGGTTGACTTTTTCTTATTCGAAATCAGATTCTCTATAAAATGCACCTAATGGTTTCCTTTTAGCTTGAAATTTTTTTTTCTCGAAAATCCACAGTACCCTCCCTTGGAAAAATGACTCGGAAAAATCATGGCATTCGAAACAGATTTTTTCGATTTTTTTCTTACGGGTACGAGTTACGCGGTTGCGGTTGACTTTTTCTTATTCGAAATCAGATTCTCTATAAAATGCACCTAATGGTTTCCTTTTAGCTTGAAATTTTTTTTTCTCGAAAATCCACAGTACCCTCCCTTCGAAAAATGACTCGGAAAAATCATGGCATTCGAAACAGATTTTCTCGATTTTTTTCTCACGGGTACGAGTTACGCGGTTGCGGTTGAATTTTTCTTATTCCAAATCAGATTCTCTATAAAATGCACCTAATGGTTTCCTTTTAGCTTGAAATTTTTTTTTCTCGAAAATCCACAGTACCGTCCCTTCGAAAAATGACTCGGAAAAATCATGGCATTCGAAACAGATTTTCTCGATTTTTTTCTCACGGGTATGAGTTACGCGGTTGCGGTTGAATTTTTCTTATTCCAAATCAGATTCTCTATAAAATGCACCTAATGGTTTCCTTTTAGCTTGAAATTTTTTTTTCTCGAAAATCCACAGTACCCTCCCTTGGAAAAATGACTCGGAAAAATCATGGCATTCGAAACAGATTTTTTCGATTTTTTTCTCACGGGTACGAGTTACGCGGTTGCGGTTGACTTTTTCTTATTCGAAATCAGATTCTCTATAAAATGCACCTAATGGTTTCCTTTTAGCTTGAAATTTTTTTTTCTCGAAAATCCACAGTACCCTCCCTTGGAAAAATGACTCGGAAAAATCATGGCATTCGAAACAGATTTTTTCGATTTTTTTCTCACGGGTACGAGTTACGCGGTTGCGGTTGACTTTTTCTTATTCCAAATCAGATTCTCTATAAAATGCACCTAATGGTTTCCTTTTAGCTTGAAATTATTTTTTCTCGAAAATCCACAGTACCCTCCCTTGGAAAAATGACTCGGAAAAATCATGGCATTCGAAACAGATTTTTTCGATTTTTTTCCCACGGGTACGAGTTACGCGGTTGCGGTTGACTTTTTCTTATTCGAAATCAAATTCTCTATAAAATGCACCTAATGGTTTCCTTTTAGCTTGAAATTATTTTTTCTCGAAAATCCACAGTACCCTCCCTTGGAAAAATGACTCGGAAAAATCATGGCATTCGAAACAGATTTTTTCGATTTTTTTCTCACGGGTACGAGTTACGCGGTTGCGGTTGACTTTTTCTTATTCGAAATCAAATTCTCTATAAAATGCACCTAATGGTTTCCTTTTAGCTTGAAATTTTTTTTTCTCGAAAATCCACAGTACCCTCCCTTGGAAAAATGAGTCGGAAAAATCATGGCATTCGAAACAGATTTTTTCGATTTTTTTCTCACGGGTACGAGTTACGCGGTTGCGGTTGACTTTTTCTTATTCGAAATCAGATTCTCTATAAAATGCACCTAATGGTTTCCTTTTAGCTTGAAATTTTTTTTTCTCGAAAATCCACAGTACCCTCCCTTGGGAAAATGAGTCGGAAAAATCATGGCATTCGAAACAGATTTTCTCGATTTTTTTCTCACGGGTACGAGTTACGCGGTTGCGGTTGACTTTTTCTTATTCGAAATAAGATTCTCTATAAAATGCACCTAATGGTTTCCTTTTAGCTTGAAATTTTTTTTCTCGAAAATCCACAGTACCCTCCCTTGGAAAAATAAGTCCGAAAAATCATGGCATTCGAAACAGATTTTTTCGATTTTTTTTCTCACGGGTACGAGTTACGCGGTTGCGGTTGACTTTTTCTTATTCGAAATCAGATTCTCTATAAAATGCACCTAATGGTTTCCTTTTAGCTTGAAATTTTTTTTTCTCGAAAATCCACAGTACCCTCCCTTGGAAAAATGAGTCGGAAAAATCATGGCATTCGAAACAGATTTTTTCGATTTTTTTCTCACGGGTACGAGTTACGCGGTTGCGGTTGACTTTTTCTTATTCGAAATAAGATTCTCTATAAAATGCACCTAATGGTTTCCTTTTAGCTTGAAATTTTTTTTCTCGAAAATCCACAGTACCCTCCCTTGGAAAAATAAGTCCGAAAAATCATGGCATTCGAAACAGATTTTTTCGATTTTTTTTCTCACGGGTACGAGTTACGCGGTTGCGGTTGACTTTTTCTTATTCGAAATCAGATTCTCTATAAAATGCACCTAATGGTTTCCTTTTAGCTTGAAATTTTTTTTTCTCGAAAATCCACAGTACCCTCCCTTGGAAAAATGACTCGGAAAAATCATGGCATTCGAAACAGATTTTTTCGATTTTTTTCTCACGGGTACGAGTTACGCGGTTGCGGTTGACTTTTTCTTATTCGAAATCAGATTCTCTATAAAATGCACCTAATGGTTTCCTTTTAGCTTGAAATTATTTTTTCTCGAAAATCCACAGTACCCTCCCTTGGAAAAATGACTCGGAAAAATCATGGCATTCGAAACAGATTTTTTCGATTTTTTTCTCACGGGTACGAGTTACGCGGTTGCGGTTGACTTTTTCTTATTCGAAATCAAATTCTCTATAAAATGCACCTAATGGTTTCCTTTTAGCTTGAAATTATTTTTTCTCGAAAATCCACAGTACCCTCCCTTGGAAAAATGACTCGGAAAAATCATGGCATTCGAAACAGATTTTTTCGATTTTTTTCTCACGGGTACGAGTTACGCGGTTGCGGTTGACTTTTTCTTATTCGAAATCAGATTCTCTATAAAATGCACCTAATGGTTTCCTTTTAGCTTGAAATTTTTTTTTCTCGAAAATCCACAGTACCCTCCCTTGGAAAAATGACTCGGAAAAATCATGGCATTCGAAACAGATTTTTTCGATTTTTTTCTCACGGGTACGAGTTACGCGGTTGCGGTTGAATTTTTCTTATTCCAAATCAGATTCTCTATAAAATGCACCTAATGGTTTCCTTTTAGCTTGAAATTTTTTTTTCTCGAAAATCCACAGTACCCTCCCTTCGAAAAATGACTCGGAAAAATCATGGCATTCGAAACAGATTTTCTCGATTTTTTTCTCACGGGTACGAGTTACGCGGTTGCGGTTGACTTTTTCTTATTCGAAATCAGATTCTCTATAAAATGCACCTAATGGTTTCCTTTTAGATTGAAATTTTTTTTTCTCGAAAATCCACAGTACCCTCCCTTCGAAAAATGACTCGGAAAAATCATGGCATTCGAAACAGATTTTCTCGATTTTTTTCTCACGGGTACGAGTTACGCGGTTGCGGTTGAATTTTTCTTATTCCAAATCAGATTCTCTATAAAATGCACCTAATGGTTTCCTTTTAGCTTGAAATTTTTTTTTCTCGAAAATCCACAGTACCCTCCCTTCGAAAAATGACTCGGAAAAATCATGGCATTCGAAACAGATTTTCTCGATTTTTTTCTCACGGGTACGAGTTACGCGGTTGCGGTTGAATTTTTCTTATTCCAAATCAGATTCTCTATAAAATGCACCTAATGGTTTCCTTTTAGCTTGAAATTTTTTTTTCTCGAAAATCCACAGTACCCTCCCTTGGAAAAATGACTCGGAAAAATCATGGCATTCGAAACAGATTTTTTCGATTTTTTTCTCACGGGTACGAGTTACGCGGTTGCGGTTGACTTTTTCTTATTCGAAATCAGATTCTCTATAAAATGCACCTAATGGTTTCCTTTTAGCTTGAAATTTTTTTTTCTCGAAAATCTACAGTACCCTCCCTTGGAAAAATGACTCGGAAAAATCATGGCATTCGAAACAGATTTTTTCGATTTTTTTCTCACGGGTACGAGTTACGCGGTTGCGGTTGACTTTTTCTTATTCGAAATCAGATTCTCTATAAAATGCACCTAATGGTTTCCTTTTAGCTTGAAATTTTTTTTTCTCGAAAATCCACAGTACCCTCCCTTGGAAAAATGACTCGGAAAAATCATGGCATTCGAAACAGATTTTCTCGATTTTTTTCTCACGGGTACGAGTTACGCGGTTGCGGTTGAATTTTTCTTATTCCAAATCAGATTCTCTATAAAATGCACCTAATGGTTTCCTTTTAGCTTGAAATTTTTTTTTCTCGAAAATCCACAGTACCCTCCCTTGGAAAAATGACTCGGAAAAATCATGGCATTCGAAACAGATTTTTTCGATTTTTTTCTCACGGGTACGAGTTACGTGGTTGCGGTTGACTTTTTCTTATTCGAAATCAGATTCTCTATAAAATGCACCTAATGGTTTCCTTTTAGCTTGAAATTTTTTTTTCTCGAAAATCCACAGTACCCTCCCTTGGAAAAATGAGTCGGAAAAATCATGGCATTCGAAACAGATTTTTTCGATTTTTTTCTTACGGGTACGAGTTACGCGGTTGCGGTTGACTTTTTCTTATTCGAAATCAGATTCTCTATAAAATGCACCTAATGGTTTCCTTTTAGCTTGAAATTTTTTTTTCTCGAAAATCCACAGTACCCTCCCTTCGAAAAATGACTCGGAAAAATCATGGCATTCGAAACAGATTTTCTCGATTTTTTTCTCACGGGTACGAGTTACGCGGTTGCGGTTGAATTTTTCTTATTCCAAATCAGATTCTCTATAAAATGCACCTAATGGTTTACTTTTAGCTTGAAATTTTTTTTTCTCGAAAATCCACAGTACCGTCCCTTCGAAAAATGACTCGGAAAAATCATGGCATTCGAAACAGATTTTCTCGATTTTTTTCTCACGGGTATGAGTTACGCGGTTGCGGTTGAATTTTTCTTATTCCAAATCAGATTCTCTATAAAATGCACCTAATGGTTTCCTTTTAGCTTGAAATTTTTTTTTCTCGAAAATCCACAGTACCCTCCCTTGGAAAAATGACTCGGAAAAATCATGGCATTCGAAACAGATTTTTTCGATTTTTTTCTCACGGGTACGAGTTACGCGGTTGCGGTTGACTTTTTCTTATTCGAAATCAGATTCTCTATAAAATGCACCTAATGGTTTCCTTTTAGCTTGAAATTTTTTTTTCTCGAAAATCCACAGTACCCTCCCTTGGAAAAATGACTCGGAAAAATCATGGCATTCGAAACAGATTTTTTCGATTTTTTTCTCACGGGTACGAGTTACGCGGTTGCGGTTGACTTTTTCTTATTCCAAATCAGATTCTCTATAAAATGCACCTAATGGTTTCCTTTTAGCTTGAAATTATTTTTTCTCGAAAATCCACAGTACCCTCCCTTGGAAAAATGACTCGGAAAAATCATGGCATTCGAAACAGATTTTTTCGATTTTTTTCCCACGGGTACGAGTTACGCGGTTGCGGTTGACTTTTTCTTATTCGAAATCAAATTCTCTATAAAATGCACCTAATGGTTTCCTTTTAGCTTGAAATTATTTTTTCTCGAAAATCCACAGTACCCTCCCTTGGAAAAATGACTCGGAAAAATCATGGCATTCGAAACAGATTTTTTCGATTTTTTTCTCACGGGTACGAGTTACGCGGTTGCGGTTGACTTTTTCTTATTCGAAATCAAATTCTCTATAAAATGCACCTAATGGTTTCCTTTTAGCTTGAAATTTTTTTTTCTCGAAAATCCACAGTACCCTCCCTTGGAAAAATGAGTCGGAAAAATCATGGCATTCGAAACAGATTTTTTCGACTTTTTTCTCACGGGTACGAGTTACGCGGTTGCGGTTGACTTTTTCTTATTCGAAATCAGATTCTCTATAAAATGCACCTAATGGTTTCCTTTTAGCTTGAAATTTTTTTTTCTCGAAAATCCACAGTACCCTCCCTTGGGAAAATGAGTCGGAAAAATCATGGCATTCGAAACAGATTTTCTCGATTTTTTTTTCACGGGTACGAGTTACGCGGTTGCGGTTGACTTTTTCTTATTCGAAATCAGATTCTCCATAAAATGCACCTAATGGTTTCCTTTTAGCTTGAAATTTTTTTTTCTCGAAAATCCACAGTACCCTCCCTTGGAAAAATGACTCGGAAAAATCATGGCATTCGAAACAGATTTTTTCGATTTTTTTCTCACGGGTACGAGTTACGCGGTTGCGGTTGACTTTTTCTTATTCGAAATAAGATTCTCTATAAAATGCACCTAATGGTTTCCTTTTAGCTTGAAATTTTTTTTCTCGAAAATCCACAGTACCCTCCCTTGGAAAAATAAGTCCGAAAAATCATGGCATTCGAAACAGATTTTTTCGATTTTTTTTCTCACGGGTACGAGTTACGCGGTTGCGGTTGACTTTTTCTTATTCGAAATCAGATTCTCTATAAAATGCACCTAATGGTTTCCTTTTAGCTTGAAATTTTTTTTTCTCGAAAATCCACAGTACCCTCCCTTGGAAAAATGAGTCGGAAAAATCATGGCATTCGAAACAGATTTTTTCGATTTTTTTCTCACGGGTACGAGTTACGCGGTTGCGGTTGACTTTTTCTTATTCGAAATAAGATTCTCTATAAAATGCACCTAATGGTTTCCTTTTAGCTTGAAATTTTTTTTCTCGAAAATCCACAGTACCCTCCCTTGGAAAAATAAGTCCGAAAAATCATGGCATTCGAAACAGATTTTTTCGATTTTTTTTCTCACGGGTACGAGTTACGCGGTTGCGGTTGACTTTTTCTTATTCGAAATCAGATTCTCTATAAAATGCACCTAATGGTTTCCTTTTAGCTTGAAATTTTTTTTTCTCGAAAATCCACAGTACCCTCCCTTGGAAAAATGACTCGGAAAAATCATGGCATTCGAAACAGATTTTTTCGATTTTTTTCTCACGGGTACGAGTTACGCGGTTGCGGTTGACTTTTTCTTATTCGAAATCAGATTCTCTATAAAATGCACCTAATGGTTTCCTTTTAGCTTGAAATTATTTTTTCTCGAAAATCCACAGTACCCTCCCTTGGAAAAATGACTCGGAAAAATCATGGCATTCGAAACAGATTTTTTCGATTTTTTTCTCACGGGTACGAGTTACGCGGTTGCGGTTGACTTTTTCTTATTCGAAATCAAATTCTCTATAAAATGCACCTAATGGTTTCCTTTTAGCTTGAAATTTTTTTTTCTCGAAAATCCACAGTACCCTCCCTTGGGAAAATGAGTCGGAAAAATCATGGCATTCGAAACAGATTTTCTCGATTTTTTTTTCACGGGTACGAGTTACGCGGTTGCGGTTGACTTTTTCTTATTCGAAATCAGATTCTCCATAAAATGCACCTAATGGTTTCCTTTTAGCTTGAAATTTTTTTTTCTCGAAAATCCACAGTACCCTCCCTTGGAAAAATGACTCGGAAAAATCATGGCATTCGAAACAGATTTTTTCGATTTTTTTCTCACGGGTACGAGTTACGCGGTTGCGGTTGACTTTTTCTTATTCGAAATAAGATTCTCTATAAAATGCACCTAATGGTTTCCTTTTAGCTTGAAATTTTTTTTTCTCGAAAATCCACAGTACCCTCCCTTGGAAAAATGACTCGGAAAAATCATGGCATTCGAAAGAGATTTTTTCGATTTTTTTCTCACGGGTACGAGTTACGCGGTTGCGGTTGACTTTTTCTTATTCGAAATCAGATTCTCTATAAAATGCACCTAATGGTTTCCTTTTAGCTTGAAATTTTTTTTTCTCGAAAATCCACAGTACCCTCCCTTGGAAAAATGACTCGGAAAAATCATGGCATTCGAAACAGATTTTTTCGATTTTTTTCTCACGGGTACGAGTTACGCGGTTGCGGTTGACTTTTTCTTATTCGAAATCAGATTCTCTATAAAATGCACCTAATGGTTTCCTTTTAGCTTGAAATTTTTTTTTCTCGAAAATCCACAGTACCCTCCCTTGGAAAAATGAGTCGGAAAAATCATGGCATTCGAAACAGATTTTTTCGATTTTTTTCTCACGGGTACGAGTTACGCGGTTGCGGTTGACTTTTTCTTATTCGAAATAAGATTCTCTATAAAATGCACCTAATGGTTTCCTTTTAGCTTGAAATTTTTTTTTCTCGAAAATCCACAGTACCCTCCCTTGGAGAAATGAGTCGGAAAAATCATGGCATTCGAAACAGATTTTTTCGATTTTTTTCTCACGGGTACGAGTTACGCGGTTGCGGTTGACTTTTTCTTATTCTAAATCAGATTCTCTATAAAATGCACCTAATGGTTTCCTTTTAGCTTGAAATGTTTTTTTCTCGAAAATCCACAGTACCCTCCCTTATAAAAATGACTCCGAAAAATCATGGCATTCGAAACAGATTTTTTCGATTTTTTTCTCACGGGTACGAGTTACGCGGTTGCGGTTGACTTTTTCTTATTCGAAATCAGATTCTCTATAAAATGCACCTAATGGTTTCCTTTTAGCTTGAAATTATTTTTTCTCGAAAATCCACAGTACCCTCCCTTGGAAAAATGACTCGGAAAAATCATGGTATTCGAAACAGATTTTTTCGATTTTTTTCTCACGGGTACGAGTTACGCGGTTGCGGTTGACTTTTTCTTATTCGAAATCAAATTCTCTATAAAATGCACCTAATGGTTTCCTTTTAGCTTGAAATTATTTTTTCTCGAAAATCCACAGTACCCTCCCTTGGAAAAATGACTCGGAAAAATCATGGCATTCGAAACAGATTTTTTCGATTTTTTTCTCACGGGTA
The DNA here is from genome assembly GCF_987345545.1 of Pholcus phalangioides. Lineage (NCBI taxonomy): Eukaryota > Metazoa > Arthropoda > Arachnida > Araneae > Pholcidae > Pholcus > Pholcus phalangioides. Next base: position 15,840,120 of record NW_028301628.1, read on the forward strand.
CGAGTTACGCGGTTGCGGTTGACTTTTTCTTATTCGAAATCAGATTCTCTATAAAATGCACCTAATGGTTTCCTTTTAGCTTGAAATTATTTTTTCTCGAAAATCCACAGTACCCTCCCTTGGAAAAATGACTCGGAAAAATCATGGCATTCGAAACAGATTATTTCGATTTTTTTCTCACGGGTACGAGTTACGCGGTTGCGGTTGACTTTTTCTTATTCGAAATCAAATTCTCTATAAAATGCACCTAATTATTTCCTTTTAGCTTGAAATTTTTTTTTCTCGAAAATCCACAGTACCCTCCCTTGGAAAAATGACTCGGAAAAATCATGGCATTCGAAACAGATTTTTTCGATTTTTTTCTCACGGGTACGAGTTACGCGGTTGCGGTTGACTTTTTCTTATTCGAAATCAGATTCTCTATAAAATGCACCTAATGGTTTCCTTTTAGCTTGAAATTTTTTTTTCTCGAAAATCTACAGTACCCTCCCTTGGAAAAATGACTCGGAAAAATCATGGCATTCGAAACAGATTTTTTCGATTTTTTTCTCACGGGTACGAGTTACGCGGTTGCGGTTGACTTTTTCTTATTCGAAATAAGATTCTCTATAAAATGCACCTAATGGTTTCCTTTTAGCTTGAAATTTTTTTTTCTCGAAAATCCACAGTACCCTCCCTTGGAGAAATGAGTCGGAAAAATCATGGCATTCGAAACAGATTTTTTCGATTTTTTTCTCACGGGTACGAGTTACGCGGTTGCGGTTGACTTTTTCTTATTCGAAATCAGATTCTCTATAAAATGCACCTAATGGTTTCCTTTTAGCTTGAAATGTTTTTTTCTCGAAAATCCACAGTACCCTCCCTTGGAAAAATGACTCCGAAAAATCATGGCATTCGAAACAGATTTTTTCGATTTTTTTCTCACGGGTACGAGTTACGCGGTTGCGGTTGACTTTTTCTTATTCGAAATCAGATTCTCTATAAAATGCACCTAATGGTTTCCTTTTAGCTTGAAATGTTTTTTTCTCGAAAATCCACAGTACCCTCCGTTGGAAAAATGACTCGGAAAAATCATGGCATTCGAAACAGATTTTCTCGATTTTTTTCTCACGGGTACGAGTTACGCGGTTGCGGTTGACTTTTCCTTATTCGAAATCAGATTCTCTATAAAATGCACCTAATGGTTTCCTTTTAGCTTGAAATTTTTTTTTCTCGAAAATCCACAGTACCCTCCCTTGGAAAAATGAGTCCGAAAAATCATGGCATTCGAAACAGATTTTCTCGATTTTTTTCTCACGGGTACGAGTTACGCGGTTGCGGTTGACTTTTTCTTATTCGAAATCAGATTCTCTATAAAATGCACCTAATGGTTTCCTTTTAGCTTGAAATTTTTTTTCTCGAAAATCCACAGTACCCTCCCTTGGAAAAATGAGTCAGAAAAATCATGGCATTCGAAACAGATTTTCTCGATTTTTTTCTCACGGGTACGAGTTACGCGGTTGCGGTTGACTTTTTCTTATTCGAAATCAGATTCTCTATAAAATGCACCTAATGGTTTCCTTTTAGCTTGAAATTTTTTTTTCTCGAAAATCCACAGTACCCTCCCTTGGAAAAATGACTCGGAAAAATCATGGCATTCGAAAGAGATTTTTTCGATTTTTTTCTCACGGGTACGAGTTACGCGGTTGCGGTTGACTTTTTCTTATTCGAAATCAGATTCTCTATAAAATGCACCTAATGGTTTCCTTTTAGCTTGAAATTTTTTTTTCTCCAAAATCCACAGTACCCTCCCTTGGAAAAATGAGTCAGAAAAATCATGGCATTCGAAACAGATTTTTTCGATTTTTTTCTCACGGGTACGAGTTACGCGGTTGCGGTTGACTTTTTCTTATTCGAAATCAGATTCTCTATAAAATGCACCTAATGGTTTCCTTTTTGCTTGAAATTTTTTTTCTCGAAAATCCACAGTACCCTCCCTTGGAAAAATGACTCCGAAAAATCATGGCATTCGAAACAGATTTTCTCGATTTTTTTCTCACGGGTACGAGTTACGCGGTTGCGGTTGACTTTTTCTTATTCGAAATCAGATTCTCTATAAAATGCACCTAATGGTTTCCTTTTAGCTTGAAATTTTTTTTTCTCGAAAATCCACAGTACCCTCCCTTGGAAAAATGACTCGGAAAAATCATGGCATTCGAAACAGATTTTTTCGATTTTTTTCTCACGGGTACGAGTTACGCGGTTGCGGTTGACTTTTTCTTATTCGAAATCAGATTCTCTATAAAATGCACCTAATGGTTTCCTTTTAGCTTGAAATTTTTTTTTCTCGAAAATCCACAGTACCCTCCCTTGGAAAAATGACTCGGAAAAATCATGGCGTTCGAAACAGATTTTTTCGATTTTTTTCTCACGGGTACGAGTTACGCGGTTGCGGTTGACTTTTTCTTATTCGAAATCAGATTCTCTATAAAATGCACCTAATGGTTTCCTTTTAGCTTGAAATTTTTTTTTCTCGAAAATCCACAGTACCCTCCCTTGGAAAAATGAGTCGGAAAAATCATGGCATTCGAAACAGATTTTTTCGATTTTTTTCTCACGGGTACGAGTTACGCGGTTGCGGTTGACTTTTTCTTATTCGAAATAAGATTCTCTATAAAATGCACCTAATGGTTTCCTTTTAGCTTGAAATTTTTTTTTCTCGAAAATCCACAGTACCCTCCCTTGGAGAAATGAGTCGGAAAAATCATGGCATTCGAAACAGATTTTTTCGATTTTTTTCTCACGGGTACGAGTTACGCGGTTGCGGTTGACTTTTTCTTATTCTAAATCAGATTCTCTATAAAATGCACCTAATGGTTTCCTTTTAGCTTGAAATGTTTTTTTCTCGAAAATCCACAGTACCCTCCCTTATAAAAATGACTCCGAAATATCATGGCATTCGAAACAGATTTTTTCGATTTTTTTCTCACGGGTACGAGTTACGCGGTTGCGGTTGACTTTTTCTTATTCGAAATCAGATTCTCTATAAAATGCACCTAATGGTTTCCTTTTAGCTTGAAATTATTTTTTCTCGAAAATCCACAGTACCCTCCCTTGGAAAAATGACTCGGAAAAATCATGGTATTCGAAACAGATTTTTTCGATTTTTTTCTCACGGGTACGAGTTACGCGGTTGCGGTTGACTTTTTCTTATTCGAAATCAAATTCTCTATAAAATGCACCTAATGGTTTCCTTTTAGCTTGAAATTATTTTTTCTCGAAAATCCACAGTACCCTCCCTTGGAAAAATGACTCGGAAAAATCATGGCATTCGAAACAGATTTTTTCGATTTTTTTCTCACGGGTACGAGTTACGCGGTTGCGGTTGACTTTTTCTTATTCGAAATCAGATTCTCTATAAAATGCACCTAATGGTTTCCTTTTAGCTTGAAATTATTTTTTCTCGAAAATCCACAGTACCCTCCCTTGGAAAAATGACTCGGAAAAATCATGGCATTCGAAACAGATTATTTCGATTTTTTTCTCACGGGTACGAGTTACGCGGTTGCGGTTGACTTTTTCTTATTCGAAATCAAATTCTCTATAAAATGCACCTAATTATTTCCTTTTAGCTTGAAATTTTTTTTTCTCGAAAATCCACAGTACCCTCCCTTGGAAAAATGACTCGGAAAAATCATGGCATTCGAAACAGATTTTTTCGATTTTTTTCTCACGGGTACGAGTTACGCGGTTGCGGTTGACTTTTTCTTATTCGAAATCAGATTCTCTATAAAATGCACCTAATGGTTTCCTTTTAGCTTGAAATTTTTTTTTCTCGAAAATCTACAGTACCCTCCCTTGGAAAAATGACTCGGAAAAATCATTGCATTCGAAACAGATTTTTTCGATTTTTTTCTCACGGGTACGAGTTACGCGGTTGCGGTTGACTTTTTCTTATTCGAAATAAGATTCTCTATAAAATGCACCTAATGGTTTCCTTTTAGCTTGAAATTTTTTTTTCTCGAAAATCCACAGTACCCTCCCTTGGAGAAATGAGTCGGAAAAATCATGGCATTCGAAACAGATTTTTTCGATTTTTTTCTCACGGGTACGAGTTACGCGGTTGCGGTTGACTTTTTCTTATTCGAAATCAGATTCTCTATAAAATGCACCTAATGGTTTCCTTTTAGCTTGAAATTTTTTTTTCTCGAAAATCCACAGTACCCTCCCTTGGAAAAATGAGTCGGAAAAATCATGGCATTCGAAACAGATTTTTTCGATTTTTTTCTCACGGGTACGAGTTACGCGGTTGCGGTTGACTTTTTCTTATTCGAAATAAGATTCTCTATAAAATGCACCTAATGGTTTCCTTTTAGCTTGAAATTTTTTTTTCTCGAAAATCCACAGTACCCTCCCTTGGAGAAATGAGTCGGAAAAATCATGGCATTCGAAACAGATTTTTTCGATTTTTTTCTCACGGGTACGAGTTACGCGGTTGCGGTTGACTTTTTCTTATTCTAAATCAGATTCTCTATAAAATGCACCTAATGGTTTCCTTTTAGCTTGAAATGTTTTTTTCTCGAAAATCCACAGTACCCTCCCTTGGAAAAATGACTCCGAAAAATCATGGCATTCGAAACAGATTTTTTCGATTTTTTTCTCACGGGTACGAGTTACGCGGTTGCGGTTGACTTTTTCTTATTCGAAATCAGATTCTCTATAAAATGCACCTAATGGTTTCCTTTTAGCTTGAAATGTTTTTTTCTCGAAAATCCACAGTACCCTCCGTTGGAAAAATGACTCGGAAAAATCATGGCATTCGAAACAGATTTTCTCGATTTTTTTCTCACGGGTACGAGTTACGCGGTTGCGGTTGACTTTTCCTTATTCGAAATCAGATTCTCTATAAAATGCACCTAATGGTTTCCTTTTAGCTTGAAATTTTTTTTTCTCGAAAATCCACAGTACCCTCCCTTGGAAAAATGAGTCCGAAAAATCATGGCATTCGAAACAGATTTTCTCGATTTTTTTCTCACGGGTACGAGTTACGCGGTTGCGGTTGACTTTTTCTTATTCGAAATCAGATTCTCTATAAAATGCACCTAATGGTTTCCTTTTAGCTTGAAATTTTTTTTCTCGAAAATCCACAGTACCCTCCCTTGGAAAAATGAGTCAGAAAAATCATGGCATTCGAAACAGATTTTCTCGATTTTTTTCTCACGGGTACGAGTTACGCGGTTGCGGTTGACTTTTTCTTATTCGAAATCAGATTCTCTATAAAATGCACCTAATGGTTTCCTTTTAGCTTGAAATTTTTTTTTCTCGAAAATCCACAGTACCCTCCCTTGGAAAAATGACTCGGAAAAATCATGGCATTCGAAAGAGATTTTTTCGATTTTTTTCTCACGGGTACGAGTTACGCGGTTGCGGTTGACTTTTTCTTATTCGAAATCAGATTCTCTATAAAATGCACCTAATGGTTTCCTTTTAGCTTGAAATTTTTTTTTCTCCAAAATCCACAGTACCCTCCCTTGGAAAAATGAGTCAGAAAAATCATGGCATTCGAAACAGATTTTTTCGATTTTTTTCTCACGGGTACGAGTTACGCGGTTGCGGTTGACTTTTTCTTATTCGAAATCAGATTCTCTATAAAATGCACCTAATGGTTTCCTTTTTGCTTGAAATTTTTTTTCTCGAAAATCCACAGTACCCTCCCTTGGAAAAATGACTCCGAAAAATCATGGCATTCGAAACAGATTTTCTCGATTTTTTTCTCACGGGTACGAGTTACGCGGTTGCGGTTGACTTTTTCTTATTCGAAATCAGATTCTCTATAAAATGCACCTAATGGTTTCCTTTTAGCTTGAAATTTTTTTTTCTCGAAAATCCACAGTACCCTCCCTTGGAAAAATGACTCGGAAAAATCATGGCATTCGAAACAGATTTTTTCGATTTTTTTCTCACGGGTACGAGTTACGCGGTTGCGGTTGACTTTTTCTTATTCGAAATCAGATTCTCTATAAAATGCACCTAATGGTTTCCTTTTAGCTTGAAAATTTTTTTCTCGAAAATCCACAGTACCCTCCCTTGGAAAAATGAGTCCGAAAAATCATGGCATTCGAAACAGATTTTCTCGATTTTTTTCTCACGGGTACGAGTTACGCGGTTGCGGTTGACTTTTTCTTATTCGAAATCAGATTCTCTATAAAATGCACCTAATGGTTTCCTTTTAGCTTGAAATTTTTTTTTCTCGAAAATCCACAGTACCCTCCCTTGGAAAAATGAGTCCGAAAAATCATGGCATTCGAAACAGATTTTCTCGATTTTTTTCTCACGGGTACGAGTTACGCGGTTGCGGTTGACTTTTTCTTATTCGAAATCAGATTCTCTATAAAATGCACCTAATGGTTTCCTTTTAGCTTGAAATTTTTTTTCTCGAAAATCCACAGTACCCTCCCTTGGAAAAATGAGTCAGAAAAATCATGGCATTCGAAACAGATTTTCTCGATTTTTTCTCACGGGTACGAGTTACGCGGTTGCGGTTGACTTTTTCTTATTCGAAATCAGATTCTCTATAAAATGCACCTAATGGTTTCCTTTTAGCTTGAAATTTTTTTTTCTCGAAAATCCACAGTACCCTCCCTTGGAAAAATGACTCGGAAAAATCATGGCATTCGAAAGAGATTTTTTCGATTTTTTTCTCACGGGTACGAGTTACGCGGTTGCGGTTGACTTTTTCTTATTCGAAATCAGATTCTCTATAAAATGCACCTAATGGTTTCCTTTTAGCTTGAAATTTTTTTTTCTCGAAAATCCACAGTACCCTCCCTTGGAAAAATGAGTCGGAAAAATCATGGCATTCGAAACAGATTTTTTCGATTTTTTTCTCACGGGTACGAGTTACGCGGTTGCGGTTGACTTTTTCTTATTCGAAATAAGATTCTCTATAAAATGCACCTAATGGTTTCCTTTTAGCTTGAAATTTTTTTTTCTCGAAAATCCACAGTACCCTCCCTTGGAGAAATGAGTCGGAAAAATCATGGCATTCGAAACAGATTTTTTCGATTTTTTTCTCACGGGTACGAGTTACGCGGTTGCGGTTGACTTTTTCTTATTCGAAATCAGATTCTCTATAAAATGCACCTAATGGTTTCCTTTTAGCTTGAAATTTTTTTTTCTCGAAAATCCACAGTACCCTCCTTTGGAAAAATGAGTCCGAAAAATCATGGCATTCGAAACAGATTTTCTCGATTTTTTTCTCACGGGTACGAGTTACGCGGTTGCGGTTGACTTTTTCTTATTCGAAATCAGATTCTCTATAAAATGCACCTAATGGTTTCCTTTTAGCTTGAAATTTTTTTTCTCGAAAATCCACAGTACCCTCCCTTGGAAAAATGAGTCAGAAAAATCATGGCATTCGAAACAGATTTTCTCGATTTTTTTCTCACGGGTACGAGTTACGCGGTTGCGGTTGACTTTTTCTTATTCGAAATCAGATTCTCTATAAAATGCACCTAATGGTTTCCTTTTAGCTTGAAATTATTTTTTCTCGAAAATCCACAGTACCCTCCCTTGGAAAAATGACTCGGAAAAATCATGGCATTCGAAACAGATTTTTTCGATTTTTTTCTCACGGGTACGAGTTACGCGGTTGCGGTTGACTTTTTCTTATTCGAAATCAGATTCTCTATAAAATGCACCTAATGGTTTCCTTTTAGCTTGAAATTTTTTTTTCTCGAAAATCCACAGTACCCTCCCTTGGAAAAATGAGTCGGAAAAATCATGGCATTCGAAACAGATTTTTTCGATTTTTTTCTCACGGGTACGAGTTACGCGGTTGCGGTTGACTTTTTCTTATTCGAAATAAGATTCTCTATAAAATGCACCTAATGGTTTCCTTTTAGCTTGAAATTTTTTTTTCTCGAAAATCCACAGTACCCTCCCTTGGAGAAATGAGTCGGAAAAATCATGGCATTCGAAACAGATTTTTTCGATTTTTTTCTCACGGGTACGAGTTACGCGGTTGCGGTTGACTTTTTCTTATTCGAAATCAGATTCTCTATAAAATGCACCTAATGGTTTCCTTTTAGCTTGAAATTTTTTTTTCTCGAAAATCCACAGTACCCTCCTTTGGAAAAATGAGTCCGAAATATCATGGCATTCGAAACAGATTTTCTCGATTTTTTTCTCACGGGTACGAGTTACGCGGTTGCGGTTGACTTTTTCTTATTCGAAATCAGATTCTCTATAAAATGCACCTAATGGTTTCCTTTTAGCTTGAAATTTTTTTTCTCGAAAATCCACAGTACCCTCCCTTGGAAAAATGAGTCAGAAAAATCATGGCATTCGAAACAGATTTTCTCGATTTTTTTCTCACGGGTACGAGTTACGCGGTTGCGGTTGACTTTTTCTTATTCGAAATCAGATTCTCTATAAAATGCACCTAATGGTTTCCTTTTAGCTTGAAATTTTTTTTTCTCGAAAATCCACAGTACCCTCCCTTGGAAAAATGACTCGGAAAAATCATGGCATTCGAAAGAGATTTTTTCGATTTTTTTCTCACGGGTACGAGTTACGCGGTTGCGGTTGACTTTTTCTTATTCGAAATCAGATTCTCTATAAAATGCACCTAATGGTTTCCTTTTAGCTTGAAATTTTTTTTTCTCGAAAATCCACAGTACCCTCCCTTGGAAAAATGAGTCAGAAAAATCATGGCATTCGAAACAGATTTTCTCGATTTTTTTCTCACGGGTACGAGTTACGCGGTTGCGGTTGACTTTTTCTTATTCGAAATCAGATTCTCTATAAAATGCACCTAATGGTTTCCTTTTAGCTTGAAATTTTTTTTCTCGAAAATCCACAGTACCCTCCCTTGGAAAAATGAGTCCGAAAAATCATGGCATTCGAAACAGATTTTTTCGATTTTTTTCTCACGGGTACGAGTTACGCGGTTGCGGTTGACTTTTTCTTATTCGAAATCAGATTCTCTATAAAATGCACCTAATGGTTTCCTTTTAGCTTGAAATTTTTTTTTCTCGAAAATCCACAGTACCCTCCCTTGGAAAAATGAGTCCGAAAAATCATGGCATTCGAAACAGATTTTCTCGATTTTTTTCTCACGGGTACGAGTTACGCGGTTGCGGTTGACTTTTTCTTATTCGAAATCAGATTCTCTATAAAATGCACCTAATGGTTTCCTTTTAGCTTGAAATTTTTTTTCTCGAAAATCCACAGTACCCTCCCTTGGAAAAATGAGTCAGAAAAATCATGGCATTCGAAACAGATTTTCTCGATTTTTTTCTCACGGGTACGAGTTACGCGGTTGCGGTTGACTTTTTCTTATTCGAAATCAGATTCTCTATAAAATGCACCTAATGGTTTCCTTTTAGCTTGAAATTTTTTTTTCTCGAAAATCCACAGTACCCTCCCTTGGAAAAATGACTCGGAAAAATCATGGCATTCGAAACAGATTTTTTCGATTTTTTTCTCACGGGTACGAGTTACGCGGTTGCGGTTGACTTTTTCTTATTCGAAATCAGATTCTCTATAAAATGCACCTAATGGTTTCCTTTTAGCTTGAAATTTTTTTTTCTCGAAAATCCACAGTACCCTCCCTTGGAAAAATGAGTCGGAAAAATCATGGCATTCGAAACAGATTTTTTCGATTTTTTTCTCACGGGTACGAGTTACGCGGTTGCGGTTGACTTTTTCTTATTCGAAATAAGATTCTCTATAAAATGCACCTAATGGTTTCCTTTTAGCTTGAAATTTTTTTTTCTCGAAAATCCACAGTACCCTCCCTTGGAGAAATGAGTCGGAAAAATCATGGCATTCGAAACAGATTTTTTCGATTTTTTTCTCACGGGTACGAGTTACGCGGTTGCGGTTGACTTTTTCTTATTCGAAATCAGATTCTCTATAAAATGCACCTAATGGTTTCCTTTTAGCTTGAAATGTTTTTTTCTCGAAAATCCACAGTACCCTCCCTTGGAAAAATGACTCCGAAAAATCATGGCATTCGAAACAGATTTTTTCGATTTTTTTCTCACGGGTACGAGTTACGCGGTTGCGGTTGACTTTTTCTTATTCGAAATCAGATTCTCTATAAAATGCACCTAATGGTTTCCTTTTAGCTTGAAATGTTTTTTTCTCGAAAATCCACAGTACCCTCCCTTGGAAAAATGACTCCGAAAAATCATGGCATTCGAAACAGATTTTTTCGATTTTTTTCTCACGGGTACGAGTTACGCGGTTGCGGTTGACTTTTTCTTATTCGAAATCAGATTCTCTATAAAATGCACCTAATGGTTTCCTTTTAGCTTGAAATGTTTTTTTCTCGAAAATCCACAGTACCCTCCGTTGGAAAAATGACTCGGAAAAATCATGGCATTCGAAACAGATTTTCTCGATTTTTTTCTCACGGGTACGAGTTACGCGGTTGCGGTTGACTTTTCCTTATTCGAAATCAGATTCTCTATAAAATGCACCTAATGGTTTCCTTTTAGCTTGAAATTTTTTTTTCTCGAAAATCCACAGTACCCTCCCTTGGAAAAATGAGTCCGAAAAATCATGGCATTCGAAACAGATTTTCTCGATTTTTTTCTCACGGGTACGAGTTACGCGGTTGCGGTTGACTTTTTCTTATTCGAAATCAGATTCTCTATAAAATGCACCTAATGGTTTCCTTTTAGCTTGAAATTTTTTTTCTCGAAAATCCACAGTACCCTCCCTTGGAAAAATGAGTCAGAAAAATCATGGCATTCGAAACAGATTTTCTCGATTTTTTTCTCACGGGTACGAGTTACGCGGTTGCGGTTGACTTTTTCTTATTCGAAATCAGATTCTCTATAAAATGCACCTAATGGTTTCCTTTTAGCTTGAAATTTTTTTTTCTCGAAAATCCACAGTACCCTCCCTTGGAAAAATGACTCGGAAAAATCATGGCATTCGAAAGAGATTTTTTCGATTTTTTTCTCACGGGTACGAGTTACGCGGTTGCGGTTGACTTTTTCTTATTCGAAATCAGATTCTCTATAAAATGCACCTAATGGTTTCCTTTTAGCTTGAAATTTTTTTTTCTCGAAAATCCACAGTACCCTCCCTTGGAAAAATGAGTCGGAAAAATCATGGCATTCGAAACAGATTTTTTCGATTTTTTTCTCACGGGTACGAGTTACGCGGTTGCGGTTGACTTTTTCTTATTCGAAATCAGATTCTCTATAAAATGCACCTAATGGTTTCCTTTTAGCTTGAAAATTTTTTTCTCGAAAATCCACAGTACCCTCCCTTGGAAAAATGAGTCCGAAAAATCATGGCATTCGAAACAGATTTTCTCGATTTTTTTCTCACGGGTACGAGTTACGCGGTTGCGGTTGACTTTTTCTTATTCGAAATCAGATTCTCTATAAAATGCACCTAATGGTTTCCTTTTAGCTTGAAATGTTTTTTTCTCGAAAATCCACAGTACCCTCCCTTGGAAAAATGACTCCGAAAAATCATGGCATTCGAAACAGATTTTTTCGATTTTTTTCTCACGGGTACGAGTTACGCGGTTGCGGTTGACTTTTTCTTATTCGAAATCAGATTCTCTATAAAATGCACCTAATGGTTTCCTTTTAGCTTGAAATGTTTTTTTCTCGAAAATCCACAGTACCCTCCCTTGGAAAAATGACTCCGAAAAATCATGGCATTCGAAACAGATTTTTTCGATTTTTTTCTCACGGGTACGAGTTACGCGGTTGCGGTTGACTTTTTCTTATTCGAAATCAGATTCTCTATAAAATGCACCTAATGGTTTCCTTTTAGCTTGAAATTTTTTTTCTCGAAAATCCACAGTACCCTCCCTTGGAAAAATGAGTCAGAAAAATCATGGCATTCGAAACAGATTTTCTCGATTTTTTTCTCACGGGTACGAGTTACGCGGTTGCGGTTGACTTTTTCTTATTCGAAATCAGATTCTCTATAAAATGCACCTAATGGTTTCCTTTTAGCTTGAAATTTTTTTTTCTCGAAAATCCACAGTACCCTCCCTTGGAAAAATGAGTCCGAAAAATCATGGCATTCGAAACAGATTTTCTCGATTTTTTTCTCACGGGTACGAGTTACGCGGTTGCGGTTGACTTTTTCTTATTCGAAATCAGATTCTCTATAAAATGCACCTAATGGTTTCCTTTTAGCTTGAAATTTTTTTTCTCGAAAATCCACAGTACCCTCCCTTGGAAAAATGAGTCAGAAAAATCATGGCATTCGAAACAGATTTTCTCGATTTTTTTCTCACGGGTACGAGTTACGCGGTTGCGGTTGACTTTTTCTTATTCGAAATCAGATTCTCTATAAAATGCACCTAATGGTTTCCTTTTAGCTTGAAATTTTTTTTTCTCGAAAATCCACAGTACCCTCCCTTGGAAAAATGACTCGGAAAAATCATGGCATTCGAAAGAGATTTTTTCGATTTTTTTCTCACGGGTACGAGTTACGCGGTTGCGGTTGACTTTTTCTTATTCGAAATCAGATTCTCTATAAAATGCACCTAATGGTTTCCTTTTAGCTTGAAATTTTTTTTTCTCGAAAATCCACAGTACCCTCCCTTGGAAAAATGAGTCGGAAAAATCATGGCATTCGAAACAGATTTTTTCGATTTTTTTCTCACGGGTACGAGTTACGCGGTTGCGGTTGACTTTTTCTTATTCGAAATAAGATTCTCTATAAAATGCACCTAATGGTTTCCTTTTAGCTTGAAATTTTTTTTTCTCGAAAATCCACAGTACCCTCCCTTGGAGAAATGAGTCGGAAAAATCATGGCATTCGAAACAGATTTTTTCGATTTTTTTCTCACGGGTACGAGTTACGCGGTTGCGGTTGACTTTTTCTTATTCGAAATCAGATTCTCTATAAAATGCACCTAATGGTTTCCTTTTAGCTTGAAATGTTTTTTTCTCGAAAATCCACAGTACCCTCCCTTGGAAAAATGACTCCGAAAAATCATGGCATTCGAAACAGATTTTTTCGATTTTTTTCTCACGGGTACGAGTTACGCGGTTGCGGTTGACTTTTTCTTATTCGAAATCAGATTCTCTATAAAATGCACCTAATGGTTTCCTTTTAGCTTGAAATGTTTTTTTCTCGAAAATCCACAGTACCCTCCCTTGGAAAAATGACTCCGAAAAATCATGGCATTCGAAACAGATTTTTTCGATTTTTTTCTCACGGGTACGAGTTACGCGGTTGCGGTTGACTTTTTCTTATTCGAAATCAGATTCTCTATAAAATGCACCTAATGGTTTCCTTTTAGCTTGAAATGTTTTTTTCTCGAAAATCCACAGTACCCTCCGTTGGAAAAATGACTCGGAAAAATCATGGCATTCGAAACAGATTTTCTCGATTTTTTTCTCACGGGTACGAGTTACGCGGTTGCGGTTGACTTTTCCTTATTCGAAATCAGATTCTCTATAAAATGCACCTAATGGTTTCCTTTTAGCTTGAAATTTTTTTTTCTCGAAAATCCACAGTACCCTCCCTTGGAAAAATGAGTCCGAAAAATCATGGCATTCGAAACAGATTTTCTCGATTTTTTTCTCACGGGTACGAGTTACGCGGTTGCGGTTGACTTTTTCTTATTCGAAATCAGATTCTCTATAAAATGCACCTAATGGTTTCCTTTTAGCTTGAAATTTTTTTTCTCGAAAATCCACAGTACCCTCCCTTGGAAAAATGAGTCAGAAAAATCATGGCATTCGAAACAGATTTTCTCGATTTTTTTCTCACGGGTACGAGTTACGCGGTTGCGGTTGACTTTTTCTTATTCGAAATCAGATTCTCTATAAAATGCACCTAATGGTTTCCTTTTAGCTTGAAATTTTTTTTTCTCGAAAATCCACAGTACCCTCCCTTGGAAAAATGACTCGGAAAAATCATGGCATTCGAAAGAGATTTTTTCGATTTTTTTCTCACGGGTACGAGTTACGCGGTTGCGGTTGACTTTTTCTTATTCGAAATCAGATTCTCTATAAAATGCACCTAATGGTTTCCTTTTAGCTTGAAATTTTTTTTTCTCGAAAATCCACAGTACCCTCCCTTGGAAAAATGAGTCGGAAAAATCATGGCATTCGAAACAGATTTTTTCGATTTTTTTCTCACGGGTACGAGTTACGCGGTTGCGGTTGACTTTTTCTTATTCGAAATCAGATTCTCTATAAAATGCACCTAATGGTTTCCTTTTAGCTTGAAAATTTTTTTCTCGAAAATCCACAGTACCCTCCCTTGGAAAAATGAGTCCGAAAAATCATGGCATTCGAAACAGATTTTCTCGATTTTTTTCTCACGGGTACGAGTTACGCGGTTGCGGTTGACTTTTTCTTATTCGAAATCAGATTCTCTATAAAATGCACCTAATGGTTTCCTTTTAGCTTGAAATTTTTTTTTCTCGAAAATCCACAGTACCCTCCCTTGGAAAAATGAGTCCGAAAAATCATGGCATTCGAAACAGATTTTCTCGATTTTTTTCTCACGGGTACGAGTTACGCGGTTGCGGTTGACTTTTTCTTATTCGAAATCAGATTCTCTATAAAATGCACCTAATGGTTTCCTTTTAGCTTGAAATTTTTTTTCTCGAAAATCCACAGTACCCTCCCTTGGAAAAATGAGTCAGAAAAATCATGGCATTCGAAACAGATTTTCTCGATTTTTTTCTCACGGGTACGAGTTACGCGGTTGCGGTTGACTTTTTCTTATTCGAAATCAGATTCTCTATAAAATGCACCTAATGGTTTCCTTTTAGCTTGAAATTTTTTTTTCTCGAAAATCCACAGTACCCTCCCTTGGAAAAATGACTCGGAAAAATCATGGCATTCGAAAGAGATTTTTTCGATTTTTTTCTCACGGGTACGAGTTACGCGGTTGCGGTTGACTTTTTCTTATTCGAAATCAGATTCTCTATAAAATGCACCTAATGGTTTCCTTTTAGCTTGAAATTTTTTTTTCTCGAAAATCCACAGTACCCTCCCTTGGAAAAATGAGTCAGAAAAATCATGGCATTCGAAACAGATTTTTTCGATTTTTTTCTCACGGGTACGAGTTACGCGGTTGCGGTTGACTTTTTCTTATTCGAAATCAGATTCTCTATAAAATGCACCTAATGGTTTCCTTTTAGCTTGAAATTTTTTTTCTCGAAAATCCACAGTACCCTCCCTTGGAAAAATGACTCCGAAAAATCATGGCATTCGAAACAGATTTTCTCGATTTTTTTCTCACGGGTACGAGTTACGCGGTTGCGGTTGACTTTTTCTTATTCGAAATCAGATTCTCTATAAAATGCACCTAATGGTTTCCTTTTAGCTTGAAATTTTTTTTTCTCGAAAATCCACAGTACCCTCCCTTGGAAAAATGAGTCGGAAAAATCATGGCATTCGAAACAGATTTTTTCGATTTTTTTCTCACGGGTACGAGTTACGCGGTTGCGGTTGACTTTTTCTTATTCGAAATCAGATTCTCTATAAAATGCACCTAATGGTTTCCTTTTAGCTTGAAAATTTTTTTCTCGAAAATCCACAGTACCCTCCCTTGGAAAAATGAGTCCGAAAAATCATGGCATTCGAAACAGATTTTCTCGATTTTTTTCTCACGGGTACGAGTTACGCGGTTGCGGTTGACTTTTTCTTATTCGAAATCAGATTCTCTATAAAATGCACCTAATGGTTTCCTTTTAGCTTGAAATTTTTTTTTCTCGAAAATCCACAGTACCCTCCCTTGGAAAAATGAGTCCGAAAAATCATGGCATTCGAAACAGATTTTCTCGATTTTTTTCCCACGGGTACGAGTTACGCGGTTGCGGTTGACTTTTTCTTATTCGAAATCAGATTCTCTATAAAATGCACCTAATGGTTTCCTTTTAGCTTGAAATTTTTTTTCTCGAAAATCCACAGTACCCTCCCTTGGAAAAATGAGTCAGAAAAATCATGGCATTCGAAACAGATTTTCTCGATTTTTTTCTCACGGGTACGAGTTACGCGGTTGCGGTTGACTTTTTCTTATTCGAAATCAGATTCTCTATAAAATGCACCTAATGGTTTCCTTTTAGCTTGAAATTTTTTTTTCTCGAAAATCCACAGTACCCTCCCTTGGAAAAATGACTCGGAAAAATCATGGCATTCGAAAGAGATTTTTTCGATTTTTTTCTCACGGGTACGAGTTACGCGGTTGCGGTTGACTTTTTCTTATTCGAAATCAGATTCTCTATAAAATGCACCTAATGGTTTCCTTTTAGCTTGAAATTTTTTTTTCTCGAAAATCCACAGTACCCTCCCTTGGAAAAATGAGTCAGAAAAATCATGGCATTCGAAACAGATTTTTTCGATTTTTTTCTCACGGGTACGAGTTACGCGGTTGCGGTTGACTTTTTATTATTCGAAATCAGATTCTCTATAAAATGCACCTAATGGTTTCCTTTTAGCTTGAAATTTTTTTTCTCGAAAATCCACAGTACCCTCCCTTGGAAAAATGACTCCGAAAAATCATGGCATTCGAAACAGATTTTCTCGATTTTTTTCTCACGGGTACGAGTTACGCGGTTGCGGTTGACTTTTTCTTATTCGAAATCAGATTCTCTATAAAATGCACCTAATGGTTTCCTTTTAGCTTGAAATTTTTTTTTCTCGAAAATCCACAGTACCCTCCCTTGGAAAAATGACTCGGAAAAATCATGGCATTCGAAACAGATTTTTTCGATTTTTTTCTCACGGGTACGAGTTACGCGGTTGCGGTTGACTTTTTCTTATTCGAAATCAGATTCTCTATAAAATGCACCTAATGGTTTCCTTTTAGCTTGAAAATTTTTTTCTCGAAAATCCACAGTACCCTCCCTTGGAAAAATGAGTCCGAAAAATCATGGCATTCGAAACAGATTTTCTCGATTTTTTTCTCACGGGTACGAGTTACGCGGTTGCGGTTGACTTTTTCTTATTCGAAATCAGATTCTCTATAAAATGCACCTAATGGTTTCCTTTTAGCTTGAAATTTTTTTTTCTCGAAAATCCACAGTACCCTCCCTTGGAAAAATGAGTCCGAAAAATCATGGCATTCGAAACAGATTTTCTCGATTTTTTTCTCACGGGTACGAGTTACGCGGTTGCGGTTGACTTTTTCTTATTCGAAATCAGATTCTCTATAAAATGCACCTAATGGTTTCCTTTTAGCTTGAAATTTTTTTTCTCGAAAATCCACAGTACCCTCCCTTGGAAAAATGAGTCAGAAAAATCATGGCATTCGAAACAGATTTTCTCGATTTTTTTCTCACGGGTACGAGTTACGCGGTTGCGGTTGACTTTTTCTTATTCGAAATCAGATTCTCTATAAAATGCACCTAATGGTTTCCTTTTAGCTTGAAATTTTTTTTTCTCGAAAATCCACAGTACCCTCCCTTGGAAAAATGACTCGGAAAAATCATGGCATTCGAAAGAGATTTTTTCGATTTTTTTCTCACGGGTACGAGTTACGCGGTTGCGGTTGACTTTTTCTTATTCGAAATCAGATTCTCTATAAAATGCACCTAATGGTTTCCTTTTAGCTTGAAATTTTTTTTTCTCGAAAATCCACAGTACCCTCCCTTGGAAAAATGAGTCAGAAAAATCATGGCATTCGAAACAGATTTTTTCGATTTTTTTCTCACGGGTACGAGTTACGCGGTTGCGGTTGACTTTTTCTTATTCGAAATCAGATTCTCTATAAAATGCACCTAATGGTTTCCTTTTAGCTTGAAATTTTTTTTCTCGAAAATCCACAGTACCCTCCCTTGGAAAAATGACTCCGAAAAATCATGGCATTCGAAACAGATTTTCTCGATTTTTTTCTCACGGGTACGAGTTACGCGGTTGCGGTTGACTTTTTCTTATTCGAAATCAGATTCTCTATAAAATGCACCTAATGGTTTCCTTTTAGCTTGAAATTTTTTTTTCTCGAAAATCCACAGTACCCTCCCTTGGAAAAATGACTCGGAAAAATCATGGCATTCGAAACAGATTTTTTCGATTTTTTTCTCACGGGTACGAGTTACGCGGTTGCGGTTGACTTTTTCTTATTCGAAATCAGATTCTCTATAAAATGCACCTAATGGTTTCCTTTTAGCTTGAAAATTTTTTTCTCGAAAATCCACAGTACCCTCCCTTGGAAAAATGAGTCCGAAAAATCATGGCATTCGAAACAGATTTTCTCGATTTTTTTCTCACGGGTACGAGTTACGCGGTTGCGGTTGACTTTTTCTTATTCGAAATCAGATTCTCTATAAAATGCACCTAATGGTTTCCTTTTAGCTTGAAATTTTTTTTTCTCGAAAATCCACAGTACCCTCCCTTGGAAAAATGAGTCCGAAAAATCATGGCATTCGAAACAGATTTTCTCGATTTTTTTCTCACGGGTACGAGTTACGCGGTTGCGGTTGACTTTTTCTTATTCGAAATCAGATTCTCTATAAAATGCACCTAATGGTTTCCTTTTAGCTTGAAATTTTTTTTCTCGAAAATCCACAGTACCCTCCCTTGGAAAAATGAGTCAGAAAAATCATGGCATTCGAAACAGATTTTCTCGATTTTTTTCTCACGGGTACGAGTTACGCGGTTGCGGTTGACTTTTTTTTATTCGAAATCAGATTCTCTATAAAATGCACCTAATGGTTTCCTTTTAGCTTGAAATTTTTTTTTCTCGAAAATCCACAGTACCCTCCCTTGGAAAAATGACTCGGAAAAATCATGGCATTCGAAAGAGATTTTTTCGATTTTTTTCTCACGGGTACGAGTTACGCGGTTGCGGTTGACTTTTTCTTATTCGAAATCAGATTCTCTATAAAATGCACCTAATGGTTTCCTTTTAGCTTGAAAATTTTTTTCTCGAAAATCCACAGTACCCTCCCTTGGAAAAATGAGTCCGAAAAATCATGGCATTCGAAACAGATTTTCTCGATTTTTTTCTCACGGGTACGAGTTACGCGGTTGCGGTTGACTTTTTCTTATTCGAAATCAGATTCTCTATAAAATGCACCTAATGGTTTCCTTTTAGCTTGAAATTTTTTTTTCTCGAAAATCCACAGTACCCTCCCTTGGAAAAATGAGTCCGAAAAATCATGGCATTCGAAACAGATTTTCTCGATTTTTTTCTCACGGGTACGAGTTACGCGGTTGCGGTTGACTTTTTCTTATTCGAAATCAGATTCTCTATAAAATGCACCTAATGGTTTCCTTTTAGCTTGAAATTTTTTTTCTCGAAAATCCACAGTACCCTCCCTTGGAAAAATGAGTCAGAAAAATCATGGCATTCGAAACAGATTTTCTCGATTTTTTTCTCACGGGTACGAGTTACGCGGTTGCGGTTGACTTTTTCTTATTCGAAATCAGATTCTCTATAAAATGCACCTAATGGTTTCCTTTTAGCTTGAAATTTTTTTTTCTCGAAAATCCACAGTACCCTCCCTTGGAAAAATGACTCGGAAAAATCATGGCATTCGAAAGAGATTTTTTCGATTTTTTTCTCACGGGTACGAGTTACGCGGTTGCGGTTGACTTTTTCTTATTCGAAATCAGATTCTCTATAAAATGCACCTAATGGTTTCCTTTTAGCTTGAAATTTTTTTTTCTCGAAAATCCACAGTACCCTCCCTTGGAAAAATGAGTCAGAAAAATCATGGCATTCGAAACAGATTTTTTCGATTTTTTTCTCACGGGTACGAGTTACGCGGTTGCGGTTGACTTTTTCTTATTCGAAATCAGATTCTCTATAAAATGCACCTAATGGTTTCCTTTTAGCTTGAAATTTTTTTTCTCGAAAATCCACAGTACCCTCCCTTGGAAAAATGACTCCGAAAAATCATGGCATTCGAAACAGATTTTCTCGATTTTTTTCTCACGGGTACGAGTTACGCGGTTGCGGTTGACTTTTTCTTATTCGAAATCAGATTCTCTATAAAATGCACCTAATGGTTTCCTTTTAGCTTGAAATTTTTTTTTCTCGAAAATCCACAGTACCCTCCCTTGGAAAAATGACTCGGAAAAATCATGGCATTCGAAACAGATTTTTTCGATTTTTTTCTCACGGGTACGAGTTACGCGGTTGCGGTTGACTTTTTCTTATTCGAAATCAGATTCTCTATAAAATGCACCTAATGGTTTCCTTTTAGCTTGAAAATTTTTTTCTCGAAAATCCACAGTACCCTCCCTTGGAAAAATGAGTCCGAAAAATCATGGCATTCGAAACAGATTTTCTCGATTTTTTTCTCACGGGTACGAGTTACGCGGTTGCGGTTGACTTTTTCTTATTCGAAATCAGATTCTCTATAAAATGCACCTAATGGTTTCCTTTTAGCTTGAAATTTTTTTTTCTCGAAAATCCACAGTACCCTCCCTTGGAAAAATGAGTCCGAAAAATCATGGCATTCGAAACAGATTTTCTCGATTTTTTTCTCACGGGTACGAGTTACGCGGTTGCGGTTGACTTTTTCTTATTCGAAATCAGATTCTCTATAAAATGCACCTAATGGTTTCCTTTTAGCTTGAAATTTTTTTTCTCGAAAATCCACAGTACCCTCCCTTGGAAAAATGAGTCAGAAAAATCATGGCATTCGAAACAGATTTTTTCGATTTTTTTCTCACGGGTACGAGTTACGCGGTTGCGGTTGACTTTTTCTTATTCGAAATCAGATTCTCTATAAAATGCACCTAATGGTTTCCTTTTAGCTTGAAATTTTTTTTCTCGAAAATCCACAGTACCCTCCCTTGGAAAAATGACTCCGAAAAATCATGGCATTCGAAACAGATTTTCTCGATTTTTTTCTCACGGGTACGAGTTACGCGGTTGCGGTTGACTTTTTCTTATTCGAAATCAGATTCTCTATAAAATGCACCTAATGGTTTCCTTTTAGCTTGAAATTTTTTTTTCTCGAAAATCCACAGTACCCTCCCTTGGAAAAATGACTCGGAAAAATCATGGCATTCGAAACAGATTTTTTCGATTTTTTTCTCACGGGTACGAGTTACGCGGTTGCGGTTGACTTTTTCTTATTCGAAATCAGATTCTCTATAAAATGCACCTAATGGTTTCCTTTTAGCTTGAAAATTTTTTTCTCGAAAATCCACAGTACCCTCCCTTGGAAAAATGAGTCCGAAAAATCATGGCATTCGAAACAGATTTTCTCGATTTTTTTCTCACGGGTACGAGTTACGCGGTTGCGGTTGACTTTTTCTTATTCGAAATCAGATTCTCTATAAAATGCACCTAATGGTTTCCTTTTAGCTTGAAATTTTTTTTTCTCGAAAATCCACAGTACCCTCCCTTGGAAAAATGAGTCCGAAAAATCATGGCATTCGAAACAGATTTTCTCGATTTTTTTCTCACGGGTACGAGTTACGCGGTTGCGGTTGACTTTTTCTTATTCGAAATCAGATTCTCTATAAAATGCACCTAATGGTTTCCTTTTAGCTTGAAATTTTTTTTCTCGAAAATCCACAGTACCCTCCCTTGGAAAAATGAGTCAGAAAAATCATGGCATTCGAAACAGATTTTCTCGATTTTTTTCTCACGGGTACGAGTTACGCGGTTGCGGTTGACTTTTTTTTATTCGAAATCAGATTCTCTATAAAATGCACCTAATGGTTTCCTTTTAGCTTGAAATTTTTTTTTCTCGAAAATCCACAGTACCCTCCCTTGGAAAAATGACTCGGAAAAATCATGGCATTCGAAAGAGATTTTTTCGATTTTTTTCTCACGGGTACGAGTTACGCGGTTGCGGTTGACTTTTTCTTATTCGAAATCAGATTCTCTATAAAATGCACCTAATGGTTTCCTTTTAGCTTGAAAATTTTTTTCTCGAAAATCCACAGTACCCTCCCTTGGAAAAATGAGTCCGAAAAATCATGGCATTCGAAACAGATTTTCTCGATTTTTTTCTCACGGGTACGAGTTACGCGGTTGCGGTTGACTTTTTCTTATTCGAAATCAGATTCTCTATAAAATGCACCTAATGGTTTCCTTTTAGCTTGAAATTTTTTTTTCTCGAAAATCCACAGTACCCTCCCTTGGAAAAATGAGTCCGAAAAATCATGGCATTCGAAACAGATTTTCTCGATTTTTTTCTCACGGGTACGAGTTACGCGGTTGCGGTTGACTTTTTCTTATTCGAAATCAGATTCTCTATAAAATGCACCTAATGGTTTCCTTTTAGCTTGAAATTTTTTTTCTCGAAAATCCACAGTACCCTCCCTTGGAAAAATGAGTCAGAAAAATCATGGCATTCGAAACAGATTTTCTCGATTTTTTTCTCACGGGTACGAGTTACGCGGTTGCGGTTGACTTTTTCTTATTCGAAATCAGATTCTCTATAAAATGCACCTAATGGTTTCCTTTTAGCTTGAAATTTTTTTTTCTCGAAAATCCACAGTACCCTCCCTTGGAAAAATGACTCGGAAAAATCATGGCATTCGAAAGAGATTTTTTCGATTTTTTTCTCACGGGTACGAGTTACGCGGTTGCGGTTGACTTTTTCTTATTCGAAATCAGATTCTCTATAAAATGCACCTAATGGTTTCCTTTTAGCTTGAAATTTTTTTTTCTCGAAAATCCACAGTACCCTCCCTTGGAAAAATGAGTCAGAAAAATCATGGCATTCGAAACAGATTTTTTCGATTTTTTTCTCACGGGTACGAGTTACGCGGTTGCGGTTGACTTTTTCTTATTCGAAATCAGATTCTCTATAAAATGCACCTAATGGTTTCCTTTTAGCTTGAAATTTTTTTTCTCGAAAATCCACAGTACCCTCCCTTGGAAAAATGACTCCGAAAAATCATGGCATTCGAAACAGATTTTCTCGATTTTTTTCTCACGGGTACGAGTTACGCGGTTGCGGTTGACTTTTTCTTATTCGAAATCAGATTCTCTATAAAATGCACCTAATGGTTTCCTTTTAGCTTGAAATTTTTTTTTCTCGAAAATCCACAGTACCCTCCCTTGGAAAAATGACTCGGAAAAATCATGGCATTCGAAACAGATTTTTTCGATTTTTTTCTCACGGGTACGAGTTACGCGGTTGCGGTTGACTTTTTCTTATTCGAAATCAGATTCTCTATAAAATGCACCTAATGGTTTCCTTTTAGCTTGAAAATTTTTTTCTCGAAAATCCACAGTACCCTCCCTTGGAAAAATGAGTCCGAAAAATCATGGCATTCGAAACAGATTTTCTCGATTTTTTTCTCACGGGTACGAGTTACGCGGTTGCGGTTGACTTTTTCTTATTCGAAATCAGATTCTCTATAAAATGCACCTAATGGTTTCCTTTTAGCTTGAAATTTTTTTTTCTCGAAAATCCACAGTACCCTCCCTTGGAAAAATGAGTCCGAAAAATCATGGCATTCGAAACAGATTTTCTCGATTTTTTTCTCACGGGTACGAGTTACGCGGTTGCGGTTGACTTTTTCTTATTCGAAATCAGATTCTCTATAAAATGCACCTAATGGTTTCCTTTTAGCTTGAAATTTTTTTTCTCGAAAATCCACAGTACCCTCCCTTGGAAAAATGAGTCAGAAAAATCATGGCATTCGAAACAGATTTTCTCGATTTTTTTCTCACGGGTACGAGTTACGCGGTTGCGGTTGACTTTTTCTTATTCGAAATCAGATTCTCTATAAAATGCACCTAATGGTTTCCTTTTAGCTTGAAATTTTTTTTTCTCGAAAATCCACAGTACCCTCCCTTGGAAAAATGACTCGGAAAAATCATGGCATTCGAAAGAGATTTTTTCGATTTTTTTCTCACGGGTACGAGTTACGCGGTTGCGGTTGACTTTTTCTTATTCGAAATCAGATTCTCTATAAAATGCACCTAATGGTTTCCTTTTAGCTTGAAATTTTTTTTTCTCGAAAATCCACAGTACCCTCCCTTGGAAAAATGAGTCGGAAAAATCATGGCATTCGAAACAGATTTTTTCGATTTTTTTCTCACGGGTACGAGTTACGCGGTTGCGGTTGACTTTTTCTTATTCGAAATAAGATTCTCTATAAAATGCACCTAATGGTTTCCTTTTAGCTTGAAATTTTTTTTTCTCGAAAATCCACAGTACCCTCCCTTGGAGAAATGAGTCGGAAAAATCATGGCATTCGAAACAGATTTTTTCGATTTTTTTCTCACGGGTACGAGTTACGCGGTTGCGGTTGACTTTTTCTTATTCGAAATCAGATTCTCTATAAAATGCACCTAATGGTTTCCTTTTAGCTTGAAATTTTTTTTTCTCGAAAATCCACAGTACCCTCCTTTGGAAAAATGAGTCCGAAAAATCATGGCATTCGAAACAGATTTTCTCGATTTTTTTCTCACGGGTACGAGTTACGCGGTTGCGGTTGACTTTTTCTTATTCGAAATCAGATTCTCTATAAAATGCACCTAATGGTTTCCTTTTAGCTTGAAATTTTTTTTCTCGAAAATCCACAGTACCCTCCCTTGGAAAAATGAGTCAGAAAAATCATGGCATTCGAAACAGATTTTCTCGATTTTTTTCTCACGGGTACGAGTTACGCGGTTGCGGTTGACTTTTTCTTATTCGAAATCAGATTCTCTATAAAATGCACCTAATGGTTTCCTTTTAGCTTGAAATTTTTTTTTCTCGAAAATCCACAGTACCCTCCCTTGGAAAAATGACTCGGAAAAATCATGGCATTCGAAAGAGATTTTTTCGATTTTTTTCTCACGGGTACGAGTTACGCGGTTGCGGTTGACTTTTTCTTATTCGAAATCAGATTCTCTATAAAATGCACCTAATGGTTTCCTTTTAGCTTGAAATTTTTTTTTCTCGAAAATCCACAGTACCCTCCCTTGGAAAAATGAGTCAGAAAAATCATGGCATTCGAAACAGATTTTCTCGATTTTTTTCTCACGGGTACGAGTTACGCGGTTGCGGTTGACTTTTTCTTATTCGAAATCAGATTCTCTATAAAATGCACCTAATGGTTTCCTTTTAGCTTGAAATTTTTTTTCTCGAAAATCCACAGTACCCTCCCTTGGAAAAATGAGTCCGAAAAATCATGGCATTCGAAACAGATTTTCTCGATTTTTTTCTCACGGGTACGAGTTACGCGGTTGCGGTTGACTTTTTCTTATTCGAAATCAGATTCTCTATAAAATGCACCTAATGGTTTCCTTTTAGCTTGAAATTTTTTTTTCTCGAAAATCCACAGTACCCTCCCTTGGAAAAATGAGTCAGAAAAATCATGGCATTCGAAACAGATTTTCTCGATTTTTTTCTCACGGGTACGAGTTACGTGGTTGCGGTTGACTTTTTCTTATTCGAAATCAGATTCTCTATAAAATGCACCTAATGGTTTCCTTTTAGCTTGAAATTTTTTTTTCTCGAAAATCCACAGTACCCTCCCTTGGAAAAATGACTCGGAAAAATCATGGCATTCGAAACAGATTTTTTCGATTTTTTTCTCACGGGTACGAGTTACGTGGTTGCGGTTGACTTTTTCTTATTCGAAATCAGATTCTCTATAAAATGCACCTAATGGTTTCCTTTTAGCTTGAAATTTTTTTTTCTCGAAAATCCACAGTACCCTCCCTTGGAAAAATGAGTCCGAAAAATCATGGCATTCGAAACAGATTTTCTCGATTTTTTTCTCACGGGTACGAGTTACGCGGTTGCGGTTGACTTTTTCTTATTCGAAATCAGATTCTCTATAAAATGCACCTAATGGTTTCCTTTTAGCTTGAAATTTTTTTTCTCGAAAATCCACAGTACCCTCCCTTGGAAAAATGAGTCAGAAAAATCATGGCATTCGAAACAGATTTTCTCGATTTTTTTCTCACGGGTACGAGTTACGCGGTTGCGGTTGACTTTTTCTTATTCGAAATCAGATTCTCTATAAAATGCACCTAATGGTTTCCTTTTAGCTTGAAAATTTTTTTCTCGAAAATCCACAGTACCCTCCCTTGGAAAAATGAGTCGGAAAAATCATGGCATTCGAAACAGATTTTCTCGATTTTTTTCTCACGGGTACGAGTTACGCGGTTGCGGTTGACTTTTTCTTATTCGAAATCAGATTCTCTATAAAATGCACCTAATGGTTTCCTTTTAGCTTGAAATTTTTTTTCTCGAAAATCCACAGTACCCTCCCTTGGAAAAATGAGTCAGAAAAATCATGGCATTCGAAACAGATTTTCTCGATTTTTTTCTCACGGGTACGAGTTACGCGGTTGCGGTTGACTTTTTCTTATTCGAAATCAGATTCTCTATAAAATGCACCTAATGGTTTCCTTTTAGCTTGAAATTTTTTTTTCTCGAAAATCCACAGTACCCTCCCTTGGAAAAATGACTCGGAAAAATCATGGCATTCGAAAGAGATTTTTTCGATTTTTTTCTCACGGGTACGAGTTACGCGGTTGCGGTTGACTTTTTCTTATTCGAAATCAGATTCTCTATAAAATGCACCTAATGGTTTCCTTTTAGCTTGAAATTTTTTTTTCTCGAAAATCCACAGTACCCTCCCTTGGAAAAATGAGTCGGAAAAATCATGGCATTCGAAACAGATTTTTTCGATTTTTTTCTCACGGGTACGAGTTACGCGGTTGCGGTTGACTTTTTCTTATTCGAAATAAGATTCTCTATAAAATGCACCTAATGGTTTCCTTTTAGCTTGAAATTTTTTTTTCTCGAAAATCCACAGTACCCTCCCTTGGAGAAATGAGTCGGAAAAATCATGGCATTCGAAACAGATTTTTTCGATTTTTTTCTCACGGGTACGAGTTACGCGGTTGCGGTTGACTTTTTCTTATTCGAAATCAGATTCTCTATAAAATGCACCTAATGGTTTCCTTTTAGCTTGAAATGTTTTTTTCTCGAAAATCCACAGTACCCTCCCTTGGAAAAATGACTCCGAAAAATCATGGCATTCGAAACAGATTTTTTCGATTTTTTTCTCACGGGTACGAGTTACGCGGTTGCGGTTGACTTTTTCTTATTCGAAATCAGATTCTCTATAAAATGCACCTAATGGTTTCCTTTTAGCTTGAAATGTTTTTTTCTCGAAAATCCACAGTACCCTCCCTTGGAAAAATGACTCCGAAAAATCATGGCATTCGAAACAGATTTTTTCGATTTTTTTCTCACGGGTACGAGTTACGCGGTTGCGGTTGACTTTTTCTTATTCGAAATCAGATTCTCTATAAAATGCACCTAATGGTTTCCTTTTAGCTTGAAATGTTTTTTTCTCGAAAATCCACAGTACCCTCCGTTGGAAAAATGACTCGGAAAAATCATGGCATTCGAAACAGATTTTCTCGATTTTTTTCTCACGGGTACGAGTTACGCGGTTGCGGTTGACTTTTCCTTATTCGAAATCAGATTCTCTATAAAATGCACCTAATGGTTTCCTTTTAGCTTGAAATTTTTTTTTCTCGAAAATCCACAGTACCCTCCCTTGGAAAAATGAGTCGGAAAAATCATGGCATTCGAAACAGATTTTTTCGATTTTTTTCTCACGGGTACGAGTTACGCGGTTGCGGTTGACTTTTTCTTATTCGAAATAAGATTCTCTATAAAATGCACCTAATGGTTTCCTTTTAGCTTGAAATTTTTTTTTCTCGAAAATCCACAGTACCCTCCCTTGGAGAAATGAGTCGGAAAAATCATGGCATTCGAAACAGATTTTTTCGATTTTTTTCTCACGGGTACGAGTTACGCGGTTGCGGTTGACTTTTTCTTATTCGAAATCAGATTCTCTATAAAATGCACCTAATGGTTTCCTTTTAGCTTGAAATTTTTTTTTCTCGAAAATCCACAGTACCCTCCCTTGGAAAAATGAGTCCGAAAAATCATGGCATTCGAAACAGATTTTCTCGATTTTTTTCTCACGGGTACGAGTTACGCGGTTGCGGTTGACTTTTTCTTATTCGAAATCAGATTCTCTATAAAATGCACCTAATGGTTTCCTTTTAGCTTGAAATTTTTTTTCTCGAAAATCCACAGTACCCTCCCTTGGAAAAATGAGTCAGAAAAATCATGGCATTCGAAACAGATTTTCTCGATTTTTTTCTCACGGGTACGAGTTACGCGGTTGCGGTTGACTTTTTCTTATTCGAAATCAGATTCTCTATAAAATGCACCTAATGGTTTCCTTTTAGCTTGAAATTTTTTTTTCTCGAAAATCCACAGTACCCTCCCTTGGAAAAATGACTCGGAAAAATCATGGCATTCGAAAGAGATTTTTTCGATTTTTTTCTCACGGGTACGAGTTACGCGGTTGCGGTTGACTTTTTCTTATTCGAAATCAGATTCTCTATAAAATGCACCTAATGGTTTCCTTTTAGCTTGAAATTTTTTTTTCTCGAAAATCCACAGTACCCTCCCTTGGAAAAATGAGTCGGAAAAATCATGGCATTCGAAACAGATTTTTTCGATTTTTTTCTCACGGGTACGAGTTACGCGGTTGCGGTTGACTTTTTCTTATTCGAAATAAGATTCTCTATAAAATGCACCTAATGGTTTCCTTTTAGCTTGAAATTTTTTTTTCTCGAAAATCCACAGTACCCTCCCTTGGAAAAATGAGTCAGAAAAATCATGGCATTCGAAACAGATTTTCTCGATTTTTTTCTCACGGGTACGAGTTACGCGGTTGCGGTTGACTTTTTTTTATTCGAAATCAGATTCTCTATAAAATGCACCTAATGGTTTCCTTTTAGCTTGAAATTTTTTTTTCTCGAAAATCCACAGTACCCTCCCTTGGAAAAATGACTCGGAAAAATCATGGCATTCGAAAGAGATTTTTTCGATTTTTTTCTCACGGGTACGAATTACGCGGTTGCGGTTGACTTTTTCTTATTCGAAATCAGATTCTCTATAAAATGCACCTAATGGTTTCCTTTTAGCTTGAAAATTTTTTTCTCGAAAATCCACAGTACCCTCCCTTGGAAAAATGAGTCCGAAAAATCATGGCATTCGAAACAGATTTTCTCGATTTTTTTCTCACGGGTACGAGTTACGCGGTTGCGGTTGACTTTTTCTTATTCGAAATCAGATTCTCTATAAAATGCACCTAATGGTTTCCTTTTAGCTTGAAATTTTTTTTTCTCGAAAATCCACAGTACCCTCCCTTGGAAAAATGAGTCCGAAAAATCATGGCATTCGAAACAGATTTTCTCGATTTTTTTCTCACGGGTACGAGTTACGCGGTTGCGGTTGACTTTTTCTTATTCGAAATCAGATTCTCTATAAAATGCACCTAATGGTTTCCTTTTAGCTTGAAATTTTTTTTCTCGAAAATCCACAGTACCCTCCCTTGGAAAAATGAGTCAGAAAAATCATGGCATTCGAAACAGATTTTCTCGATTTTTTTCTCACGGGTACGAGTTACGCGGTTGCGGTTGACTTTTTCTTATTCGAAATCAGATTCTCTATAAAATGCACCTAATGGTTTCCTTTTAGCTTGAAATTTTTTTTTCTCGAAAATCCACAGTACCCTCCCTTGGAAAAATGACTCGGAAAAATCATGGCATTCGAAAGAGATTTTTTCGATTTTTTTCTCACGGGTACGAGTTACGCGGTTGCGGTTGACTTTTTCTTATTCGAAATCAGATTCTCTATAAAATGCACCTAATGGTTTCCTTTTAGCTTGAAATTTTTTTTTCTCGAAAATCCACAGTACCCTCCCTTGGAAAAATGAGTCAGAAAAATCATGGCATTCGAAACAGATTTTTTCGATTTTTTTCTCACGGGTACGAGTTACGCGGTTGCGGTTGACTTTTTCTTATTCGAAATCAGATTCTCTATAAAATGCACCTAATGGTTTCCTTTTAGCTTGAAATTTTTTTTCTCGAAAATCCACAGTACCCTCCCTTGGAAAAATGACTCCGAAAAATCATGGCATTCGAAACAGATTTTCTCGATTTTTTTCTCACGGGTACGAGTTACGCGGTTGCGGTTGACTTTTTCTTATTCGAAATCAGATTCTCTATAAAATGCACCTAATGGTTTCCTTTTAGCTTGAAATTTTTTTTTCTCGAAAATCCACAGTACCCTCCCTTGGAAAAATGACTCGGAAAAATCATGGCATTCGAAACAGATTTTTTCGATTTTTTTCTCACGGGTACGAGTTACGCGGTTGCGGTTGACTTTTTCTTATTCGAAATCAGATTCTCTATAAAATGCACCTAATGGTTTCCTTTTAGCTTGAAAATTTTTTTCTCGAAAATCCACAGTACCCTCCCTTGGAAAAATGAGTCCGAAAAATCATGGCATTCGAAACAGATTTTCTCGATTTTTTTCTCACGGGTACGAGTTACGCGGTTGCGGTTGACTTTTTCTTATTCGAAATCAGATTCTCTATAAAATGCACCTAATGGTTTCCTTTTAGCTTGAAATTTTTTTTTCTCGAAAATCCACAGTACCCTCCCTTGGAAAAATGAGTCCGAAAAATCATGGCATTCGAAACAGATTTTCTCGATTTTTTTCTCACGGGTACGAGTTACGCGGTTGCGGTTGACTTTTTCTTATTCGAAATCAGATTCTCTATAAAATGCACCTAATGGTTTCCTTTTAGCTTGAAATTTTTTTTCTCGAAAATCCACAGTACCCTCCCTTGGAAAAATGAGTCAGAAAAATCATGGCATTCGAAACAGATTTTCTCGATTTTTTTCTCACGGGTACGAGTTACGCGGTTGCGGTTGACTTTTTCTTATTCGAAATCAGATTCTCTATAAAATGCACCTAATGGTTTCCTTTTAGCTTGAAATTTTTTTTTCTCGAAAATCCACAGTACCCTCCCTTGGAAAAATGACTCGGAAAAATCATGGCATTCGAAAGAGATTTTTTCGATTTTTTTCTCACGGGTACGAGTTACGCGGTTGCGGTTGACTTTTTCTTATTCGAAATCAGATTCTCTATAAAATGCACCTAATGGTTTCCTTTTAGCTTGAAATTTTTTTTTCTCGAAAATCCACAGTACCCTCCCTTGGAAAAATGAGTCGGAAAAATCATGGCATTCGAAACAGATTTTTTCGATTTTTTTCTCACGGGTACGAGTTACGCGGTTGCGGTTGACTTTTTCTTATTCGAAATAAGATTCTCTATAAAATGCACCTAATGGTTTCCTTTTAGCTTGAAATTTTTTTTTCTCGAAAATCCACAGTACCCTCCCTTGGAGAAATGAGTCGGAAAAATCATGGCATTCGAAACAGATTTTTTCGATTTTTTTCTCACGGGTACGAGTTACGCGGTTGCGGTTGACTTTTTCTTATTCGAAATCAGATTCTCTATAAAATGCACCTAATGGTTTCCTTTTAGCTTGAAATTTTTTTTTCTCGAAAATCCACAGTACCCTCCTTTGGAAAAATGAGTCCGAAAAATCATGGCATTCGAAACAGATTTTCTCGATTTTTTTCTCACGGGTACGAGTTACGCGGTTGCGGTTGACTTTTTCTTATTCGAAATCAGATTCTCTATAAAATGCACCTAATGGTTTCCTTTTAGCTTGAAATTTTTTTTCTCGAAAATCCACAGTACCCTCCCTTGGAAAAATGAGTCAGAAAAATCATGGCATTCGAAACAGATTTTCTCGATTTTTTTCTCACGGGTACGAGTTACGCGGTTGCGGTTGACTTTTTCTTATTCGAAATCAGATTCTCTATAAAATGCACCTAATGGTTTCCTTTTAGCTTGAAATTTTTTTTTCTCGAAAATCCACAGTACCCTCCCTTGGAAAAATGACTCGGAAAAATCATGGCATTCGAAAGAGATTTTTTCGATTTTTTTCTCACGGGTACGAGTTACGCGGTTGCGGTTGACTTTTTCTTATTCGAAATCAGATTCTCTATAAAATGCACCTAATGGTTTCCTTTTAGCTTGAAATTTTTTTTTCTCGAAAATCCACAGTACCCTCCCTTGGAAAAATGAGTCAGAAAAATCATGGCATTCGAAACAGATTTTCTCGATTTTTTTCTCACGGGTACGAGTTACGCGGTTGCGGTTGACTTTTTCTTATTCGAAATCAGATTCTCTATAAAATGCACCTAATGGTTTCCTTTTAGCTTGAAATTTTTTTTCTCGAAAATCCACAGTACCCTCCCTTGGAAAAATGAGTCCGAAAAATCATGGCATTCGAAACAGATTTTCTCGATTTTTTTCTCACGGGTACGAGTTACGCGGTTGCGGTTGACTTTTTCTTATTCGAAATCAGATTCTCTATAAAATGCACCTAATGGTTTCCTTTTAGCTTGAAATTTTTTTTTCTCGAAAATCCACAGTACCCTCCCTTGGAAAAATGAGTCAGAAAAATCATGGCATTCGAAACAGATTTTCTCGATTTTTTTCTCACGGGTACGAGTTACGCGGTTGCGGTTGACTTTTTCTTATTCGAAATCAGATTCTCTATAAAATGCACCTAATGGTTTCCTTTTAGCTTGAAATTTTTTTTTCTCGAAAATCCACAGTACCCTCCCTTGGAAAAATGACTCGGAAAAATCATGGCATTCGAAACAGATTTTTTCGATTTTTTTCTCACGGGTACGAGTTACGTGGTTGCGGTTGACTTTTTCTTATTCGAAATCAGATTCTCTATAAAATGCACCTAATGGTTTCCTTTTAGCTTGAAATTTTTTTTTCTCGAAAATCCACAGTACCCTCCCTTGGAAAAATGAGTCCGAAAAATCATGGCATTCGAAACAGATTTTCTCGATTTTTTTCTCACGGGTACGAGTTACGCGGTTGCGGTTGACTTTTTCTTATTCGAAATCAGATTCTCTATAAAATGCACCTAATGGTTTCCTTTTAGCTTGAAATTTTTTTTCTCGAAAATCCACAGTACCCTCCCTTGGAAAAATGAGTCAGAAAAATCATGGCATTCGAAACAGATTTTCTCGATTTTTTTCTCACGGGTACGAGTTACGCGGTTGCGGTTGACTTTTTCTTATTCGAAATCAGATTCTCTATAAAATGCACCTAATGGTTTCCTTTTAGCTTGAAAATTTTTTTCTCGAAAATCCACAGTACCCTCCCTTGGAAAAATGAGTCGGAAAAATCATGGCATTCGAAACAGATTTTCTCGATTTTTTTCTCACGGGTACGAGTTACGCGGTTGCGGTTGACTTTTTCTTATTCGAAATCAGATTCTCTATAAAATGCACCTAATGGTTTCCTTTTAGCTTGAAATTTTTTTTCTCGAAAATCCACAGTACCCTCCCTTGGAAAAATGAGTCAGAAAAATCATGGCATTCGAAACAGATTTTCTCGATTTTTTTCTCACGGGTACGAGTTACGCGGTTGCGGTTGACTTTTTCTTATTCGAAATCAGATTCTCTATAAAATGCACCTAATGGTTTCCTTTTAGCTTGAAATTTTTTTTTCTCGAAAATCCACAGTACCCTCCCTTGGAAAAATGACTCGGAAAAATCATGGCATTCGAAAGAGATTTTTTCGATTTTTTTCTCACGGGTACGAGTTACGCGGTTGCGGTTGACTTTTTCTTATTCGAAATCAGATTCTCTATAAAATGCACCTAATGGTTTCCTTTTAGCTTGAAATTTTTTTTTCTCGAAAATCCACAGTACCCTCCCTTGGAAAAATGAGACGGAAAAATCATGGCATTCGAAACAGATTTTTTCGATTTTTTTCTCACGGGTACGAGTTACGCGGTTGCGGTTGACTTTTTCTTATTCGAAATAAGATTCTCTATAAAATGCACCTAATGGTTTCCTTTTAGCTTGAAATTTTTTTTTCTCGAAAATCCACAGTACCCTCCCTTGGAGAAATGAGTCGGAAAAATCATGGCATTCGAAACAGATTTTTTCGATTTTTTTCTCACGGGTACGAGTTACGCGGTTGCGGTTGACTTTTTCTTATTCGAAATCAGATTCTCTATAAAATGCACCTAATGGTTTCCTTTTAGCTTGAAATGTTTTTTTCTCGAAAATCCACAGTACCCTCCCTTGGAAAAATGACTCCGAAAAATCATGGCATTCGAAACAGATTTTTTCGATTTTTTTCTCACGGGTACGAGTTACGCGGTTGCGGTTGACTTTTTCTTATTCGAAATCAGATTCTCTATAAAATGCACCTAATGGTTTCCTTTTAGCTTGAAATGTTTTTTTCTCGAAAATCCACAGTACCCTCCCTTGGAAAAATGACTCCGAAAAATCATGGCATTCGAAACAGATTTTTTCGATTTTTTTCTCACGGGTACGAGTTACGCGGTTGCGGTTGACTTTTTCTTATTCGAAATCAGATTCTCTATAAAATGCACCTAATGGTTTCCTTTTAGCTTGAAATGTTTTTTTCTCGAAAATCCACAGTACCCTCCGTTGGAAAAATGACTCGGAAAAATCATGGCATTCGAAACAGATTTTCTCGATTTTTTTCTCACGGGTACGAGTTACGCGGTTGCGGTTGACTTTTCCTTATTCGAAATCAGATTCTCTATAAAATGCACCTAATGGTTTCCTTTTAGCTTGAAATTTTTTTTTCTCGAAAATCCACAGTACCCTCCCTTGGAAAAATGAGTCGGAAAAATCATGGCATTCGAAACAGATTTTTTCGATTTTTTTCTCACGGGTACGAGTTACGCGGTTGCGGTTGACTTTTTCTTATTCGAAATAAGATTCTCTATAAAATGCACCTAATGGTTTCCTTTTAGCTTGAAATTTTTTTTTCTCGAAAATCCACAGTACCCTCCCTTGGAGAAATGAGTCGGAAAAATCATGGCATTCGAAACAGATTTTTTCGATTTTTTTCTCACGGGTACGAGTTACGCGGTTGCGGTTGACTTTTTCTTATTCGAAATCAGATTCTCTATAAAATGCACCTAATGGTTTCCTTTTAGCTTGAAATTTTTTTTTCTCGAAAATCCACAGTACCCTCCCTTGGAAAAATGAGTCCGAAAAATCATGGCATTCGAAACAGATTTTCTCGATTTTTTTCTCACGGGTACGAGTTACGCGGTTGCGGTTGACTTTTTCTTATTCGAAATCAGATTCTCTATAAAATGCACCTAATGGTTTCCTTTTAGCTTGAAATTTTTTTTCTCGAAAATCCACAGTACCCTCCCTTGGAAAAATGAGTCAGAAAAATCATGGCATTCGAAACAGATTTTCTCGATTTTTTTCTCACGGGTACGAGTTACGCGGTTGCGGTTGACTTTTTCTTATTCGAAATCAGATTCTCTATAAAATGCACCTAATGGTTTCCTTTTAGCTTGAAATTTTTTTTTCTCGAAAATCCACAGTACCCTCCCTTGGAAAAATGACTCGGAAAAATCATGGCATTCGAAAGAGATTTTTTCGATTTTTTTCTCACGGGTACGAGTTACGCGGTTGCGGTTGACTTTTTCTTATTCGAAATCAGATTCTCTATAAAATGCACCTAATGGTTTCCTTTTAGCTTGAAATTTTTTTTCTCGAAAATCCACAGTACCCTCCCTTGGAAAAATGAGTCCGAAAAATCATGGCATTCGAAACAGATTTTCTCGATTTTTTTCTCACGGGTACGAGTTACGCGGTTGCGGTTGACTTTTTCTTATTCGAAATCAGATTCTCTATAAAATGCACCTAATGGTTTCCTTTTAGCTTGAAATTTTTTTTTCTCGAAAATCCACAGTACCCTCCCTTGGAAAAATGAGTCAGAAAAATCATGGCATTCGAAACAGATTTTCTCGATTTTTTTCTCACGGGTACGAGTTACGCGGTTGCGGTTGACTTTTTCTTATTCGAAATCAGATTCTCTATAAAATGCACCTAATGGTTTCCTTTTAGCTTGAAATTTTTTTTTCTCGAAAATCCACAGTACCCTCCCTTGGAAAAATGACTCGGAAAAATCATGGCATTCGAAACAGATTTTTTCGATTTTTTTCTCACGGGTACGAGTTACGTGGTTGCGGTTGACTTTTTCTTATTCGAAATCAGATTCTCTATAAAATGCACCTAATGGTTTCCTTTTAGCTTGAAATTTTTTTTTCTCGAAAATCCACAGTACCCTCCCTTGGAAAAATGAGTCCGAAAAATCATGGCATTCGAAACAGATTTTCTCGATTTTTTTCTCACGGGTACGAGTTACGCGGTTGCGGTTGACTTTTTCTTATTCGAAATCAGATTCTCTATAAAATGCACCTAATGGTTTCCTTTTAGCTTGAAATTTTTTTTCTCGAAAATCCACAGTACCCTCCCTTGGAAAAATGAGTCAGAAAAATCATGGCATTCGAAACAGATTTTCTCGATTTTTTTCTCACGGGTACGAGTTACGCGGTTGCGGTTGACTTTTTCTTATTCGAAATCAGATTCTCTATAAAATGCACCTAATGGTTTCCTTTTAGCTTGAAAATTTTTTTCTCGAAAATCCACAGTACCCTCCCTTGGAAAAATGAGTCGGAAAAATCATGGCATTCGAAACAGATTTTCTCGATTTTTTTCTCACGGGTACGAGTTACGCGGTTGCGGTTGACTTTTTCTTATTCGAAATCAGATTCTCTATAAAATGCACCTAATGGTTTCCTTTTAGCTTGAAATTTTTTTTCTCGAAAATCCACAGTACCCTCCCTTGGAAAAATGAGTCAGAAAAATCATGGCATTCGAAACAGATTTTCTCGATTTTTTTCTCACGGGTACGAGTTACGCGGTTGCGGTTGACTTTTTCTTATTCGAAATCAGATTCTCTATAAAATGCACCTAATGGTTTCCTTTTAGCTTGAAATTTTTTTTTCTCGAAAATCCACAGTACCCTCCCTTGGAAAAATGACTCGGAAAAATCATGGCATTCGAAAGAGATTTTTTCGATTTTTTTCTCACGGGTACGAGTTACGCGGTTGCGGTTGACTTTTTCTTACTCGAAATCAGATTCTCTATAAAATGCACCTAATGGTTTCCTTTTAGCTTGAAATTTTTTTTTCTCGAAAATCCACAGTACCCTCCCTTGGAAAAATGAGTCGGAAAAATCATGGCATTCGAAACAGATTTTTTCGATTTTTTTCTCACGGGTACGAGTTACGCGGTTGCGGTTGACTTTTTCTTATTCGAAATAAGATTCTCTATAAAATGCACCTAATGGTTTCCTTTTAGCTTGAAATTTTTTTTTCTCGAAAATCCACAGTACCCTCCCTTGGAGAAATGAGTCGGAAAAATCATGGCATTCGAAACAGATTTTTTCGATTTTTTTCTCACGGGTACGAGTTACGCGGTTGCGGTTGACTTTTTCTTATTCGAAATCAGATTCTCTATAAAATGCACCTAATGGTTTCCTTTTAGCTTGAAATGTTTTTTTCTCGAAAATCCACAGTACCCTCCCTTGGAAAAATGACTCCGAAAAATCATGGCATTCGAAACAGATTTTTTCGATTTTTTTCTCACGGGTACGAGTTACGCGGTTGCGGTTGACTTTTTCTTATTCGAAATCAGATTCTCTATAAAATGCACCTAATGGTTTCCTTTTAGCTTGAAATGTTTTTTTCTCGAAAATCCACAGTACCCTCCCTTGGAAAAATGACTCCGAAAAATCATGGCATTCGAAACAGATTTTTTCGATTTTTTTCTCACGGGTACGAGTTACGCGGTTGCGGTTGACTTTTTCTTATTCGAAATCAGATTCTCTATAAAATGCACCTAATGGTTTCCTTTTAGCTTGAAATGTTTTTTTCTCGAAAATCCACAGTACCCTCCGTTGGAAAAATGACTCGGAAAAATCATGGCATTCGAAACAGATTTTCTCGATTTTTTTCTCACGGGTACGAGTTACGCGGTTGCGGTTGACTTTTCCTTATTCGAAATCAGATTCTCTATAAAATGCACCTAATGGTTTCCTTTTAGCTTGAAATTTTTTTTTCTCGAAAATCCACAGTACCCTCCCTTGGAAAAATGAGTCGGAAAAATCATGGCATTCGAAACAGATTTTTTCGATTTTTTTCTCACGGGTACGAGTTACGCGGTTGCGGTTGACTTTTTCTTATTCGAAATAAGATTCTCTATAAAATGCACCTAATGGTTTCCTTTTAGCTTGAAATTTTTTTTTCTCGAAAATCCACAGTACCCTCCCTTGGAGAAATGAGTCGGAAAAATCATGGCATTCGAAACAGATTTTTTCGATTTTTTTCTCACGGGTACGAGTTACGCGGTTGCGGTTGACTTTTTCTTATTCGAAATCAGATTCTCTATAAAATGCACCTAATGGTTTCCTTTTAGCTTGAAATTTTTTTTTCTCGAAAATCCACAGTACCCTCCCTTGGAAAAATGAGTCCGAAAAATCATGGCATTCGAAACAGATTTTCTCGATTTTTTTCTCACGGGTACGAGTTACGCGGTTGCGGTTGACTTTTTCTTATTCGAAATCAGATTCTCTATAAAATGCACCTAATGGTTTCCTTTTAGCTTGAAATTTTTTTTCTCGAAAATCCACAGTACCCTCCCTTGGAAAAATGAGTCAGAAAAATCATGGCATTCGAAACAGATTTTCTCGATTTTTTTCTCACGGGTACGAGTTACGCGGTTGCGGTTGACTTTTTCTTATTCGAAATCAGATTCTCTATAAAATGCACCTAATGGTTTCCTTTTAGCTTGAAATTTTTTTTTCTCGAAAATCCACAGTACCCTCCCTTGGAAAAATGACTCGGAAAAATCATGGCATTCGAAAGAGATTTTTTCGATTTTTTTCTCACGGGTACGAGTTACGCGGTTGCGGTTGACTTTTTCTTATTCGAAATCAGATTCTCTATAAAATGCACCTAATGGTTTCCTTTTAGCTTGAAATTTTTTTTTCTCGAAAATCCACAGTACCCTCCCTTGGAAAAATGAGTCGGAAAAATCATGGCATTCGAAACAGATTTTTTCGATTTTTTTCTCACGGGTACGAGTTACGCGGTTGCGGTTGACTTTTTCTTATTCGAAATAAGATTCTCTATAAAATGCACCTAATGGTTTCCTTTTAGCTTGAAATTTTTTTTTCTCGAAAATCCACAGTACCCTCCCTTGGAGAAATGAGTCGGAAAAATCATGGCATTCGAAACAGATTTTTTCGATTTTTTTCTCACGGGTACGAGTTACGCGGTTGCGGTTGACTTTTTCTTATTCGAAATCAGATTCTCTATAAAATGCACCTAATGGTTTCCTTTTAGCTTGAAATTTTTTTTTCTCGAAAATCCACAGTACCCTCCCTTGGAAAAATGAGTCCGAAAAATCATGGCATTCGAAACAGATTTTCTCGATTTTTTTCTCACGGGTACGAGTTACGCGGTTGCGGTTGACTTTTTCTTATTCGAAATCAGATTCTCTATAAAATGCACCTAATGGTTTCCTTTTAGCTTGAAATTTTTTTTCTCGAAAATCCACAGTACCCTCCCTTGGAAAAATGAGTCAGAAAAATCATGGCATTCGAAACAGATTTTCTCGATTTTTTTCTCACGGGTACGAGTTACGCGGTTGCGGTTGACTTTTTCTTATTCGAAATCAGATTCTCTATAAAATGCACCTAATGGTTTCCTTTTAGCTTGAAATTTTTTTTTCTCGAAAATCCACAGTACCCTCCCTTGGAAAAATGACTCGGAAAAATCATGGCATTCGAAAGAGATTTTTTCGATTTTTTTCTCACGGGTACGAGTTACGCGGTTGCGGTTGACTTTTTCTTATTCGAAATCAGATTCTCTATAAAATGCACCTAATGGTTTCCTTTTAGCTTGAAATTTTTTTTTCTCGAAAATCCACAGTACCCTCCCTTGGAAAAATGAGTCGGAAAAATCATGGCATTCGAAACAGATTTTTTCGATTTTTTTCTCACGGGTACGAGTTACGCGGTTGCGGTTGACTTTTTCTTATTCGAAATAAGATTCTCTATAAAATGCACCTAATGGTTTCCTTTTAGCTTGAAATTTTTTTTTCTCGAAAATCCACAGTACCCTCCCTTGGAGAAATGAGTCGGAAAAATCATGGCATTCGAAACAGATTTTTTCGATTTTTTTCTCACGGGTACGAGTTACGCGGTTGCGGTTGACTTTTTCTTATTCGAAATCAGATTCTCTATAAAATGCACCTAATGGTTTCCTTTTAGCTTGAAATGTTTTTTTCTCGAAAATCCACAGTACCCTCCCTTGGAAAAATGACTCCGAAAAATCATGGCATTCGAAACAGATTTTTTCGATTTTTTTCTCACGGGTACGAGTTACGCGGTTGCGGTTGACTTTTTCTTATTCGAAATCAGATTCTCTATAAAATGCACCTAATGGTTTCCTTTTAGCTTGAAATGTTTTTTTCTCGAAAATCCACAGTACCCTCCCTTGGAAAAATGACTCCGAAAAATCATGGCATTCGAAACAGATTTTCTCGATTTTTTTCTCACGGGTACGAGTTACGCGGTTGCGGTTGACTTTTCCTTATTCGAAATCAGATTCTCTATAAAATGCACCTAATGGTTTCCTTTTAGCTTGAAATTTTTTTTTCTCGAAAATCCACAGTACCCTCCCTTGGAAAAATGAGTCGGAAAAATCATGGCATTCGAAACAGATTTTTTCGATTTTTTTCTCACGGGTACGAGTTACGCGGTTGCGGTTGACTTTTTCTTATTCGAAATAAGATTCTCTATAAAATGCACCTAATGGTTTCCTTTTAGCTTGAAATTTTTTTTTCTCGAAAATCCACAGTACCCTCCCTTGGAGAAATGAGTCGGAAAAATCATGGCATTCGAAACAGATTTTTTCGATTTTTTTCTCACGGGTACGAGTTACGCGGTTGCGGTTGACTTTTTCTTATTCGAAATCAGATTCTCTATAAAATGCACCTAATGGTTTCCTTTTAGCTTGAAATTTTTTTTTCTCGAAAATCCACAGTACCCTCCCTTGGAAAAATGAGTCCGAAAAATCATGGCATTCGAAACAGATTTTCTCGATTTTTTTCTCACGGGTACGAGTTACGCGGTTGCGGTTGACTTTTTCTTATTCGAAATCAGATTCTCTATAAAATGCACCTAATGGTTTCCTTTTAGCTTGAAATTTTTTTTCTCGAAAATCCACAGTACCCTCCCTTGGAAAAATGAGTCAGAAAAATCATGGCATTCGAAACAGATTTTCTCGATTTTTTTCTCACGGGTACGAGTTACGCGGTT
Source organism: Pholcus phalangioides (assembly GCF_987345545.1). Taxonomy (NCBI): domain Eukaryota; kingdom Metazoa; phylum Arthropoda; class Arachnida; order Araneae; family Pholcidae; genus Pholcus; species Pholcus phalangioides. Next base: position 15,881,176 of record NW_028301628.1, read on the forward strand.
GCGGTTGACTTTTTCTTATTCGAAATCAGATTCTCTATAAAATGCACCTAATGGTTTCCTTTTAGCTTGAAATTTTTTTTTCTCGAAAATCCACAGTACCACCCTCCCTTGGAAAAATGACTCGGAAAAATCATGGCATTCGAAAGAGATTTTTTCGATTTTTTTCTCACGGGTACGAGTTACGCGGTTGCGGTTGACTTTTTCTTATTCGAAATCAGATTCTCTATAAAATGCACCTAATGGTTTCCTTTTAGCTTGAAATTTTTTTTTCTCGAAAATCCACAGTACCCTCCCTTGGAAAAATGAGTCGGAAAAATCATGGCATTCGAAACAGATTTTTTCGATTTTTTTCTCACGGGTACGAGTTACGCGGTTGCGGTTGACTTTTTCTTATTCGAAATAAGATTCTCTATAAAATGCACCTAATGGTTTCCTTTTAGCTTGAAATTTTTTTTTCTCGAAAATCCACAGTACCCTCCCTTGGAGAAATGAGTCGGAAAAATCATGGCATTCGAAACAGATTTTTTCGATTTTTTTCTCACGGGTACGAGTTACGCGGTTGCGGTTGACTTTTTCTTATTCGAAATCAGATTCTCTATAAAATGCACCTAATGGTTTCCTTTTAGCTTGAAATGTTTTTTTCTCGAAAATCCACAGTACCCTCCCTTGGAAAAATGACTCCGAAAAATCATGGCATTCGAAACAGATTTTTTCGATTTTTTTCTCACGGGTACGAGTTACGCGGTTGCGGTTGACTTTTTCTTATTCGAAATCAGATTCTCTATAAAATGCACCTAATGGTTTCCTTTTAGCTTGAAATGTTTTTTTCTCGAAAATCCACAGTACCCTCCGTTGGAAAAATGACTCGGAAAAATCATGGCATTCGAAACAGATTTTCTCGATTTTTTTCTCACGGGTACGAGTTACGCGGTTGCGGTTGACTTTTCCTTATTCGAAATCAGATTCTCTATAAAATGCACCTAATGGTTTCCTTTTAGCTTGAAATTTTTTTTTCTCGAAAATCCACAGTACCCTCCCTTGGAAAAATGAGTCGGAAAAATCATGGCATTCGAAACAGATTTTTTCGATTTTTTTCTCACGGGTACGAGTTACGCGGTTGCGGTTGACTTTTTCTTATTCGAAATAAGATTCTCTATAAAATGCACCTAATGGTTTCCTTTTAGCTTGAAATTTTTTTTTCTCGAAAATCCACAGTACCCTCCCTTGGAAAAATGAGTCCGAAAAATCATGGCATTCGAAACAGATTTTCTCGATTTTTTTCTCACGGGTACGAGTTACGCGGTTGCGGTTGACTTTTTCTTATTCGAAATCAGATTCTCTATAAAATGCACCTAATGGTTTCCTTTTAGCTTGAAATGTTTTTTTCTCGAAAATCCACAGTACCCTCCCTTGGAAAAATGACTCCGAAAAATCATGGCATTCGAAACAGATTTTTTCGATTTTTTTCTCACTGGTACGAGTTACGCGGTTGCGGTTGACTTTTTCTTATTCGAAATCAGATTCTCTATAAAATGCACCTAATGGTTTCCTTTTAGCTTGAAATGTTTTTTTCTCGAAAATCCACAGTACCCTCCCTTGGAAAAATGACTCCGAAAAATCATGGCATTCGAAACAGATTTTTTCGATTTTTTTCTCACGGGTACGAGTTACGCGGTTGCGGTTGACTTTTCCTTATTCGAAATCAGATTCTCTATAAAATGCACCTAATGGTTTCCTTTTAGCTTGAAATTTTTTTTTCTCGAAAATCCACAGTACCCTCCCTTGGAAAAATGAGTCCGAAAAATCATGGCATTCGAAACAAATTTTCTCGATTTTTTTCTCACGGGTACGAGTTACGCGGTTGCGGTTGACTTTTTCTTATTCGAAATCAGATTCTCTATAAAATGCACCTAATGGTTTCCTTTTAGCTTGAAATTTTTTTTTCTCGAAAATCCACAGTACCCTCCCTTGGAAAAATGAGTCGGAAAAATCATGGCATTCGAAACAGATTTTTTCGATTTTTTTCTCACGGGTACGAGTTACGCGGTTGCGGTTGACTTTTTCTTATTCGAAATAAGATTCTCTATAAAATGCACCTAATGGTTTCCTTTTAGCTTGAAATTTTTTTTTCTCGAAAATCCACAGTACCCTCCCTTGGAGAAATGAGTCGGAAAAATCATGGCATTCGAAACAGATTTTTTCGATTTTTTTCTCACGGGTACGAGTTACGCGGTTGCGGTTGACTTTTTCTTATTCGAAATCAGATTCTCTATAAAATGCACCTAATGGTTTCCTTTTAGCTTGAAATTTTTTTTTCTCGAAAATCCACAGTACCCTCCTTTGGAAAAATGAGTCCGAAAAATCATGGCATTCGAAACAGATTTTCTCGATTTTTTTCTCACGGGTACGAGTTACGCGGTTGCGGTTGACTTTTTCTTATTCGAAATCAGATTCTCTATAAAATGCACCTAATGGTTTCCTTTTAGCTTGAAATTTTTTTTCTCGAAAATCCACAGTACCCTCCCTTGGAAAAATGAGTCAGAAAAATCATGGCATTCGAAACAGATTTTCTCGATTTTTTTCTCACGGGTACGAGTTACGCGGTTGCGGTTGACTTTTTCTTATTCGAAATCAGATTCTCTATAAAATGCACCTAATGGTTTCCTTTTAGCTTGAAATTTTTTTTTCTCGAAAATCCACAGTACCCTCCCTTGGAAAAATGACTCGGAAAAATCATGGCATTCGAAAGAGATTTTTTCGATTTTTTTCTCACGGGTACGAGTTACGCGGTTGCGGTTGACTTTTTCTTATTCGAAATCAGATTCTCTATAAAATGCACCTAATGGTTTCCTTTTAGCTTGAAATTTTTTTTTCTCGAAAATCCACAGTACCCTCCCTTGGAAAAATGAGTCAGAAAAATCATGGCATTCGAAACAGATTTTCTCGATTTTTTTCTCACGGGTACGAGTTACGCGGTTGCGGTTGACTTTTTCTTATTCGAAATCAGATTCTCTATAAAATGCACCTAATGGTTTCCTTTTAGCTTGAAATTTTTTTTCTCGAAAATCCACAGTACCCTCCCTTGGAAAAATGAGTCCGAAAAATCATGGCATTCGAAACAGATTTTCTCGATTTTTTTCTCACGGGTACGAGTTACGCGGTTGCGGTTGACTTTTTCTTATTCGAAATCAGATTCTCTATAAAATGCACCTAATGGTTTCCTTTTAGCTTGAAATTTTTTTTTCTCGAAAATCCACAGTACCCTCCCTTGGAAAAATGAGTCAGAAAAATCATGGCATTCGAAACAGATTTTCTCGATTTTTTTCTCACGGGTACGAGTTACGCGGTTGCGGTTGACTTTTTCTTATTCGAAATCAGATTCTCTATAAAATGCACCTAATGGTTTCCTTTTAGCTTGAAATTTTTTTTCTCGAAAATCCACAGTACCCTCCCTTGGAAAAATGAGTCCGAAAAATCATGGCATTCGAAACAGATTTTCTCGATTTTTTTCTCACGGGTACGAGTTACGCGGTTGCGGTTGACTTTTTCTTATTCGAAATCAGATTCTCTATAAAATGCACCTAATGGTTTCCTTTTAGCTTGAAATTTTTTTTTCTCGAAAATCCACAGTACCCTCCCTTGGAAAAATGAGTCAGAAAAATCATGGCATTCGAAACAGATTTTCTCGATTTTTTTCTCACGGGTACGAGTTACGCGGTTGCGGTTCACTTTTTCTTATTCGAAATCAGATTCTCTATAAAATGCACCTAATGGTTTCCTTTTAGCTTGAAATTTTTTTTTCTCGAAAATCCACAGTACCCTCCCTTGGAAAAATGAGTCCGAAAAATCATGGCATTCGAAACAGATTTTTACGATTTTTTTCTCACGGGTACGAGTTACGCGGTTGCGGTTGACTTTTTCTTATTCGAAATCAGATTCTCTATAAAATGCACCTAATGGTTTCCTTTTAGCTTGAAATTTTTTTTTCTCGAAAATCCACAGTACCCTCCCTTGGAAAAATGACTCGGAAAAATCATGGCATTCGAAACAGATTTTTTCGATTTTTTTCTCACGGGTACGAGTTACGTGGTTGCGGTTGACTTTTTCTTATTCGAAATCAGATTCTCTATAAAATGCACCTAATGGTTTCCTTTTAGCTTGAAATTTTTTTTTCTCGAAAATTCACAGTACCCTCCCTTGGAAAAATGAGTCCGAAAAATCATGGCATTCGAAACAGATTTTCTCGATTTTTTTCTCACGGGTACGAGTTACGCGGTTGCGGTTGACTTTTTCTTATTCGAAATCAGATTCTCTATAAAATGCACCTAATGGTTTCCTTTTAGCTTGAAATTTTTTTTCTCGAAAATCCACAGTACCCTCCCTTGGAAAAATGAGTCAGAAAAATCATGGCATTCGAAACAGATTTTCTCGATTTTTTTCTCACGGGTACGAGTTACGCGGTTGCGGTTGACTTTTTCTTATTCGAAATCAGATTCTCTATAAAATGCACCTAATGGTTTCCTTTTAGCTTGAAAATTTTTTTCTCGAAAATCCACAGTACCCTCCCTTGGAAAAATGAGTCCGAAAAATCATGGCATTCGAAACAGATTTTCTCGATTTTTTTCTCACGGGTACGAGTTACGCGGTTGCGGTTGACTTTTTCTTATTCGAAATCAGATTCTCTATAAAATGCACCTAATGGTTTCCTTTTAGCTTGAAATTTTTTTTCTCGAAAATCCACAGTACCCTCCCTTGGAAAAATGAGTCAGAAAAATCATGGCATTCGAAACAGATTTTCTCGATTTTTTTCTCACGGGTACGAGTTACGCGGTTGCGGTTGACTTTTTCTTATTCGAAATCAGATTCTCTATAAAATGCACCTAATGGTTTCCTTTTAGCTTGAAATTTTTTTTTCTCGAAAATCCACAGTACCCTCCCTTGGAAAAATGACTCGGAAAAATCATGGCATTCGAAAGAGATTTTTTCGATTTTTTTCTCACGGGTACGAGTTACGCGGTTGCGGTTGACTTTTTCTTATTCGAAATCAGATTCTCTATAAAATGCACCTAATGGTTTCCTTTTAGCTTGAAATTTTTTTTTCTCGAAAATCCACAGTACCCTCCCTTGGAAAAATGAGTCGGAAAAATCATGGCATTCGAAACAGATTTTTTCGATTTTTTTCTCACGGGTACGAGTTACGCGGTTGCGGTTGACTTTTTCTTATTCGAAATAAGATTCTCTATAAAATGCACCTAATGGTTTCCTTTTAGCTTGAAATTTTTTTTTCTCGAAAATCCACAGTACCCTCCCTTGGAGAAATGAGTCGGAAAAATCATGGCATTCGAAACAGATTTTTTCGATTTTTTTCTCACGGGTACGAGTTACGCGGTTGCGGTTGACTTTTTCTTATTCGAAATCAGATTCTCTATAAAATGCACCTAATGGTTTCCTTTTAGCTTGAAATGTTTTTTTCTCGAAAATCCACAGTACCCTCCCTTGGAAAAATGACTCCGAAAAATCATGGCATTCGAAACAGATTTTTTCGATTTTTTTCTCACGGGTACGAGTTACGCGGTTGCGGTTGACTTTTTCTTATTCGAAATCAGATTCTCTATAAAATGCACCTAATGGTTTCCTTTTAGCTTGAAATGTTTTTTTCTCGAAAATCCACAGTACCCTCCCTTGGAAAAATGACTCCGAAAAATCATGGCATTCGAAACAGATTTTTTCGATTTTTTTCTCACGGGTACGAGTTACGCGGTTGCGGTTGACTTTTTCTTATTCGAAATCAGATTCTCTATAAAATGCACCTAATGGTTTCCTTTTAGCTTGAAATGTTTTTTTCTCGAAAATCCACAGTACCCTCCGTTGGAAAAATGACTCGGAAAAATCATGGCATTCGAAACAGATTTTCTCGATTTTTTTCTCACGGGTACGAGTTACGCGGTTGCGGTTGACTTTTTCTTATTCGAAATCAGATTCTCTATAAAATGCACCTAATGGTTTCCTTTTAGCTTGAAATTTTTTTTTCTCGAAAATCCACAGTACCCTCCCTTGGAAAAATGAGTCCGAAAAATCATGGCATTCGAAACAGATTTTCTCGATTTTTTTCTCACGGGTACGAGTTACGCGGTTGCGGTTGACTTTTTCTTATTCGAAATCAGATTCTCTATAAAATGCACCTAATGGTTTCCTTTTAGCTTGAAATTTTTTTTCTCGAAAATCCACAGTACCCTCCCTTGGAAAAATGAGTCAGAAAAATCATGGCATTCGAAACAGATTTTCTCGATTTTTTTCTCACGGGTACGAGTTACGCGGTTGCGGTTGACTTTTTCTTATTCGAAATCAGATTCTCTATAAAATGCACCTAATGGTTTCCTTTTAGCTTGAAATTTTTTTTTCTCGAAAATCCACAGTACCCTCCCTTGGAAAAATGACTCGGAAAAATCATGGCATTCGAAAGAGATTTTTTCGATTTTTTTCTCACGGGTACGAGTTACGCGGTTGCGGTTGACTTTTTCTTATTCGAAATCAGATTCTCTATAAAATGCACCTAATGGTTTCCTTTTAGCTTGAAATTTTTTTTTCTCGAAAATCCACAGTACCCTCCCTTGGAAAAATGAGTCGGAAAAATCATGGCATTCGAAACAGATTTTTTCGATTTTTTTCTCACGGGTACGAGTTACGCGGTTGCGGTTGACTTTTTCTTATTCGAAATAAGATTCTCTATAAAATGCACCTAATGGTTTCCTTTTAGCTTGAAATTTTTTTTTCTCGAAAATCCACAGTACCCTCCCTTGGAGAAATGAGTCGGAAAAATCATGGCATTCGAAACAGATTTTTTCGATTTTTTTCTCACGGGTACGAGTTACGCGGTTGCGGTTGACTTTTTCTTATTCGAAATCAGATTCTCTATAAAATGCACCTAATGGTTTCCTTTTAGCTTGAAATGTTTTTTTCTCGAAAATCCACAGTACCCTCCCTTGGAAAAATGACTCCGAAAAATCATGGCATTCGAAACAGATTTTTTCGATTTTTTTCTCACGGGTACGAGTTACGCGGTTGCGGTTGACTTTTTCTTATTCGAAATCAGATTCTCTATAAAATGCACCTAATGGTTTCCTTTTAGCTTGAAATTTTTTTTTCTCGAAAATCCACAGTACCCTCCCTTGGAAAAATGAGTCGGAAAAATCATGGCATTCGAAACAGATTTTTTCGATTTTTTTCTCACGGGTACGAGTTACGCGGTTGCGGTTGACTTTTTCTTATTCGAAATAAGATTCTCTATAAAATGCACCTAATGGTTTCCTTTTAGCTTGAAATTTTTTTTTCTCGAAAATCCACAGTACCCTCCCTTGGAGAAATGAGTCGGAAAAATCATGGCATTCGAAACAGATTTTTTCGATTTTTTTCTCACGGGTACGAGTTACGCGGTTGCGGTTGACTTTTTCTTATTCGAAATCAGATTCTCTATAAAATGCACCTAATGGTTTCCTTTTAGCTTGAAATGTTTTTTTCTCGAAAATCCACAGTACCCTCCCTTGGAAAAATGACTCCGAAAAATCATGGCATTCGAAACAGATTTTTTCGATTTTTTTCTCACGGGTACGAGTTACGCGGTTGCGGTTGACTTTTTCTTATTCGAAATCAGATTCTCTATAAAATGCACCTAATGGTTTCCTTTTAGCTTGAAATGTTTTTTTCTCGAAAATCCACAGTACCCTCCCTTGGAAAAATGACTCCGAAAAATCATGGCATTCGAAACAGATTTTTTCGATTTTTTTCTCACGGGTACGAGTTACGCGGTTGCGGTTGACTTTTTCTTATTCGAAATCAGATTCTCTATAAAATGCACCTAATGGTTTCCTTTTAGCTTGAAATGTTTTTTTCTCGAAAATCCACAGTACCCTCCGTTGGAAAAATGACTCGGAAAAATCATGGCATTCGAAACAGATTTTCTCGATTTTTTTCTCACGGGTACGAGTTACGCGGTTGCGGTTGACTTTTCCTTATTCGAAATCAGATTCTCTATAAAATGCACCTAATGGTTTCCTTTTAGCTTGAAATTTTTTTTTCTCGAAAATCCACAGTACCCTCCCTTGGAAAAATGAGTCGGAAAAATCATGGCATTCGAAACAGATTTTTTCGATTTTTTTCTCACGGGTACGAGTTACGCGGTTGCGGTTGACTTTTTCTTATTCGAAATAAGATTCTCTATAAAATGCACCTAATGGTTTCCTTTTAGCTTGAAATTTTTTTTTCTCGAAAATCCACAGTACCCTCCCTTGGAGAAATGAGTCGGAAAAATCATGGCATTCGAAACAGATTTTTTCGATTTTTTTCTCACGGGTACGAGTTACGCGGTTGCGGTTGACTTTTTCTTATTCGAAATCAGATTCTCTATAAAATGCACCTAATGGTTTCCTTTTAGCTTGAAATTTTTTTTTCTCGAAAATCCACAGTACCCTCCCTTGGAAAAATGAGTCCGAAAAATCATGGCATTCGAAACAGATTTTCTCGATTTTTTTCTCACGGGTACGAGTTACGCGGTTGCGGTTGACTTTTTCTTATTCGAAATCAGATTCTCTATAAAATGCACCTAATGGTTTCCTTTTAGCTTGAAATGTTTTTTTCTCGAAAATCCACAGTACCCTCCCTTGGAAAAATGACTCCGAAAAATCATGGCATTCGAAACAGATTTTTTCGATTTTTTTCTCACTGGTACGAGTTACGCGGTTGCGGTTGACTTTTTCTTATTCGAAATCAGATTCTCTATAAAATGCACCTAATGGTTTCCTTTTAGCTTGAAATGTTTTTTTCTCGAAAATCCACAGTACCCTCCCTTGGAAAAATGACTCCGAAAAATCATGGCATTCGAAACAGATTTTTTCGATTTTTTTCTCACGGGTACGAGTTACGCGGTTGCGGTTGACTTTTCCTTATTCGAAATCAGATTCTCTATAAAATGCACCTAATGGTTTCCTTTTAGCTTGAAATTTTTTTTTCTCGAAAATCCACAGTACCCTCCCTTGGAAAAATGAGTCCGAAAAATCATGGCATTCGAAACAAATTTTCTCGATTTTTTTCTCACGGGTACGAGTTACGCGGTTGCGGTTGACTTTTTCTTATTCGAAATCAGATTCTCTATAAAATGCACCTAATGGTTTCCTTTTAGCTTGAAATTTTTTTTTCTCGAAAATCCACAGTACCCTCCCTTGGAAAAATGAGTCGGAAAAATCATGGCATTCGAAACAGATTTTTTCGATTTTTTTCTCACGGGTACGAGTTACGCGGTTGCGGTTGACTTTTTCTTATTCGAAATCAGATTCTCTATAAAATGCACCTAATGGTTTCCTTTTAGCTTGAAATTTTTTTTTCTCGAAAATCCACAGTACCCTCCCTTGGAAAAATGAGTCAGAAAAATCATGGCATTCGAAACAGATTTTCTCGATTTTTTTCTCACGGGTACGAGTTACGCGGTTGCGGTTGACTTTTTCTTATTCGAAATCAGATTCTCTATAAAATGCACCTAATGGTTTCCTTTTAGCTTGAAATTTTTTTTTCTCGAAAATCCACAGTACCCTCCCTTGGAAAAATGAGTCCGAAAAATCATGGCATTCGAAACAGATTTTTTCGATTTTTTTCTCACGGGTACGAGTTACGCGGTTGCGGTTGACTTTTTCTTATTCGAAATCAGATTCTCTATAAAATGCACCTAATGGTTTCCTTTTAGCTTGAAATTTTTTTTTCTCGAAAATCCACAGTACCCTCCCTTGGAAAAATGACTCGGAAAAATCATGGCATTCGAAACAGATTTTTTCGATTTTTTTCTCACGGGTACGAGTTACGCGGTTGCGGTTGACTTTTTCTTATTCGAAATAAGATTCTCTATAAAATGCACCTAATGGTTTCCTTTTAGCTTGAAATTTTTTTTTCTCGAAAATCCACAGTACCCTCCCTTGGAGAAATGAGTCGGAAAAATCATGGCATTCGAAACAGATTTTTTCGATTTTTTTCTCACGGGTACGAGTTACGCGGTTGCGGTTGACTTTTTCTTATTCGAAATCAGATTCTCTATAAAATGCACCTAATGGTTTCCTTTTAGCTTGAAATGTTTTTTTCTCGAAAATCCACAGTACCCTCCCTTGGAAAAATGACTCCGAAAAATCATGGCATTCGAAACAGATTTTTTCGATTTTTTTCTCACGGGTGCGAGTTACGCGGTTGCGGTTGACTTTTTCTTATTCGAAATCAGATTCTCGATAAAATGCACCTAATGGTTTCCTTTTAGCTTGAAATGTTTTTTTCTCGAAAATCCACAGTACCCTCCCTTGGAAAAATGACTCCGAAAAATCATGGCATTCGAAACAGATTTTTTCGATTTTTTTCTCACGGGTACGAGTTACGCGGTTGCGGTTGACTTTTTCTTATTCGAAATCAGATTCTCTATAAAATGCACCTAATGGTTTCCTTTTAGCTTGAAATGTTTTTTTCTCGAAAATCCACAGTACCCTCCCTTGGAAAAATGACTCCGAAAAATCATGGCATTCGAAACAGATTTTCTCGATTTTTTTCTCACGGGTACGAGTTACGCGGTTGCGGTTGACTTTTCCTTATTCGAAATCAGATTCTCTATAAAATGCACCTAATGGTTTCCTTTTAGCTTGAAATTTTTTTTTCTCGAAAATCCACAGTACCCTCCCTTGGAAAAATGAGTCGGAAAAATCATGGCATTCGAAACAGATTTTTTCGATTTTTTTCTCACGGGTACGAGTTACGCGGTTGCGGTTGACTTTTTCTTATTCGAAATAAGATTCTCTATAAAATGCACCTAATGGTTTCCTTTTAGCTTGAAATTTTTTTTTCTCGAAAATCCACAGTACCCTCCCTTGGAGAAATGAGTCGGAAAAATCATGGCATTCGAAACAGATTTTTTCGATTTTTTTCTCACGGGTACGAGTTACGCGGTTGCGGTTGACTTTTTCTTATTCGAAATCAGATTCTCTATAAAATGCACCTAATGGTTTCCTTTTAGCTTGAAATTTTTTTTTCTCGAAAATCCACAGTACCCTCCCTTGGAAAAATGAGTCCGAAAAATCATGGCATTCGAAACAGATTTTCTCGATTTTTTTCTCACGGGTACGAGTTACGCGGTTGCGGTTGACTTTTTCTTATTCGAAATCAGATTCTCTATAAAATGCACCTAATGGTTTCCTTTTAGCTTGAAATTTTTTTTCTCGAAAATCCACAGTACCCTCCCTTGGAAAAATGAGTCAGAAAAATCATGGCATTCGAAACAGATTTTCTCGATTTTTTTCTCACGGGTACGAGTTACGCGGTTGCGGTTGACTTTTTCTTATTCGAAATCAGATTCTCTATAAAATGCACCTAATGGTTTCCTTTTAGCTTGAAATTTTTTTTTCTCGAAAATCCACAGTACCACCCTCCCTTGGAAAAATGACTCGGAAAAATCATGGCATTCGAAAGAGATTTTTTCGATTTTTTTCTCACGGGTACGAGTTACGCGGTTGCGGTTGACTTTTTCTTATTCGAAATCAGATTCTCTATAAAATGCACCTAATGGTTTCCTTTTAGCTTGAAATTTTTTTTTCTCGAAAATCCACAGTACCCTCCCTTGGAAAAATGAGTCGGAAAAATCATGGCATTCGAAACAGATTTTTTCGATTTTTTTCTCACGGGTACGAGTTACGCGGTTGCGGTTGACTTTTTCTTATTCGAAATAAGATTCTCTATAAAATGCACCTAATGGTTTCCTTTTAGCTTGAAATTTTTTTTTCTCGAAAATCCACAGTACCCTCCCTTGGAGAAATGAGTCGGAAAAATCATGGCATTCGAAACAGATTTTTTCGATTTTTTTCTCACGGGTACGAGTTACGCGGTTGCGGTTGACTTTTTCTTATTCGAAATCAGATTCTCTATAAAATGCACCTAATGGTTTCCTTTTAGCTTGAAATGTTTTTTTCTCGAAAATCCACAGTACCCTCCCTTGGAAAAATGACTCCGAAAAATCATGGCATTCGAAACAGATTTTTTCGATTTTTTTCTCACGGGTACGAGTTACGCGGTTGCGGTTGACTTTTTCTTATTCGAAATCAGATTCTCTATAAAATGCACCTAATGGTTTCCTTTTAGCTTGAAATGTTTTTTTCTCGAAAATCCACAGTACCCTCCCTTGGAAAAATGACTCCGAAAAATCATGGCATTCGAAACAGATTTTTTCGATTTTTTTCTCACGGGTACGAGTTACGCGGTTGCGGTTGACTTTTTCTTATTCGAAATCAGATTCTCTATAAAATGCACCTAATGGTTTCCTTTTAGCTTGAAATGTTTTTTTCTCGAAAATCCACAGTACCCTCCGTTGGAAAAATGACTCGGAAAAATCATGGCATTCGAAACAGATTTTCTCGATTTTTTTCTCACGGGTACGAGTTACGCGGTTGCGGTTGACTTTTCCTTATTCGAAATCAGATTCTCTATAAAATGCACCTAATGGTTTCCTTTTAGCTTGAAATTTTTTTTTCTCGAAAATCCACAGTACCCTCCCTTGGAAAAATGAGTCGGAAAAATCATGGCATTCGAAACAGATTTTTTCGATTTTTTTCTCACGGGTACGAGTTACGCGGTTGCGGTTGACTTTTTCTTATTCGAAATAAGATTCTCTATAAAATGCACCTAATGGTTTCCTTTTAGCTTGAAATTTTTTTTTCTCGAAAATCCACAGTACCCTCCCTTGGAGAAATGAGTCGGAAAAATCATGGCATTCGAAACAGATTTTTTCGATTTTTTTCTCACGGGTACGAGTTACGCGGTTGCGGTTGACTTTTTCTTATTCGAAATCAGATTCTCTATAAAATGCACCTAATGGTTTCCTTTTAGCTTGAAATTTTTTTTTCTCGAAAATCCACAGTACCCTCCCTTGGAAAAATGAGTCCGACAAATCATGGCATTCGAAACAGATTTTCTCGATTTTTTTCTCACGGGTACGAGTTACGCGGTTGCGGTTGACTTTTTCTTATTCGAAATCAGATTCTCTATAAAATGCACCTAATGGTTTCCTTTTAGCTTGAAATGTTTTTTTCTCGAAAATCCACAGTACCCTCCCTTGGAAAAATGACTCCGAAAAATCATGGCATTCGAAACAGATTTTTTCGATTTTTTTCTCACTGGTACGAGTTACGCGGTTGCGGTTGACTTTTTCTTATTCGAAATCAGATTCTCTATAAAATGCACCTAATGGTTTCCTTTTAGCTTGAAATGTTTTTTTCTCGAAAATCCACAGTACCCTCCCTTGGAAAAATGACTCCGAAAAATCATGGCATTCGAAACAGATTTTTTCGATTTTTTTCTCACGGGTACGAGTTACGCGGTTGCGGTTGACTTTTCCTTATTCGAAATCAGATTCTCTATAAAATGCACCTAATGGTTTCCTTTTAGCTTGAAATTTTTTTTTCTCGAAAATCCACAGTACCCTCCCTTGGAAAAATGAGTCCGAAAAATCATGGCATTCGAAACAAATTTTCTCGATTTTTTTCTCACGGGTACGAGTTACGCGGTTGCGGTTGACTTTTTCTTATTCGAAATCAGATTCTCTATAAAATGCACCTAATGGTTTCCTTTTAGCTTGAAATTTTTTTTTCTCGAAAATCCACAGTACCCTCCCTTGGAAAAATGAGTCGGAAAAATCATGGCATTCGAAACAGATTTTTTCGATTTTTTTCTCACGGGTACGAGTTACGCGGTTGTGGTTGACTTTTTCTTATTCGAAATCAGATTCTCTATAAAATGCACCTAATGGTTTCCTTTTAGCTTGAAATTTTTTTTTCTCGAAAATCCACAGTACCCTCCCTTGGAAAAATGAGTCAGAAAAATCATGGCATTCGAAACAGATTTTCTCGATTTTTTTCTCACGGGTACGAGTTACGCGGTTGCGGTTGACTTTTTCTTATTCGAAATCAGATTCTCTATAAAATGCACCTAATGGTTTCCTTTTAGCTTGAAATTTTTTTTTCTCGAAAATCCACAGTACCCTCCCTTGGAAAAATGAGTCCGAAAAATCATGGCATTCGAAACAGATTTTTTCGATTTTTTTCTCACGGGTACGAGTTACGCGGTTGCGGTTGACTTTTTCTTATTCGAAATCAGATTCTCTATAAAATGCACCTAATGGTTTCCTTTTAGCTTGAAATTTTTTTTTCTCGAAAATCCACAGTACCCTCCCTTGGAAAAATGACTCGGAAAAATCATGGCATTCGAAACAGATTTTTTCGATTTTTTTCTCACGGGTACGAGTTACGTGGTTGCGGTTGACTTTTTCTTATTCGAAATCAGATTCTCTATAAAATGCACCTAATGGTTTCCTTTTAGCTTGAAATTTTTTTTTCTCGAAAATTCACAGTACCCTCCCTTGGAAAAATGAGTCAGAAAAATCATGGCATTCGAAACAGATTTTCTCGATTTTTTTCTCACGGGTACGAGTTACGCGGTTGCGGTTGACTTTTTCTTATTCGAAATCAGATTCTCTATAAAATGCACCTAATGGTTTCCTTTTAGCTTGAAATTTTTTTTCTCGAAAATCCACAGTACCCTCCCTTGGAAAAATGAGTCAGAAAAATCATGGCATTCGAAACAGATTTTCTCGATTTTTTTCTCACGGGTACGAGTTACGCGGTTGCGGTTGACTTTTTCTTATTCGAAATCAGATTCTCTATAAAATGCACCTAATGGTTTCCTTTTAGCTTGAAAATTTTTTTCTCGAAAATCCACAGTACCCTCCCTTGGAAAAATGAGTCCGAAAAATCATGGCATTCGAAACAGATTTTCTCGATTTTTTTCTCACGGGTACGAGTTACGCGGTTGCGGTTGACTTTTTCTTATTCGAAATCAGATTCTCTATAAAATGCACCTAATGGTTTCCTTTTAGCTTGAAATTTTTTTTCTCGAAAATCCACAGTACCCTCCCTTGGAAAAATGAGTCAGAAAAATCATGGCATTCGAAACAGATTTTCTCGATTTTTTTCTCACGGGTACGAGTTACGCGGTTGCGGTTGACTTTTTCTTATTCGAAATCAGATTCTCTATAAAATGCACCTAATGGTTTCCTTTTAGCTTGAAATTTTTTTTTCTCGAAAATCCACAGTACCCTCCCTTGGAAAAATGACTCGGAAAAATCATGGCATTCGAAAGAGATTTTTTCGATTTTTTTCTCACGGGTACGAGTTACGCGGTTGCGGTTGACTTTTTCTTATTCGAAATCAGATTCTCTATAAAATGCACCTAATGGTTTCCTTTTAGCTTGAAATTTTTTTTTCTCGAAAATCCACAGTACCCTCCCTTGGAAAAATGAGTCGGAAAAATCATGGCATTCGAAACAGATTTTTTCGATTTTTTTCTCACGGGTACGAGTTACGCGGTTGCGGTTGACTTTTTCTTATTCGAAATAAGATTCTCTATAAAATGCACCTCCTTTTAGCTTGAAATTTTTTTTTCTCGAAAATCCACAGTACCCTCCCTTGGAGAAATGAGTCGGAAAAATCATGGCATTCGAAACAGATTTTTTCGATTTTTTTCTCACGGGTACGAGTTACGCGGTTGCGGTTGACTTTTTCTTATTCGAAATCAGATTCTCTATAAAATGCACCTAATGGTTTCCTTTTAGCTTGAAATGTTTTTTTCTCGAAAATCCACAGTACCCTCCCTTGGAAAAATGACTCCGAAAAATCATGGCATTCGAAACAGATTTTTTCGATTTTTTTCTCACGGGTACGAGTTACGCGGTTGCGGTTGACTTTTTCTTATTCGAAATCAGATTCTCTATAAAATGCACCTAATGGTTTCCTTTTAGCTTGAAATGTTTTTTTCTCGAAAATCCACAGTACCCTCCCTTGGAAAAATGACTCCGAAAAATCATGGCATTCGAAACAGATTTTTTCGATTTTTTTCTCACGGGTACGAGTTACGCGGTTGCGGTTGACTTTTTCTTATTCGAAATCAGATTCTCTATAAAATGCACCTAATGGTTTCCTTTTAGCTTGAAATGTTTTTTTCTCGAAAATCCACAGTACCCTCCGTTGGAAAAATGACTCGGAAAAATCATGGCATTCGAAACAGATTTTCTCGATTTTTTTCTCACGGGTACGAGTTACGCGGTTGCGGTTGACTTTTCCTTATTCGAAATCAGATTCTCTATAAAATGCACCTCCTTTTAGCTTGAAATTTTTTTTTCTCGAAAATCCACAGTACCCTCCCTTGGAAAAATGAGTCGGAAAAATCATGGCATTCGAAACAGATTTTTTCGATTTTTTTCTCACGGGTACGAGTTACGCGGTTGCGGTTGACTTTTTCTTATTCGAAATAAGATTCTCTATAAAATGCACCTAATGGTTTCCTTTTAGCTTGAAATTTTTTTTTCTCGAAAATCCACAGTACCCTCCCTTGGAGAAATGAGTCGGAAAAATCATGGCATTCGAAACAGATTTTTTCGATTTTTTTCTCACGGGTACGAGTTACGCGGTTGCGGTTGACTTTTTCTTATTCGAAATAAGATTCTCTATAAAATGCACCTAATGGTTTCCTTTTAGCTTGAAATTTTTTTTTCTCGAAAATCCACAGTACCCTCCCTTGGAGAAATGAGTCGGAAAAATCATGGCATTCGAAACAGATTTTTTCGATTTTTTTCTCACGGGTACGAGTTACGCGGTTGCGGTTGACTTTTTCTTATTCGAAATCAGATTCTCTATAAAATGCACCTAATGGTTTCCTTTTAGCTTGAAATGTTTTTTTCTCGAAAATCCACAGTACCCTCCCTTGGAAAAATGACTCCGAAAAATCATGGCATTCGAAACAGATTTTTTCGATTTTTTTCTCACGGGTACGAGTTACGCGGTTGCGGTTGACTTTTTCTTATTCGAAATCAGATTCTCTATAAAATGCACCTAATGGTTTCCTTTTAGCTTGAAATGTTTTTTTCTCGAAAATCCACAGTACCCTCCCTTGGAAAAATGACTCCGAAAAATCATGGCATTCGAAACAGATTTTCTCGATTTTTTTCTCACGGGTACGAGTTACGCGGTTGCGGTTGACTTTTCCTTATTCGAAATCAGATTCTCTATAAAATGCACCTAATGGTTTCCTTTTAGCTTGAAATTTTTTTTTCTCGAAAATCCACAGTACCCTCCCTTGGAAAAATGAGTCGGAAAAATCATGGCATTCGAAACAGATTTTTTCGATTTTTTTCTCACGGGTACGAGTTACGCGGTTGCGGTTGACTTTTTCTTATTCGAAATAAGATTCTCTATAAAATGCACCTAATGGTTTCCTTTTAGCTTGAAATTTTTTTTTCTCGAAAATCCACAGTACCCTCCCTTGGAGAAATGAGTCGGAAAAATCATGGCATTCGAAACAGATTTTTTCGATTTTTTTCTCACGGGTACGAGTTACGCGGTTGCGGTTGACTTTTTCTTATTCGAAATCAGATTCTCTATAAAATGCACCTAATGGTTTCCTTTTAGCTTGAAATTTTTTTTTCTCGAAAATCCACAGTACCCTCCCTTGGAAAAATGAGTCCGAAAAATCATGGCATTCGAAACAGATTTTCTCGATTTTTTTCTCACGGGTACGAGTTACGCGGTTGCGGTTGACTTTTTCTTATTCGAAATCAGATTCTCTATAAAATGCACCTAATGGTTTCCTTTTAGCTTGAAATTTTTTTTTCTCGAAAATCCACAGT
The DNA here is from genome assembly GCF_987345545.1 of Pholcus phalangioides. Classification (NCBI taxonomy): domain Eukaryota; kingdom Metazoa; phylum Arthropoda; class Arachnida; order Araneae; family Pholcidae; genus Pholcus; species Pholcus phalangioides. The sequence continues at coordinate 15,898,922 of NW_028301628.1, forward strand.
ACCCTCCCTTGGAAAAATGACTCGGAAAAATCATGGCATTCGAAAGAGATTTTTTCGATTTTTTTCTCACGGGTACGAGTTACGCGGTTGCGGTTGACTTTTTCTTATTCGAAATCAGATTCTCTATAAAATGCACCTAATGGTTTCCTTTTAGCTTGAAAATTTTTTTTCTCGAAAATCCACAGTACCCTCCCTTGGAAAAATGAGTCGGAAAAATCATGGCATTCGAAACAGATTTTTTCGATTTTTTTCTCACGGGTACGAGTTACGCGGTTGCGGTTGACTTTTTCTTATTCGAAATAAGATTCTCTATAAAATGCACCTAATGGTTTCCTTTTAGCTTGAAATTTTTTTTTCTCGAAAATCCACAGTACCCTCCCTTGGAGAAATGAGTCGGAAAAATCATGGCATTCGAAACAGATTTTTTCGATTTTTTTCTCACGGGTACGAGTTACGCGGTTGCGGTTGACTTTTTCTTATTCGAAATCAGATTCTCTATAAAATGCACCTAATGGTTTCCTTTTAGCTTGAAATGTTTTTTTCTCGAAAATCCACAGTACCCTCCCTTGGAAAAATGACTCCGAAAAATCATGGCATTCGAAACAGATTTTCTCGATTTTTTTCTCACGGGTACGAGTTACGCGGTTGCGGTTGACTTTTCCTTATTCGAAATCAGATTCTCTATAAAATGCACCTAATGGTTTCCTTTTAGCTTGAAATTTTTTTTTCTCGAAAATCCACAGTACCCTCCCTTGGAAAAATGAGTCGGAAAAATCATGGCATTCGAAACAGATTTTTTCGATTTTTTTCTCACGGGTACGAGTTACGCGGTTGCGGTTGACTTTTTCTTATTCGAAATAAGATTCTCTATAAAATGCACCTAATGGTTTCCTTTTAGCTTGAAATTTTTTTTTCTCGAAAATCCACAGTACCCTCCCTTGGAGAAATGAGTCGGAAAAATCATGGCATTCGAAACAGATTTTTTCGATTTTTTTCTCACGGGTACGAGTTACGCGGTTGCGGTTGACTTTTTCTTATTCGAAATCAGATTCTCTATAAAATGCACCTAATGGTTTCCTTTTAGCTTGAAATGTTTTTTTCTCGAAAATCCACAGTACCCTCCGTTGGAAAAATGACTCGGAAAAATCATGGCATTCGAAACAGATTTTCTCGATTTTTTTCTCACGGGTACGAGTTACGCGGTTGCGGTTGACTTTTCCTTATTCGAAATCAGATTCTCTATAAAATGCACCTAATGGTTTCCTTTTAGCTTGAAATTTTTTTTTCTCGAAAATCCACAGTACCCTCCCTTGGAAAAATGAGTCGGAAAAATCATTGCATTCGAAACAGATTTTTTCGATTTTTTTCTCACGGGTACGAGTTACGCGGTTGCGGTTGACTTTTTCTTATTCGAAATAAGATTCTCTATAAAATGCACCTAATGGTTTCCTTTTAGCTTGAAATTTTTTTTTCTCGAAAATCCACAGTACCCTCCCTTGGAGAAATGAGTCGGAAAAATCATGGCATTCGAAACAGATTTTTTCGATTTTTTTCTCACGGGTACGAGTTACGCGGTTGCGGTTGACTTTTTCTTATTCGAAATCAGATTCTCTATAAAATGCACCTAATGGTTTCCTTTTAGCTTGAAATTTTTTTTCTCGAAAATCCACAGTACCCTCCCTTGGAAAAATGAGTCAGAAAAATCATGGCATTCGAAACAGATTTTCTCGATTTTTTTCTCACGGGTACGAGTTACGCGGTTGCGGTTGACTTTTTCTTATTCGAAATCAGATTCTCTATAAAATGCACCTAATGGTTTCCTTTTAGCTTGAAATTTTTTTTTCTCGAAAATCCACAGTACCCTCCCTTGGAAAAATGACTCGGAAAAATCATGGCATTCGAAAGAGATTTTTTCGATTTTTTTCTCACGGGTACGAGTTACGCGGTTGCGGTTGACTTTTTCTTATTCGAAATCAGATTCTCTATAAAATGCACCTAATGGTTTCCTTTTAGCTTGAAATTTTTTTTTCTCGAAAATCCACAGTACCCTCCCTTGGAAAAATGAGTCAGAAAAATCATGGCATTCGAAACAGATTTTCTCGATTTTTTTCTCACGGGTACGAGTTACGCGGTTGCGGTTGACTTTTTCTTATTCGAAATCAGATTCTCTATAAAATGCACCTAATGGTTTCCTTTTAGCTTGAAATTTTTTTTCTCGAAAATCCACAGTACCCTCCCTTGGAAAAATGAGTCCGAAAAATCATGGCATTCGAAACAGATTTTCTCGATTTTTTTCTCACGGGTACGAGTTACGCGGTTGCGGTTGACTTTTTCTTATTCGAAATCAGATTCTCTATAAAATGCACCTAATGGTTTCCTTTTAGCTTGAAATTTTTTTTTCTCGAAAATCCACAGTACCCTCCCTTGGAAAAATGAGTCAGAAAAATCATGGCATTCGAAACAGATTTTCTCGATTTTTTTCTCACGGGTACGAGTTACGCGGTTGCGGTTGACTTTTTCTTATTCGAAATCAGATTCTCTATAAAATGCACCTAATGGTTTCCTTTTAGCTTGAAATTTTTTTTTCTCGAAAATCCACAGTACCCTCCCTTGGAAAAATGAGTCCGAAAAATCATGGCATTCGAAACAGATTTTTTCGATTTTTTTCTCACGGGTACGAGTTACGCGGTTGCGGTTGACTTTTTCTTATTCGAAATCAGATTCTCTATAAAATGCACCTAATGGTTTCCTTTTAGCTTGAAATTTTTTTTTCTCGAAAATCCACAGTACCCTCCCTTGGAAAAATGACTCGGAAAAATCATGGCATTCGAAACAGATTTTTTCGATTTTTTTCTCACGGGTACGAGTTACGTGGTTGCGGTTGACTTTTTCTTATTCGAAATCAGATTCTCTATAAAATGCACCTAATGGTTTCCTTTTAGCTTGAAATTTTTTTTTCTCGAAAATCCACAGTACCCTCCCTTGGAAAAATGAGTCCGAAAAATCATGGCATTCGAAACAGATTTTCTCGATTTTTTTCTCACGGGTACGAGTTACGCGGTTGCGGTTGACTTTTTCTTATTCGAAATCAGATTCTCTATAAAATGCACCTAATGGTTTCCTTTTAGCTTGAAATTTTTTTTTCTCGAAAATCCACAGTACCCTCCCTTGGAAAAATGAGTCAGAAAAATCATGGCATTCGAAACAGATTTTCTCGATTTTTTTCTCACGGGTACGAGTTACGCGGTTGCGGTTGACTTTTTCTTATTCGAAATCAGATTCTCTATAAAATGCACCTAATGGTTTCCTTTTAGCTTGAAATTTTTTTTCTCGAAAATCCACAGTACCCTCCCTTGGAAAAATGAGTCCGAAAAATCATGGCATTCGAAACAAATTTTCTCGATTTTTTTCTCACGGGTACGAGTTACGCGGTTGCGGTTGACTTTTTCTTATTCGAAATCAGATTCTCTATAAAATGCACCTAATGGTTTCCTTTTAGCTTGAAATTTTTTTTTCTCGAAAATCCACAGTACCCTCCCTTGGAAAAATGACTCGGAAAAATCATGGCATTCGAAACAGATTTTTTCGATTTTTTTCTCACGGGTACGAGTTACGCGGTTGCGGTTGACTTTTTCTTATTCGAAATCAGATTCTCTATAAAATGCACCTAATGGTTTCCTTTTAGCTTGAAATTTTTTTTTCTCGAAAATCCACAGTACCTTCCCTTGGAAAAATGAGTCCGAAAAATCATGGCATTCGAAACAGATTTTCTCGATTTTTTTCTCACGGGTACGAGTTACGCGGTTGCGGTTGACTTTTTCTTATTCGAAATCAGATTCTCTATAAAATGCACCTAATGGTTTCCTTTTAGCTTGAAATTTTTTTTCTCGAAAATCCACAGTACCCTCCCTTGGAAAAATAAGTCCGAAAAATCATGGCATTCGAAACAGATTTTTTCGATTTTTTTCTCACGGGTACGAGTTACGCGGTTGCGGTTGACTTTTTCTTATTCGAAATCAGATTCTCTATAAAATGCACCTAATGGTTTCCTTTTAGCTTGAAATTTTTTTTTCTCGAAAATCCACAGTACCCTCCCTTGGAAAAATGACTCCGAAAAATCATGGCATTCGAAACAGATTTTTTCGATTTTTTTCTCACGGGTACGAGTTACGCGGTTGCGGTTGACTTTTTCTTATTCGAAATCAGATTCTCTATAAAATGCACCTAATGGTTTCCTTTTAGCTTGAAATTTTTTTTTCTCGAAAATCCACAGTACCCTCCCTTGGAAAAATGACTCGGAAAAATCATGGCATTCGAAACAGATTTTTTCGATTTTTTTCTCACGGGTACGAGTTACGCGGTTGCGGTTGACTTTTCCTTATTCGAAATCAGATTCTCTATAAAATGCACCTAATGGTTTCCTTTTAGCTTGAAATTTTTTTTTCTCGAAAATCCACAGTACCCTCCCTTGGAAAAATGAGTCCGAAAAATCATGGCATTCGAAACAGATTTTCTCGATTTTTTTCTCACGGGTACGAGTTACGCGGTTGCGGTTGACTTTTTCTTATTCGAAATCAGATTCTCTATAAAATGCACCTAATGGTTTCCTTTTAGCTTGAAATTTTTTTTCTCGAAAATCCACAGTACCCTCCCTTGGAAAAATAAGTCCGAAAAATCATGGCATTCGAAACAGATTTTTTCGATTTTTTTCTCACGGGTACGAGTTACGCGGTTGCGGTTGACTTTTTCTTATTCGAAATCAGATTCTCTATAAAATGCACCTAATGGTTTCCTTTTAGCTTGAAATTTTTTTTTCTCGAAAATCCACAGTACCCTCCCTTGGAAAAATGACTCCGAAAAATCATGGCATTCGAAACAGATTTTTTCGATTTTTTTCTCACGGGTACGAGTTACGCGGTTGCGGTTGACTTTTTCTTATTCGAAATCAGATTCTCTATAAAATGCACCTAATGGTTTCCTTTTAGCTTGAAATTTTTTTTTCTCGAAAATCCACAGTACCCTCCCTTGGAAAAATGACTCGGAAAAATCATGGCATTCGAAACAGATTTTCTCGATTTTTTTCTCACGGGTACGAGTTACGCGGTTGCGGTTGACTTTTTCTTATTCGAAATCAGATTCTCTATAAAATGCACCTAATGGTTTCCTTTTAGCTTGAAATTTTTTTTCTCGAAAATCCACAGTACCCTCCCTTGGAAAAATGAGTCCGAAAAATCATGGCATTCGAAACAAATTTTCTCGATTTTTTTCTCACGGGTACGAGTTACGCGGTTGCGGTTGACTTTTTCTTATTCGAAATCAGATTCTCTATAAAATGCACCTAATGGTTTCCTTTTAGCTTGAAATTTTTTTTTCTCGAAAATCCACAGTACCCTCCCTTGGAAAAATGAGTCAGAAAAATCATGGCATTCGAAACAGATTTTCTCGATTTTTTTCTCACGGGTACGAGTTACGCGGTTGCGGTTGACTTTTTCTTATTCGAAATCAGATTCTCTATAAAATGCACCTAATGGTTTCCTTTTAGCTTGAAATTTTTTTTCTCGAAAATCCACAGTACCCTCCCTTGGAAAAATGAGTCCGAAAAATCATGGCATTCGAAACAGATTTTCTCGATTTTTTTCTCACGGGTACGAGTTACGCGGTTGCGGTTGACTTTTTCTTATTCGAAATCAGATTCTCTATAAAATGCACCTAATGGTTTCCTTTTAGCTTGAAATTTTTTTTTCTCGAAAATCCACACTCCCTTGGAAAAATGACTCGGAAAAATCATGGCATTCGAAACAGATTTTCTCGATTTTTTTCTCACGGGTACGAGTTACGCGGTTGCGGTTGACTTTTTCTTATTCGAAATCAGATTCTCTATAAAATGCACCTAATGGTTTCCTTTTAGCTTGAAATTTTTTTTTCTCGAAAATCCACAGTACCCTCCCTTGGAAAAATGAGTCCGAAAAATCATGGCATTCGAAACAGATTTTTTCGATTTTTTTCTCACGGGTACGAGTTACGCGGTTGCGGTTGACTTTTTCTTATTCGAAATCAGATTCTCTATAAAATGCACCTAATGGTTTAATTTTAGCTTGAAATTTTTTTTTCTCGAAAATCCACAGTACCCTCCCTTGGAAAAATGAGTCAGAAAAATCATGGCATTCGAAACAGATTTTCACGATTTTTTTCTCACGGGTACGAGTTACGCGGTTGCGGTTGACTTTTTCTTATTCGAAATCAGATTCTCTATAAAATGCACCTAATGGTTTCCTTTTAGCTTGAAATTTTTTTTTCTCGAAAATCCACAGTACCCTCCCTTGGAAAAATGAGTCCGAAAAATCATGGCATTCGAAACAGATTTTTTCGATTTTTTTCTCACGGGTACGAGTTACGCGGTTGCGGTTGACTTTTTCTTATTCGAAATCAGATTCTCTATAAAATGCACCTAATGGTTTCCTTTTAGCTTGAAATTTTTTTTTCTCGAAAATCCACAGTACCCTCCCTTGGAAAAATGAGTCAGAAAAATCATGGCATTCGAAACAGATTTTCTCGATTTTTTTCTCACGGGTACGAGTTACGCGGTTGCGGTTGACTTTTTCTTATTCGAAATCAGATTCTCTATAAAATGCACCTAATGGTTTCCTTTTAGCTTGAAATTTTTTTTCTCGAAAATCCACAGTACCCTCCCTTGGAAAAATGAGTCCGAAAAATCATGGCATTCGAAACAGATTTTCTCGATTTTTTTCTCACGGGTACGAGTTACGCGGTTGCGGTTGACTTTTTCTTATTCGAAATCAGATTCTCTATAAAATGCACCTAATGGTTTTCTTTTAGCTTGAAATGTTTTTTTCTCGAAAATCCACAGTACCCTCCCTTGGAAAAATGACTCGGAAAAATCATGGCATTCGAAACAGATTTTTTCGATTTTTTTCTCACGGGTACGAGTTACGCGGTTGCGGTTGACTTTTTCTTATTCGAAATCAGATTCTCTATAAAATGCACCTAATGGTTTCCTTTTAGCTTGAAATGTTTTTTTCTCGAAAATCCACAGTACCCTCCCTTGGAAAAATGACTCCGAAAAATCATGGCATTCGAAACAGATTTTTTCGATTTTTTTCTCACTGGTACGAGTTACGCGGTTGCGGTTGACTTTTTCTTATTCGAAATCAGATTCTCTATAAAATGCACCTAATGGTTTCCTTTTAGCTTGAAATGTTTTTTTCTCGAAAATCCACAGTACCCTCCCTTGGAAAAATGACTCCGAAAAATCATGGCATTCGAAACAGATTTTTTCGATTTTTTTCTCACGGGTACGAGTTACGCGGTTGCGGTTGACTTTTCCTTATTCGAAATCAGATTCTCTATAAAATGCACCTAATGGTTTCCTTTTAGCTTGAAATTTTTTTTTCTCGAAAATCCACAGTACCCTCCCTTGGAAAAATGAGTCCGAAAAATCATGGCATTCGAAACAAATTTTCTCGATTTTTTTCTCACGGGTACGAGTTACGCGGTTGCGGTTGACTTTTTCTTATTCGAAATCAGATTCTCTATAAAATGCACCTAATGGTTTCCTTTTAGCTTGAAATTTTTTTTTCTCGAAAATCCACAGTACCCTCCCTTGGAAAAATGAGTCAGAAAAATCATGGCATTCGAAACAGATTTTCTCGATTTTTTTCTCACGGGTACGAGTTACGCGGTTGCGGTTGACTTTTTCTTATTCGAAATCAGATTCTCTATAAAATGCACCTAATGGTTTCCTTTTAGCTTGAAATTTTTTTTCTCGAAAATCCACAGTACCCTCCCTTGGAAAAATGAGTCCGAAAAATCATGGCATTCGAAACAGATTTTCTCGATTTTTTTCTCACGGGTACGAGTTACGCGGTTGCGGTTGACTTTTTCTTATTCGAAATCAGATTCTCTATAAAATGCACCTAATGGTTTCCTTTTAGCTTGAAATTTTTTTTTCTCGAAAATCCACAGTACCCTCCCTTGGAAAAATGACTCGGAAAAATCATGGCATTCGAAACAGATTTTCTCGATTTTTTTCTCACGGGTACGAGTTACGCGGTTGCGGTTGACTTTTTCTTATTCGAAATCAGATTCTCTATAAAATGCACCTAATGGTTTCCTTTTAGCTTGAAATTTTTTTTCTCGAAAATCCACAGTACCCTCCCTTGGAAAAATGAGTCCGAAAAATCATGGCATTCGAAACAGATTTTCTCGATTTTTTTCTCACGGGTACGAGTTACGCGGTTGCGGTTGACTTTTTCTTATTCGAAATCAGATTCTCTATAAAATGCACCTAATGGTTTCCTTTTAGCTTGAAATTTTTTTTTCTCGAAAATCCACAGTACCCTCCCTTGGAAAAATGAGTCAGAAAAATCATGGCATTCGAAACAGATTTTCTCGATTTTTTTCTCACGGGTACGAGTTACGCGGTTGCGGTTGACTTTTTCTTATTCGAAATCAGATTCTCTATAAAATGCACCTAATGGTTTCCTTTTAGCTTGAAATTTTTTTTTCTCGAAAATCCACAGTACCCTCCCTTGGAAAAATGAGTCCGAAAAATCATGGCATTCGAAACAGATTTTTTCGATTTTTTTCTCACGGGTACGAGTTACGCGGTTGCGGTTGACTTTTTCTTATTCGAAATCAGATTCTCTATAAAATGCACCTAATGGTTTCCTTTTAGCTTGAAATTTTTTTTTCTCGAAAATCCACAGTACCCTCCCTTGGAAAAATGACTCCGAAAAATCATGGCATTCGAAACAGATTTTCTCGATTTTTTTCTCACGGGTACGAGTTACGCGGTTGCGGTTGACTTTTTCTTATTCGAAATCAGATTCTCTATAAAATGCACCTAATGGTTTCCTTTTAGCTTGAAATTTTTTTTCTCGAAAATCCACAGTACCCTCCCTTGGAAAAATGAGTCCGAAAAATCATGGCATTCGAAACAGATTTTCTCGATTTTTTTCTCACGGGTACGAGTTACGCGGTTGCGGTTGACTTTTTCTTATTCGAAATCAGATTCTCTATAAAATGCACCTAATGGTTTTCTTTTAGCTTGAAATGTTTTTTTCTCGAAAATCCACAGTACCCTCCCTTGGAAAAATGACTCGGAAAAATCATGGCATTCGAAACAGATTTTTTCGATTTTTTTCTCACGGGTACGAGTTACGCGGTTGCGGTTGACTTTTTCTTATTCGAAATCAGATTCTCTATAAAATGCACCTAATGGTTTCCTTTTAGCTTGAAATGTTTTTTTCTCGAAAATCCACAGTACCCTCCCTTGGAAAAATGACTCCGAAAAATCATGGCATTCGAAACAGATTTTTTCGATTTTTTTCTCACTGGTACGAGTTACGCGGTTGCGGTTGACTTTTTCTTATTCGAAATCAGATTCTCTATAAAATGCACCTAATGGTTTCCTTTTAGCTTGAAATGTTTTTTTCTCGAAAATCCACAGTACCCTCCCTTGGAAAAATGACTCCGAAAAATCATGGCATTCGAAACAGATTTTTTCGATTTTTTTCTCACGGGTACGAGTTACGCGGTTGCGGTTGACTTTTCCTTATTCGAAATCAGATTCTCTATAAAATGCACCTAATGGTTTCCTTTTAGCTTGAAATTTTTTTTTCTCGAAAATCCACAGTACCCTCCCTTGGAAAAATGAGTCCGAAAAATCATGGCATTCGAAACAAATTTTCTCGATTTTTTTCTCACGGGTACGAGTTACGCGGTTGCGGTTGACTTTTTCTTATTCGAAATCAGATTCTCTATAAAATGCACCTAATGGTTTCCTTTTAGCTTGAAATTTTTTTTTCTCGAAAATCCACAGTACCCTCCCTTGGAAAAATGAGTCAGAAAAATCATGGCATTCGAAACAGATTTTCTCGATTTTTTTCTCACGGGTACGAGTTACGCGGTTGCGGTTGACTTTTTCTTATTCGAAATCAGATTCTCTATAAAATGCACCTAATGGTTTCCTTTTAGCTTGAAATTTTTTTTCTCGAAAATCCACAGTACCCTCCCTTGGAAAAATGAGTCCGAAAAATCATGGCATTCGAAACAGATTTTCTCGATTTTTTTCTCACGGGTACGAGTTACGCGGTTGCGGTTGACTTTTTCTTATTCGAAATCAGATTCTCTATAAAATGCACCTAATGGTTTCCTTTTAGCTTGAAATTTTTTTTTCTCGAAAATCCACAGTACCCTCCCTTGGAAAAATGACTCGGAAAAATCATGGCATTCGAAACAGATTTTCTCGATTTTTTTCTCACGGGTACGAGTTACGCGGTTGCGGTTGACTTTTTCTTATTCGAAATCAGATTCTCTATAAAATGCACCTAATGGTTTCCTTTTAGCTTGAAATTTTTTTTCTCGAAAATCCACAGTACCCTCCCTTGGAAAAATGAGTCCGAAAAATCATGGCATTCGAAACAGATTTTCTCGATTTTTTTCTCACGGGTACGAGTTACGCGGTTGCGGTTGACTTTTTCTTATTCGAAATCAGATTCTCTATAAAATGCACCTAATGGTTTCCTTTTAGCTTGAAATTTTTTTTTCTCGAAAATCCACAGTACCCTCCCTTGGAAAAATGAGTCAGAAAAATCATGGCATTCGAAACAGATTTTCTCGATTTTTTTCTCACGGGTACGAGTTACGCGGTTGCGGTTGACTTTTTCTTATTCGAAATCAGATTCTCTATAAAATGCACCTAATGGTTTCCTTTTAGCTTGAAATTTTTTTTTCTCGAAAATCCACAGTACCCTCCCTTGGAAAAATGAGTCCGAAAAATCATGGCATTCGAAACAGATTTTTTCGATTTTTTTCTCACGGGTACGAGTTACGCGGTTGCGGTTGACTTTTTCTTATTCGAAATCAGATTCTCTATAAAATGCACCTAATGGTTTCCTTTTAGCTTGAAATTTTTTTTCTCGAAAATCCACAGTACCCTCCCTTGGAAAAATGAGTCCGAAAAATCATGGCATTCGAAACAGATTTTCTCGATTTTTTTCTCACGGGTACGAGTTACGCGGTTGCGGTTGACTTTTTCTTATTCGAAATCAGATTCTCTATAAAATGCACCTAATGGTTTCCTTTTAGCTTGAAATGTTTTTTTCTCGAAAATCCACAGTACCCTCCCTTGGAAAAATGACTCGGAAAAATCATGGCATTCGAAACAGATTTTTTCGATTTTTTTCTCACGGGTACGAGTTACGCGGTTGCGGTTGACTTTTTCTTATTCGAAATCAGATTCTCTATAAAATGCACCTAATGGTTTCCTTTTAGCTTGAAATGTTTTTTTCTCGAAAATCCACAGTACCCTCCCTTGGAAAAATGACTCCGAAAAATCATGGCATTCGAAACAGATTTTTTCGATTTTTTTCTCACGGGTACGAGTTACGCGGTTGCGGTTGACTTTTTCTTATTCGAAATCAGATTCTCTATAAAATGCACCTAATGGTTTCCTTTTAGCTTGAAATGTTTTTTTCTCGAAAATCCACAGTACCCTCCCTTGGAAAAATGACTCCGAAAAATCATGGCATTCGAAACAGATTTTTTCGATTTTTTTCTCACGGGTACGAGTTACGCGGTTGCGGTTGACTTTTTCTTATTCGAAATCAGATTCTCTATAAAATGCACCTAATGGTTTCCTTTTAGCTTGAAATGTTTTTTTCTCGAAAATCCACAGTACCCTCCGTTGGAAAAATGACTCGGAAAAATCATGGCATTCGAAACAGATTTTCTCGATTTTTTTCTCACGGGTACGAGTTACGCGGTTGCGGTTGACTTTTCCTTATTCGAAATCAGATTCTCTATAAAATGCACCTAATGGTTTCCTTTTAGCTTGAAATGTTTTTTTCTCGAAAATCCACAGTACCCTCCCTTGGAAAAATGACTCCGAAAAATCATGGCATTCGAAACCGATTTTTTCGATTTTTTTCTCACGGGTACGAGTTTCGCGGTTGCGGTTGACTTTTTCTTATTCGAAATCAGATTCTCTATAAAATGCACCTAATGGTTTCCTATTTGCTTGAAATTTTTTTTTCTCGAAAATCCACAGTACCCTCCCTTGGAAAAATGACTCGGAAAAATCATGGCATTCGAAACAGATTTTCTCGATTTTTTTCTCACGGGTACGAGTTACGCGGTTGCGGTTGACTTTTTCTTATTCGAAATCAGATTCTCTATAAAATGCACCTAATGGTTTCCTTTTAGCTTGAAATTTTTTTTCTCGAAAATCCACAGTACCCTCCCTTGGAAAAATGAGTCCGAAAAATCATGGCATTCGAAACAGATTTTCTCGATTTTTTTCTCACGGGTACGAGTTACGCGGTTGCGGTTGACTTTTTCTTATTCGAAATCAGATTCTCTATAAAATGCACCTAATGGTTTCCTTTTAGCTTGAAATTTTTTTTTCTCGAAAATCCACAGTACCCTCCCTTGGAAAAATGAGTCAGAAAAATCATGGCATTCGAAACAGATTTTCTCGATTTTTTTCTCACGGGTACGAGTTACGCGGTTGCGGTTGACTTTTTCTTATTCGAAATCAGATTCTCTATAAAATGCACCTAATGGTTTCCTTTTAGCTTGAAATTTTTTTTTCTCGAAAATCCACAGTACCCTCCCTTGGAAAAATGAGTCCGAAAAATCATGGCATTCGAAACAGATTTTTTCGATTTTTTTCTCACGGGTACGAGTTACGCGGTTGCGGTTGACTTTTTCTTATTCGAAATCAGATTCTCTATAAAATGCACCTAATGGTTTCCTTTTAGCTTGAAATTTTTTTTCTCGAAAATCCACAGTACCCTCCCTTGGAAAAATGAGTCCGAAAAATCATGGCATTCGAAACAGATTTTCTCGATTTTTTTCTCACGGGTACGAGTTACGCGGTTGCGGTTGACTTTTTCTTATTCGAAATCAGATTCTCTATAAAATGCACCTAATGGTTTCCTTTTAGCTTGAAATGTTTTTTTCTCGAAAATCCACAGTACCCTCCCTTGGAAAAATGACTCGGAAAAATCATGGCATTCGAAACAGATTTTTTCGATTTTTTTCTCACGGGTACGAGTTACGCGGTTGCGGTTGACTTTTTCTTATTCGAAATCAGATTCTCTATAAAATGCACCTAATGGTTTCCTTTTAGCTTGAAATGTTTTTTTCTCGAAAATCCACAGTACCCTCCCTTGGAAAAATGACTCCGAAAAATCATGGCATTCGAAACAGATTTTTTCGATTTTTTTCTCACGGGTACGAGTTACGCGGTTGCGGTTGACTTTTTCTTATTCGAAATCAGATTCTCTATAAAATGCACCTAATGGTTTCCTTTTAGCTTGAAATGTTTTTTTCTCGAAAATCCACAGTACCCTCCCTTGGAAAAATGACTCCGAAAAATCATGGCATTCGAAACAGATTTTTTCGATTTTTTTCTCACGGGTACGAGTTACGCGGTTGCGGTTGACTTTTTCTTATTCGAAATCAGATTCTCTATAAAATGCACCTAATGGTTTCCTTTTAGCTTGAAATGTTTTTTTCTCGAAAATCCACAGTACCCTCCGTTGGAAAAATGACTCGGAAAAATCATGGCATTCGAAACAGATTTTCTCGATTTTTTTCTCACGGGTACGAGTTACGCGGTTGCGGTTGACTTTTCCTTATTCGAAATCAGATTCTCTATAAAATGCACCTAATGGTTTCCTTTTAGCTTGAAATGTTTTTTTCTCGAAAATCCACAGTACCCTCCCTTGGAAAAATGACTCCGAAAAATCATGGCATTCGAAACAGATTTTTTCGATTTTTTTCTCACGGGTACGAGTTACGCGGTTGCGGTTGACTTTTTCTTATTCGAAATCAGATTCTCTATAAAATGCACCTAATGGTTTCCTTTTAGCTTGAAATGTTTTTTTCTCGAAAATCCACAGTACCCTCCGTTGGAAAAATGACTCGGAAAAATCATGGCATTCGAAACAGATTTTCTCGATTTTTTTCTCACGGGTACGAGTTACGCGGTTGCGGTTGACTTTTCCTTATTCGAAATCAGATTCTCTATAAAATGCACCTAATGGTTTCCTTTTAGCTTGAAATTTTTTTTTCTCGAAAATCCACAGTACCCTCCCTTGGAAAAATGAGTCGGAAAAATCATGGCATTCGAAACAGATTTTTTCGATTTTTTTCTCACGGGTACGAGTTACGCGGTTGCGGTTGACTTTTCCTTATTCGAAATCAGATTCTCTATAAAATGCACCTAATGGTTTCCTTTTAGCTTGAAATTTTTTTTTCTCGAAAATCCACAGTACCCTCCCTTGGAAAAATGAGTCCGAAAAATCATGGCATTCGAAACAAATTTTCTCGATTTTTTTCTCACGGGTACGAGTTACGCGGTTGCGGTTGACTTTTTCTTATTCGAAATCAGATTCTCTATAAAATGCACCTAATGGTTTCCTTTTAGCTTGAAATTTTTTTTTCTCGAAAATCCACAGTACCCTCCCTTGGAAAAATGAGTCCGAAAAATCATGGCATTCGAAACAGATTTTCTCGATTTTTTTCTCACGGGTACGAGTTACGCGGTTGCGGTTGACTTTTTCTTATTCGAAATCAGATTCTCTATAAAATGCACCTAATGGTTTCCTTTTAGCTTGAAATTTTTTTTTCACGAAAATCCACACTCCCTTGGAAAAATGACTCGGAAAAATCATGGCATTCGAAACAGATTTTTTCGATTTTTTTCTCACGGGTACGAGTTACGCGGTTGCGGTTGACTTTTTCTTATTCGAAATCAGATTCTCTATAAAATGCACCTAATGGTTTCCTTTTAGCTTGAAATTTTTTTTTCTCGAAAATCCACAGTACCCTCCCTTGGAAAAATGACTCCGAAAAATCATGGCATTCGAAACAGATTTTTTCGATTTTTTTCTCACGGGTACGAGTTACGCGGTTGCGGTTGACTTTTTCTTATTCGAAATCAGATTCTCTATAAAATGCACCTAATGGTTTCCTTTTAGCTTGAAATGTTTTTTTCTCGAAAATCCACAGTACCCTCCGTTGGAAAAATGACTCGGAAAAATCATGGCATTCGAAACAGATTTTCTCGATTTTTTTCTCACGGGTACGAGTTACGCGGTTGCGGTTGACTTTTCCTTATTCGAAATCAGATTCTCTATAAAATGCACCTAATGGTTTCCTTTTAGCTTGAAATGTTTTTTTCTCGAAAATCCACAGTACCCTCCCTTGGAAAAATGACTCCGAAAAATCATGGCATTCGAAACAGATTTTTTCGATTTTTTTCTCACGGGTACGAGTTACGCGGTTGCGGTTGACTTTTTCTTATTCGAAATCAGATTCTCTATAAAATGCACCTAATGGTTTCCTTTTAGCTTGAAATTTTTTTTTCTCGAAAATCCACAGTACCCTCCCTTGGAAAAATGACTCCGAAAAATCATGGCATTCGAAACAGATTTTTTCGATTTTTTTCTCACGGGTACGAGTTACGCGGTTGCGGTTGACTTTTTCTTATTCGAAATCAGATTCTCTATAAAATGCACCTAATGGTTTCCTTTTAGCTTGAAATGTTTTTTTCTCGAAAATCCACAGTACCCTCCGTTGGAAAAATGACTCGGAAAAATCATGGCATTCGAAACAGATTTTCTCGATTTTTTTCTCACGGGTACGAGTTACGCGGTTGCGGTTGACTTTTCCTTATTCGAAATCAGATTCTCTATAAAATGCACCTAATGGTTTCCTTTTAGCTTGAAATTTTTTTTTCTCGAAAATCCACAGTACCCTCCCTTGGAAAAATGAGTCGGAAAAATCATGGCATTCGAAACAGATTTTTTCGATTTTTTTCTCACGGGTACGAGTTACGCGGTTGCGGTTGACTTTTCCTTATTCGAAATCAGATTCTCTATAAAATGCACCTAATGGTTTCCTTTTAGCTTGAAATTTTTTTTTCTCGAAAATCCACAGTACCCTCCCTTGGAAAAATGAGTCCGAAAAATCATGGCATTCGAAACAAATTTTCTCGATTTTTTTCTCACGGGTACGAGTTACGCGGTTGCGGTTGACTTTTTCTTATTCGAAATCAGATTCTCTATAAAATGCACCTAATGGTTTCCTTTTAGCTTGAAATTTTTTTTTCTCGAAAATCCACAGTACCCTCCCTTGGAAAAATGAGTCCGAAAAATCATGGCATTCGAAACAGATTTTCTCGATTTTTTTCTCACGGGTACGAGTTACGCGGTTGCGGTTGACTTTTTCTTATTCGAAATCAGATTCTCTATAAAATGCACCTAATGGTTTCCTTTTAGCTTGAAATTTTTTTTTCTCGAAAATCCACACTCCCTTGGAAAAATGACTCGGAAAAATCATGGCATTCGAAACAGATTTTCTCGATTTTTTTCTCACGGGTACGAGTTACGCGGTTGCGGTTGACTTTTTCTTATTCGAAATCAGATTCTCTATAAAATGCACCTAATGGTTTCCTTTTAGCTTGAAATTTTTTTTCTCGAAAATCCACAGTACCCTCCCTTGGAAAAATGAGTCCGAAAAATCATGGCATTCGAAACAGATTTTCTCGATTTTTTTCTCACGGGTACGAGTTACGCGGTTGCGGTTGACTTTTTCTTATTCGAAATCAGATTCTCTATAAAATGCACCTAATGGTTTCCTTTTAGCTTGAAATTTTTTTTTCTCGAAAATCCACAGTACCCTCCCTTGGAAAAATGAGTCCGAAAAATCATGGCATTCGAAACAGATTTTTTCGATTTTTTTCTCACGGGTACGAGTTACGCGGTTGCGGTTGACTTTTTCTTATTCGAAATCAGATTCTCTATAAAATGCACCTAATGGTTTCCTTTTAGCTTGAAATTTTTTTTTCTCGAAAATCCACAGTACCCTCCCTTGGAAAAATGAGTCAGAAAAATCATGGCATTCGAAACAGATTTTCTCGATTTTTTTCTCACGGGTACGAGTTACGCGGTTGCGGTTGACTTTTTCTTATTCGAAATCAGATTCTCTATAAAATGCACCTAATGGTTTCCTTTTAGCTTGAAATTTTTTTTTCTCGAAAATCCACAGTACCCTCCCTTGGAAAAATGAGTCCGAAAAATCATGGCATTCGAAACAGATTTTTTCGATTTTTTTCTCACGGGTACGAGTTACGCGGTTGCGGTTGACTTTTTCTTATTCGAAATCAGATTCTCTATAAAATGCACCTAATGGTTTCCTTTTAGCTTGAAATTTTTTTTCTCGAAAATCCACAGTACCCTCCCTTGGAAAAATGAGTCCGAAAAATCATGGCATTCGAAACAGATTTTCTCGATTTTTTTCTCACGGGTACGAGTTACGCGGTTGCGGTTGACTTTTTCTTATTCGAAATCAGATTCTCTATAAAATGCACCTAATGGTTTCCTTTTAGCTTGAAATGTTTTTTTCTCGAAAATCCACAGTACCCTCCCTTGGAAAAATGACTCGGAAAAATCATGGCATTCGAAACAGATTTTTTCGATTTTTTTCTCACGGGTACGAGTTACGCGGTTGCGGTTGACTTTTTCTTATTCGAAATCAGATTCTCTATAAAATGCACCTAATGGTTTCCTTTTAGCTTGAAATGTTTTTTTCTCGAAAATCCACAGTACCCTCCCTTGGAAAAATGACTCCGAAAAATCATGGCATTCGAAACAGATTTTTTCGATTTTTTTCTCACGGGTACGAGTTACGCGGTTGCGGTTGACTTTTTCTTATTCGAAATCAGATTCTCTATAAAATGCACCTAATGGTTTCCTTTTAGCTTGAAATTTTTTTTTCTCGAAAATCCACAGTACCCTCCCTTGGAAAAATGACTCCGAAAAATCATGGCATTCGAAACAGATTTTTTCGATTTTTTTTCTCACGGGTACGAGTTACGCGGTTGCGGTTGACTTTTTCTTATTCGAAATCAGATTCTCTATAAAATGCACCTAATGGTTTCCTTTTAGCTTGAAATGTTTTTTTCTCGAAAATCCACAGTACCCTCCGTTGGAAAAATGACTCGGAAAAATCATGGCATTCGAAACAGATTTTCTCGATTTTTTTCTCACGGGTACGAGTTACGCGGTTGCGGTTGACTTTTCCTTATTCGAAATCAGATTCTCTATAAAATGCACCTAATGGTTTCCTTTTAGCTTGAAATGTTTTTTTCTCGAAAATCCACAGTACCCTCCCTTGGAAAAATGACTCCGAAAAATCATGGCATTCGAAACAGATTTTTTCGATTTTTTTCTCACGGGTACGACTTACGCGGTTGCGGTTCACTTTTTCTTATTCGAAATCAGATTCTCTATAAAATGCACCTAATGGTTTCCTTTTAGCTTGAAATTTTTTTTTCTCGAAAATCCACAGTACCCTCCCTTGGAAAAATGACTCCGAAAAATCATGGCATTCGAAACAGATTTTTTCGATTTTTTTCTCACGGGTACGAGTTACGCGGTTGCGGTTGACTTTTCCTTATTCGAAATCAGATTCTCTATAAAATGCACCTAATGGTTTCCTTTTAGCTTGAAATGTTTTTTTCTCGAAAATCCACAGTACCCTCCGTTGGAAAAATGACTCGGAAAAATCATGGCATTCGAAACAGATTTTCTCGATTTTTTTCTCACGGGTACGAGTTACGCGGTTGCGGTTGACTTTTCCTTATTCGAAATCAGATTCTCTATAAAATGCACCTAATGGTTTCCTTTTAGCTTGAAATTTTTTTTTCTCGAAAATCCACAGTACCCTCCCTTGGAAAAATGAGTCGGAAAAATCATGGCATTCGAAACAGATTTTTTCGATTTTTTTCTCACGGGTACGAGTTACGCGGTTGCGGTTGACTTTTTCTTATTCGAAATCAGATTCTCTATAAAATGCACCTAATGGTTTCCTTTTAGCTTGAAATGTTTTTTTCTCGAAAATCCACAGTACCCTCCGTTGGAAAAATGACTCGGAAAAATCATGGCATTCGAAACAGATTTTCTCGATTTTTTTCTCACGGGTACGAGTTACGCGGTTGCGGTTGACTTTTCCTTATTCGAAATCAGATTCTCTATAAAATGCACCTAATGGTTTCCTTTTAGCTTGAAATTTTTTTTTCTCGAAAATCCACAGTACCCTCCCTTGGAAAAATGAGTCGGAAAAATCATGGCATTCGAAACAGATTTTTTCGATTTTTTTCTCACGGGTACGAGTTACGCGGTTGCGGTTGACTTTTTCTTATTCGAAATCAGATTCTCTATAAAATGCACCTAATGGTTTCCTTTTAGCTTGAAATTTTTTTTTCTCGAAAATCCACAGTACCCTCCCTTGGAAAAATGAGTCGGAAAAATCATGGCATTCGAAACAGATTTTTTCGATTTTTTTCTCACGGGTACGAGTTACGCGGTTGCGGTTGACTTTTTCTTATTCGAAATAAGATTCTCTATAAAATGCACCTAATGGTTTCCTTTTAGCCTGAAATTTTTTTTTCTCGAAAATCCACAGTACCCTCCCTTGGAGAAATGAGTCGGAAAAATCATGGCATTCGAAACAGATTTTTTCGATTTTTTTCTCACGGGTACGAGTTACGCGGTTGCGGTTGACTTTTTCTTATTCGAAATCAGATTCTCTATAAAATGCACCTAATGGTTTCCTTTTAGCTTGAAATGTTTTTTTCTCGAAAATCCACAGTACCCTCCCTTGGAAAAATGACTCGGAAAAATCATGGCATTCGAAACAGATTTTTTCGATTTTTTTCTCACGGGTACGAGTTACGCGGTTGCGGTTGACTTTTTCTTATTCGAAATCAGATTCTCTATAAAATGCACCTAATGGTTTCCTTTTAGCTTGAAATGTTTTTTTCTCGAAAATCCACAGTACCCTCCCTTGGAAAAATGAGTCCGAAAAATCATGGCATTCGAAACAGATTTTCTCGATTTTTTTCTCACGGGTACGAGTTACGCGGTTGCGGTTGACTTTTCCTTATTCGAAATCAGATTCTCTATAAAATGCACCTAATGGTTTCCTTTTAGCTTGAAATTTTTTTTTCTCGAAAATCCACAGTACCCTCCCTTGGAAAAATGAGTCGGAAAAATCATGGCATTCGAAACAGATTTTTTCGATTTTTTTCTCACGGGTACGAGTTACGCGGTTGCGGTTGACTTTTTCTTATTCGAAATCAGATTCTCTATAAAATGCACCTAATGGTTTCCTTTTAGCTTGAAATTTTTTTTTCTCGAAAATCCACAGTACCCTCCCTTGGAAAAATGAGTCGGAAAAATCATGGCATTCGAAACAGATTTTTTCGATTTTTTTCTCACGGGTACGAGTTACGCGGTTGCGGTTGACTTTTTCTTATTCGAAATAAGATTCTCTATAAAATGCACCTAATGGTTTCCTTTTAGCTTGAAATTTTTTTTTCTCGAAAATCCACAGTACCCTCCCTTGGAGAAATGAGTCGGAAAAATCATGGCATTCGAAACAGATTTTTTCGATTTTTTTCTCACGGGTACGAGTTACGCGGTTGCGGTTGACTTTTTCTTATTCGAAATCAGATTCTCTATAAAATGCACCTAATGGTTTCCTTTTAGCTTGAAATTTTTTTTTCTCGAAAATCCACAGTACCCTCCCTTGGAAAAATGACTCGGAAAAATCATGGCATTCGAAACAGATTTTTTCGATTTTTTTCTCACGGGTACGAGTTACGCGGTTGCGGTTGACTTTTCCTTATTCGAAATCAGATTCTCTATAAAATGCACCTAATGGTTTCCTTTTAGCTTGAAATTTTTTTTCCTCGAAAATCCACAGTACCCTCCCTTGGAAAAATGACTCGGAAAAATCATGGCATTCGAAACAGATTTTTTCGATTTTTTTCTCACGGGTACGAGTTACGCGGTTGCGGTTGACTTTTCCTTATTCGAAATCAGATTCTCTATAAAATGCACCTAATGGTTTCCTTTTAGCTTGAAATTTTTTTTTCTCGAAAATCCACAGTACCCTCCCTTGGAAAAATGAGTCCGAAAAATCATGGCATTCGAAACAGATTTTCTCGATTTTTTTCTCACGGGTACGAGTTACGCGGTTGCGGTTGACTTTTTCTTATTCGAAATCAGATTCTCTATAAAATGCACCTAATGGTTTCCTTTTAGCTTGAAATGTTTTTTTCTCGAAAATCCACAGTACCCTCCCTTGGAAAAATGACTCGGAAAAATCATGGCATTCGAAACAGATTTTTTCGATTTTTTTCTCACGGGTACGAGTTACGCGGTTGCGGTTGACTTTTCCTTATTCGAAATCAGATTCTCTATAAAATGCACCTAATGGTTTCCTTTTAGCTTGAAATTTTTTTTCTCGAAAATCCACAGTACCCTCCCTTGGAGAAATGAGTCGGAAAAATCATGGCATTCGAAACAGATTTTTTCGATTTTTTTCTCACGGGTACGAGTTACGCGGTTGCGGTTGACTTTTTCTTATTCGAAATCAGATTCTCTATAAAATGCACCTAATGGTTTCCTTTTAGCTTGAAATTTTTTTTTCTCGAAAATCCACAGTACCCTCCCTTGGAAAAATGACTCGGAAAAATCATGGCATTCGAAACAGATTTTTTCGATTTTTTTCTCACGGGTACGAGTTACGCGGTTGCGGTTGACTTTTCCTTATTCGAAATCAGATTCTCTATAAAATGCACCTAATGGTTTCCTTTTAGCTTGAAATTTTTTTTCCTCGAAAATCCACAGTACCCTCCCTTGGAAAAATGACTCGGAAAAATCATGGCATTCGAAACAGATTTTTTCGATTTTTTTCTCACGGGTACGAGTTACGCGGTTGCGGTTGACTTTTTCTTATTCGAAATCAGATTCTCTATAAAATGCACCTAATGGTTTCCTTTTAGCTTGAAATGTTTTTTTCTCGAAAATCCACAGTACCCTCCCTTGGAAAAATGAGTCCGAAAAATCATGGCATTCGAAACAGATTTTCTCGATTTTTTTCTCACGGGTACGAGTTACGCGGTTGCGGTTGACTTTTCCTTATTCGAAATCAGATTCTCTATAAAATGCACCTAATGGTTTCCTTTTAGCTTGAAATTTTTTTTTCTCGAAAATCCACAGTACCCTCCCTTGGAAAAATGAGTCGGAAAAATCATGGCATTCGAAACAGATTTTTTCGATTTTTTTCTCACGGGTACGAGTTACGCGGTTGCGGTTGACTTTTTCTTATTCGAAATCAGATTCTCTATAAAATGCACCTAATGGTTTCCTTTTAGCTTGAAATTTTTTTTTCTCGAAAATCCACAGTACCCTCCCTTGGAAAAATGAGTCGGAAAAATCATGGCATTCGAAACAGATTTTTTCGATTTTTTTCTCACGGGTACGAGTTACGCGGTTGCGGTTGACTTTTTCTTATTCGAAATCAGATTCTCTATAAAATGCACCTAATGGTTTCCTTTTAGCTTGAAATTTTTTTTTCTCGAAAATCCACAGTACCCTCCCTTGGAAAAATGACTCGGAAAAATCATGGCATTCGAAACAGATTTTTTCGATTTTTTTCTCACGGGTACGAGTTACGCGGTTGCGGTTGACTTTTCCTTATTCGAAATCAGATTCTCTATAAAATGCACCTAATGGTTTCCTTTTAGCTTGAAATTTTTTTTTCTCGAAAATCCACAGTACCCTCCCTTGGAAAAATGAGTCCGAAAAATCATGGCATTCGAAACAGATTTTCTCGATTTTTTTCTCACGGGTACGAGTTACGCGGTTGCGGTTGACTTTTTCTTATTCGAAATCAGATTCTCTATAAAATGCACCTAATGGTTTCCTTTTAGCTTGAAATTTTTTTTTCTCGAAAATCCACAGTACCCTCCCTTGGAAAAATGACTCGGAAAAATCATGGCATTCGAAACAGATTTTTTCGATTTTTTTCTCACGGGTACGAGTTACGCGGTTGCGGTTGACTTTTTCTTATTCGAAATCAGATTCTCTATAAAATGCACCTAATGGTTTCCTTTTAGCTTGAAATTTTTTTTTCTCGAAAATCCACAGTACCCTCCCTTGGAAAAATGAGTCCGAAAAATCATGGCATTCGAAACAGATTTTTTCGATTTTTTTCTCACGGGTACGAGTTACGCGTTTGCGGTTGACTTTTTCTTATTCGAAATCAGATTCTCTATAAAATGCACCTAATGGTTTCCTTTTAGCTTGAAATTTTTTTTTCTCGAAAATCCACAGTACCCTCCCTTGGAAAAATGAGTCAGAAAAATCATGGCATTCGAAACAGATTTTCTCGATTTTTTTCTCACGGGTACGAGTTACGCGGTTGCGGTTGACTTTTTCTTATTCGAAATCAGATTCTCTATAAAATGCACCTAATGGTTTCCTTTTAGCTTGAAATTTTTTTTTCTCGAAAATCCACAGTACCCTCCCTTGGAAAAATGAGTCCGAAAAATCATGGCATTCGAAACAGATTTTTTCGATTTTTTTCTCACGGGTACGAGTTACGCGGTTGCGGTTGACTTTTTCTTATTCGAAATCAGATTCTCTATAAAATGCACCTAATGGTTTCCTTTTAGCTTGAAATTTTTTTTTCTCGAAAATCCACAGTACCCTCCCTTGGAAAAATGAGTCAGAAAAATCATGGCATTCGAAACAGATTTTCTCGATTTTTTTCTCACGGGTACGAGTTACGCGGTTGCGGTTGACTTTTTCTTATTCGAAATCAGATTCTCTATAAAATGCACCTAATGGTTTCCTTTTAGCTTGAAATTTTTTTTCTCGAAAATCCACAGTACCCTCCCTTGGAAAAATGAGTCCGAAAAATCATGGCATTCGAAACAGATTTTCTCGATTTTTTTCTCACGGGTACGAGTTACGCGGTTGCGGTTGACTTTTTCTTATTCGAAATCAGATTCTCTATAAAATGCACCTAATGGTTTCCTTTTAGCTTGAAATGTTTTTTTCTCGAAAATCCACAGTACCCTCCCTTGGAAAAATGACTCGGAAAAATCATGGCATTCGAAACAGATTTTTTCGATTTTTTTCTCACGGGTACGAGTTACGCGGTTGCGGTTGACTTTTTCTTATTCGAAATCAGATTCTCTATAAAATGCACCTAATGGTTTCCTTTTAGCTTGAAATGTTTTTTTCTCGAAAATCCACAGTACCCTCCCTTGGAAAAATGAGTCCGAAAAATCATGGCATTCGAAACAGATTTTTTCGATTTTTTTCTCACGGGTACGAGTTACGCGGTTGCGGTTGACTTTTTCTTATTCGAAATCAGATTCTCTATAAAATGCACCTAATGGTTTCCTTTTAGCTTGAAATGTTTTTTTCTCGAAAATCCACAGTACCCTCCCTTGGAAAAATGACTCCGAAAAATCATGGCATTCGAAACAGATTTTTTCGATTTTTTTCTCACGGGTACGAGTTACGCGGTTGCGGTTGACTTTTCCTTATTCGAAATCAGATTCTCTATAAAATGCACCTAATGGTTTCCTTTTAGCTTGAAATGTTTTTTTCTCGAAAATCCACAGTACCCTCCCTTGGAAAAATGACTCGGAAAAATCATGGCATTCGAAACAGATTTTTTCGATTTTTTTCTCACGGGTACGAGTTACGCGGTTGCGGTTGACTTTTTCTTATTCGAAATCAGATTCTCTATAAAATGCACCTAATGGTTTCCTTTTAGCTTGAAATGTTTTTTTCTCGAAAATCCACAGTACCCTCCCTTGGAAAAATGAGTCCGAAAAATCATGGCATTCGAAACAGATTTTCTCGATTTTTTTCTCACGGGTACGAGTTACGCGGTTGCGGTTGACTTTTCCTTATTCGAAATCAGATTCTCTATAAAATGCACCTAATGGTTTCCTTTTAGCTTGAAATTTTTTTTTCTCGAAAATCCACAGTACCCTCCCTTGGAAAAATGAGTCGGAAAAATCATGGCATTCGAAACAGATTTTTTCGATTTTTTTCTCACGGGTACGAGTTACGCGGTTGCGGTTGACTTTTTCTTATTCGAAATCAGATTCTCTATAAAATGCACCTAATGGTTTCCTTTTAGCTTGAAATTTTTTTTTCTCGAAAATCCACAGTACCCTCCCTTGGAAAAATGAGTCGGAAAAATCATGGCATTCGAAACAGATTTTTTCGATTTTTTTCTCACGGGTACGAGTTACGCGGTTGCGGTTGACTTTTTCTTATTCGAAATCAGATTCTCTATAAAATGCACCTAATGGTTTCCTTTTAGCTTGAAATTTTTTTTTCTCGAAAATCCACAGTACCCTCCCTTGGAAAAATGACTCGGAAAAATCATGGCATTCGAAACAGATTTTTTCGATTTTTTTCTCACGGGTACGAGTTACGCGGTTGCGGTTGACTTTTCCTTATTCGAAATCAGATTCTCTATAAAATGCACCTAATGGTTTCCTTTTAGCTTGAAATTTTTTTTTCTCGAAAATCCACAGTACCCTCCCTTGGAAAAATGAGTCCGAAAAATCATGGCATTCGAAACAGATTTTCTCGATTTTTTTCTCACGGGTACGAGTTACGCGGTTGCGGTTGACTTTTTCTTATTCGAAATCAGATTCTCTATAAAATGCACCTAATGGTTTCCTTTTAGCTTGAAATTTTTTTTTCTCGAAAATCCACAGTACCCTCCCTTGGAAAAATGACTCGGAAAAATCATGGCATTCGAAACAGATTTTTTCGATTTTTTTCTCACGGGTACGAGTTACGCGGTTGCGGTTGACTTTTTCTTATTCGAAATCAGATTCTCTATAAAATGCACCTAATGGTTTCCTTTTAGCTTGAAATTTTTTTTTCTCGAAAATCCACAGTACCCTCCCTTGGAAAAATGAGTCCGAAAAATCATGGCATTCGAAACAGATTTTTTCGATTTTTTTCTCACGGGTACGAGTTACGCGTTTGCGGTTGACTTTTTCTTATTCGAAATCAGATTCTCTATAAAATGCACCTAATGGTTTCCTTTTAGCTTGAAATTTTTTTTTCTCGAAAATCCACAGTACCCTCCCTTGGAAAAATGAGTCAGAAAAATCATGGCATTCGAAACAGATTTTCTCGATTTTTTTCTCACGGGTACGAGTTACGCGGTTGCGGTTGACTTTTTCTTATTCGAAATCAGATTCTCTATAAAATGCACCTAATGGTTTCCTTTTAGCTTGAAATTTTTTTTTCTCGAAAATCCACAGTACCCTCCCTTGGAAAAATGAGTCCGAAAAATCATGGCATTCGAAACAGATTTTTTCGATTTTTTTCTCACGGGTACGAGTTACGCGGTTGCGGTTGACTTTTTCTTATTCGAAATCAGATTCTCTATAAAATGCACCTAATGGTTTCCTTTTAGCTTGAAATTTTTTTTTCTCGAAAATCCACAGTACCCTCCCTTGGAAAAATGAGTCAGAAAAATCATGGCATTCGAAACAGATTTTCTCGATTTTTTTCTCACGGGTACGAGTTACGCGGTTGCGGTTGACTTTTTCTTATTCGAAATCAGATTCTCTATAAAATGCACCTAATGGTTTCCTTTTAGCTTGAAATTTTTTTTCTCGAAAATCCACAGTACCCTCCCTTGGAAAAATGAGTCCGAAAAATCATGGCATTCGAAACAGATTTTCTCGATTTTTTTCTCACGGGTACGAGTTACGCGGTTGCGGTTGACTTTTTCTTATTCGAAATCAGATTCTCTATAAAATGCACCTAATGGTTTCCTTTTAGCTTGAAATGTTTTTTTCTCGAAAATCCACAGTACCCTCCCTTGGAAAAATGACTCGGAAAAATCATGGCATTCGAAACAGATTTTTTCGATTTTTTTCTCACGGGTACGAGTTACGCGGTTGCGGTTGACTTTTTCTTATTCGAAATCAGATTCTCTATAAAATGCACCTAATGGTTTCCTTTTAGCTTGAAATGTTTTTTTCTCGAAAATCCACAGTACCCTCCCTTGGAAAAATGAGTCCGAAAAATCATGGCATTCGAAACAGATTTTTTCGATTTTTTTCTCACGGGTACGAGTTACGCGGTTGCGGTTGACTTTTTCTTATTCGAAATCAGATTCTCTATAAAATGCACCTAATGGTTTCCTTTTAGCTTGAAATGTTTTTTTCTCGAAAATCCACAGTACCCTCCCTTGGAAAAATGACTCCGAAAAATCATGGCATTCGAAACAGATTTTTTCGATTTTTTTCTCACGGGTACGAGTTACGCGGTTGCGGTTGACTTTTCCTTATTCGAAATCAGATTCTCTATAAAATGCACCTAATGGTTTCCTTTTAGCTTGAAATTTTTTTTTCTCGAAAATCCACAGTACCCTCCCTTGGAAAAATGAGTCCGAAAAATCATGGCATTCGAAACAAATTTTCTCGATTTTTTTCTCACGGGTACGAGTTACGCGGTTGCGGTTGACTTTTTCTTATTCGAAATCAGATTCTCTATAAAATGCACCTAATGGTTTCCTTTTAGCTTGAAATTTTTTTTTCTCGAAAATCCACAGTACCCTCCCTTGGAAAAATGAGTCAGAAAAATCATGGCATTCGAAACAGATTTTCTCGATTTTTTTCTCACGGGTACGAGTTACGCGGTTGCGGTTGACTTTTTCTTATTCGAAATCAGATTCTCTATAAAATGCACCTAATGGTTTCCTTTTAGCTTGAAATTTTTTTTCTCGAAAATCCACAGTACCCTCCCTTGGAAAAATGAGTCCGAAAAATCATGGCATTCGAAACAGATTTTCTCGATTTTTTTCTCACGGGTACGAGTTACGCGGTTGCGGTTGACTTTTTCTTATTCGAAATCAGATTCTCTATAAAATGCACCTAATGGTTTCCTTTTAGCTTGAAATTTTTTTTTCTCGAAAATCCACACTCCCTTGGAAAAATGACTCGGAAAAATCATGGCATTCGAAACAGATTTTCTCGATTTTTTTCTCACGGGTACGAGTTACGCGGTTGCGGTTGACTTTTTCTTATTCGAAATCAGATTCTCTATAAAATGCACCTAATGGTTTCCTTTTAGCTTGAAATTTTTTTTCTCGAAAATCCACAGTACCCTCCCTTGGAAAAATGAGTCCGAAAAATCATGGCATTCGAAACAGATTTTCTCGATTTTTTTCTCACGGGTACGAGTTACGCGGTTGCGGTTGACTTTTTCTTATTCGAAATCAGATTCTCTATAAAATGCACCTAATGGTTTCCTTTTAGCTTGAAATTTTTTTTTCTCGAAAATCCACAGTACCCTCCCTTGGAAAAATGAGTCCGAAAAATCATGGCATTCGAAACAGATTTTTTCGATTTTTTTCTCACGGGTACGAGTTACGCGGTTGCGGTTGACTTTTTCTTATTCGAAATCAGATTCTCTATAAAATGCACCTAATGGTTTCCTTTTAGCTTGAAATTTTTTTTTCTCGAAAATCCACAGTACCCTCCCTTGGAAAAATGAGTCAGAAAAATCATGGCATTCGAAACAGATTTTCTCGATTTTTTTCTCACGGGTACGAGTTACGCGGTTGCGGTTGACTTTTTCTTATTCGAAATCAGATTCTCTATAAAATGCACCTAATGGTTTCCTTTTAGCTTGAAATTTTTTTTTCTCGAAAATCCACAGTACCCTCCCTTGGAAAAATGAGTCCGAAAAATCATGGCATTCGAAACAGATTTTTTCGATTTTTTTCTCACGGGTACGAGTTACGCGGTTGCGGTTGACTTTTTCTTATTCGAAATCAGATTCTCTATAAAATGCACCTAATGGTTTCCTTTTAGCTTGAAATTTTTTTTCTCGAAAATCCACAGTACCCTCCCTTGGAAAAATGAGTCCGAAAAATCATGGCATTCGAAACAGATTTTCTCGATTTTTTTCTCACGGGTACGAGTTACGCGGTTGCGGTTGACTTTTTCTTATTCGAAATCAGATTCTCTATAAAATGCACCTAATGGTTTCCTTTTAGCTTGAAATGTTTTTTTCTCGAAAATCCACAGTACCCTCCCTTGGAAAAATGACTCCGAAAAATCATGGCATTCGAAACAGATTTTTTCGATTTTTTTCTCACGGGTACGAGTTACGCGGTTGCGGTTGACTTTTTCTTATTCGAAATCAGATTCTCTATAAAATGCACCTAATGGTTTCCTTTTAGCTTGAAATGTTTTTTTCTCGAAAATCCACAGTACCCTCCCTTGGAAAAATGACTCCGAAAAATCATGGCATTCGAAACAGATTTTTTCGATTTTTTTCTCACGGGTACGAGTTACGCGGTTGCGGTTGACTTTTTCTTATTCGAAATCAGATTCTCTATAAAATGCACCTAATGGTTTCCTTTTAGCTTGAAATTTTTTTTTCTCGAAAATCCACAGTACCCACCCTTGGAAAAATGACTCCGAAAAATCATGGCATTCGAAACAGATTTTTTCGATTTTTTTCTCACGGGTACGAGTTACGCGGTTGCGGTTGACTTTTTCTTATTCGAAATCAGATTCTCTATAAAATGCACCTAATGGTTTCCTTTTAGCTTGAAATGTTTTTTTCTCGAAAATCCACAGTACTCTCCGTTGGAAAAATGACTCGGAAAAATCATGGCATTCGAAACAGATTTTCTCGATTTTTTTCTCACGGGTACGAGTTACGCGGTTGCGGTTGACTTTTCCTTATTCGAAATCAGATTCTCTATAAAATGCACCTAATGGTTTCCTTTTAGCTTGAAATTTTTTTTCTCGAAAATCCACAGTACCCTCCCTTGGAAAAATGAGTCCGAAAAATCATGGCATTCGAAACAGATTTTCTCGATTTTTTTCTCACGGGTACGAGTTACGCGGTTGCGGTTGACTTTTTCTTATTCGAAATCAGATTCTCTATAAAATGCACCTAATGGTTTCCTTTTAGCTTGAAATGTTTTTTTCTCGAAAATCCACAGTACCCTCCCTTGGAAAAATGACTCCGAAAAATCATGGCATTCGAAACAGATTTTTTCGATTTTTTTCTCACGGGTACGAGTTACGCGGTTGCGGTTGACTTTTTCTTATTCGAAATCAGATTCTCTATAAAATGCACCTAATGGTTTCCTTTTAGCTTGAAATTTTTTTTTCTCGAAAATCCACAGTACCCTCCCTTGGAAAAATGACTCCGAAAAATCATGGCATTCGAAACAGATTTTTTCGATTTTTTTCTCACGGGTACGAGTTACGCGGTTGCGGTTGACTTTTTCTTATTCGAAATCAGATTCTCTATAAAATGCACCTAATGGTTTCCTTTTAGCTTGAAATGTTTTTTTCTCGAAAATCCACAGTACCCTCCGTTGGAAAAATGACTCGGAAAAATCATGGCATTCGAAACAGATTTTCTCGATTTTTTTCTCACGGGTACGAGTTACGCGGTTGCGGTTGACTTTTTCTTATTCGAAATCAGATTCTCTATAAAATGCACCTAATGGTTTCCTTTTAGCTTGAAATTTTTTTTTCTCGAAAATCCACAGTACCCACCCTTGGAAAAATGACTCCGAAAAATCATGGCATTCGAAACAGATTTTTTCGATTTTTTTCTCACGGGTACGAGTTACGCGGTTGCGGTTGACTTTTTCTTATTCGAAATCAGATTCTCTATAAAATGCACCTAATGGTTTCCTTTTAGCTTGAAATGTTTTTTTCTCGAAAATCCACAGTACCCTCCGTTGGAAAAATGACTCGGAAAAATCATGGCATTCGAAACAGATTTTCTCGATTTTTTTCTCACGGGTACGAGTTACGCGGTTGCGGTTGACTTTTCCTTATTCGAAATCAGATTCTCTATAAAATGCACCTAATGGTTTCCTTTTAGCTTGAAATTTTTTTTCTCGAAAATCCACAGTACCCTCCCTTGGAAAAATGAGTCCGAAAAATCATGGCATTCGAAACAGATTTTCTCGATTTTTTTCTCACGGGTACGAGTTACGCGGTTGCGGTTGACTTTTTCTTATTCGAAATCAGATTCTCTATAAAATGCACCTAATGGTTTCCTTTTAGCTTGAAATGTTTTTTTCTCGAAAATCCACAGTACCCTCCCTTGGAAAAATGACTCGGAAAAATCATGGCATTCGAAACAGATTTTTTCGATTTTTTTCTCACGGGTACGAGTTACGCGGTTGCGGTTGACTTTTTCTTATTCGAAATCAGATTCTCTATAAAATGCACCTAATGGTTTCCTTTTAGCTTGAAATGTTTTTTTCTCGAAAATCCACAGTACCCTCCCTTGGAAAAATGACTCCGAAAAATCATGGCATTCGAAACAGATTTTTTCGATTTTTTTCTCACGGGTACGAGTTACGCGGTTGCGGTTGACTTTTTCTTATTCGAAATCAGATTCTCTATAAAATGCACCTAATGGTTTCCTTTTAGCTTGAAATTTTTTTTTCTCGAAAATCCACAGTACCCTCCCTTGGAAAAATGACTCCGAAAAATCATGGCATTCGAAACAGATTTTTTCGATTTTTTTCTCACGGGTACGAGTTACGCGGTTGCGGTTGACTTTTTCTTATTCGAAATCAGATTCTCTATAAAATGCACCTAATGGTTTCCTTTTAGCTTGAAATGTTTTTTTCTCGAAAATCCACAGTACCCTCCGTTGGAAAAATGACTCGGAAAAATCATGGCATTCGAAACAGATTTTCTCGATTTTTTTCTCACGGGTACGAGTTACGCGGTTGCGGTTGACTTTTCCTTATTCGAAATCAGATTCTCTATAAAATGCACCTAATGGTTTCCTTTTAGCTTGAAATTTTTTTTTCTCGAAAATCCACAGTACCCTCCCTTGGAAAAATGAGTCCGAAAAATCATGGCATTCGAAACAAATTTTCTCGATTTTTTTCTCACGGGTACGAGTTACGCGGTTGCGGTTGACTTTTTCTTATTCGAAATCAGATTCTCTATAAAATGCACCTAATGGTTTCCTTTTAGCTTGAAATTTTTTTTTCTCGAAAATCCACAGTACCCTCCCTTGGAAAAATGAGTCAGAAAAATCATGGCATTCGAAACAGATTTTCTCGATTTTTTTCTCACGGGTACGAGTTACGCGGTTGCGGTTGACTTTTTCTTATTCGAAATCAGATTCTCTATAAAATGCACCTAATGGTTTCCTTTTAGCTTGAAATTTTTTTTCTCGAAAATCCACAGTACCCTCCCTTGGAAAAATGAGTCCGAAAAATCATGGCATTCGAAACAGATTTTCTCGATTTTTTTCTCACGGGTACGAGTTACGCGGTTGCGGTTGACTTTTTCTTATTCGAAATCAGATTCTCTATAAAATGCACCTAATGGTTTCCTTTTAGCTTGAAATTTTTTTTTCTCGAAAATCCACACTCCCTTGGAAAAATGACTCGGAAAAATCATGGCATTCGAAACAGATTTTCTCGATTTTTTTCTCACGGGTACGAGTTACGCGGTTGCGGTTGACTTTTTCTTATTCGAAATCAGATTCTCTATAAAATGCACCTAATGGTTTCCTTTTAGCTTGAAATTTTTTTTCTCGAAAATCCACAGTACCCTCCCTTGGAAAAATGAGTCCGAAAAATCATGGCATTCGAAACAGATTTTCTCGATTTTTTTCTCACGGGTACGAGTTACGCGGTTGCGGTTGACTTTTTCTTATTCGAAATCAGATTCTCTATAAAATGCACCTAATGGTTTCCTTTTAGCTTGAAATTTTTTTTTCTCGAAAATCCACAGTACCCTCCCTTGGAAAAATGAGTCAGAAAAATCATGGCATTCGAAACAGATTTTCTCGATTTTTTTCTCACGGGTACGAGTTACGCGGTTGCGGTTGACTTTTTCTTATTCGAAATCAGATTCTCTATAAAATGCACCTAATGGTTTCCTTTTAGCTTGAAATTTTTTTTTCTCGAAAATCCACAGTACCCTCCCTTGGAAAAATGAGTCCGAAAAATCATGGCATTCGAAACAGATTTTTTCGATTTTTTTCTCACGGGTACGAGTTACGCGGTTGCGGTTGACTTTTTCTTATTCGAAATCAGATTCTCTATAAAATGCACCTAATGGTTTCCTTTTAGCTTGAAATTTTTTTTCTCGAAAATCCACAGTACCCTCCCTTGGAAAAATGAGTCCGAAAAATCATGGCATTCGAAACAGATTTTCTCGATTTTTTTCTCACGGGTACGAGTTACGCGGTTGCGGTTGACTTTTTCTTATTCGAAATCAGATTCTCTATAAAATGCACCTAATGGTTTCCTTTTAGCTTGAAATGTTTTTTTCTCGAAAATCCACAGTACCCTCCCTTGGAAAAATGACTCCGAAAAATCATGGCATTCGAAACAGATTTTTTCGATTTTTTTCTCACGGGTACGAGTTACGCGGTTGCGGTTGACTTTTTCTTATTCGAAATCAGATTCTCTATAAAATGCACCTAATGGTTTCCTTTTAGCTTGAAATGTTTTTTTCTCGAAAATCCACAGTACCCTCCCTTGGAAAAATGACTCCGAAAAATCATGGCATTCGAAACAGATTTTTTCGATTTTTTTCTCACGGGTACGAGTTACGCGGTTGCGGTTGACTTTTTCTTATTCGAAATCAGATTCTCTATAAAATGCACCTAATGGTTTCCTTTTAGCTTGAAATTTTTTTTTCTCGAAAATCCACAGTACCCACCCTTGGAAAAATGACTCCGAAAAATCATGGCATTCGAAACAGATTTTTTCGATTTTTTTCTCACGGGTACGAGTTACGCGGTTGCGGTTGACTTTTTCTTATTCGAAATCAGATTCTCTATAAAATGCACCTAATGGTTTCCTTTTAGCTTGAAATGTTTTTTTCTCGAAAATCCACAGTACCCTCCGTTGGAAAAATGACTCGGAAAAATCATGGCATTCGAAACAGATTTTCTCGATTTTTTTCTCACGGGTACGAGTTACGCGGTTGCGGTTGACTTTTCCTTATTCGAAATCAGATTCTCTATAAAATGCACCTAATGGTTTCCTTTTAGCTTGAAATTTTTTTTCTCGAAAATCCACAGTACCCTCCCTTGGAAAAATGAGTCCGAAAAATCATGGCATTCGAAACAGATTTTCTCGATTTTTTTCTCACGGGTACGAGTTACGCGGTTGCGGTTGACTTTTTCTTATTCGAAATCAGATTCTCTATAAAATGCACCTAATGGTTTCCTTTTAGCTTGAAATGTTTTTTTCTCGAAAATCCACAGTACCCTCCCTTGGAAAAATGACTCGGAAAAATCATGGCATTCGAAACAGATTTTTTCGATTTTTTTCTCACGGGTACGAGTTACGCGGTTGCGGTTGACTTTTTCTTATTCGAAATCAGATTCTCTATAAAATGCACCTAATGGTTTCCTTTTAGCTTGAAATGTTTTTTTCTCGAAAATCCACAGTACCCTCCCTTGGAAAAATGACTCCGAAAAATCATGGCATTCGAAACAGATTTTTTCGATTTTTTTCTCACGGGTACGAGTTACGCGGTTGCGGTTGACTTTTTCTTATTCGAAATCAGATTCTCTATAAAATGCACCTAATGGTTTCCTTTTAGCTTGAAATTTTTTTTTCTCGAAAATCCACAGTACCCTCCCTTGGAAAAATGACTCCAAAAAATCATGGCATTCGAAACAGATTTTTTCGATTTTTTTCTCACGGGTACGAGTTACGCGGTTGCGGTTGACTTTTTCTTATTCGAAATCAGATTCTCTATAAAATGCACCTAATGGTTTCCTTTTAGCTTGAAATGTTTTTTTCTCGAAAATCCACAGTACCCTCCGTTGGAAAAATGACTCGGAAAAATCATGGCATTCGAAACAGATTTTCTCGATTTTTTTCTCACGGGTACGAGTTACGCGGTTGCGGTTGACTTTTCCTTATTCGAAATCAGATTCTCTATAAAATGCACCTAATGGTTTCCTTTTAGCTTGAAATTTTTTTTTCTCGAAAATCCACAGTACCCTCCCTTGGAAAAATGAGTCGGAAAAATCATGGCATTCGAAACAGATTTTTTCGATTTTTTTCTCACGGGTACGAGTTACGCGGTTGCGGTTGACTTTTTCTTATTCGAAATCAGATTCTCTATAAAATGCACCTAATGGTTTCCTTTTAGCTTGAAATGTTTTTTTCTCGAAAATCCACAGTACCCTCCGTTGGAAAAATGACTCGGAAAAATCATGGCATTCGAAACAGATTTTCTCGATTTTTTTCTCACGGGTACGAGTTACGCGGTTGCGGTTGACTTTTTCTTATTCGAAATAAGATTCTCTATAAAATGCACCTAATGGTTTCCTTTTAGCTTGAAATTTTTTTTTCTCGAAAATCCACAGTACCCTCCCTTGGAGAAATGAGTCGGAAAAATCATGGCATTCGAAACAGATTTTTTCGATTTTTTTCTCACGGGTACGAGTTACGCGGTTGCGGTTGACTTTTTCTTATTCGAAATCAGATTCTCTATAAAATGCACCTAATGGTTTCCTTTTAGCTTGAAATGTTTTTTTCTCGAAAATCCACAGTACCCTCCCTTGGAAAAATGACTCGGAAAAATCATGGCATTCGAAACAGATTTTTTCGATTTTTTTCTCACGGGTACGAGTTACGCGGTTGCGGTTGACTTTTTCTTATTCGAAATCAGATTCTCTATAAAATGCACCTAATGGTTTCCTTTTAGCTTGAAATGTTTTTTTCTCGAAAATCCACAGTACCCTCCCTTGGAAAAATGAGTCCGAAAAATCATGGCATTCGAAACAGATTTTCTCGATTTTTTTCTCACGGGTACGAGTTACGCGGTTGCGGTTGACTTTTCCTTATTCGAAATCAGATTCTCTATAAAATGCACCTAATGGTTTCCTTTTAGCTTGAAATTTTTTTTTCTCGAAAATCCACAGTACCCTCCCTTGGAAAAATGAGTCGGAAAAATCATGGCATTCGAAACAGATTTTTTCGATTTTTTTCTCACGGGTACGAGTTACGCGGTTGCGGTTGACTTTTTCTTATTCGAAATCAGATTCTCTATAAAATGCACCTAATGGTTTCCTTTTAG
Organism: Pholcus phalangioides; assembly: GCF_987345545.1. Taxonomy (NCBI): domain Eukaryota; kingdom Metazoa; phylum Arthropoda; class Arachnida; order Araneae; family Pholcidae; genus Pholcus; species Pholcus phalangioides. Next base: position 15,934,920 of record NW_028301628.1, read on the forward strand.
CTTGAAATTTTTTTTTCTCGAAAATCCACAGTACCCTCCCTTGGAAAAATGAGTCGGAAAAATCATGGCATTCGAAACAGATTTTTTCGATTTTTTTCTCACGGGTACGAGTTACGCGGTTGCGGTTGACTTTTTCTTATTCGAAATAAGATTCTCTATAAAATGCACCTAATGGTTTCCTTTTAGCTTGAAATTTTTTTTTCTCGAAAATCCACAGTACCCTCCCTTGGAGAAATGAGTCGGAAAAATCATGGCATTCGAAACAGATTTTTTCGATTTTTTTCTCACGGGTACGAGTTACGCGGTTGCGGTTGACTTTTCCTTATTCGAAATCAGATTCTCTATAAAATGCACCTAATGGTTTCCTTTTAGCTTGAAATTTTTTTTCCTCGAAAATCCACAGTACCCTCCCTTGGAAAAATGACTCGGAAAAATCATGGCATTCGAAACAGATTTTTTCGATTTTTTTCTCACGGGTACGAGTTACGCGGTTGCGGTTGACTTTTCCTTATTCGAAATCAGATTCTCTATAAAATGCACCTAATGGTTTCCTTTTAGCTTGAAATTTTTTTTTCTCGAAAATCCACAGTACCCTCCCTTGGAAAAATGAGTCCGAAAAATCATGGCATTCGAAACAGATTTTCTCGATTTTTTTCTCACGGGTACGAGTTACGCGGTTGCGGTTGACTTTTTCTTATTCGAAATCAGATTCTCTATAAAATGCACCTAATGGTTTCCTTTTAGCTTGAAATGTTTTTTTCTCGAAAATCCACAGTACCCTCCCTTGGAAAAATGACTCGGAAAAATCATGGCATTCGAAACAGATTTTTTCGATTTTTTTCTCACGGGTACGAGTTACGCGGTTGCGGTTGACTTTTTCTTATTCGAAATCAGATTCTCTATAAAATGCACCTAATGGTTTCCTTTTAGCTTGAAATGTTTTTTTCTCGAAAATCCACAGTACCCTCCCTTGGAAAAATGAGTCCGAAAAATCATGGCATTCGAAACAGATTTTCTCGATTTTTTTCTCACGGGTACGAGTTACGCGGTTGCGGTTGACTTTTCCTTATTCGAAATCAGATTCTCTATAAAATGCACCTAATGGTTTCCTTTTAGCTTGAAATTTTTTTTTCTCGAAAATCCACAGTACCCTCCCTTGGAAAAATGAGTCGGAAAAATCATGTCATTCGAAACAGATTTTTTCGATTTTTTTCTCACGGGTACGAGTTACGCGGTTGCGGTTGACTTTTTCTTATTCGAAATCAGATTCTCTATAAAATGCACCTAATGGTTTCCTTTTAGCTTGAAATTTTTTTTTCTCGAAAATCCACAGTACCCTCCCTTGGAAAAATGAGTCGGAAAAATCATGGCATTCGAAACAGATTTTTTCGATTTTTTTCTCACGGGTACGAGTTACGCGGTTGCGGTTGACTTTTTCTTATTCGAAATCAGATTCTCTATAAAATGCACCTAATGGTTTCCTTTTAGCTTGAAATTTTTTTTTCTCGAAAATCCACAGTACCCTCCCTTGGAAAAATGACTCGGAAAAATCATGGCATTCGAAACAGATTTTTTCGATTTTTTTCTCACGGGTACGAGTTACGCGGTTGCGGTTGACTTTTCCTTATTCGAAATCAGATTCTCTATAAAATGCACCTAATGGTTTCCTTTTAGCTTGAAATTTTTTTTTCTCGAAAATCCACAGTACCCTCCCTTGGAAAAATGAGTCCGAAAAATCATGGCATTCGAAACAGATTTTCTCGATTTTTTTCTCACGGGTACGAGTTACGCGGTTGCGGTTGACTTTTTCTTATTCGAAATCAGATTCTCTATAAAATGCACCTAATGGTTTCCTTTTAGCTTGAAATTTTTTTTTCTCGAAAATCCACAGTACCCTCCCTTGGAAAAATGACTCGGAAAAATCATGGCATTCGAAACAGATTTTTTCGACTTTTTTCTCACGGGTACGAGTTACGCGGTTGCGGTTGACTTTTTCTTATTCGAAATCAGATTCTCTATAAAATGCACCTAATGGTTTCCTTTTAGCTTGAAATTTTTTTTTCTCGAAAATCCACAGTACCCTCCCTTGGAAAAATGAGTCCGAAAAATCATGGCATTCGAAACAGATTTTTTCGATTTTTTTCTCACGGGTACGAGTTACGCGTTTGCGGTTGACTTTTTCTTATTCGAAATCAGATTCTCTATAAAATGCACCTAATGGTTTCCTTTTAGCTTGAAATTTTTTTTTCTCGAAAATCCACAGTACCCTCCCTTGGAAAAATGAGTCAGAAAAATCATGGCATTCGAAACAGATTTTCTCGATTTTTTTCTCACGGGTACGAGTTACGCGGTTGCGGTTGACTTTTTCTTATTCGAAATCAGATTCTCTATAAAATGCACCTAATGGTTTCCTTTTAGCTTGAAATTTTTTTTTCTCGAAAATCCACAGTACCCTCCCTTGGAAAAATGAGTCCGAAAAATCATGGCATTCGAAACAGATTTTTTCGATTTTTTTCTCACGGGTACGAGTTACGCGGTTGCGGTTGACTTTTTCTTATTCGAAATCAGATTCTCTATAAAATGCACCTAATGGTTTCCTTTTAGCTTGAAATTTTTTTTTCTCGAAAATCCACAGTACCCTCCCTTGGAAAAATGAGTCAGAAAAATCATGGCATTCGAAACAGATTTTCTCGATTTTTTTCTCACGGGTACGAGTTACGCGGTTGCGGTTGACTTTTTCTTATTCGAAATCAGATTCTCTATAAAATGCACCTAATGGTTTCCTTTTAGCTTGAAATTTTTTTTCTCGAAAATCCACAGTACCCTCCCTTGGAAAAATGAGTCCGAAAAATCATGGCATTCGAAACAGATTTTCTCGATTTTTTTCTCACGGGTACGAGTTACGCGGTTGCGGTTGACTTTTTCTTATTCGAAATCAGATTCTCTATAAAATGCACCTAATGGTTTCCTTTTAGCTTGAAATGTTTTTTTCTCGAAAATCCACAGTACCCTCCCTTGGAAAAATGACTCGGAAAAATCATGGCATTCGAAACAGATTTTTTCGATTTTTTTCTCACGGGTACGAGTTACGCGGTTGCGGTTGACTTTTTCTTATTCGAAATCAGATTCTCTATAAAATGCACCTAATGGTTTCCTTTTAGCTTGAAATGTTTTTTTCTCGAAAATCCACAGTACCCTCCCTTGGAAAAATGAGTCCGAAAAATCATGGCATTCGAAACAGATTTTTTCGATTTTTTTCTCACGGGTACGAGTTACGCGGTTGCGGTTGACTTTTTCTTATTCGAAATCAGATTCTCTATAAAATGCACCTAATGGTTTCCTTTTAGCTTGAAATGTTTTTTTATCGAAAATCCACAGTACCCTCCCTTGGAAAAATGACTCCGAAAAATCATGGCATTCGAAACAGATTTTTTCGATTTTTTTCTCACGGGTACGAGTTACGCGGTTGCGGTTGACTTTTCCTTATTCGAAATCAGATTCTCTATAAAATGCACCTAATGGTTTCCTTTTAGCTTGAAATTTTTTTTTCTCGAAAATCCACAGTACCCTCCCTTGGAAAAATGAGTCCGAAAAATCATGGCATTCGAAACAAATTTTCTCGATTTTTTTCTCACGGGTACGAGTTACGCGGTTGCGGTTGACTTTTTCTTATTCGAAATCAGATTCTCTATAAAATGCACCTAATGGTTTCCTTTTAGCTTGAAATTTTTTTTTCTCGAAAATCCACAGTACCCTCCCTTGGAAAAATGAGTCAGAAAAATCATGGCATTCGAAACAGATTTTCTCGATTTTTTTCTCACGGGTACGAGTTACGCGGTTGCGGTTGACTTTTTCTTATTCGAAATCAGATTCTCTATAAAATGCACCTAATGGTTTCCTTTTAGCTTGAAATTTTTTTTCTCGAAAATCCACAGTACCCTCCCTTGGAAAAATGAGTCCGAAAAATCATGGCATTCGAAACAGATTTTCTCGATTTTTTTCTCACGGGTACGAGTTACGCGGTTGCGGTTGACTTTTTCTTATTCGAAATCAGATTCTCTATAAAATGCACCTAATGGTTTCCTTTTAGCTTGAAATTTTTTTTTCTCGAAAATCCACACTCCCTTGGAAAAATGACTCGGAAAAATCATGGCATTCGAAACAGATTTTCTCGATTTTTTTCTCACGGGTACGAGTTACGCGGTTGCGGTTGACTTTTTCTTATTCGAAATCAGATTCTCTATAAAATGCACCTAATGGTTTCCTTTTAGCTTGAAATTTTTTTTCTCGAAAATCCACAGTACCCTCCCTTGGAAAAATGAGTCCGAAAAATCATGGCATTCGAAACAGATTTTCTCGATTTTTTTCTCACGGGTACGAGTTACGCGGTTGCGGTTGACTTTTTCTTATTCGAAATCAGATTCTCTATAAAATGCACCTAATGGTTTCCTTTTAGCTTGAAATTTTTTTTTCTCGAAAATCCACAGTACCCTCCCTTGGAAAAATGAGTCCGAAAAATCATGGCATTCGAAACAGATTTTTTCGATTTTTTTCTCACGGGTACGAGTTACGCGGTTGCGGTTGACTTTTTCTTATTCGAAATCAGATTCTCTATAAAATGCACCTAATGGTTTCCTTTTAGCTTGAAATTTTTTTTTCTCGAAAATCCACAGTACCCTCCCTTGGAAAAATGAGTCAGAAAAATCATGGCATTCGAAACAGATTTTCTCGATTTTTTTCTCACGGGTACGAGTTACGCGGTTGCGGTTGACTTTTTCTTATTCGAAATCAGATTCTCTATAAAATGCACCTAATGGTTTCCTTTTTGCTTGAAATTTTTTTTTCTCGAAAATCCACAGTACCCTCCCTTGGAAAAATGAGTCCGAAAAATCATGGCATTCGAAACAGATTTTTTCGATTTTTTTCTCACGGGTACGAGTTACGCGGTTGCGGTTGACTTTTTCTTATTCGAAATCAGATTCTCTATAAAATGCACCTAATGGTTTCCTTTTAGCTTGAAATTTTTTTTCTCGAAAATCCACAGTACCCTCCCTTGGAAAAATGAGTCCGAAAAATCATGGCATTCGAAACAGATTTTCTCGATTTTTTTCTCACGGGTACGAGTTACGCGGTTGCGGTTGACTTTTTCTTATTCGAAATCAGATTCTCTATAAAATGCACCTAATGGTTTCCTTTTAGCTTGAAATGTTTTTTTCTCGAAAATCCACAGTACCCTCCCTTGGAAAAATGACTCCGAAAAATCATGGCATTCGAAACAGATTTTTTCGATTTTTTTCTCACGGGTACGAGTTACGCGGTTGCGGTTGACTTTTTCTTATTCGAAATCAGATTCTCTATAAAATGCACCTAATGGTTTCCTTTTAGCTTGAAATGTTTTTTTCTCGAAAATCCACAGTACCCTCCCTTGGAAAAATGACTCCGAAAAATCATGGCATTCGAAACAGATTTTTTCGATTTTTTTCTCACGGGTACGAGTTACGCGGTTGCGGTTGACTTTTTCTTATTCGAAATCAGATTCTCTATAAAATGCACCTAATGGTTTCCTTTTAGCTTGAAATTTTTTTTTCTCGAAAATCCACAGTACCCACCCTTGGAAAAATGACTCCGAAAAATCATGGCATTCGAAACAGATTTTTTCGATTTTTTTCTCACGGGTACGAGTTACGCGGTTGCGGTTGACTTTTTCTTATTCGAAATCAGATTCTCTATAAAATGCACCTAATGGTTTCCTTTTAGCTTGAAATGTTTTTTTCTCGAAAATCCACAGTACCCTCCGTTGGAAAAATGACTCGGAAAAATCATGGCATTCGAAACAGATTTTCTCGATTTTTTTCTCACGGGTACGAGTTACGCGGTTGCGGTTGACTTTTCCTTATTCGAAATCAGATTCTCTATAAAATGCACCTAATGGTTTCCTTTTAGCTTGAAATTTTTTTTCTCGAAAATCCACAGTACCCTCCCTTGGAAAAATGAGTCCGAAAAATCATGGCATTCGAAACAGATTTTCTCGATTTTTTTCTCACGGGTACGAGTTACGCGGTTGCGGTTGACTTTTTCTTATTCGAAATCAGATTCTCTATAAAATGCACCTAATGGTTTCCTTTTAGCTTGAAATGTTTTTTTCTCGAAAATCCACAGTACCCTCCCTTGGAAAAATGACTCGGAAAAATCATGGCATTCGAAACAGATTTTTTCGATTTTTTTCTCACGGGTACGAGTTACGCGGTTGCGGTTGACTTTTTCTTATTCGAAATCAGATTCTCTATAAAATGCACCTAATGGTTTCCTTTTAGCTTGAAATGTTTTTTTCTCGAAAATCCACAGTACCCTCCCTTGGAAAAATGACTCCGAAAAATCATGGCATTCGAAACAGATTTTTTCGATTTTTTTCTCACGGGTACGAGTTACGCGGTTGCGGTTGACTTTTTCTTATTCGAAATCAGATTCTCTATAAAATGCACCTAATGGTTTCCTTTTAGCTTGAAATTTTTTTTTCTCGAAAATCCACAGTACCCTCCCTTGGAAAAATGACTCCGAAAAATCATGGCATTCGAAACAGATTTTTTCGATTTTTTTCTCACGGGTACGAGTTACGCGGTTGCGGTTGACTTTTTCTTATTCGAAATCAGATTCTCTATAAAATGCACCTAATGGTTTCCTTTTAGCTTGAAATGTTTTTTTCTCGAAAATCCACAGTACCCTCCGTTGGAAAAATGACTCGGAAAAATCATGGCATTCGAAACAGATTTTCTCGATTTTTTTCTCACGGGTACGAGTTACGCGGTTGCGGTTGACTTTTCCTTATTCGAAATCAGATTCTCTATAAAATGCACCTAATGGTTTCCTTTTAGCTTGAAATTTTTTTTTCTCGAAAATCCACAGTACCCTCCCTTGGAAAAATGAGTCGGAAAAATCATGGCATTCGAAACAGATTTTTTCGATTTTTTTCTCACGGGTACGAGTTACGCGGTTGCGGTTGACTTTTTCTTATTCGAAATCAGATTCTCTATAAAATGCACCTAATGGTTTCCTTTTAGCTTGAAATGTTTTTTTCTCGAAAATCCACAGTACCCTCCGTTGGAAAAATGACTCGGAAAAATCATGGCATTCGAAACAGATTTTCTCGATTTTTTTCTCACGGGTACGAGTTACGCGGTTGCGGTTGACTTTTCCTTATTCGAAATCAGATTCTCTATAAAATGCACCTAATGGTTTCCTTTTAGCTTGAAATTTTTTTTTCTCGAAAATCCACAGTACCCTCCCTTGGAAAAATGAGTCGGAAAAATCATGGCATTCGAAACAGATTTTTTCGATTTTTTTCTCACGGGTACGAGTTACGCGGTTGCGGTTGACTTTTTCTTATTCGAAATCAGATTCTCTATAAAATGCACCTAATGGTTTCCTTTTAGCTTGAAATTTTTTTTTCTCGAAAATCCACAGTACCCTCCCTTGGAAAAATGAGTCGGAGAAATCATGGCATTCGAAACAGATTTTTTCGATATTTTTCTCACGGGTACGAGTTACGCGGTTGCGGTTGACTTTTTCTTATTCGAAATAAGATTCTCTATAAAATGCACCTAATGGTTTCCTTTTAGCTTGAAATTTTTTTTTCTCGAAAATCCACAGTACCCTCCCTTGGAGAAATGAGTCGGAAAAATCATGGCATTCGAAACAGATTTTTTCGATTTTTTTCTCACGGGTACGAGTTACGCGGTTGCGGTTGACTTTTTCTTATTCGAAATCAGATTCTCTATAAAATGCACCTAATGGTTTCCTTTTAGCTTGAAATGTTTTTTTCTCGAAAATCCACAGTACCCTCCCTTGGAAAAATGACTCGGAAAAATCATGGCATTCGAAACAGATTTTTTCGATTTTTTTCTCACGGGTACGAGTTACGCGGTTGCGGTTGACTTTTTCTTATTCGAAATCAGATTCTCTATAAAATGCACCTAATGGTTTCCTTTTAGCTTGAAATGTTTTTTTCTCGAAAATCCACAGTACCCTCCCTTGGAAAAATGAGTCCGAAAAATCATGGCATTCGAAACAGATTTTCTCGATTTTTTTCTCACGGGTACGAGTTACGCGGTTGCGGTTGACTTTTCCTTATTCGAAATCAGATTCTCTATAAAATGCACCTAATGGTTTCCTTTTAGCTTGAAATTTTTTTTTCTCGAAAATCCACAGTACCCTCCCTTGGAAAAATGAGTCGGAAAAATCATGGCATTCGAAACAGATTTTTTCGATTTTTTTCTCACGGGTACGAGTTACGCGGTTGCGGTTGACTTTTTCTTATTCGAAATCAGATTCTCTATAAAATGCACCTAATGGTTTCCTTTTAGCTTGAAATTTTTTTTTCTCGAAAATCCACAGTACCCTCCCTTGGAAAAATGAGTCGGAAAAATCATGGCATTCGAAACAGATTTTTTCGATTTTTTTCTCACGGGTACGAGTTACGCGGTTGCGGTTGACTTTTTCTTATTCGAAATAAGATTCTCTATAAAATGCACCTAATGGTTTCCTTTTAGCTTGAAATTTTTTTTTCTCGAAAATCCACAGTACCCTCCCTTGGAGAAATGAGTCGGAAAAATCATGGCATTCGAAACAGATTTTTTCGATTTTTTTCTCACGGGTACGAGTTACGCGGTTGCGGTTGACTTTTTCTTATTCGAAATCAGATTCTCTATAAAATGCACCTAATGGTTTCCTTTTAGCTTGAAATTTTTTTTTCTCGAAAATCCACAGTACCCTCCCTTGGAAAAATGACTCGGAAAAATCATGGCATTCGAAACAGATTTTTTCGATTTTTTTCTCACGGGTACGAGTTACGCGGTTGCGGTTGACTTTTCCTTATTCGAAATCAGATTCTCTATAAAATGCACCTAATGGTTTCCTTTTAGCTTGAAATTTTTTTTCCTCGAAAATCCACAGTACCCTCCCTTGGAAAAATGACTCGGAAAAATCATGGCATTCGAAACAGATTTTTTCGATTTTTTTCTCACGGGTACGAGTTACGCGGTTGCGGTTGACTTTTCCTTATTCGAAATCAGATTCTCTATAAAATGCACCTAATGGTTTCCTTTTAGCTTGAAATTTTTTTTTCTCGAAAATCCACAGTACCCTCCCTTGGAAAAATGAGTCCGAAAAATCATGGCATTCGAAACAGATTTTCTCGATTTTTTTCTCACGGGTACGAGTTACGCGGTTGCGGTTGACTTTTTCTTATTCGAAATCAGATTCTCTATAAAATGCACCTAATGGTTTCCTTTTAGCTTGAAATGTTTTTTTCTCGAAAATCCACAGTACCCTCCCTTGGAAAAATGACTCGGAAAAATCATGGCATTCGAAACAGATTTTTTCGATTTTTTTCTCATGGGTACGAGTTACGCGGTTGCGGTTGACTTTTTCTTATTCGAAATCAGATTCTCTATAAAATGCACCTAATGGTTTCCTTTTAGCTTGAAATGTTTTTTTCTCGAAAATCCACAGTACCCTCCCTTGGAAAAATGAGTCCGAAAAATCATGGCATTCGAAACAGATTTTCTCGATTTTTTTCTCACGGGTACGAGTTACGCGGTTGCGGTTGACTTTTCCTTATTCGAAATCAGATTCTCTATAAAATGCACCTAATGGTTTCCTTTTAGCTTGAAATTTTTTTTTCTCGAAAATCCACAGTACCCTCCCTTGGAAAAATGAGTCGGAAAAATCATGGCATTCGAAACAGATTTTTTCGATTTTTTTCTCACGGGTACGAGTTACGCGGTTGCGGTTGACTTTTTCTTATTCGAAATCAGATTCTCTATAAAATGCACCTAATGGTTTCCTTTTAGCTTGAAATTTTTTTTTCTCGAAAATCCACAGTACCCTCCCTTGGAAAAATGAGTCGGAAAAATCATGGCATTCGAAACAGATTTTTTCGATTTTTTTCTCACGGGTACGAGTTACGCGGTTGCGGTTGACTTTTCCTTATTCGAAATCAGATTATCTATAAAATGCACCTAATGGTTTCCTTTTAGCTTGAAATTTTTTTTCCTCGAAAATCCACAGTACCCTCCCTTGGAAAAATGACTCGGAAAAATCATGGCATTCGAAACAGATTTTTTCGATTTTTTTCTCACGGGTACGAGTTACGCGGTTGCGGTTGACTTTTCCTTATTCGAAATCAGATTCTCTATAAAATGCACCTAATGGTTTCCTTTTAGCTTGAAATTTTTTTTTCTCGAAAATCCACAGTACCCTCCCTTGGAAAAATGAGTCCGAAAAATCATGGCATTCGAAACAGATTTTCTCGATTTTTTTCTCACGGGTACGAGTTACGCGGTTGCGGTTGACTTTTTCTTATTCGAAATCAGATTCTCTATAAAATGCACCTAATGGTTTCCTTTTAGCTTGAAATGTTTTTTTCTCGAAAATCCACAGTACCCTCCCTTGGAAAAATGACTCGGAAAAATCATGGCATTCGAAACAGATTTTTTCGATTTTTTTCTCACGGGTACGAGTTACGCGGTTGCGGTTGACTTTTTCTTATTCGAAATCAGATTCTCTATAAAATGCACCTAATGGTTTCCTTTTAGCTTGAAATGTTTTTTTCTCGAAAATCCACAGTACCCTCCCTTGGAAAAATGAGTCCGAAAAATCATGGCATTCGAAACAGATTTTCTCGATTTTTTTCTCACGGGTACGAGTTACGCGGTTGCGGTTGACTTTTCCTTATTCGAAATCAGATTCTCTATAAAATGCACCTAATGGTTTCCTTTTAGCTTGAAATTTTTTTTTCTCGAAAATCCACAGTACCCTCCCTTGGAAAAATGAGTCGGAAAAATCATGGCATTCGAAACAGATTTTTTCGATTTTTTTCTCACGGGTACGAGTTACGCGGTTGCGGTTGACTTTTTCTTATTCGAAATCAGATTCTCTATAAAATGCACCTAATGGTTTCCTTTTAGCTTGAAATTTTTTTTTCTCGAAAATCCACAGTACCCTCCCTTGGAAAAATGAGTCGGAAAAATCATGGCATTCGAAACAGATTTTTTCGATTTTTTTCTCACGGGTACGAGTTACGCGGTTGCGGTTGACTTTTCCTTATTCGAAATAAGATTCTCTATAAAATGCACCTAATGGTTTCCTTTTAGCTTGAAATTTTTTTTTCTCGAAAATCCACAGTACCCTCCCTTGGAGAAATGAGTCGGAAAAATCATGGCATTCGAAACAGATTTTTTCGATTTTTTTCTCACGGGTACGAGTTACGCGGTTGCGGTTGACTTTTTCTTATTCGAAATCAGATTCTCTATAAAATGCACCTAATGGTTTCCTTTTAGCTTGAAATTTTTTTTTCTCGAAAATCCACAGTACCCTCCCTTGGAAAAATGACTCGGAAAAATCATGGCATTCGAAACAGATTTTTTCGATTTTTTTCTCACGGGTACGAGTTACGCGGTTGCGGTTGACTTTTCCTTATTCGAAATCAGATTCTCTATAAAATGCACCTAATGGTTTCCTTTTAGCTTGAAATTTTTTTTTCTCGAAAATCCACAGTACCCTCCCTTGGAAAAATGAGTCCGAAAAATCATGGCATTCGAAACAGATTTTCTCGATTTTTTTCTCACGGGTACGAGTTACGCGGTTGCGGTTGACTTTTTCTTATTCGAAATCAGATTCTCTATAAAATGCACCTAATGGTTTCCTTTTAGCTTGAAATTTTTTTTTCTCGAAAATCCACAGTACCCTCCCTTGGAAAAATGACTCGGAAAAATCATGGCATTCGAAACAGATTTTTTCGATTTTTTTCTCACGGGTACGAGTTACGCGGTTGCGGTTGACTTTTTCTTATTCGAAATCAGATTCTCTATAAAATGCACCTAATGGTTTCCTTTTAGCTTGAAATTTTTTTTTCTCGAAAATCCACAGTACCCTCCCTTGGAAAAATGAGTCCGAAAAATCATGGCATTCGAAACAGATTTTTTCGATTTTTTTCTCACGGGTACGAGTTACGCGTTTGCGGTTGACTTTTTCTTATTCGAAATCAGATTCTCTATAAAATGCACCTAATGGTTTCCTTTTAGCTTGAAATTTTTTTTTCTCGAAAATCCACAGTACCCTCCCTTGGAAAAATGACTCGGAAAAATCATGGCATTCGAAACAGATTTTTTCGATTTTTTTCTCACGGGTACGAGTTACGCGGTTGCGGTTGACTTTTTCTTATTCGAAATCAGATTCTCTATAAAATGCACCTAATGGTTTCCTTTTAGCTTGAAATTTTTTTTTCTCGAAAATCCACAGTACCCTCCCTTGGAAAAATGACTCGGAAAAATCATGGCATTCGAAACAGATTTTTTCGATTTTTTTCTCACGGGTACGAGTTACGCGGTTGCGGTTGACTTTTTCTTATTCGAAATCAGATTCTCTATAAAATGCACCTAATGGTTTCCTTTTAGCTTGAAATTTTTTTTTCTCGAAAATCCACAGTACCCTCCCTTGGAAAAATGACTCGGAAAAATCATGGCATTCGAAACAGATTTTTTCGATTTTTTTCTCACGGGTACGAGTTACGCGGTTGCGGTTGACTTTTTCTTATTCGAAATCAGATTCTCTATAAAATGTACCTAATGGTTTCCTTTTAGCTTGAAATGTTTTTTTCTCGAAAATCCACAGTACCCTCCCTTGGAAAAATAAGTCCGAAAAATCATGGCATTCGAAACAGATTTTTTCGATTTTTTTCTCACGGGTACGAGTTACGCGGTTGCGGTTGACTTTTTCTTATTCGAAATCAAATTCTCTATAAAATGCACCTAATGGTTTCCTTTTAGCTTGAAATGTTTTTTTCTCGAAAATCCACAGTACCCTCCCTTGGAAAAATGACTCGGAAAAATCATGGCATTCGAAACAGATTTTTTCGATTTTTTTCTCACGGGTACGAGTTACGCGGTTGCGGTTGACTTTTTCTTATTCGAAATCAGATTCTCTATAAAATGTACCTAATGGTTTCCTTTTAGCTTGAAATTTTTTTTCTCGAAAATCCACAGTACCCTCCCTTGAAAAAATGACTCGGAAAAATCATGGCATTCGAAACAGATTTTTTCGATTTTTTTCTCACGGGTACGAGTTACGCGGTTGCGGTTGACTTTTTCTTATTCGAAATCAGATTCTCTATAAAATGTACCTAATGGTTTCCTTTTAGCTTGAAATTTTTTTTTCTCGAAAATCCACAGTACCCTCCCTTGAAAAAATGACTCGGAAAAATCATGGCATTCGAAACAGATTTTTTCGATTTTTTTCTCACGGGTACGAGTTACGCGGTTGCGGTTGACTTTTTCTTATTCGAAATCAGATTCTCTATAAAATGTACCTAATGGTTTCCTTTTTGCTTGAAATGTTTTTTTCTCGAAAATCCACAGTACCCTCCCTTGGAAAAATAAGTCCGAAAAATCATGGCATTCGAAACAGATTTTTTCGATTTTTTTCTCACGGGTACGAGTTACGCGGTTGCGGTTGACTTTTTCTTATTCGAAATCAAATTCTCTATAAAATGCACCTAATGGTTTCCTTTTAGCTTGAAATTTTTTTTTCTCGAAAATCCACAGTACCCTCCCTTGGAAAAATGACTCGGAAAAATCATGGCATTCGAAACAGATTTTTTCGATTTTTTTCTCACGGGTACGAGTTACGCGGTTGCGGTTGACTTTTTCTTATTCGAAATCAGATTCTCTATAAAATGCACCTAATGGTTTCCTTTTAGCTTGAAATTTTTTTTTCTCGAAAATCCACAGTACCCTCCCTTGGAAAAATGACTCGAAAAAATCATGGCATTCGAAACAGATTTTTTCGATTTTTTTCTCACGGGTACGAGTTACGCGGTTGCGGTTGACTTTTTCTTATTCGAAATCAGATTCTCTATAAAATGCACCTAATGGTTTCCTTTTAGCTTGAAATTTTTTTTTCTCGAAAATCCACAGTACCCTCCCTTGGAAAAATGACTCGGAAAAATCATGGCATTCGAAACAGATTTTTTCGATTTTTTTCTCACGGGTACGAGTTACGCGGTTGCGGTTGACTTTTTCTTATTCGAAATCAGATTCTCTATAAAATGTACCTAATGGTTTCCTTTTAGCTTGAAATGTTTTTTTCTCGAAAATCCACAGTACCCTCCCTTGGAAAAATAAGTCCGAAAAATCATGGCATTCGAAACAGATTTTTTCGATTTTTTTCTCACGGGTACGAGTTACGCGGTTGCGGTTGACTTTTTCTTATTCGAAATCAAATTCTCTATAAAATGCACCTAATGGTTTCCTTTTAGCTTGAAATGTTTTTTTCTCGAAAATCCACAGTACCCTCCCTTGGAAAAATGACTCGGAAAAATCATGGCATTCGAAACAGATTTTTTCGATTTTTTTCTCACGGGTACGAGTTACGCGGTTGCGGTTGACTTTTTCTTATTCGAAATCAGATTCTCTATAAAATGTACCTAATGGTTTCCTTTTAGCTTGAAATTTTTTTTTCTCGAAAATCCACAGTACCCTCCCTTGAAAAAATGACTCGGAAAAATCATGGCATTCGAAACAGATTTTTTCGATTTTTTTCTCACGGGTACGAGTTACGCGGTTGCGGTTGACTTTTTCTTATTCGAAATCAGATTCTCTATAAAATGTACCTAATGGTTTCCTTTTAGCTTGAAATGTTTTTTTCTCGAAAATCCACAGTACCCTCCCTTGGAAAAATGACTCGGAAAAATCATGGCATTCGAAACAGATTTTTTCGATTTTTTTCTCACGGGTACGAGTTACGCGGATGCGGTTGACTTTTTCTTATTCGAAATCAGATTCTCTATAAAATGCACCTAATGGTTTCCTTTTAGCTTGAAATTTTTTATTCTCGAAAATCCACAGTACCCTCCCTTGAAAAAATGACTCGGAAAAATCATGGCATTCGAAACAGATTTTTTCGATTTTTTTCTCACGGGTACGAGTTACGCGGTTGCGGTTGACTTTTTCTTATTCGAAATCAGATTCTCTATAAAATGTACCTAATGGTTTCCTTTTAGCTTGAAATGTTTTTTTCTCGAAAATCCACAGTACCCTCCCTTGGAAAAATGACTCGGAAAAATCATGGCATTCGAAACAAATTTTTTCGATTTTTTTCTCACGGGTACGAGTTACGCGGTTGCGGTTGACTTTTTCTTATTCGAAATCAGATTCTCTATAAAATGTACCTAATGGTTTCCTTTAAGCTTGAAATGTTTTTTTCTCGAAAATCCACAGCACACTCCCTTGGAAAAATGACTCGGAAAAATAATGGCATTCGAAACAGATTTTTTCGATTTTCTTCTCACGGGTACGAGTTACGCGGATGCGGTTGACTTTTTCTTATTCGAAATCAGATTCTCTATAAAATGTACCTAATGGTTTCCTTTAAGCTTGAAATTTTTTTTTCTCGAAAATCCACAGTACCCTCCCTTGGAAAAATGACTCGGAAAAATCATGGCATTCGAAACAGATTTTTTCGATTTTTTTCTCACGGGTACGAGTTACGCGGATGCGGTTGACTTTTTCTTATTCGAAATCAGATTCTCTATAAAATGCACCTAATGGTTTCCTTTTAGCTTGAAATTTTTTATTCTCGAAAATCCACAGTACCCTCCCTTGAAAAAATGACTCGGAAAAATCATGGCATTCGAAACAGATTTTTTCGATTTTTTTCTCACGGGTACGAGTTACGCGGTTGCGGTTGACTTTTTCTTATTCGAAATCAGATTCTCTATAAAATGCACCTAATGGTTTCCTTTTAGCTTGAAATTTTTTTTTCTCGAAAATCCACAGCACCCTCCCTTGGAAAAATGACTTGGAAAAATCATGGCATTCGAAACAGATTTTTTCGATTTTTTTCTCACGGGTACGAGTTACGCGGTTGCGGTTGACTTTTTCTTATTCGAAATCAGATTCTCTATAAAATGCACCTAATGGTTTCCTTTTAGCTTGAAATTTTTTTTTCTCGAAAATCCACAGTACCCTCCCTTGGAAAAATGACTCGGAAAAATCATGGCATTCGAAACAGATTTTTTCGATTTTTTTCTCACGGGTACGAGTTACGCGGATGCGGTTGACTTTTTCTTATTCGAAATCAGATTCTCTATAAAATGCACCTAATGGTTTCCTTTTAGCTTGAAATTTTTTTTTCTCGAAAATCCACAGTACCCTCCCTTGAAAAAATGACTCGGAAAAATCATGGCATTCGAAACAGATTTTTTCGATTTTTTTCTCACGGGTACGAGTTACGCGGTTGCGGTTGACTTTTTCTTATTCGAAATCAGATTCTCTATAAAATGCACCTAATGGTTTCCTTTTAGCTTGAAATGTTTTTTTCTCGAAAATCCACAGTACCCTCCCTTGGAAAAATGACTCGGAAAAATCATGGCATTCGAAACAGATTTTTTCGATTTTTTTCTCACGGGTACGAGTTACGCGGTTGCGGTTGACTTTTTCTTATTCGAAATCAGATTCTCTATAAAATGCACCTAATGGTTTCCTTTTAGCTTGAAATTTTTTTTCTCGAAAATCCACAGTACCCTCCCTTGGAAAAATAAGTCCGAAAAATCATGGCATTCGAAACAGATTTTTTCGATTTTTTTCTCACGGGTACGAGTTACGCGGTTGCGGTTGACTTTTCCTTATTCGAAATCAGATTCTCTATAAAATGCACCTAATGGTTTCCTTTTAGCTTGAAATTTTTTTTTCTCGAAAATCCACAGTACCCTCCCTTGGAAAAATGAGTCCGAAAATCATGGCATTCGAAACAGATTTTCTCGATTTTTTTCTCACGGGTACGAGTTACGCGGTTGCGGTTGACTTTTTCTTATTCGAAATCAGATTCTCTATAAAATGCACCTAATGGTTTCCTTTTAGCTTGAAATTTTTTTTCTCGAAAATCCACAGTACCCTCCCTTGGAAAAATGAGTCCGAAAAATCGTGGCATTCGAAACAGATTTTCTCGATTTTTTTCTCACGGGTACGAGTTACGCGGTTGCGGTTGACTTTTTCTTATTCGAAATCAGATTCTCTATAAAATGCACCTAATGGTTTCCTTTTAGCTTGAAATGTTTTTTTCTCGAAAATCCACAGTACCCTCCCTTGGAAAAATAAGTCCGAAAAATCATGGCATTCGAAACAGATTTTTTCGATTTTTTTCTCACGGGTACGAGTTACGCGGTTGCGGTTGACTTTTTCTTATTCGAAATCAGATTCTCTATAAAATGCACCTAATGGTTTCCTTTTAGCTTAAAATGTTTTTTTCTCGAAAATCCACAGTACCCTCCCTTGGAAAAATAAGTCCGAAAAATCATGGCATTCGAAACAGATTTTTTCGATTTTTTTCTCACGGGTACGAGTTACGCGGTTGCGGTTGACTTTTCCTTATTCGAAATCAGATTCTCTATAAAATGCACCTAATGGTTTCCTTTTAGCTTGAAATTTTTTTTTCTCGAAAATCCACAGTACCCTCCCTTGGAAAAATGAGTCCGAAAAATCATGGCATTCGAAACAGATTTTCTCGATTTTTTTCTCACGGGTACGAGTTACGCGGTTGCGGTTGACTTTTTCTTATTCGAAATCAGATTCTCTATAAAATGCACCTAATGGTTTCCTTTTAGCTTGAAATTTTTTTTCTCGAAAATCCACAGTACCCTCCCTTGGAAAAATGAGTCCGAAAAATCGTGGCATTCGAAACAGATTTTTTCGATTTTTTTCTCACGGGTACGAGTTACGCGGTTGCGGTTGACTTTTTCTTATTCGAAATCAGATTCTCTATAAAATGTACCTAATGGTTTCCTTTTAGCTTGAAATTTTTTTTTCTCGAAAATCCACAGTACCCTCCCTTGAAAAAATGACTCGGAAAAATCATGGCATTCGAAACAGATTTTTTCGATTTTTTTCTCACGGGTACGAGTTACGCGGTTGCGGTTGACTTTTTCTTATTCGAAATCAGATTCTCTATAAAATGTACCTAATGGTTTCCTTTTAGCTTGAAATGTTTTTTTCTCGAAAATCCACAGTACCCTCCCTTGGAAAAATAAGTCCGAAAAATCATGGCATTCGAAACAGATTTTTTCGATTTTTTTCTCACGGGTACGAGTTACGCGGTTGCGGTTGACTTTTTCTTATTCGAAATCAAATTCTCTATAAAATGCACCTAATGGTTTCCTTTTAGCTTGAAATTTTTTTTTCTCGAAAATCCACAGTACCCTCCCTTGGAAAAATGACTCGGAAAAATCATGGCATTCGAAACAGATTTTTTCGATTTTTTTCTCACGGGTACGAGTTACGCGGTTGCGGTTGACTTTTTCTTATTCGAAATCAGATTCTCTATAAAATGCACCTAATGGTTTCCTTTTAGCTTGAAATTTTTTTTTCTCGAAAATCCACAGTACCCTCCCTTGGAAAAATGACTCGAAAAAATCATGGCATTCGAAACAGATTTTTTCGATTTTTTTCTCACGGGTACGAGTTACGCGGTTGCGGTTGACTTTTTCTTATTCGAAATCAGATTCTCTATAAAATGCACCTAATGGTTTCCTTTTAGCTTGAAATTTTTTTTTCTCGAAAATCCACAGTACCCTCCCTTGGAAAAATGACTCGGAAAAATCATGGCATTCGAAACAGATTTTTTCGATTTTTTTCTCACGGGTACGAGTTACGCGGTTGCGGTTGACTTTTTCTTATTCGAAATCAGATTCTCTATAAAATGTACCTAATGGTTTCCTTTTAGCTTGAAATGTTTTTTTCTCGAAAATCCACAGTACCCTCCCTTGGAAAAATAAGTCCGAAAAATCATGGCATTCGAAACAGATTTTTTCGATTTTTTTCTCACGGGTACGAGTTACGCGGTTGCGGTTGACTTTTTCTTATTCGAAATCAAATTCTCTATAAAATGCACCTAATGGTTTCCTTTTAGCTTGAAATGTTTTTTTCTCGAAAATCCACAGTACCCTCCCTTGGAAAAATGACTCGGAAAAATCATGGCATTCGAAACAGATTTTTTCGATTTTTTTCTCACGGGTACGAGTTACGCGGTTGCGGTTGACTTTTTCTTATTCGAAATCAGATTCTCTATAAAATGTACCTAATGGTTTCCTTTTAGCTTGAAATTTTTTTTTCTCGAAAATCCACAGTACCCTCCCTTGAAAAAATGACTCGGAAAAATCATGGCATTCGAAACAGATTTTTTCGATTTTTTTCTCACGGGTACGAGTTACGCGGTTGCGGTTGACTTTTTCTTATTCGAAATCAGATTCTCTATAAAATGTACCTAATGGTTTCCTTTTAGCTTGAAATGTTTTTTTCTCGAAAATCCACAGTACCCTCCCTTGGAAAAATGACTCGGAAAAATCATGGCATTCGAAACAGATTTTTTCGATTTTTTTCTCACGGGTACGAGTTACGCGGATGCGGTTGACTTTTTCTTATTCGAAATCAGATTCTCTATAAAATGCACCTAATGGTTTCCTTTTAGCTTGAAATTTTTTATTCTCGAAAATCCACAGTACCCTCCCTTGAAAAAATGACTCGGAAAAATCATGGCATTCGAAACAGATTTTTTCGATTTTTTTCTCACGGGTACGAGTTACGCGGTTGCGGTTGACTTTTTCTTATTCGAAATCAGATTCTCTATAAAATGTACCTAATGGTTTCCTTTTAGCTTGAAATGTTTTTTTCTCGAAAATCCACAGCACACTCCCTCGGAAAAATGACTCGGAAAAATCATGGCATTCGAAACAGATTTTTTCGATTTTCTTCTCACGGGTACGAGTTACGCGGATGCGGTTGACTTTTTCTTATTCGAAATCAGATTCTCTATAAAATGTACCTAATGGTTTCCTTTAAGCTTGAAATTTTTTTTTCTCGAAAATCCACAGTACCCTCCCTTGGAAAAATGACTCGGAAAAATCATGGCATTCGAAACAGATTTTTTCGATTTTTTTCTCACGGGTACGAGTTACGCGGATGCGGTTGACTTTTTCTTATTCGAAATCAGATTCTCTATAAAATGCACCTAATGGTTTCCTTTTAGCTTGAAATTTTTTATTCTCGAAAATCCACAGTACCCTCCCTTGAAAAAATGACTCGGAAAAATCATGGCATTCGAAACAGATTTTTTCGATTTTTTTCTCACGGGTACGAGTTACGCGGTTGCGGTTGACTTTTTCTTATTCGAAATCAGATTCTCTATAAAATGCACCTAATGGTTTCCTTTTAGCTTGAAATTTTTTTTTCTCGAAAATCCACAGCACCCTCCCTTGGAAAAATGACTTGGAAAAATCATGGCATTCGAAACAGATTTTTTCGATTTTTTTCTCACGGGTACGAGTTACGCGGTTGCGGTTGACTTTTTCTTATTCGAAATCAGATTCTCTATAAAATGCACCTAATGGTTTCCTTTTAGCTTGAAATTTTTTTTTCTCGAAAATCCACAGTACCCTCCCTTGGAAAAATGACTCGGAAAAATCATGGCATTCGAAACAGATTTTTTCGATTTTTTTCTCACGGGTACGAGTTACGCGGATGCGGTTGACTTTTTCTTATTCGAAATCAGATTCTCTATAAAATGCACCTAATGGTTTCCTTTTAGCTTGAAATTTTTTTTTCTCGAAAATCCACAGTACCCTCCCTTGAAAAAATGACTCGGAAAAATCATGGCATTCGAAACAGATTTTTTCGATTTTTTTCTCACGGGTACGAGTTACGCGGTTGCGGTTGACTTTTTCTTATTCGAAATCAGATTCTCTATAAAATGCACCTAATGGTTTCCTTTTAGCTTGAAATGTTTTTTTCTCGAAAATCCACAGTACCCTCCCTTGGAAAAATGACTCGGAAAAATCATGGCATTCGAAACAGATTTTTTCGATTTTTTTCTCACGGGTACGAGTTACGCGGTTGCGGTTGACTTTTTCTTATTCGAAATCAGATTCTCTATAAAATGCACCTAATGGTTTCCTTTTAGCTTGAAATTTTTTTTTCTCGAAAATCCACAGCACCCTCCCTTGGAAAAATGACTCGGAAAAATCATGGCATTCGAAACAGATTTTTTCAATTTTTTTCTCACGGGTACGAGTTACGCGGTTGCGGTTGACTTTTTCTTATTCGAAATCAAATTCTCTATAAAATGCACCTAATGGTTTCCTTTTAGCTTGAAATTTTTTTTTCTCGAAAATCCACAGTACCCTCCCTTGGAAAAATGACTCGGAAAAATCATGGCATTCGAAACAGTTTTTTTCGATTTTTTTCTCACGGGTACGAGTTACGCGGATGCGGTTGACTTTTTCTTATTCGAAATCAGATTCTCTATAAAATGCACCTAATGGTTTCCTTTTAGCTTGAAATGTTTTTTTCTCGAAAATCCACAGTACCCTCCCTTGAAAAAATGACTCGGAAAAATCATGGCATTCGAAACAGATTTTTTCGATTTCTTTCTCACGGGTACGAGTTACGCGGTTGCGGTTGACTTTTTCTTATTCGAAATCAGATTCTCTATAAAATGCACCTAATGGTTTCCTTTTAGCTTGAAATTTTTTTTTCTCGAAAATCCACAGTACCCTCCCTTGGAAAAATGACTCGGAAAAATCATGGCATTCGAAACAGATTTTTTCGATTTTTTTCTCACGGGTACGAGTTACGCGGTTGCGGTTGACTTTTTCTTATTCGAAATCAGATTCTCTATAAAATGTACCTAATGGTTTCCTTTTAGCTTGAAATGTTTTTTTCTCGAAAATCCACAGTCCCCTCCCTTGGAAAAATGAGTCGGAAAAATCATGGCATTCGAAACAGATTTTTTCGATTTTTTTCTCACGGGTACGAGTTACGCGGTTGCGGTTGACTTTTTCTTATTCGAAATCAGATTCTCTATAAAATGTACCTAATGGTTTCCTTTTAGCTTGAAATGTTTTTTTCTCGAAAATCCACAGTACCCTCCCTTGGAAAAATGACTCGGAAAAATCATGGCATTCGAAACAGATTTTTTTGATTTTTCTCTCACGGGTACGAGTTACGCGGTTGCGGTTGACTTTTTCTTATTCGAAATCAGATTCTGTATAAAATGCACCTAATGGTTTCCTTTTAGCTTGAAATTTTTTTTTCTCGAAAATCCACAGTACCCTCCCTTGGAAAAATGACTCGGAAAAATCATGGCATTCGAAACAGATTTTTTCGATTTTTTTCTCACGGGTACGAGTTACGCGGTTGCGGTTGACTTTTTCTTATTCGAAATCAGATTCTCTATAAAATGCACCTAATGGTTTCCTTTTAGCTTGAAATTTTTTTTTCTCGAAAATCCACAGTACCCTCCCTTGGAAAAATGACTCGGAAAAATCATGGCATTCGAAACAGATTTTTTCGATTTTTTTCTCACGGGTACGAGTTACGCGGTTGCGGTTGACTTTTTCTTATTCGAAATCAGATTCTCTATAAAATGTACCTAATGGTTTCCTTTTAGCTTGAAATGTTTTT
This sequence comes from Pholcus phalangioides, assembly GCF_987345545.1. Taxonomy (NCBI): domain Eukaryota; kingdom Metazoa; phylum Arthropoda; class Arachnida; order Araneae; family Pholcidae; genus Pholcus; species Pholcus phalangioides. Next base: position 15,957,425 of record NW_028301628.1, read on the forward strand.
TTCTCGAAAATCCACAGTACCCTCCCTTGGAAAAATAAGTCCGAAAAATCATGGCATTCGAAACAGATTTTTTCGATTTTTTTCTCACGGGTACGAGTTACGCGGTTGCGGTTGACTTTTTCTTATTCGAAATCAAATTCTCTATAAAATGCACCTAATGGTTTCCTTTTAGCTTGAAATTTTTTTTTCTCGAAAATCCACAGTACCCTCCCTTGGAAAAATGACTCGGAAAAATCATGGCATTCGAAACAGATTTTTTCGATTTTTTTCTCACGGGTACGAGTTACGCGGTTGCGGTTGACTTTTTCTTATTCGAAATCAGATTCTCTATAAAATGCACCTAATGGTTTCCTTTTAGCTTGAAATTTTTTTTTCTCGAAAATCCACAGTACCCTCCCTTGGAAAAATGACTCGGAAAAATCATGGCATTCGAAACAGATTTTTTCGATTTTTTTCTCACGGGTACGAGTTACGCGGTTGCGGTTGACTTTTTCTTATTCGAAATCAGATTCTCTATAAAATGCACCTAATGGTTTCCTTTTAGCTTGAAATTTTTTTTTCTCGAAAATCCACAGTACCCTCCCTTGGAAAAATGACTCGGAAAAATCATGGCATTCGAAACAGATTTTTTCGATTTTTTTCTCACGGGTACGAGTTACGCGGTTGCGGTTGACTTTTTCTTATTCGAAATCAGATTCTCTATAAAATGCACCTAATGGTTTCCTTTTAGCTTGAAATTTTTTTTTTCTCGAAAATCCACAGTACCCTCCCTTGGAAAAATGACTCCGAAAAATCATGGCATTCGAAACAGATTTTTTCGATTTTTTTCTCACGGGTGCGAGTTACGCGGTTGCGGTTGACTTTTTCTTATTCGAAATCAGATTCTCTATAAAATGCACCTAATGGTTTCCTTTTAGCTTGAAATTTTTTTTTTCTCGAAAATCCACAGTACCCTCCCTTGGAAAAATGACTCGGAAAAATCATGGCATTCGAAACAGATTTTTTCGATTTTTTTCTCACGGGTACGAGTTACGCGGTTGCGGTTGACTTTTTCTTATTCGAAATCAGATTCTCTATAAAATGTACCTAATGGTTTCCTTTTAGCTTGAAATGTTTTTTTCTCGAAAATCCACAGTACCCTCCCTTGGAAAAATAAGTCCGAAAAATCATGGCATTCGAAACAGATTTTTTCGATTTTTTTCTCACGGGTACGAGTTACGCGGATGCGGTTGACTTTTTCTTATTCGAAATCAGATTCTCTATAAAATGCACCTAATGGTTTCCTTTTAGCTTGAAATTTTTTTTTCTCGAAAATCCACAGTACCCTCCCTTGAAAAAATGACTCGGAAAAATCATGGCATTCGAAACAGATTTTTTCGATTTTTTTCTCACGGGTACGAGTTACGCGGTTGCGGTTGACTTTTTCTTATTCGAAATCAGATTCTCTATAAAATGCACCTAATGGTTTCCTTTTTGCTTGAAATGTTTTTTTTTCGAAAATCCACAGTACCCTCCCTTGGAAAAATGACTCGGAAAAATCATGGCATTCGAAACAGATTTTTTCGATTTTTTTCTCACGGGTACGAGTTACGCGGTTGCGGTTGACTTTTTCTTATTCGAAATCAGATTCTCTATAAAATGTACCTAATGGTTTCCTTTTAGCTTGAAATGTTTTTTTCTCGAAAATCCACAGTACCCTCCCTGGGAAAAATAAGTCCAAAAAATCATGGCATTCGAAACAGATTTTTTCGATTTTTTTCTCACGGGTACGAGTTACGCGGTTGCGGTTGACTTTTTCTTATTCGAAATCAGATTCTCTATAAAATGCACCTAATGGTTTCCTTTTAGCTTGAAATGTTTTTTTCTCGAAAATCCACAGTACCCTCCCTTGGAAAAATGAGTCGGAAAAATCATGGCATTCGAAACAGATTTTTTCGATTTTTTTCTCACGGGTACGAGTTACGCGGTTGCGGTTGACTTTTTCTTATTCGAAATCAGATTCTCTATAAAATGCACCTAATGGTTTCCTTTTAGCTTGAAATTTTTTTTTCTCGAAAATCCACAGCACCCTCCATTGGAAAAATGACTTGGAAAAATCATGGCATTCGAAACAGATTTTTTCGATTTTTTTCTCACGGGTACGAGTTACGCGGTTGCGGTTGACTTTTTCTTATTCGAAATCAGATTCTCTATAAAATGCACCTAATGGTTTCCTTTTAGCTTGAAATTTTTTTTTCTCGAAAATCCACAGTACCCTCCCTTGGAAAAATGACTCGGAAAAATCATGGCATTCGAAACAGATTTTTTCAATTTTTTTCTCACGGGTACGAGTTACGCGGTTGCGGTTGACTTTTTCTTATTCGAAATCAAATTCTCTATAAAATGCACCTAATGGTTTCCTTTTAGCTTGAAATTTTTTTTTCTCGAAAATCCACAGTACCCTCCCTTGGAAAAATGACTCGGAAAAATCATGGCATTCGAAACAGATTTTTTCGATTTTTTTCTCACGGGTACGAGTTACGCGGATGCGGTTGACTTTTTCTTATTCGAAATCAGATTCTCTATAAAATGCACCTAATGGTTTCCTTTTAGCTTGAAATTTTTTTTTCTCGAAAATCCACAGTACCCTCCCTTGAAAAAATGACTCGGAAAAATCATGGCATTCGAAACAGATTTTTTCAATTTTTTTCTCACGGGTACGAGTTACGCGGTTGCGGTTGACTTTTTCTTATTCGAAATCAGATTCTCTATAAAATGCACCTAATGGTTTCCTTTTAGCTTGAAATTTTTTTTTCTCGAAAATCCACAGTACCCTCCCTTGGAAAAATGACTCGGAAAAATCATGGCATTCGAAACAGATTTTTTCGATTTTTTTCTCACGGGTACGAGTTACGCGGTTGCGGTTGACTTTTTCTTATTCGAAATCAGATTCTCTATAAAATGTACCTAATGGTTTCCTTTTAGCTTGAAATGTTTTTTTCTCGAAAATCCACAGTCCCCTCCCTTGGAAAAATGAGTCGGAAAAATCATGGCATTCGAAACAGATTTTTTCGATTTTTTTCTCACGGGTACGAGTTACGCGGTTGCGGTTGACTTTTTCTTATTCGAAATCAGATTCTCTATAAAATGTACCTAATGGTTTCCTTTTAGCTTGAAATGTTTTTTTCTCGAAAATCCACAGTACCCTCCCTTGGAAAAATGACTCGGAAAAATCATGGCATTCGAAACAGATTTTTTTGATTTTTCTCTCACGGGTACGAGTTACGCGGTTGCGGTTGACTTTTTCTTATTCGAAATCGGATTCTCTATAAAATGCACCTAATGGTTTCCTTTTAGCTTGAAATTTTTTTTTTCTCGAAAATCCACAGTACCCTCCCTTGGAAAAATGACTCGGAAAAATCATGGCATTCGAAACAGATTTTTTCGATTTTTTTCTCACGGGTACGAGTTACGCGGTTGCGGTTGACTTTTTCTTATTCGAAATCAGATTCTCTATAAAATGCACCTAATGGTTTCCTTTTAGCTTGAAATGTTTTTTTCTCGAAAATCCACAGTACCCTCCCTTGGAAAAATGAGTCGGAAAAATCATGGCATTCGAAACAGATTTTTTCGATTTTTTTCTCACGGGTACGAGTTACGCGGTTGCGGTTGACTTTTTCTTATTCGAAATCAGATTCTCTATAAAATGCACCTAATGGTTTCCTTTTAGCTTGAAATTTTTTTTTCTCGAAAATCCACAGCACCCTCCCTTGGAAAAATGACTTGGAAAAATCATGGCATTCGAAACAGATTTTTTCGATTTTTTTCTCACGGGTACGAGTTACGCGGTTGCGGTTGACTTTTTCTTATTCGAAATCAGATTCTCTATAAAATGCACCTAATGGTTTCCTTTTAGCTTGAAATTTTTTTTTCTCGAAAATCCACAGTACCCTCCCTTGGAAAAATGACTCGGAAAAATCATGGCATTCGAAACAGATTTTTTCAATTTTTTTCTCACGGGTACGAGTTACGCGGTTGCGGTTGACATTTTCTTATTCGAAATCAAATTCTCTATAAAATGCACCTAATGGTTTCCTTTTAGCTTGAAATTTTTTTTTCTCGAAAATCCACAGTACCCTCCCTTGGAAAAATGACTCGGAAAAATCATGGCATTCGAAACAGATTTTTTCGATTTTTTTCTCACGGGTACGAGTTACGCGGATGCGGTTGACTTTTTCTTATTCGAAATCAGATTCTCTATAAAATGCACCTAATGGTTTCCTTTTAGCTTGAAATTTTTTTTTCTCGAAAATCCACAGTACCCTCCCTTGAAAAAATGACTCGGAAAAATCATGGCATTCGAAACAGATTTTTTCAATTTTTTTCTCACGGGTACGAGTTACGCGGTTGCGGTTGACTTTTTCTTATTCGAAATCAGATTCTCTATAAAATGCACCTAATGGTTTCCTTTTAGCTTGAAATTTTTTTTTCTCGAAAATCCACAGTACCCTCCCTTGGAAAAATGACTCGGAAAAATCATGGCATTCGAAACAGATTTTTTCGATTTTTTTCTCACGGGTACGAGTTACGCGGTTGCGGTTGACTTTTTCTTATTCGAAATCAGATTCTCTATAAAATGTACCTAATGGTTTCCTTTTAGCTTGAAATGTTTTTTTCTCGAAAATCCACAGTCCCCTCCCTTGGAAAAATGAGTCGGAAAAATCATGGCATTCGAAACAGATTTTTTCGATTTTTTTCTCACGGGTACGAGTTACGCGGTTGCGGTTGACTTTTTCTTATTCGAAATCAGATTCTCTATAAAATGTACCTAATGGTTTCCTTTTAGCTTGAAATGTTTTTTTCTCGAAAATCCACAGTACCCTCCCTTGGAAAAATGACTCGGAAAAATCATGGCATTCGAAACAGATTTTTTCGATTTTTTTCTCACGGGTACGAGTTACGCGGTTGCGGTTGACTTTTTCTTATTCGAAATCAGATTCTCTATAAAATGCACCTAATGGTTTCCTTTTAGCTTGAAATTTTTTTTTTCTCGAAAATCTACAGTACCCTCCCTTGGAAAAATGACTCGGAAAAATCATGGGATTCGAAACAGATTTTTTCGATTTTTTTCTCACGGGTACGAGTTACGCGGTTGCGGTTGACTTTTTCTTATTCGAAATCAAATTCTCTATAAAATGCACCTAATGGTTTCCTTTTAGCTTGAAATTTTTTTTTCTCGAAAATCCACAGTACCCTCCCTTGGAAAAATGACTCGGAAAAATCATGGCATTCGAAACAGATTTTTTCGATTTTTTTCTCACGGGTACGAGTTACGCGGATGCGGTTGACTTTTTCTTATTCGAAATCAGATTCTCTATAAAATGCACCTAATGGTTTCCTTTTAGCTTGAAATTTTTTTTTCTCGAAAATCCACAGTACCCTCCCTTGAAAAAATGACTCGGAAAAATCATGGCATTCGAAACAGATTTTTTCAATTTTTTTCTCACGGGTACGAGTTACGCGGTTGCGGTTGACTTTTTCTTATTCGAAATCAAATTCTCTATAAAATGCACCTAATGGTTTCCTTTTAGCTTGAAATTTTTTTTTCTCGAAAATCCACAGTACCCTCCCTTGGAAAAATGACTCGGAAAAATCATGGCATACGAAACAGATTTTTTCGATTTTTTTCTCACGGGTACGAGTTACGCGGATGCGGTTGACTTTTTCTTATTCGAAATCAGATTCTCTATAAAATGCACCTAATGGTTTCCTTTTAGCTTGAAATTTTTTTTTCTCGAAAATCCACAGTACCCTCCCTTGAAAAAATGACTCGGAAAAATCATGGCATTCGAAACAGATTTTTTCGATTTCTTTCTCACGGGTACGAGTTACGCGGTTGCGGTTGACTTTTTCTTATTCGAAATCAGATTCTCTATAAAATGCACCTAATGGTTTCCTTTTAGCTTGAAATTTTTTTTTCTCGAAAATCCACAGTACCCTCCCTTGGAAAAATGACTCGGAAAAATCATGGCATTCGAAACAGATTTTTTCGATTTTTTTCTCACGGGTACGAGTTACGCGGTTGCGGTTGACTTTTTCTTATTCGAAATCAGATTCTCTATAAAATGCACCTAATGGTTTCCTTTTAGCTTGAAATTTTTTTTTTCTCGAAAATCCACAGTACCCTCCCTTGGAAAAATGACTCGGAAAAATCATGGCATTCGAAACAGATTTTTTCGATTTTTTTCTCACGGGTACGAGTTACGCGGTTGCGGTTGACTTTTTCTTATTCGAAATCAGATTCTCTATAAAATGTACCTAATGGTTTCCTTTTAGCTTGAAATGTTTTTTTCTCGAAAATCCACAGTACCCTCCCTTGGAAAAATAAGTCCGAAAAATCATGGCATTCGAAACAGATTTTTTCGATTTTTTTCTCACGGGTACGAGTTACGCGGATGCGGTTGACTTTTTCTTATTCGAAATCAGATTCTCTATAAAATGCACCTAATGGTTTCCTTTTAGCTTGAAATTTTTTTTTCTCGAAAATCCACAGTACCCTCCCTTGAAAAAATGACTCGGAAAAATCATGGCATTCGAAACAGATTTTTTCGATTTTTTTCTCACGGGTACGAGTTACGCGGTTGCGGTTGACTTTTTCTTATTCGAAATCAGATTCTCTATAAAATGCACCTAATGGTTTCCTTTTTGCTTGAAATGTTTTTTTTTCGAAAATCCACAGTACCCTCCCTTGGAAAAATGACTCGGAAAAATCATGGCATTCGAAACAGATTTTTTCGATTTTTTTCTCACGGGTACGAGTTACGCGGTTGCGGTTGACTTTTTCTTATTCGAAATCAGATTCTCTATAAAATGCACCTAATGGTTTCCTTTTAGCTTGAAATTTTTTTTTTCTCGAAAATCCACAGTACCCTCCCTTGGAAAAATGACTCGGAAAAATCATGGCATTCGAAACAGATTTTTTCGATTTTTTTCTCACGGGTACGAGTTACGCGGTTGCGGTTGACTTTTTCTTATTCGAAATCAGATTCTCTATAAAATGTACCTAATGGTTTCCTTTTAGCTTGAAATGTTTTTTTCTCGAAAATCCACAGTACCCTCCCTTGGAAAAATAAGTCCGAAAAATCATGGCATTCGAAACAGATTTTTTCGATTTTTTTCTCACGGGTACGAGTTACGCGGATGCGGTTGACTTTTTCTTATTCGAAATCAGATTCTCTATAAAATGCACCTAATGGTTTCCTTTTAGCTTGAAATTTTTTTTTCTCGAAAATCCACAGTACCCTCCCTTGAAAAAATGACTCGGAAAAATCATGGCATTCGAAACAGATTTTTTCGATTTTTTTCTCACGGGTACGAGTTACGCGGTTGCGGTTGACTTTTTCTTATTCGAAATCAGATTCTCTATAAAATGCACCTAATGGTTTCCTTTTTGCTTGAAATGTTTTTTTTTCGAAAATCCACAGTACCCTCCCTTGGAAAAATGACTCGGAAAAATCATGGCATTCGAAACAGATTTTTTCGATTTTTTTCTCACGGGTACGAGTTACGCGGTTGCGGTTGACTTTTTCTTATTCGAAATCAGATTCTCTATAAAATGTACCTAATGGTTTCCTTTTAGCTTGAAATGTTTTTTTCTCGAAAATCCACAGTACCCTCCCTGGGAAAAATAAGTCCAAAAAATCATGGCATTCGAAACAGATTTTTTCGATTTTTTTCTCACGGGTACGAGTTACGCGGTTGCGGTTGACTTTTTCTTATTCGAAATCAGATTCTCTATAAAATGCACCTAATGGTTTCCTTTTAGCTTGAAATTTTTTTTTCTCGAAAATCCACAGTACCCTCCCTTGGAAAAATGACTCGGAAAAATCATGGCATTCGAAACAGATTTTTTCAATTTTTTTCTCACGGGTACGAGTTACGCGGTTGCGGTTGACTTTTTCTTATTCGAAATCAAATTCTCTATAAAATGCACCTAATGGTTTCCTTTTAGCTTGAAATTTTTTTTTCTCGAAAATCCACAGTACCCTCCCTTGGAAAAATGACTCGGAAAAATCATGGCATTCGAAACAGATTTTTTCGATTTTTTTCTCACGGGTACGAGTTACGCGGATGCGGTTGACTTTTTCTTATTCGAAATCAGATTCTCTATAAAATGCACCTAATGGTTTCCTTTTAGCTTGAAATTTTTTTTTCTCGAAAATCCACAGTACCCTCCCTTGAAAAAATGACTCGGAAAAATCATGGCATTCGAAACAGATTTTTTCAATTTTTTTCTCACGGGTACGAGTTACGCGGTTGCGGTTGACTTTTTCTTATTCGAAATCAGATTCTCTATAAAATGCACCTAATGGTTTCCTTTTAGCTTGAAATTTTTTTTTCTCGAAAATCCACAGTACCCTCCCTTGGAAAAATGACTCGGAAAAATCATGGCATTCGAAACAGATTTTTTCGATTTTTTTCTCACGGGTACGAGTTACGCGGTTGCGGTTGACTTTTTCTTATTCGAAATCAGATTCTCTATAAAATGTACCTAATGGTTTCCTTTTAGCTTGAAATGTTTTTTTCTCGAAAATCCACAGTCCCCTCCCTTGGAAAAATGAGTCGGAAAAATCATGGCATTCGAAACAGATTTTTTCGATTTTTTTCTCACGGGTACGAGTTACGCGGTTGCGGTTGACTTTTTCTTATTCGAAATCAGATTCTCTATAAAATGTACCTAATGGTTTCCTTTTAGCTTGAAATGTTTTTTTCTCGAAAATCCACAGTACCCTCCCTTGGAAAAATGACTCGGAAAAATCATGGCATTCGAAACAGATTTTTTTGATTTTTCTCTCACGGGTACGAGTTACGCGGTTGCGGTTGACTTTTTCTTATTCGAAATCAGATTCTCTATAAAATGCACCTAATGGTTTCCTTTTAGCTTGAAATTTTTTTTTTCTCGAAAATCCACAGTACCCTCCCTTGGAAAAATGACTCGGAAAAATCATGGCATTCGAAACAGATTTTTTCGATTTTTTTCTCACGGGTACGAGTTACGCGGTTGCGGTTGACTTTTTCTTATTCGAAATCAGATTCTCTATAAAATGCACCTAATGGTTTCCTTTTAGCTTGAAATTTTTTTTTTCTCGAAAATCCACAGTACCCTCCCTTGGAAAAATGACTCGGAAAAATCATGGGATTCGAAACAGATTTTTTCGATTTTTTTCTCACGGGTACGAGTTACGCGGTTGCGGTTGACTTTTTCTTATTCGAAATCAAATTCTCTATAAAATGCACCTAATGGTTTCCTTTTAGCTTGAAATTTTTTTTTCTCGAAAATCCACAGTACCCTCCCTTGGAAAAATGACTCGGAAAAATCATGGCATTCGAAACAGATTTTTTCGATTTTTTTCTCACGGGTACGAGTTACGCGGATGCGGTTGACTTTTTCTTATTCGAAATCAGATTCTCTATAAAATGCACCTAATGGTTTCCTTTTAGCTTGAAATTTTTTTTTCTCGAAAATCCACAGTACCCTCCCTTGAAAAAATGACTCGGAAAAATCATGGGATTCGAAACAGATTTTTTCAATTTTTTTCTCACGGGTACGAGTTACGCGGTTGCGGTTGACTTTTTCTTATTCGAAATCAAATTCTCTATAAAATGCACCTAATGGTTTCCTTTTAGCTTGAAATTTTTTTTTCTCGAAAATCCACAGTACCCTCCCTTGGAAAAATGACTCGGAAAAATCATGGCATACGAAACAGATTTTTTCGATTTTTTTCTCACGGGTACGAGTTACGCGGATGCGGTTGACTTTTTCTTATTCGAAATCAGATTCTCTATAAAATGCACCTAATGGTTTCCTTTTAGCTTGAAATTTTTTTTTCTCGAAAATCCACAGTACCCTCCCTTGAAAAAATGACTCGGAAAAATCATGGCATTCGAAACAGATTTTTTCGATTTCTTTCTCACGGGTACGAGTTACGCGGTTGCGGTTGACTTTTTCTTATTCGAAATCAGATTCTCTATAAAATGCACCTAATGGTTTCCTTTTAGCTTGAAATTTTTTTTTCTCGAAAATCCACAGTACCCTCCCTTGGAAAAATGACTCGGAAAAATCATGGCATTCGAAACAGATTTTTTCGATTTTTTTCTCACGGGTACGAGTTACGCGGTTGCGGTTGACTTTTTCTTATTCGAAATCAGATTCTCTATAAAATGTACCTAATGGTTTCCTTTTAGCTTGAAATGTTTTTTTCTCGAAAATCCACAGTCCCCTCCCTTGGAAAAATCAGTCGGAAAAATCATGGCATTCGAAACAGATTTTTTCGATTTTTTTCTCACGGGTACGAGTTACGCGGTTGCGGTTGACTTTTTCTTATTCGAAATCAGATTCTCTATAAAATGTACCTAATGGTTTCCTTTTAGCTTGAAATGTTTTTTTCTCGAAAATCCACAGTACCCTCCCTTGGAAAAATGACTCGGAAAAATCATGGCATTCGAAACAGATTTTTTTGATTTTTCTCTCACGGGTACGAGTTACGCGGTTGCGGTTGACTTTTTCTTATTCGAAATCAGATTCTCTATAAAATGCACCTAATGGTTTCCTTTTAGCTTGAAATTTTTTTTTTCTCGAAAATCCACAGTACCCTCCCTTGGAAAAATGACTCGGAAAAATCATGGCATTCGAAACAGATTTTTTCGATTTTTTTCTCACGGGTACGAGTTACGCGGTTGCGGTTGACTTTTTCTTATTCGAAATCAGATTCTCTATAAAATGCACCTAATGGTTTCCTTTTAGCTTGAAATTTTTTTTTTCTCGAAAATCCACAGTACCCTCCCTTGGAAAAATGACTCGGAAAAATCATGGGATTCGAAACAGATTTTTTCGATTTTTTTCTCACGGGTACGAGTTACGCGGTTGCGGTTGACTTTTTCTTATTCGAAATCAAATTCTCTATAAAATGCACCTAATGGTTTCCTTTTAGCTTGAAATTTTTTTTTCTCGAAAATCCACAGTACCCTCCCTTGGAAAAATGACTCGGAAAAATCATGGCATTCGAAACAGATTTTTTCGATTTTTTTCTCACGGGTACGAGTTACGCGGTTGCGGTTGACTTTTTCTTATTCGAAATCAGATTCTCTATAAAATGCACCTAATGGTTTCCTTTTAGCTTGAAATTTTTTTTTCTCGAAAATCCACAGTACCCTCCCTTGGAAAAATGACTCGGAAAAATCATGGCATTCGAAACAGATTTTTTCGATTTTTTTCTCACGGGTACGAGTTACGCGGTTGCGGTTGACTTTTTCTTATTCGAAATCAGATTCTCTATAAAATGCACCTAATGGTTTCCTTTTAGCTTGAAATTTTTTTTTCTCGAAAATCCACAGTACCCTCCCTTGGAAAAATGACTCGGAAAAATCATGGCATTCGAAACAGATTTTTTCGATTTTTTTCTCACGGGTACGAGTTACGCGGTTGCGGTTGACTTTTTCTTATTCGAAATCAAATTCTCTATAAAATGCACCTAATGGTTTCCTTTTAGCTTGAAATGTTTTTTTCTCGAAAATCCACAGTACCCTCCCTTGGAAAAATGACTCGGAAAAATCATGGCATTCGAAACAGATTTTTTCGATTTTTTTCTCACGGGTACGAGTTACGCGGTTGCGGTTGACTTTTTCTTATTCGAAATCAGATTCTCTATAAAATGCACCTAATGGTTTCCTTTTAGCTTGAAATTTTTTTTTCTCGAAAATCCACAGTACCCTCCCTTGGAAAAATGACTCCGAAAAATCATGGCATTCGAAACAGATTTTTTCGATTTTTTTCTCACGGGTGCGAGTTACGCGGTTGCGGTTGACTTTTTCTTATTCGAAATCAGATTCTCTATAAAATGCACCTAATGGTTTCCTTTTAGCTTGAAATTTTTTTTTTCTCGAAAATCCACAGTACCCTCCCTTGGAAAAATGACTCGGAAAAATCATGGCATTCGAAACAGATTTTTTCGATTTTTTTCTCACGGGTACGAGTTACGCGGTTGCGGTTGACTTTTTCTTATTCGAAATCAGATTCTCTATAAAATGTACCTAATGGTTTCCTTTTAGCTTGAAATGTTTTTTTCTCGAAAATCCACAGTACCCTCCCTTGGAAAAATAAGTCCGAAAAATCATGGCATTCGAAACAGATTTTTTCGATTTTTTTCTCACGGGTGCGAGTTACGCGGTTGCGGTTGACTTTTTCTTATTCGAAATCAGATTCTCTATAAAATGCACCTAATGGTTTCCTTTTAGCTTGAAATTTTTTTTTTCTCGAAAATCCACAGTACCCTCCCTTGGAAAAATGACTCGGAAAAATCATGGCATTCGAAACAGATTTTTTCGATTTTTTTCTCACGGGTACGAGTTACGCGGTTGCGGTTGACTTTTTCTTATTCGAAATCAGATTCTCTATAAAATGCACCTAATGGTTTCCTTTTAGCTTGAAATTTTTTTTTCTCGAAAATCCACAGTACCCTCCCTTGGAAAAATGACTCGGAAAAATCATGGCATTCGAAACAGATTTTTTCGATTTTTTTCTCACGGGTACGAGTTACGCGGTTGCGGTTGACTTTTTCTTATTCGAAATCAGATTCTCTATAAAATGCACCTAATGGTTTCCTTTTAGCTTGAAATTTTTTTTTTCTCGAAAATCCACAGTACCCTCCCTTGGAAAAATGACTCGGAAAAATCATGGCATTCGAAACAGATTTTTTCGATTTTTTTCTCACGGGTACGAGTTACGCGGTTGCGGTTGACTTTTTCTTATTCGAAATCAGATTCTCTATAAAATGCACCTAATGGTTTCCTTTTAGCTTGAAATTTTTTTTTCTCGAAAATCCACAGTACCCTCCTTTGGAAAAATGACTCGGAAAAATCATGGCATTCGAAACAGGTTTTTTCGATTTTTTTCTCACGGGTACGAGTTACGCGGTTGCGGTTGACTTTTTCTTATTCGAAATCAGATTCTCTATAAAATGTACCTAATGGTTTCCTTTTAGCTTGAAATGTTTTTTTCTCGAAAATCCACAGTACCCTCCCTTGGAAAAATAAGTCCGAAAAATCATGGCATTCGAAACAGATTTTTTCGATTTTTTTCTCACGGGTACGAGTTACGCGGTTGCGGTTGACTTTTTCTTATTCGAAATCAAATTCTCTATAAAATGCACCTAATGGTTTCCTTTTAGCTTGAAATGTTTTTTTCTCGAAAATCCACAGTACCCTCCCTTGGAAAAATGACTCGGAAAAATCATGGCATTCGAAACAGATTTTTTCGATTTTTTTCTCACGGGTACGAGTTACGCGGTTGCGGTTGACTTTTTCTTATTCGAAATCAGATTCTCTATAAAATGCACCTAATGGTTTCCTTTTAGCTTGAAATTTTTTTTTTCTCGAAAATCCACAGTACCCTCCCTTGGAAAAATGACTCCGAAAAATCATGGCATTCGAAACAGATTTTTTCGATTTTTTTCTCACGGGTGCGAGTTACGCGGTTGCGGTTGACTTTTTCTTATTCGAAATCAGATTCTCTATAAAATGCACCTAATGGTTTCCTTTTAGCTTGAAATTTTTTTTTTCTCGAAAATCCACAGTACCCTCCCTTGGAAAAATGACTCGGAAAAATCATGGCATTCGAAACAGATTTTTTCGATTTTTTTCTCACGGGTACGAGTTACGCGGTTGCGGTTGACTTTTTCTTATTCGAAATCAGATTCTCTATAAAATGTACCTAATGGTTTCCTTTTTGCTTGAAATGTTTTTTTCTCGAAAATCCACAGTACCCTCCCTTGGAAAAATGACTCGGAAAAATCATGGCATTCGAAACAGATTTTTTCGATTTTTTTCTCACGGGTACGAGTTACGCGGTTGCGGTTGACTTTTTCTTATTCGAAATCAGATTCTCTATAAAATGCACCTAATGGTTTCCTTTTAGCTTGAAATTTTTTTTTCTCGAAAATCCACAGTACCCTCCCTTGGAAAAATGACTCGGAAAAATCATGGCATTCGAAACAGATTTTTTCGATTTTTTTCTCACGGGTACGAGTTACGCGGTTGCGGTTGACTTTTTCTTATTCGAAATCAGATTCTCTATAAAATGCACCTAATGGTTTCCTTTTAGCTTGAAATTTTTTTTTTCTCGAAAATCCACAGTACCCTCCCTTGGAAAAATGACTCGGAAAAATCATGGCATTCGAAACAGATTTTTTCGATTTTTTTCTCACGGGTACGAGTTACGCGGTTGCGGTTGACTTTTTCTTATTCGAAATCAGATTCTCTATAAAATGCACCTAATGGTTTCCTTTTAGCTTGAATTTTTTTTTTCTCGAAAATCCACAGTACCCTCCTTTGGAAAAATGACTCGGAAAAATCATGGCATTCGAAACAGGTTTTTTCGATTTTTTTCTCACGGGTACGAGTTACGCGGTTGCGGTTGACTTTTTCTTATTCGAAATCAGATTCTCTATAAAATGTACCTAATGGTTTCCTTTTAGCTTGAAATGTTTTTTTCTCGAAAATCCACAGTACCCTCCCTTGGAAAAATAAGTCCGAAAAATCATGGCATTCGAAACAGATTTTTTCGATTTTTTTCTCACGGGTACGAGTTACGCGGTTGCGGTTGACTTTTTCTTATTCGAAATCAAATTCTCTATAAAATGCACCTAATGGTTTCCTTTTAGCTTGAAATGTTTTTTTCTCGAAAATCCACAGTACCCTCCCTTGGAAAAATGACTCGGAAAAATCATGGCATTCGAAACAGATTTTTTCGATTTTTTTCTCACGGGTACGAGTTACGCGGTTGCGGTTGACTTTTTCTTATTCGAAATCAGATTCTCTATAAAATGCACCTAATGGTTTCCTTTTAGCTTGAAATTTTTTTTTTCTCGAAAATCCACAGTACCCTCCCTTGGAAAAATGACTCCGAAAAATCATGGCATTCGAAACAGATTTTTTCGATTTTTTTCTCACGGGTGCGAGTTACGCGGTTGCGGTTGACTTTTTCTTATTCGAAATCAGATTCTCTATAAAATGCACCTAATGGTTTCCTTTTAGCTTGAAATTTTTTTTTTCTCGAAAATCCACAGTACCCTCCCTTGGAAAAATGACTCGGAAAAATCATGGCATTCGAAACAGATTTTTTCGATTTTTTTCTCACGGGTACGAGTTACGCGGTTGCGGTTGACTTTTTCTTATTCGAAATCAGATTCTCTATAAAATGTACCTAATGGTTTCCTTTTTGCTTGAAATGTTTTTTTCTCGAAAATCCACAGTACCCTCCCTTGGAAAAATAAGTCCGAAAAATCATGGCATTCGAAACAGATTTTTTCGATTTTTTTCTCACGGGTACGAGTTACGCGGTTGCGGTTGACTTTTTCTTATTCGAAATCAGATTCTCTATAAAATGCACCTAATGGTTTCCTTTTAGCTTGAAATTTTTTTTTCTCGAAAATCCACAGTACCCTCCCTTGGAAAAATGACTCGGAAAAATCATGGCATTCGAAACAGATTTTTTCGATTTTTTTCTCACGGGTACGAGTTACGCGGTTGCGGTTGACTTTTTCTTATTCGAAATCAGATTCTCTATAAAATGCACCTAATGGTTTCCTTTTAGCTTGAAATTTTTTTTTTCTCGAAAATCCACAGTACCCTCCCTTGGAAAAATGACTCGGAAAAATCATGGCATTCGAAACAGATTTTTTCGATTTTTTTCTCACGGGTACGAGTTACGCGGTTGCGGTTGACTTTTTCTTATTCGAAATCAGATTCTCTATAAAATGCACCTAATGGTTTCCTTTTAGCTTGAATTTTTTTTTTCTCGAAAATCCACAGTACCCTCCCTTGGAAAAATGACTCGGAAAAATCATGGCATTCGAAACAGATTTTTTCGATTTTTTTCTCACGGGTACGAGTTACGCGGTTGCGGTTGACTTTTTCTTATTCGAAATCAAATTCTCTATAAAATGCACCTAATGGTTTCCTTTTAGCTTGAAATGTTTTTTTCTCGAAAATCCACAGTACCCTCCCTTGGAAAAATAAGTCCGAAAAATCATGGCATTCGAAACAGATTTTTTCGATTTTTTTCTCACGGGTACGAGTTACGCGGTTGCGGTTGACTTTTTCTTATTCGAAATCAAATTCTCTATAAAATGCACCTAATGGTTTCCTTTTAGCTTGAAATGTTTTTTTCTCGAAAATCCACAGTACCCTCCCTTGGAAAAATGACTCGGAAAAATCATGGCATTCGAAACAGATTTTTTCGATTTTTTTCTCACGGGTACGAGTTACGCGGTTGCGGTTGACTTTTTCTTATTCGAAATCAGATTCTCTATAAAATGCACCTAATGGTTTCCTTTTAGCTTGAAATTTTTTTTTTCTCGAAAATCCACAGTACCCTCCCTTGGAAAAATGACTCCGAAAAATCATGGCATTCGAAACAGATTTTTTCGATTTTTTTCTCACGGGTGCGAGTTACGCGGTTGCGGTTGACTTTTTCTTATTCGAAATCAGATTCTCTATAAAATGCACCTAATGGTTTCCTTTTAGCTTGAAATTTTTTTTTTCTCGAAAATCCACAGTACCCTCCCTTGGAAAAATGACTCGGAAAAATCATGGCATTCGAAACAGATTTTTTCGATTTTTTTCTCACGGGTACGAGTTACGCGGTTGCGGTTGACGTTTTCTTATTCGAAATCAGATTCTCTATAAAATGTACCTAATGGTTTCCTTTTTGCTTGAAATGTTTTTTTCTCGAAAATCCACAGTACCCTCCCTTGGAAAAATAAGTCCGAAAAATCATGGCATTCGAAACAGATTTTTTCGATTTTTTTCTCACGGGTACGAGTTACGCGGTTGCGGTTGACTTTTTCTTATTCGAAATCAGATTCTCTATAAAATGCACCTAATGGTTTCCTTTTAGCTTGAAATTTTTTTTTCTCGAAAATCCACAGTACCCTCCCTTGGAAAAATGACTCGGAAAAATCATGGCATTCGAAACAGATTTTTTCGATTTTTTTCTCACGGGTACGAGTTACGCGGTTGCGGTTGACTTTTTCTTATTCGAAATCAGATTCTCTATAAAATGCACCTAATGGTTTCCTTTTAGCTTGAAATTTTTTTTTTCTCGAAAATCCACAGTACCCTCCCTTGGAAAAATGACTCGGAAAAATCATGGCATTCGAAACAGATTTTTTCGATTTTTTTCTCACGGGTACGAGTTACGCGGTTGCGGTTGACTTTTTCTTATTCGAAATCAAATTCTCTATAAAATGCACCTAATGGTTTCCTTTTAGCTTGAAATGTTTTTTTCTCGAAAATCCACAGTACCCTCCCTTGGAAAAATGACTCGGAAAAATCATGGCATTCGAAACAGATTTTTTCGATTTTTTTCTCACGGGTACGAGTTACGCGGTTGCGGTTGACTTTTTCTTATTCGAAATCAGATTCTCTATAAAATGCACCTAATGGTTTCCTTTTAGCTTGAAATTTTTTTTTCTCGAAAATCCACAGTACCCTCCCTTGGAAAAATGACTCGGAAAAATCATGGCATTCGAAACAGATTTTTTCAATTTTTTTCTCACGGGTACGAGTTACGCGGTTGCGGTTGACTTTTTCTTATTCGAAATCAGATTCTCTATAAAATGCACCTAATGGTTTCCTTTTAGCTTGAAATTTTTTTTTCTCGAAAATCCACAGTACCCTCCCTTGGAAAAATGACTCGGAAAAATCATGGCATTCGAAACAGATTTTTTCGATTTTTTTCTCACGGGTACGAGTTACGCGGTTGCGGTTGACTTTTTCTTATTCGAAATCAGATTCTCTATAAAATGTACCTAATGGTTTCCTTTTAGCTTGAAATGTTTTTTTCTCGAAAATCCACAGTACCCTCCCTCCCTTGGAAAAATAAGTCCGAAAAATCATGGCATTCGAAACAGATTTTTTCGATTTTTTTCTCACGGGTACGAGTTACGCGGTTGCGGTTGACTTTTTCTTATTCGAAATCAGATTCTCTATAAAATATACCTAATGGTTTCCTTTTAGCTTGAAATTTTTTTTTCTCGAAAATCCACAGTACCCTCCCTTGGAAAAATGACTCGGAAAAATCATGGCATTCGAAACAGATTTTTTCAATTTTTTTCTCACGGGTACGAGTTACGCGGTTGCGGTTGACTTTTTCTTATTCGAAATCAAATTCTCTATAAAATGCACCTAATGGTTTCCTTTTAGCTTGAAATTTTTTTTCTCGAAAATCCACAGTACCCTCCCTTGGAAAAATGACTCGGAAAAATCATGGCATTCGAAACAGATTTTTTCAATTTTTTTCTCACGGGTACGAGTTACGCGGTTGCGGTTGACTTTTTCTTATTCGAAATCAGATTCTCTATAAAATGTACCTAATGGTTTCCTTTTAGCTTGAAATTTTTTTTTCTCGAAAATCCACAGTACCCTCCCTTGGAAAAATGACTCGGAAAAATCATGTCATTCGAAACAGATTTTTTCGATTTTTTTCTCACGGGTACGAGTTACGCGGTTGCGGTTGACTTTTTCTTATTCGAAATCAGATTCTCTATAAAATGCACCTAATGGTTTCCTTTTAGCTTGAAATTTTTTTTCTCGAAAATCCACAGTACCCTCCCTTGGAAAAATTACTCGGAAAAATCATGGCATTCGAAACAGATTTTTTCGATTTTTTTCTCACGAGTTACGCGGTTGCGGTTGACTTTTTCTTATTCGAAATCAAATTCTCTATAAAATGCACCTAATGGTTTCCTTTTAGCTTGAAATTTTTTTTTCTCGAAAATCCACAGTACCCACCCTTGGAAAAATGACTCGGAAAAATCATGGCATTCGAAACAGATTTTTTCGATTTTTTTCTCACGGGTACGAGTTACGCGGTTGCGGTTGACTTTTTCTTATTCGAAATCAGATTCTCCATAAAATGCACCTAATGGTTTCCTTTTAGCTTGAAATTTTTTTTTCTCGAAAATCCACAGTACCCTCCCTTGGAAAAATGACTCGGAAAAATCATGGCATTCGAAACAGATTTTTTCGATTTTTTTCTCACGGGTACGAGTTACGCGGTTGCGGTTGACTTTTTCTTATTCGAAATCAGATTCTCTATAAAATGCACCTAATGGTTTCCTTTTAGCTTGAAATTTTTTTTTCTCGAAAATCCACAGTACCCTCCCTTGGAAAAATGACTCGGAAAAATCATGGCATTCGAAACAGATTTTTTCGATTTTTTTCTCACGGGTACGAGTTACGCGGTTGCGGTTGACTTTTTCTTATTCGAAATCAGATTCTCTATAAAATGCACCTAATGGTTTCCTTTTTGCTTGAAATTTTTTTTTTCTCGAAAATCCACAGTACCCTCCCTTGGAAAAATGACTCGGAAAAATCATGGCATTCGAAACAGATTTTTTCGATTTTTTTCTCACGGGTACGAGTTACGCGGTTGCGGTTGACTTTTTCTTATTCGAAATCAGATTCTCTATAAAATGTACCTAATGGTTTCCTTTTAGCTTGAAATGTTTTTTTCTCGAAAATCCACAGTACCCTCCCTTGGAAAAATAAGTCCGAAAAATCATGGCATTCGAAACAGATTTTTTCGATTTTTTTCTCACGGGTACGAGTTACGCGGTTGCGGTTGACTTTTTCTTATTCGAAATCAGATTCTCTATAAAATGCACCTAATGGTTTCCTTTTAGCTTGAAATTTTTTTTTCTCGAAAATCCACAGTACCCTCCCTTGGAAAAATGACTCGGAAAAATCATGGCATTCGAAACAGATTTTTTCGATTTTTTTCTCACGGGTACGAGTTACGCGGTTGCGGTTGACTTTTTCTTATTCGAAATCAGATTCTCTATAAAATGCACCTAATGGTTTCCTTTTAGCTTGAAATTTTTTTTTTCTCGAAAATCCACAGTACCCTCCCTTGGAAAAATGACTCGGAAAAATCATGGCATTCGAAACAGATTTTTTCGATTTTTTTCTCACGGGTACGAGTTACGCGGTTGCGGTTGACTTTTTCTTATTCGAAATCAGATTCTCTATAAAATGTACCTAATGGTTTCCTTTTAGCTTGAAATGTTTTTTTCTCGAAAATCCACAGTACCCGCCCTTGGAAAAATAAGTCCGAAAAATCATGGCATTCGAAACAGATTTTTTCGATTTTTTTCTCACGGGTACGAGTTACGCGGTTGCGGTTGACTTTTTCTTATTCGAAATCAGATTCTCTATAAAATGCACCTAATGGTTTCCTTTTAGCTTGAAATTTTTTTTTCTCGAAAATCCACAGTACCCTCCCTTGGAAAAATGACTCGGAAAAATCATGGCATTCGAAACAGATTTTTTCGATTTTTTTCTCACGAGTTACGCGGTTGCGGTTGACTTTTTCTTATTCGAAATCAAATTCTCTATAAAATGCACCTAATGGTTTCCTTTTTGCTTGAAATTTTTTTTTCTCGAAAATCCACAGTACCCACCCTTGGAAAAATGACTCGGAAAAATCATGGCATTCGAAACAGATTTTTTCGATTTTTTTCTCACGGGTACGAGTTACGCGGTTGCGGTTGACTTTTTCTTATTCGAAATCAGATTCTCTATAAAATGCACCTAATGGTTTCCTTTTAGCTTGAAATTTTTTTTTCTCGAAAATCCACAGTACCCTCCCTTGGAAAAATGACTCGGAAAAATCATGGCATTCGAAACAGATTTTTTCGATTTTTTTCTCACGGGTACGAGTTACGCGGTTGCGGTTGACTTTTTCTTATTCGAAATCAGATTCTCTATAAAATGCACCTAATGGTTTCCTTTTAGCTTGAAATTTTTTTTTTCTCGAAAATCCACAGTACCCTCCCTTGGAAAAATGACTCCGAAAAATCATGGCATTCGAAACAGATTTTTTCGATTTTTTTCTCACGGGTACGAGTTACGCGGTTGCGGTTGACTTTTTCTTATTCGAAATCAGATTCTCTATAAAATGTACCTAATGGTTTCCTTTTAGCTTGAAATGTTTTTTTCTCGAAAATCCACAGTACCCTCCCTTGGAAAAATGACTCCGAAAAATCATGGCATTCGAAACAGATTTTTTCAATTTTTTTCTCACGGGTACGAGTTACGCGGTTGCGGTTGACTTTTTCTTATTCGAAATCAGATTCTCTATAAAATGCACCTAATGGTTTCCTTTTAGCTTGAAATTTTTTTTTCTCGAAAATCCACAGTACCCTCCCTTGGAAAAATGACTCGGAAAAATCATGGCATTCGAAACAGATTTTTTCGATTTTTTTCTCACGGGTACGAGTTACGCGGTTGCGGTTGACTTTTTCTTATTCGAAATCAGATTCTCTATAAAATGCACCTAATGGTTTCCTTTTAGCTTGAAATTTTTTTTTTCTCGAAAATCCACAGTACCCTCCCTTGGAAAAATGACTCGGAAAAATCATGGCATTCGAAACAGATTTTTTCGATTTTTTTCTCACGGGTACGAGTTACGCGGTTGCGGTTGACTTTTTCTTATTCGAAATCAGATTCTCTATAAAATGCACCTAATGGTTTCCTTTTAGCTTGAAATTTTTTTTTTCTCGAAAATCCACAGTACCCTCCCTTGGAAAAATGACTCCGAAAAATCATGGCATTCGAAACAGATTTTTTCGATTTTTTTCTCACGGGTACGAGTTACGCGGTTGCGGTTGACTTTTTCTTATTCGAAATCAGATTCTCTATAAAATGTACCTAATGGTTTCCTTTTAGCTTGAAATGTTTTTTTCTCGAAAATCCACAGTACCCTCCCTTGGAAAAATAAGTCCGAAAAATCATGGCATTCGAAACAGATTTTTTCGATTTTTTTCTCACGGGTACGAGTTACGCGGTTGCGGTTGACTTTTTCTTATTCGAAATCAGATTCTCTATAAAATGTACCTAATGGTTTCCTTTTAGCTTGAAATTTTTTTTTCTCGAAAATCCACAGTACCCTCCCTTGGAAAAATGACTCGGAAAAATCATGGCATTCGAAACAGATTTTTTCGATTTTTTTCTCACGGGTACGAGTTACGCGGTTGCGGTTGACTTTTTCTTATTCGAAATCAGATTCTATATAAAATGCACCTAATGGTTTCCTTTTAGCTTGAAATTTTTTTTTCTCGAAAATCCACAGTACCCTCCCTTGGAAAAATGACTCGGAAAAATCATGGCATTCGAAACAGATTTTTTCGATTTTTTTCTCACGGGTACGAGTTACGCGGTTGCGGTTGACTTTTTCTTATTCGAAATCAGATTCTCTATAAAATGCACCTAATGGTTTCATTTTAGCTTGAAATTTTTTTTTTCTCGAAAATCCACAGTACCCTCCCTTGGAAAAATGACTCCGAAAAATCATGGCATTCGAAACAGATTTTTTCGATTTTTTTCTCACGGGTACGAGTTACGCGGTTGCGGTTGACTTTTTCTTATTCGAAATCAGATTCTCTATAAAATGTACCTAATGGTTTCCTTTTAGCTTGAAATGTTTTTTTCTCGAAAATCCACAGTACCCTCCCTTGGAAAAATAAGTCCGAAAAATCATGGCATTCGAAACAGATTTTTTCGATTTTTTTCTCACGGGTACGAGTTACGCGGTTGCGGTTGACTTTTTCTTATTCGAAATCAGATTCTCTATAAAATGTACCTAAT
This sequence comes from Pholcus phalangioides, assembly GCF_987345545.1. Classification (NCBI taxonomy): domain Eukaryota; kingdom Metazoa; phylum Arthropoda; class Arachnida; order Araneae; family Pholcidae; genus Pholcus; species Pholcus phalangioides. Next base: position 15,980,108 of record NW_028301628.1, read on the forward strand.
GGTTTCCTTTTAGCTTGAAATTTTTTTTTCTCGAAAATCCACAGTACCCTCCCTTGGAAAAATGACTCGGAAAAATCATGGCATTCGAAACAGATTTTTTCAATTTTTTTCTCACGGGTACGAGTTACGCGGTTGCGGTTGACTTTTTCTTATTCGAAATCAAATTCTCTATAAAATGCACCTAATGGTTTCCTTTTAGCTTGAAATTTTTTTTTCTCGAAAATACACAGTACCCACCCTTGGAAAAATGACTCGGAAAAATCATGGCATTCGAAACAGATTTTTTCGATTTTTTTCTCACGGGTACGAGTTACGCGGTTGCGGTTGACTTTTTCTTATTCGAAATCAGATTCTCTATAAAATGCACCTAATGGTTTCCTTTTAGCTTGAAATTTTTTTTTCTCGAAAATCCACAGTACCCTCCCTTGGAAAAATGACTCGGAAAAATCATGGCATTCGAAACAGATTTTTTCGATTTTTTTCTCACGGGTACGAGTTACGCGGTTGCGGTTGACTTTTTCTTATTCGAAATCAGATTCTCTATAAAATGCACCTAATGGTTTCCTTTTAGCTTGAAATTTTTTTTTCTCGAAAATCCACAGTACCCACCCTTGGAAAAATGACTCGGAAAAATCATGGCATTCGAAACAGATTTTTTCGATTTTTTTCTCACGGGTACGAGTTACGCGAATGCGGTTGACTTTTTCTTATTCGAAATCAGATTCTCTATAAAATGTACCTAATGGTTTCCTTTTAGCTTGAAATGTTTTTTTCTCGAAAATCCACAGTACCCTCCCTTGGAAAAATGACTCGGAAAAATCATGGCATTCGAAACAGATTTTTTCGATTTTTTTCTCACGGGTACGAGTTACGCGGTTGCGGTTGACTTTTTCTTATTCGAAATCAGATTCTCTATAAAATGCACCTAATGGTTTCCTTTTAGCTTGAAATTTTTTTTTCTCGAAAATCCACAGTACCCTCCCTTGGAAAAATGACTCGGAAAAATCATGGCATTCGAAACAGATTTTTTCGATTTTTTTCTCACGGGTACGAGTTACGCGGTTGCGGTTGACTTTTTCTTATTCGAAATCAGATTCTCTATAAAATGCACCTAATGGTTTCCTTTTAGCTTGAAATTTTTTTTTTCTCGAAAATCCACAGTACCCTCCCTTGGAAAAATGACTCGGAAAAATCATGGCATTCGAAACAGATTTTTTCGATTTTTTTCTCACGGGTACGAGTTACGCGGTTGCGGTTGACTTTTTCTTATTCGAAATCAGATTCTCTATAAAATGTACCTAATGGTTTCCTTTTAGCTTGAAATGTTTTTTTCTCGAAAATCCACAGTACCCGCCCTTGGAAAAATAAGTCCGAAAAATCATGGCATTCGAAACAGATTTTTTCGATTTTTTTCTCACGGGTACGAGTTACGCGGTTGCGGTTGACTTTTTCTTATTCGAAATCAGATTCTCTATAAAATGCACCTAATGGTTTCCTTTTAGCTTGAAATTTTTTTTTCTCGAAAATCCACAGTACCCTCCCTTGGAAAAATGACTCGGAAAAATCATGGCATTCGAAACAGATTTTTTCGATTTTTTTCTCACGAGTTACGCGGTTGCGGTTGACTTTTTCTTATTCGAAATCAGATTCTCTATAAAATGCACCTAATGGTTTCCTTTTAGCTTGAAATTTTTTTTTTCTCGAAAATCCACAGTACCCACCCTTGGAAAAATGACTCGGAAAAATCATGGCATTCGAAACAGATTTTTTCGATTTTTTTCTCACGGGTACGAGTTACGCGGTTGCGGTTGACTTTTTCTTATTCGAAATCAGATTCTCTATAAAATGCACCTAATGGTTTCCTTTTAGCTTGAAATTTTTTTTTCTCGAAAATCCACAGTACCCTCCCTTGGAAAAATGACTCGGAAAAATCATGGCATTCGAAACAGATTTTTTCGATTTTTTTCTCACGGGTACGAGTTACGCGGTTGCGGTTGACTTTTTCTTATTCGAAATCAGATTCTCTATAAAATGCACCTAATGGTTTCCTTTTAGCTTGAAATTTTTTTTTCTCGAAAATCCACAGTACCCTCCCTTGGAAAAATGACTCGGAAAAATCATGGCATTCGAAACAGATTTTTTCGATTTTTTTCTCACGGGTACGAGTTACGCGGTTGCGGTTGACTTTTTCTTATTCGAAATCAGATTCTCTATAAAATGCACCTAATGGTTTCCTTTTAGCTTGAAATTTTTTTTTTCTCGAAAATCCACAGTACCCTCCCTTGGAAAAATGACTCGGAAAAATCATGGCATTCGAAACAGATTTTTTCGATTTTTTTCTCACGGGTACGAGTTACGCGGTTGCGGTTGACTTTTTCTTATTCGAAATCAGATTCTCTATAAAATGTACCTAATGGTTTCCTTTTAGCTTGAAATGTTTTTTTCTCGAAAATCCACAGTACCCTCCCTTGGAAAAATAAGTCCGAAAAATCATGGCATTCGAAACAGATTTTTTCGATTTTTTTCTCACGGGTACGAGTTACGCGGTTGCGGTTGACTTTTTCTTATTCGAAATCAGATTCTCTATAAAATGCACCTAATGGTTTCCTTTTAGCTTGAAATTTTTTTTTCTCGAAAATCCACAGTACCCTCCCTTGGAAAAATGACTCGGAAAAATCATGGCATTCGAAACAGATTTTTTCGATTTTTTTCTCACGGGTACGAGTTACGCGGTTGCGGTTGACTTTTTCTTATTCGAAATCAGATTCTCTATAAAATGCACCTAATGGTTTCCTTTTAGCTTGAAATTTTTTTTTTCTCGAAAATCCACAGTACCCTCCCTTGGAAAAATGACTCCGAAAAATCATGGCATTCGAAACAGATTTTTTCGATTTTTTTCTCACGGGTACGAGTTACGCGGTTGCGGTTGACTTTTTCTTATTCGAAATCAGATTCTCTATAAAATGTACCTAATGGTTTCCTTTTAGCTTGAAATGTTTTTTTCTCGAAAATCCACAGTACCCTCCCTTGGAAAAATAAGTCCGAAAAATCATGGCATTCGAAACAGATTTTTTCGATTTTTTTCTCACGGGTACGAGTTACGCGGTTGCGGTTGACTTTTTCTTATTCGAAATCAGATTCTCTATAAAATGTACCTAATGGTTTCCTTTTAGCTTGAAATTTTTTTTTCTCGAAAATCCACAGTACCCTCCCTTGGAAAAATGACTCGGAAAAATCATGGCATTCGAAACAGATTTTTTCAATTTTTTTCTCACGGGTACGAGTTACGCGGTTGCGGTTGACTTTTTCTTATTCGAAATCAAATTCTCTATAAAATGCACCTAATGGTTTCCTTTTAGCTTGAAATTTTTTTTTCTCGAAAATCCACAGTACCCTCCCTTGGAAAAATGACTCGGAAAAATCATGGCATTCGAAACAGATTTTTTCGATTTTTTTCTCACGGGTACGAGTTACGCGGTTGCGGTTGACTTTTCCTTATTCGAAATCAGATTCTCTATAAAATGCACCTAATGGTTTCCTTTTAGCTTGAAATTTTTTTTCTCGAAAATCCACAGTACCCTCCCTTGGAAAAATGAGTCCGAAAAATCGTGGCATTCGAAACAGATTTTCTCGATTTTTTTCTCACGGGTACGAGTTACGCGGTTGCGGTTGACTTTTTCTTATTCGAAATCAGATTCTCTATAAAATGCACCTAATGGTTTCCTTTTAGCTTGAAATGTTTTTTTCTCGAAAATCCACAGTACCCTCCCTTGGAAAAATAAGTCCGAAAAATCATGGCATTCGAAACAGATTTTTTTCGATTTTTTTCTCACGGGTACGAGTTACGCGGTTGCGGTTGACTTTTTCTTATTCGAAATCAGATTCTCTATAAAATGCACCTAATGGTTTCCTTTTAGCTTGAAATGTTTTTTTCTCGAAAATCCACAGTACCCTCCCTTGGAAAAATAAGTCCGAAAAATCATGGCATTCGAAACAGATTTTTTCGATTTTTTTCTCACGGGTACGAGTTACGCGGTTGCGGTTGACTTTTTCTTATTCGAAATCAGATTCTCTATAAAATGCACCTAATGGTTTCCTTTTAGCTTAAAATGTTTTTTTCTCGAAAATCCACAGTACCCTCCCTTGGAAAAATAAGTCCGAAAAATCATGGCATTCGAAACAGATTTTTTCGATTTTTTTCTCACGGGTACGAGTTACGCGGTTGCGGTTGACTTTTTCTTATTCGAAATCAGATTCTCTATAAAATGCACCTAATGGTTTCCTTTTAGCTTGAAATTTTTTTTTCTCGAAAATCCACAGTACCCTCCCTTGGAAAAATGACTCGGAAAAATCATGGCATTCGAAACAGATTTTTTCGATTTTTTTCTCACGGGTACGAGTTACGCGGTTGCGGTTGACTTTTTCTTATTCGAAATCAGATTCTCTATAAAATGCACCTAATGGTTTCCTTTTAGCTTGAAATTTTTTTTCTCGAAAGTCCACAGTACCCTCCCTTGGAAAAATGAGTCCGAAAAATCATGGCATTCGAAACAGATTTTCTCGATTTTTTTCTCACGGGTACGAGTTACGCGGTTGCGGTTGAATTTTTCTTATTCGAAATCAGATTCTCTATAAAATGCACCTAATGGTTTCCTTTTAGCTTGAAATGTTTTTTTCTCGAAAATCCACAGTACCCTCCCTTGGAAAAATAAGTCCGAAAAATCATGGCATTCGAAACAGATTTTTTCGATTTTTTTCTCACGGGTACGAGTTACGCGGTTGCGGTTGACTTTTTCTTATTCGAAATCAGATTCTCTATAAAATGCACCTAATGGTTTCCTTTTAGCTTAAAATGTTTTTTTCTCGAAAATCCACAGTACCCTCCCTTGGAAAAATGATTCGGAAAAATCATGGCATTCGAAACAGATTTTTTCGATTTTTTTCTCACGGGTACGAGTTACGCGGTTGCGGTTGACTTTTTCTTATTCGAAATCAGATTCTCTATAAAATGCACCTAATGGTTTCCTTTTAGCTTGAAATTTTTTTTCTCGAAAGTCCACAGTACCCTCCCTTGGAAAAATGAGTCCGAAAAATCATGGCATTCGAAACAGATTTTCTCGATTTTTTTCTCACGGGTACGAGTTACGCGGTTGCGGTTGACTTTTTCTTATTCGAAATCAGATTCTCTATAAAATGCACCTAATGGTTTCCTTTTAGCTTGAAATTTTTTTTCTCGAAAATCCACAGTACCCTCCCTTGGAAAAATGAGTCCGAAAAATCATGGCATTCGAAACAGATTTTCTCGATTTTTTTCTCACGGGTACGAGTTACGCGGTTGCGGTTGACTTTTTCTTATTCGAAATCAGATTCTCTATAAAATGCACCTAATGGTTTCCTTTTAGCTTGAAATGTTTTTTTCTCGAAAATCCACAGTACCCTCCCTTGGAAAAATGAGTCCGAAAAATCATGGCATTCGAAACAGATTTTCTCGATTTTTTTCTCACGGGTACGAGTTACGCGGTTGCGGTTGACTTTTTCTTATTCGAAATCAGATTCTCTATAAAATGCACCTAATGGTTTCCTTTTAGCTTGAAATGTTTTTTTCTCGAAAATCCACAGTACCCTCCCTTGGAAAAATAAGTCCGAAAAATCATGGCATTCGAAACAGATTTTTTCGATTTTTTTCTCACGGGTACGAGTTACGCGGTTGCGGTTGACTTTTTCTTATTCGAAATCAGATTCTCTATAAAATGCACCTAATGGTTTCCTTTTAGCTTGAAATTTTTTTTCTCGAAAATCCACAGTACCCTCCCTTGGAAAAATGAGTCCGAAAAATCATGGCATTCGAAACAGATTTTCTCGATTTTTTTCTCACGGGTACGAGTTACGCGGTTGCGGTTGACTTTTTCTTATTCGAAATCAGATTCTCTATAAAATGCACCTAATGGTTTCCTTTTAGCTTGAAATGTTTTTTTCTCGAAAATCCACAGTACCCTCCCTTGGAAAAATAAGTCCGAAAAATCATGGCATTCGAAACAGATTTTTTCGATTTTTTTCTCACGGGTACGAGTTACGCGGTTGCGGTTGACTTTTTCTTATTCGAAATCAGATTCTCTATAAAATGCACCTAATGGTTTCCTTTTAGCTTGAAATTTTTTTTTCTCGAAAATCCACAGTACCCTCCCTTGGAAAAATGACTCGGAAAAATCATGGCATTCGAAACAGATTTTTTCGATTTTTTTCTCACGGGTACGAGTTACGCGGTTGCGGTTGACTTTTTCTTATTCGAAATCAGATTCTCTATAAAATGCACCTAATGGTTTCCTTTTAGCTTGAAAATTTTTTTTCTCGAAAATCCACAGTACCCTCCCTTGGAAAAATGACTCGGAAAAATCATGGCATTCGAAACAGATTTTTTCGATTTTTTTCTCACGGGTACGAGTTACGCGGTTGCGGTTGACTTTTTCTTATTCGAAATCAGATTCTCTATAAAATGTACCTAATGGTTTCCTTTTAGCTTGAAATGTTTTTTTCTCGAAAATCCACAGTACCCTCCCTTGGAAAAATAAGTCCGAAAAATCATGGCATTCGAAACAGATTTTTTCGATTTTTTTCTCACGGGTACGAGTTACGCGGTTGCGGTTGACTTTTTCTTATTCGAAATCAGATTCTCTATAAAATGCACCTAATGGTTTCCTTTTAGCTTGAAATTTTTTTTTCTCGAAAATCCACAGTACCCTCCCTTGGAAAAATGACTCGGAAAAATCATGGCATTCGAAACAGATTTTTTCGATTTTTTTCTCACGGGTACGAGTTACGCGGTTGCGGTTGACTTTTTCTTATTCGAAATCAGATTCTCTATAAAATGCACCTAATGGTTTCCTTTTAGCTTGAAATTTTTTTTTTCTCGAAAATCCACAGTACCCTCCCTTGGAAAAATGACTCGGAAAAATCATGGCATTAGAAACAGATTTTTTCGATTTTTTTCTCACGGGTACGAGTTACGCGGTTGCGGTTGACTTTTTCTTATTCGAAATCAGATTCTCTATAAAATGCACCTAATGGTTTCCTTTTAGCTTGAAATTTTTTTTCTCGAAAGTCCACAGTACCCTCCCTTGGAAAAATGAGTCCGAAAAATCATGGCATTCGAAACAGATTTTCTCGATTTTTTTCTCACGGGTACGAATTACGCGGTTGCGGTTGACTTTTTCTTATTCGAAATCAGATTCTCTATAAAATGCACCTAATGGTTTCCTTTTAGCTTGAAATGTTTTTTTCTCGAAAATCCACAGTACCCTCCCTTGGAAAAATAAGTCCGAAAAATCATGGCATTCGAAACAGATTTTTTCGATTTTTTTCTCACGGGTACGAGTTACGCGGTTGCGGTTGACTTTTTCTTATTCGAAATCAGATTCTCTATAAAATGCACCTAATGGTTTCCTTTTAGCTTAAAATGTTTTTTTCTCGAAAATCCACAGTACCCTCCCTTGGAAAAATGATTCGGAAAAATCATGGCATTCGAAACAGATTTTTTCGATTTTTTTCTCACGGGTACGAGTTACGCGGTTGCGGTTGACTTTTTCTTATTCGAAATCAGATTCTCTATAAAATGCACCTAATGGTTTCATTTAGCTTGAAATTTTTTTTCTCGAAAGTCCACAGTACCCTCCCTTGGAAAAATGAGTCCGAAAAATCATGGCATTCGAAACAGATTTTCTCGATTTTTCTCTCACGGGTACGAGTTACGCGGTTGCGGTTGACTTTTTCTTATTCGAAATCAGATTCTCTATAAAATGCACCTAATGGTTTCCTTTTAGCTTGAAATTTTTTTTTCTCGAAAATCCACAGTACCCTCCCTTGGAAAAATAAGTCCGAAAAATCATGGCATTCGAAACAGATTTTTTCGATTTTTTTCTCACGGGTACGAGTTACGCGGTTGCGGTTGACTTTTTCTTATTCGAAATCAGATTCTCTATAAAATGCACCTAATGGTTTCCTTTTAGCTTGAAATTTTTTTTTCTCGAAAATCCACAGTACCCTCCCTTGGAAAAATGACTCGGAAAAATCATGGCATTCGAAACAGATTTTTTCGATTTTTTTCTCACGGGTACGAGTTACGCGGTTGCGGTTGACTTTTTCTTATTCGAAATCAGATTCTCTATAAAATGCACCTAATGGTTTCCTTTTAGCTTGAAATGTTTTTTTCTCGAAAATCCACAGTACCCTCCCTTGGAAAAATAAGTCCGAAAAATCATGGCATTCGAAACAGATTTTTTCGATTTTTTTCTCACGGGTACGAGTTACGCGGTTGCGGTTGACTTTTTCTTATTCGAAATCAGATTCTCTATAAAATGCACCTAATGGTTTCCTTTTAGCTTGAAATTTTTTTTCTCGAAAATCCACAGTACCCTCCCTTGGAAAAATGACTCGGAAAAATCATGGCATTCGAAACAGATTTTTTCGATTTTTTTCTCACGGGTACGAGTTACGCGGTTGCGGTTGACTTTTTCTTATTCGAAATCAGATTCTCTATAAAATGTACCTAATGGTTTCCTTTTAGCTTGAAATGTTTTTTTCTCGAAAATCCACAGTACCCTCCCTTGGAAAAATAAGTCCGAAAAATCATGGCATTCGAAACAGATTTTTTCGATTTTTTTCTCACGGGTACGAGTTACGCGGTTGCGGTTGACTTTTTCTTATTCGAAATCAGATTCTCTATAAAATGCACCTAATGGTTTCCTTTTAGCTTGAAATTTTTTTTTCTCGAAAATCCACAGTACCCTCCCTTGGAAAAATGACTCGGAAAAATCATGGCATTCGAAACAGATTTTTTCGATTTTTTTCTCACGGGTACGAGTTACGCGGTTGCGGTTGACTTTTTCTTATTCGAAATCAGATTCTCTATAAAATGTACCTAATGGTTTCCTTTTAGCTTGAAATGTTTTTTTCTCGAAAATCCACAGTACCCTCCCTTGGAAAAATAAGTCCGAAAAATCATGGCATTCGAAACAGATTTTTTCGATTTTTTTCTCACGGGTACGAGTTACGCGGTTGCGGTTGACTTTTTCTTATTCGAAATCAGATTCTCTATAAAATGCACCTAATGGTTTCCTTTTAGCTTGAAATTTTTTTTTCTCGAAAATCCACAGTACCCTCCCTTGGAAAAATGACTCGGAAAAATCATGGCATTCGAAACAGATTTTTTCGATTTTTTTCTCACGGGTACGAGTTACGCGGTTGCGGTTGACTTTTTCTTATTCGAAATCAGATTCTCTATAAAATGCACCTAATGGTTTCCTTTTAGCTTGAAATTTTTTTTTTCTCGAAAATCCACAGTACCCTCCCTTGGAAAAATGACTCGGAAAAATCATGGCATTCGAAACAGATTTTTTCGATTTTTTTCTCACGGGTACGAGTTACGCGGTTGCGGTTGACTTTTTCTTATTCGAAATCAGATTCTCTATAAAATGTACCTAATGGTTTCCTTTTAGCTTGAAATGTTTTTTTCTCGAAAATCCACAGTACCCTCCCTTGGAAAAATAAGTCCGAAAAATCATGGCATTCGAAACAGATTTTTTCGATTTTTTTCTCACGGGTACGAGTTACGCGGTTGCGGTTGACTTTTTCTTATTCGAAATCAGATTCTCTATAAAATGCACCTAATGGTTTCCTTTTAGCTTGAAATTTTTTTTTCTCGAAAATCCACAGTACCCTCCCTTGGAAAAATGACTCGGAAAAATCATGGCATTCGAAACAGATTTTTTCGATTTTTTTCTCACGGGTACGAGTTACGCGGTTGCGGTTGACTTTTTCTTATTCGAAATCAGATTCTCTATAAAATGCACCTAATGGTTTCCTTTTAGCTTGAAATTTTTTTTTTCTCGAAAATCCACAGTACCGTCCCTTGGAAAAATGACTCGGAAAAATCATGGCATTAGAAACAGATTTTTTCGATTTTTTTCTCACGGGTACGAGTTACGCGGTTGCGGTTGACTTTTTCTTATTCGAAATCAGATTCTCTATAAAATGCACCTAATGGTTTCCTTTTAGCTTGAAATTTTTTTTCTCGAAAGTCCACAGTACCCTCCCTTGGAAAAATGAGTCCGAAAAATCATGGCATTCGAAACAGATTTTCTCGATTTTTTTCTCACGGGTACGAATTACGCGGTTGCGGTTGACTTTTTCTTATTCGAAATCAGATTCTCTATAAAATGCACCTAATGGTTTCCTTTTAGCTTGAAATGTTTTTTTCTCGAAAATCCACAGTACCCTCCCTTGGAAAAATAAGTCCGAAAAATCATGGCATTCGAAACAGATTTTTTCGATTTTTTTCTCACGGGTACGAGTTACGCGGTTGCGGTTGACTTTTTCTTATTCGAAATCAGATTCTCTATAAAATGCACCTAATGGTTTCCTTTTAGCTTAAAATGTTTTTTTCTCGAAAATCCACAGTACCCTCCCTTGGAAAAATGATTCGGAAAAATCATGGCATTCGAAACAGATTTTTTCGATTTTTTTCTCACGGGTACGAGTTACGCGGTTGCGGTTGACTTTTTCTTATTCGAAATCAGATTCTCTATAAAATGCACCTAATGGTTTCATTTAGCTTGAAATTTTTTTTCTCGAAAGTCCACAGTACCCTCCCTTGGAAAAATGAGTCCGAAAAATCATGGCATTCGAAACAGATTTTCTCGATTTTTCTCTCACGGGTACGAGTTACGCGGTTGCGGTTGACTTTTTCTTATTCGAAATCAGATTCTCTATAAAATGCACCTAATGGTTTCCTTTTAGCTTGAAATTTTTTTTTCTCGAAAATCCACAGTACCCTCCCTTGGAAAAATAAGTCCGAAAAATCATGGCATTCGAAACAGATTTTTTCGATTTTTTTCTCACGGGTACGAGTTACGCGGTTGCGGTTGACTTTTTCTTATTCGAAATCAGATTCTCTATAAAATGCACCTAATGGTTTCCTTTTAGCTTGAAATGTTTTTTTCTCGAAAATCCACAGTACCCTCCCTTGGAAAAATAAGTCCGAAAAATCATGGCATTCGAAACAGATTTTTTCGATTTTTTTCTCACGGGTACGAGTTACGCGGTTGCGGTTGACTTTTTCTTATTCGAAATCAGATTCTCTATAAAATGCACCTAATGGTTTCCTTTTAGCTTGAAATTTTTTTTCTCGAAAATCCACAGTACCCTCCCTTGGAAAAATGAGTCCGAAAAATCATGGCATTCGAAACAGATTTTCTCGATTTTTTTCTCACGGGTACGAGTTACGCGGTTGCGGTTGACTTTTTCTTATTCGAAATCAGATTCTCTATAAAATGCACCTAATGGTTTCCTTTTAGCTTGAAATGTTTTTTTCTCGAAAATCCACAGTACCCTCCCTTGGAAAAATAAGTCCGAAAAATCATGGCATTCGAAACAGATTTTTTCGATTTTTTTCTCACGGGTACGAGTTACGCGGTTGCGGTTGACTTTTTCTTATTCGAAATCAGATTCTCTATAAAATGCACCTAATGGTTTCCTTTTAGCTTGAAATTTTTTTTTCTCGAAAATCCACAGTACCCTCCCTTGGAAAAATGACTCGGAAAAATCATGGCATTCGAAACAGATTTTTTCGATTTTTTTCTCACGGGTACGAGTTACGCGGTTGCGGTTGACTTTTTCTTATTCGAAATCAGATTCTCTATAAAATGCACCTAATGGTTTCCTTTTAGCTTGAAATTTTTTTTCTCGAAAGTCCACAGTACCCTCCCTTGGAAAAATGAGTCCGAAAAATCATGGCATTCGAAACAGATTTTCTCGATTTTTTTCTCACGGGTACGAGTTACGCGGTTGCGGTTGACTTTTTCTTATTCGAAATCAGATTCTCTATAAAATGCACCTAATGGTTTCCTTTTAGCTTGAAATGTTTTTTTCTCGAAAATCCACAGTACCCTCCCTTGGAAAAATAAGTCCGAAAAATCATGGCATTCGAAACAGATTTTTTCGATTTTTTTCTCACGGGTACGAGTTACGCGGTTGCGGTTGACTTTTTCTTATTCGAAATCAGATTCTCTATAAAATGCACCTAATGGTTTCCTTTTAGCTTAAAATGTTTTTTTCTCGAAAATCCACAGTACCCTCCCTTGGAAAAATAAGTCCGAAAAATCATGGCATTCGAAACAGATTTTTTCGATTTTTTTCTCACGGGTACGAGTTACGCGGTTGCGGTTGACTTTTTCTTATTCGAAATCAGATTCTCTATAAAATGCACCTAATGGTTTCCTTTTAGCTTGAAATGTTTTTTTCTCGAAAATCCACAGTACCCTCCCTTGGAAAAATAAGTCCGAAAAATCATGGCATTCGAAACAGATTTTTTCGATTTTTTTCTCACGGGTACGAGTTACGCGGTTGCGGTTGACTTTTTCTTATTCGAAATCAGATTCTCTATAAAATGTACCTAATGGTTTCCTTTTAGCTTGAAATGTTTTTTTCTCGAAAATCCACAGCACACTCCCTTGGAAAAATGACTCGGAAAAATCATGGCATTCGAAACAGATTTTTTCGATTTTTTTCTCACGGGTACGAGTTACGCGGTTGCGGTTGACTTTTTCTTATTCGAAATCAGATTCTCTATAAAATGCACCTAATGGTTTCCTTTTAGCTTGAAATTTTTTTTCTCGAAAGTCCACAGTACCCTCCCTTGGAAAAATGAGTCCGAAAAATCATGGCATTCGAAACAGATTTTCTCGATTTTTTTCTCACGGGTACGAATTACGCGGTTGCGGTTGACTTTTTCTTATTCGAAATCAGATTCTCTATAAAATGCACCTAATGGTTTCCTTTTAGCTTGAAATGTTTTTTTCTCGAAAATCCACAGTACCCTCCCTTGGAAAAATAAGTCCGAAAAATCATGGCATTCGAAACAGATTTTTTCGATTTTTTTCTCACGGGTACGAGTTACGCGGTTGCGGTTGACTTTTTCTTATTCGAAATCAGATTCTCTATAAAATGCACCTAATGGTTTCCTTTTAGCTTAAAATGTTTTTTTCTCGAAAATCCACAGTACCCTCCCTTGGAAAAATGATTCGGAAAAATCATGGCATTCGAAACAGATTTTTTCGATTTTTTTCTCACGGGTACGAGTTACGCGGTTGCGGTTGACTTTTTCTTATTCGAAATCAGATTCTCTATAAAATGCACCTAATGGTTTCATTTAGCTTGAAATTTTTTTTCTCGAAAGTCCACAGTACCCTCCCTTGGAAAAATGAGTCCGAAAAATCATGGCATTCGAAACAGATTTTCTCGATTTTTTTCTCACGGGTACGAGTTACGCGGTTGCGGTTGACTTTTTCTTATTCGAAATCAGATTCCCTATAAAATGCACCTAATGGTTTCCTTTTAGCTTGAAATGTTTTTTTCTCGAAAATCCACAGTACCCTCCCTTGGAAAAATGAGTCCGAAAAATCATGGCATTCGAAACAGATTTTCTCGATTTTTTTCTCACGGGTACGAGTTACGCAGTTGCGGTTGACTTTTTCTTATTCGAAATCAGATTCTCTATAAAATGCACCTAATGGTTTCCTTTTAGCTTGAAATGTTTTTTTCTCGAAAATCCACAGTACCCTCCCTTGGAAAAATAAGTCCGAAAAATCATGGCATTCGAAACAGATTTTTTCGATTTTTTTCTCACGGGTACGAGTTACGCGGTTGCGGTTGACTTTTTCTTATTCGAAATCAGATTCTCTATAAAATGCACCTAATGGTTTCCTTTTAGCTTGAAATTTTTTTTCTCGAAAATCCACAGTACCCTCCCTTGGAAAAATGAGTCCGAAAAATCATGGCATTCGAAACAGATTTTCTCGATTTTTTTCTCACGGGTACGAGTTACGCGGTTGCGGTTGACTTTTTCTTATTCGAAATCAGATTCTCTATAAAATGCACCTAATGGTTTCCTTTTAGCTTGAAATGTTTTTTTCTCGAAAATCCACAGTACCCTCCCTTGGAAAAATAAGTCCGAAAAATCATGGCATTCGAAACAGATTTTTTCGATTTTTTTCTCACGGGTACGAGTTACGCGGTTGCGGTTGACTTTTTCTTATTCGAAATCAGATTCTCTATAAAATGCACCTAATGGTTTCCTTTTAGCTTGAAATTTTTTTTTCTCGAAAATCCACAGTACCCTCCCTTGGAAAAATGACTCGGAAAAATCATGGCATTCGAAACAGATTTTTTCGATTTTTTTCTCACGGGTACGAGTTACGCGGTTGCGGTTGACTTTTTCTTATTCGAAATCAGATTCTCTATAAAATGCACCTAATGGTTTCCTTTTAGCTTGAAATTTTTTTTTTCTCGAAAATCCACAGTACCCTCCCTTGGAAAAATGACTCGGAAAAATCATGGCATTCGAAACAGATTTTTTCGATTTTTTTCTCACGGGTACGAGTTACGCGGTTGCGGTTGACTTTTTCTTATTCGAAATCAGATTCTCTATAAAATGTACCTAATGGTTTCCTTTTAGCTTGAAATGTTTTTTTCTCGAAAATCCACAGTACCCTCCCTTGGAAAAATAAGTCCGAAAAATCATGGCATTCGAAACAGATTTTTTCGATTTTTTTCTCACGGGTACGAGTTACGCGGTTGCGGTTGACTTTTTCTTATTCGAAATCAGATTCTCTATAAAATGCACCTAATGGTTTCCTTTTAGCTTGAAATTTTTTTTTCTCGAAAATCCACAGTACCCTCCCTTGGAAAAATGACTCGGAAAAATCATGGCATTCGAAACAGATTTTTTCGATTTTTTTCTCACGGGTACGAGTTACGCGGTTGCGGTTGACTTTTTCTTATTCGAAATCAGATTCTCTATAAAATGCACCTAATGGTTTCCTTTTAGCTTGAAATTTTTTTTCTCGAAAATCCACAGTACCCTCCCTTGGAAAAATGAGTCCGAAAAATCATGGCATTCGAAACAGATTTTCTCGATTTTTTTCTCACGGGTACGAGTTACGCGGTTGCGGTTGACTTTTTCTTATTCGAAATCAGATTCTCTATAAAATGCACCTAATGGTTTCCTTTTAGCTTGAAATGTTTTTTTCTCGAAAATCCACAGTACCCTCCCTTGGAAAAATAAGTCCGAAAAATCATGGCATTCGAAACAGATTTTTTCGATTTTTTTCTCACGGGTACGAGTTACGCGGTTGCGGTTGACTTTTTCTTATTCGAAATCAGATTCTCTATAAAATGCACCTAATGGTTTCCTTTTAGCTTGAAATTTTTTTTTCTCGAAAATCCACAGTACCCTCCCTTGGAAAAATGACTCGGAAAAATCATGGCATTCGAAACAGATTTTTTCGATTTTTTTCTCACGGGTACGAGTTACGCGGTTGCGGTTGACTTTTTCTTATTCGAAATCAGATTCTCTATAAAATGCACCTAATGGTTTCCTTTTAGCTTGAAATTTTTTTTTTCTCGAAAATCCACAGTACCCTCCCTTGGAAAAATGACTCGGAAAAATCATGGCATTCGAAACAGATTTTTTCGATTTTTTTCTCACGGGTACGAGTTACGCGGTTGCGGTTGACTTTTTCTTATTCGAAATCAGATTCTCTATAAAATGTACCTAATGGTTTCCTTTTAGCTTGAAATGTTTTTTTCTCGAAAATCCACAGTACCCTCCCTTGGAAAAATAAGTCCGAAAAATCATGGCATTCGAAACAGATTTTTTCGATTTTTTTCTCACGGGTACGAGTTACGCGGTTGCGGTTGACTTTTTCTTATTCGAAATCAGATTCTCTATAAAATGCACCTAATGGTTTCCTTTTAGCTTGAAATTTTTTTTTCTCGAAAATCCACAGTACCCTCCCTTGGAAAAATGACTCGGAAAAATCATGGCATTCGAAACAGATTTTTTCGATTTTTTTCTCACGGGTACGAGTTACGCGGTTGCGGTTGACTTTTTCTTATTCGAAATCAGATTCTCTATAAAATGCACCTAATGGTTTCCTTTTAGCTTGAAATTTTTTTTTTCTCGAAAATCCACAGTACCCTCCCTTGGAAAAATGACTCGGAAAAATCATGGCATTCGAAACAGATTTTCTCGATTTTTTTCTCACGGGTACGAGTTACGCGGTTGCGGTTGACTTTTTCTTATTCGAAATCAGATTCTCTATAAAATGCACCTAATGGTTTCCTTTTAGCTTGAAATGTTTTTTTCTCGAAAATCCACAGTACCCTCCCTTGGAAAAATAAGTCCGAAAAATCATGGCATTCGAAACAGATTTTTTCGATTTTTTTCTCACGGGTACGAGTTACGCGGTTGCGGTTGACTTTTTCTTATTCGAAATCAGATTCTCTATAAAATGCACCTAATGGTTTCCTTTTAGCTTGAAATGTTTTTTTCTCGAAAATCCACAGTACCCTCCCTTGGAAAAATAAGTCCGAAAAATCATGGCATTCGAAACAGATTTTTTCGATTTTTTTCTCACGGGTACGAGTTACGCGGTTGCGGTTGACTTTTTCTTATTCGAAATCAGATTCTCTATAAAATGCACCTAATGGTTTCCTTTTAGCTTGAAATTTTTTTTTTCTCGAAAATCCACAGTACCCTCCCTTGGAAAAATGACTCGGAAAAATCATGGCATTCGAAACAGATTTTTTCGATTTTTTTCTCACGGGTACGAGTTACGCGGTTGCGGTTGACTTTTTCTTATTCGAAATCAGATTCTCTATAAAATGTACCTAATGGTTTCCTTTTAGCTTGAAATGTTTTTTTCTCGAAAATCCACAGTACCCTCCCTTGGAAAAATAAGTCCGAAAAATCATGGCATTCGAAACAGATTTTTTCGATTTTTTTCTCACGGGTACGAGTTACGCGGTTGCGGTTGACTTTTTCTTATTCGAAATCAGATTCTCTATAAAATGCACCTAATGGTTTCCTTTTAGCTTGAAATTTTTTTTTCTCGAAAATCCACAGTACCCTCCCTTGGAAAAATGACTCGGAAAAATCATGGCATTCGAAACAGATTTTTTCGATTTTTTTCTCACGGGTACGAGTTACGCGGTTGCGGTTGACTTTTTCTTATTCGAAATCAGATTCTCTATAAAATGCACCTAATGGTTTCCTTTTAGCTTGAAATTTTTTTTTTCTCGAAAATCCACAGTACCCTCCCTTGGAAAAATGAGTCCGAAAAATCATGGCATTCGAAACAGATTTTCTCGATTTTTTTCTCACGGGTACGAATTACGCGGTTGCGGTTGACTTTTTCTTATTCGAAATCAGATTCTCTATAAAATGCACCTAATGGTTTCCTTTTAGCTTGAAATGTTTTTTTCTCGAAAATCCACAGTACCCTCCCTTGGAAAAATAAGTCCGAAAAATCATGGCATTCGAAACAGATTTTTTCGATTTTTTTCTCACGGGTACGAGTTACGCGGTTGCGGTTGACTTTTTCTTATTCGAAATCAGATTCTCTATAAAATGCACCTAATGGTTTCCTTTTAGCTTGAAATTTTTTTTTCTCGAAAATCCACAGTACCCTCCCTTGGAAAAATGACTCGGAAAAATCATGGCATTCGAAACAGATTTTTTCGATTTTTTTCTCACGGGTACGAGTTACGCGGTTGCGGTTGACTTTTTCTTATTCGAAATCAGATTCTCTATAAAATGCACCTAATGGTTTCCTTTTAGCTTGAAATTTTTTTTTTCTCGAAAATCCACAGTACCCTCCCTTGGAAAAATGACTCGGAAAAATCATGGCATTCGAAACAGATTTTTTCGATTTTTTTCTCACGGGTACGAGTTACGCGGTTGCGGTTGACTTTTTCTTATTCGAAATCAGATTCTCTATAAAATGTACCTAATGGTTTCCTTTTAGCTTGAAATGTTTTTTTCTCGAAAATCCACAGTACCCTCCCTTGGAAAAATAAGTCCGAAAAATCATGGCATTCGAAACAGATTTTTTCGATTTTTTTCTCACGGGTACGAGTTACGCGGTTGCGGTTGACTTTTTCTTATTCGAAATCAGATTCTCTATAAAATGCACCTAATGGTTTCCTTTTAGCTTGAAATTTTTTTTTCTCGAAAATCCACAGTACCCTCCCTTGGAAAAATGACTCGGAAAAATCATGGCATTCGAAACAGATTTTTTCGATTTTTTTCTCACGGGTACGAGTTACGCGGTTGCGGTTGACTTTTTCTTATTCGAAATCAGATTCTCTATAAAATGCACCTAATGGTTTCCTTTTAGCTTGAAATTTTTTTTTTCTCGAAAATCCACAGTACCCTCCCTTGGAAAAATGACTCGGAAAAATCATGGCATTCGAAACAGATTTTCTCGATTTTTTTCTCACGGGTACGAGTTACGCGGTTGCGGTTGACTTTTTCTTATTCGAAATCAGATTCTCTATAAAATGCACCTAATGGTTTCCTTTTAGCTTGAAATGTTTTTTTCTCGAAAATCCACAGTACCCTCCCTTGGAAAAATAAGTCCGAAAAATCATGGCATTCGAAACAGATTTTTTCGATTTTTTTCTCACGGGTACGAGTTACGCGGTTGCGGTTGACTTTTTCTTATTCGAAATCAGATTCTCTATAAAATGCACCTAATGGTTTCCTTTTAGCTTGAAATGTTTTTTTCTCGAAAATCCACAGTACCCTCCCTTGGAAAAATAAGTCCGAAAAATCATGGCATTCGAAACAGATTTTTTCGATTTTTTTCTCACGGGTACGAGTTACGCGGTTGCGGTTGACTTTTTCTTATTCGAAATCAGATTCTCTATAAAATGCACCTAATGGTTTCCTTTTAGCTTGAAATTTTTTTTTTCTCGAAAATCCACAGTACCCTCCCTTGGAAAAATGACTCGGAAAAATCATGGCATTCGAAACAGATTTTTTCGATTTTTTTCTCACGGGTACGAGTTACGCGGTTGCGGTTGACTTTTTCTTATTCGAAATCAGATTCTCTATAAAATGTACCTAATGGTTTCCTTTTAGCTTGAAATGTTTTTTTCTCGAAAATCCACAGTACCCTCCCTTGGAAAAATAAGTCCGAAAAATCATGGCATTCGAAACAGATTTTTTCGATTTTTTTCTCACGGGTACGAGTTACGCGGTTGCGGTTGACTTTTTCTTATTCGAAATCAGATTCTCTATAAAATGCACCTAATGGTTTCCTTTTAGCTTGAAATTTTTTTTTCTCGAAAATCCACAGTACCCTCCCTTGGAAAAATGACTCGGAAAAATCATGGCATTCGAAACAGATTTTTTCGATTTTTTTCTCACGGGTACGAGTTACGCGGTTGCGGTTGACTTTTTCTTATTCGAAATCAGATTCTCTATAAAATGCACCTAATGGTTTCCTTTTAGCTTGAAATTTTTTTTTTCTCGAAAATCCACAGTACCCTCCCTTGGAAAAATGAGTCCGAAAAATCATGGCATTCGAAACAGATTTTCTCGATTTTTTTCTCACGGGTACGAATTACGCGGTTGCGGTTGACTTTTTCTTATTCGAAATCAGATTCTCTATAAAATGCACCTAATGGTTTCCTTTTAGCTTGAAATGTTTTTTTCTCGAAAATCCACAGTACCCTCCCTTGGAAAAATAAGTCCGAAAAATCATGGCATTCGAAACAGATTTTTTCGATTTTTTTCTCACGGGTACGAGTTACGCGGTTGCGGTTGACTTTTTCTTATTCGAAATCAGATTCTCTATAAAATGCACCTAATGGTTTCCTTTTAGCTTAAAATGTTTTTTTCTCGAAAATCCACAGTACCCTCCCTTGGAAAAATGATTCGGAAAAATCATGGCATTCGAAACAGATTTTTTCGATTTTTTTCTCACGGGTACGAGTTACGCGGTTGCGGTTGACTTTTTCTTATTCGAAATCAGATTCTCTATAAAATGCACCTAATGGTTTCATTTAGCTTGAAATTTTTTTTCTCGAAAGTCCACAGTACCCTCCCTTGGAAAAATGAGTCCGAAAAATCATGGCATTCGAAACAGATTTTCTCGATTTTTTTCTCACGGGTACGAGTTACGCGGTTGCGGTTGACTTTTTCTTATTCGAAATCAGATTCTCTATAAAATGCACCTAATGGTTTCCTTTTAGCTTGAAATTTTTTTTCTCGAAAATCCACAGTACCCTCCCTTGGAAAAATGAGTCCGAAAAATCATGGCATTCGAAACAGATTTTCTCGATTTTTTTCTCACGGGTACGAGTTACGCGGTTGCGGTTGACTTTTTCTTATTCGAAATCAGATTCCCTATAAAATGCACCTAATGGTTTCCTTTTAGCTTGAAATGTTTTTTTCTCGAAAATCCACAGTACCCTCCCTTGGAAAAATGACTCGGAAAAATCATGGCATTCGAAACAGATTTTCTCGATTTTTTTCTCACGGGTACGAGTTACGCGGTTGCGGTTGACTTTTTCTTATTCGAAATCAGATTCTCTATAAAATGCACCTAATGGTTTCCTTTTAGCTTGAAATGTTTTTTTCTCGAAAATCCACAGTACCCTCCCTTGGAAAAATAAGTCCGAAAAATCATGGCATTCGAAACAGATTTTCTCGATTTTTTTCTCACGGGTACGAGTTACGCGGTTGCGGTTGACTTTTTCTTATTCGAAATCAGATTCTCTATAAAATGCACCTAATGGTTTCCTTTTAGCTTGAAATGTTTTTTTCTCGAAAATCCACAGTACCCTCCCTTGGAAAAATAAGTCCGAAAAATCATGGCATTCGAAACAGATTTTTTCGATTTTTTTCTCACGGGTACGAGTTACGCGGTTGCGGTTGACTTTTTCTTATTCGAAATCAGATTCTCTATAAAATGCACCTAATGGTTTCCTTTTAGCTTGAAATTTTTTTTTCTCGAAAATCCACAGTACCCTCCCTTGGAAAAATGACTCGGAAAAATCATGGCATTCGAAACAGATTTTTTCGATTTTTTTCTCACGGGTACGAGTTACGCGGTTGCGGTTGACTTTTTCTTATTCGAAATCAGATTCTCTATAAAATGCACCTAATGGTTTCCTTTTAGCTTGAAATTTTTTTTTTCTCGAAAATCCACAGTACCCTCCCTTGGAAAAATGACTCGGAAAAATCATGGCATTCGAAACAGATTTTTTCGATTTTTTTCTCACGGGTACGAGTTACGCGGTTGCGGTTGACTTTTTCTTATTCGAAATCAGATTCTCTATAAAATGTACCTAATGGTTTCCTTTTAGCTTGAAATGTTTTTTTCTCGAAAATCCACAGTACCCTCCCTTGGAAAAATAAGTCCGAAAAATCATGGCATTCGAAACAGATTTTTTCGATTTTTTTCTCACGGGTACGAGTTACGCGGTTGCGGTTGACTTTTTCTTATTCGAAATCAGATTCTCTATAAAATGCACCTAATGGTTTCCTTTTAGCTTGAAATTTTTTTTTCTCGAAAATCCACAGTACCCTCCCTTGGAAAAATGACTCGGAAAAATCATGGCATTCGAAACAGATTTTTTCGATTTTTTTCTCACGGGTACGAGTTACGCGGTTGCGGTTGACTTTTTCTTATTCGAAATCAGATTCTCTATAAAATGCACCTAATGGTTTCCTTTTAGCTTGAAATTTTTTTTTTCTCGAAAATCCACAGTACCCTCCCTTGGAAAAATGACTCGGAAAAATCATGGCATTCGAAACAGATTTTCTCGATTTTTTTCTCACGGGTACGAGTTACGCGGTTGCGGTTGACTTTTTCTTATTCGAAATCAGATTCTCTATAAAATGCACCTAATGGTTTCCTTTTAGCTTGAAATGTTTTTTTCTCGAAAATCCACAGTACCCTCCCTTGGAAAAATAAGTCCGAAAAATCATGGCATTCGAAACAGATTTTTTCGATTTTTTTCTCACGGGTACGAGTTACGCGGTTGCGGTTGACTTTTTCTTATTCGAAATCAGATTCTCTATAAAATGCACCTAATGGTTTCCTTTTAGCTTGAAATGTTTTTTTCTCGAAAATCCACAGTACCCTCCCTTGGAAAAATAAGTCCGAAAAATCATGGCATTCGAAACAGATTTTTTCGATTTTTTTCTCACGGGTACGAGTTACGCGGTTGCGGTTGACTTTTTCTTATTCGAAATCAGATTCTCTATAAAATGCACCTAATGGTTTCCTTTTAGCTTGAAATTTTTTTTTTCTCGAAAATCCACAGTACCCTCCCTTGGAAAAATGACTCGGAAAAATCATGGCATTCGAAACAGATTTTTTCGATTTTTTTCTCACGGGTACGAGTTACGCGGTTGCGGTTGACTTTTTCTTATTCGAAATCAGATTCTCTATAAAATGTACCTAATGGTTTCCTTTTAGCTTGAAATGTTTTTTTCTCGAAAATCCACAGTACCCTCCCTTGGAAAAATAAGTCCGAAAAATCATGGCATTCGAAACAGATTTTTTCGATTTTTTTCTCACGGGTACGAGTTACGCGGTTGCGGTTGACTTTTTCTTATTCGAAATCAGATTCTCTATAAAATGCACCTAATGGTTTCCTTTTAGCTTGAAATTTTTTTTTCTCGAAAATCCACAGTACCCTCCCTTGGAAAAATGACTCGGAAAAATCATGGCATTCGAAACAGATTTTTTCGATTTTTTTCTCACGGGTACGAGTTACGCGGTTGCGGTTGACTTTTTCTTATTCGAAATCAGATTCTCTATAAAATGCACCTAATGGTTTCCTTTTAGCTTGAAATTTTTTTTTTCTCGAAAATCCACAGT
Source organism: Pholcus phalangioides (assembly GCF_987345545.1). Classification (NCBI taxonomy): domain Eukaryota; kingdom Metazoa; phylum Arthropoda; class Arachnida; order Araneae; family Pholcidae; genus Pholcus; species Pholcus phalangioides. Next base: position 16,002,838 of record NW_028301628.1, read on the forward strand.
ACCCTCCCTTGGAAAAATGAGTCCGAAAAATCATGGCATTCGAAACAGATTTTCTCGATTTTTTTCTCACGGGTACGAATTACGCGGTTGCGGTTGACTTTTTCTTATTCGAAATCAGATTCTCTATAAAATGCACCTAATGGTTTCCTTTTAGCTTGAAATGTTTTTTGCTCGAAAATCCACAGTACCCTCCCTTGGAAAAATAAGTCCGAAAAATCATGGCATTCGAAACAGATTTTTTCGATTTTTTTCTCACGGGTACGAGTTACGCGGTTGCGGTTGACTTTTTCTTATTCGAAATCAGATTCTCTATAAAATGCACCTAATGGTTTCCTTTTAGCTTAAAATGTTTTTTTCTCGAAAATCCACAGTACCCTCCCTTGGAAAAATGATTCGGAAAAATCATGGCATTCGAAACAGATTTTTTCGATTTTTTTCTCACGGGTACGAGTTACGCGGTTGCGGTTGACTTTTTCTTATTCGAAATCAGATTCTCTATAAAATGCACCTAATGGTTTCCTTTTAGCTTGAAATTTTTTTTCTCGAAAATCCACAGTACCCTCCCTTGGAAAAATGAGTCCGAAAAATCATGGCATTCGAAACAGATTTTCTCGATTTTTTTCTCACGGGTACGAGTTACGCGGTTGCGGTTGACTTTTTCTTATTCGAAATCAGATTCCCTATAAAATGCACCTAATGGTTTCCTTTTAGCTTGAAATGTTTTTTTCTCGAAAATCCACAGTACCCTCCCTTGGAAAAATGAGTCCGAAAAATCATGGCATTCGAAACAGATTTTCTCGATTTTTTTCTCACGGGTACGAGTTACGCGGTTGCGGTTGACTTTTTCTTATTCGAAATCAGATTCTCTATAAAATGCACCTAATGGTTTCCTTTTAGCTTGAAATGTTTTTTTCTCGAAAATCCACAGTACCCTCCCTTGGAAAAATAAGTCCGAAAAATCATGGCATTCGAAACAGATTTTTTCGATTTTTTTCTCACGGGTACGAGTTACGCGGTTGCGGTTGACTTTTTCTTATTCGAAATCAGATTCTCTATAAAATGCACCTAATGGTTTCCTTTTAGCTTGAAATGTTTTTTTCTCGAAAATCCACAGTACCCTCCCTTGGAAAAATAAGTCCGAAAAATCATGGCATTCGAAACAGATTTTTTCGATTTTTTTCTCACGGGTACGAGTTACGCGGTTGCGGTTGACTTTTTCTTATTCGAAATCAGATTCTCTATAAAATGCACCTAATGGTTTCCTTTTAGCTTGAAATGTTTTTTTCTCGAAAATCCACAGTACCCTCCCTTGGAAAAATAAGTCCGAAAAATCATGGCATTCGAAACAGATTTTTTCGATTTTTTTCTCACGGGTACGAGTTACGCGGTTGCGGTTGACTTTTTCTTATTCGAAATCAGATTCTCTATAAAATGCACCTAATGGTTTCCTTTTAGCTTGAAATTTTTTTTTTCTCGAAAATCCACAGTACCCTCCCTTGGAAAAATGACTCGGAAAAATCATGGCATTCGAAACAGATTTTTTCGATTTTTTTCTCACGGGTACGAGTTACGCGGTTGCGGTTGACTTTTTCTTATTCGAAATCAGATTCTCTATAAAATGTACCTAATGGTTTCCTTTTAGCTTGAAATGTTTTTTTCTCGAAAATCCACAGTACCCTCCCTTGGAAAAATAAGTCCGAAAAATCATGGCATTCGAAACAGATTTTTTCGATTTTTTTCTCACGGGTACGAGTTACGCGGTTGCGGTTGACTTTTTCTTATTCGAAATCAGATTCTCTATAAAATGCACCTAATGGTTTCCTTTTAGCTTGAAATTTTTTTTTCTCGAAAATCCACAGTACCCTCCCTTGGAAAAATGACTCGGAAAAATCATGGCATTCGAAACAGATTTTTTCGATTTTTTTCTCACGGGTACGAGTTACGCGGTTGCGGTTGACTTTTTCTTATTCGAAATCAGATTCTCTATAAAATGCACCTAATGGTTTCCTTTTAGCTTGAAATTTTTTTTTTCTCGAAAATCCACAGTACCCTCCCTTGGAAAAATGACTCGGAAAAATCATGGCATTCGAAACAGATTTTTTCGATTTTTTTCTCACGGGTACGAGTTACGCGGTTGCGGTTGACTTTTTCTTATTCGAAATCAGATTCTCTATAAAATGTACCTAATGGTTTCCTTTTAGCTTGAAATGTTTTTTTCTCGAAAATCCACAGTACCCTCCCTTGGAAAAATAAGTCCGAAAAATCATGGCATTCGAAACAGATTTTTTCGATTTTTTTCTCACGGGTACGAGTTACGCGGTTGCGGTTGACTTTTTCTTATTCGAAATCAGATTCTCTATAAAATGCACCTAATGGTTTCCTTTTAGCTTGAAATTTTTTTTTCTCGAAAATCCACAGTACCCTCCCTTGGAAAAATGACTCGGAAAAATCATGGCATTCGAAACAGATTTTTTCGATTTTTTTCTCACGGGTACGAGTTACGCGGTTGCGGTTGACTTTTTCTTATTCGAAATCAGATTCTCTATAAAATGCACCTAATGGTTTCCTTTTAGCTTGAAATTTTTTTTTTCTCGAAAATCCACAGTACCCTCCCTTGGAAAAATGACTCGGAAAAATCATGGCATTCGAAACAGATTTTCTCGATTTTTTTCTCACGGGTACGAGTTACGCGGTTGCGGTTGACTTTTTCTTATTCGAAATCAGATTCTCTATAAAATGCACCTAATGGTTTCCTTTTAGCTTGAAATGTTTTTTTCTCGAAAATCCACAGTACCCTCCCTTGGAAAAATAAGTCCGAAAAATCATGGCATTCGAAACAGATTTTTTCGATTTTTTTCTCACGGGTACGAGTTACGCGGTTGCGGTTGACTTTTTCTTATTCGAAATCAGATTCTCTATAAAATGCACCTAATGGTTTCCTTTTAGCTTGAAATGTTTTTTTCTCGAAAATCCACAGTACCCTCCCTTGGAAAAATAAGTCCGAAAAATCATGGCATTCGAAACAGATTTTTTCGATTTTTTTCTCACGGGTACGAGTTACGCGGTTGCGGTTGACTTTTTCTTATTCGAAATCAGATTCTCTATAAAATGCACCTAATGGTTTCCTTTTAGCTTGAAATTTTTTTTTTCTCGAAAATCCACAGTACCCTCCCTTGGAAAAATGACTCGGAAAAATCATGGCATTCGAAACAGATTTTTTCGATTTTTTTCTCACGGGTACGAGTTACGCGGTTGCGGTTGACTTTTTCTTATTCGAAATCAGATTCTCTATAAAATGTACCTAATGGTTTCCTTTTAGCTTGAAATGTTTTTTTCTCGAAAATCCACAGTACCCTCCCTTGGAAAAATAAGTCCGAAAAATCATGGCATTCGAAACAGATTTTTTCGATTTTTTTCTCACGGGTACGAGTTACGCGGTTGCGGTTGACTTTTTCTTATTCGAAATCAGATTCTCTATAAAATGCACCTAATGGTTTCCTTTTAGCTTGAAATTTTTTTTTCTCGAAAATCCACAGTACCCTCCCTTGGAAAAATGACTCGGAAAAATCATGGCATTCGAAACAGATTTTTTCGATTTTTTTCTCACGGGTACGAGTTACGCGGTTGCGGTTGACTTTTTCTTATTCGAAATCAGATTCTCTATAAAATGCACCTAATGGTTTCCTTTTAGCTTGAAATTTTTTTTTTCTCGAAAATCCACAGTACCCTCCCTTGGAAAAATGAGTCCGAAAAATCATGGCATTCGAAACAGATTTTCTCGATTTTTTTCTCACGGGTACGAATTACGCGGTTGCGGTTGACTTTTTCTTATTCGAAATCAGATTCTCTATAAAATGCACCTAATGGTTTCCTTTTAGCTTGAAATGTTTTTTGCTCGAAAATCCACAGTACCCTCCCTTGGAAAAATAAGTCCGAAAAATCATGGCATTCGAAACAGATTTTTTCGATTTTTTTCTCACGGGTACGAGTTACGCGGTTGCGGTTGACTTTTTCTTATTCGAAATCAGATTCTCTATAAAATGCACCTAATGGTTTCCTTTTAGCTTAAAATGTTTTTTTCTCGAAAATCCACAGTACCCTCCCTTGGAAAAATGATTCGGAAAAATCATGGCATTCGAAACAGATTTTTTCGATTTTTTTCTCACGGGTACGAGTTACGCGGTTGCGGTTGACTTTTTCTTATTCGAAATCAGATTCTCTATAAAATGCACCTAATGGTTTCCTTTTAGCTTGAAATTTTTTTTCTCGAAAATCCACAGTACCCTCCCTTGGAAAAATGAGTCCGAAAAATCATGGCATTCGAAACAGATTTTCTCGATTTTTTTCTCACGGGTACGAGTTACGCGGTTGCGGTTGACTTTTTCTTATTCGAAATCAGATTCCCTATAAAATGCACCTAATGGTTTCCTTTTAGCTTGAAATGTTTTTTTCTCGAAAATCCACAGTACCCTCCCTTGGAAAAATGAGTCCGAAAAATCATGGCATTCGAAACAGATTTTCTCGATTTTTTTCTCACGGGTACGAGTTACGCGGTTGCGGTTGACTTTTTCTTATTCGAAATCAGATTCTCTATAAAATGCACCTAATGGTTTCCTTTTAGCTTGAAATGTTTTTTTCTCGAAAATCCACAGTACCCTCCCTTGGAAAAATAAGTCCGAAAAATCATGGCATTCGAAACAGATTTTTTCGATTTTTTTCTCACGGGTACGAGTTACGCGGTTGCGGTTGACTTTTTCTTATTCGAAATCAGATTCTCTATAAAATGCACCTAATGGTTTCCTTTTAGCTTGAAATGTTTTTTTCTCGAAAATCCACAGTACCCTCCCTTGGAAAAATAAGTCCGAAAAATCATGGCATTCGAAACAGATTTTTTCGATTTTTTTCTCACGGGTACGAGTTACGCGGTTGCGGTTGACTTTTTCTTATTCGAAATCAGATTCTCTATAAAATGCACCTAATGGTTTCCTTTTAGCTTGAAATGTTTTTTTCTCGAAAATCCACAGTACCCTCCCTTGGAAAAATAAGTCCGAAAAATCATGGCATTCGAAACAGATTTTTTCGATTTTTTTCTCACGGGTACGAGTTACGCGGTTGCGGTTGACTTTTTCTTATTCGAAATCAGATTCTCTATAAAATGCACCTAATGGTTTCCTTTTAGCTTGAAATTTTTTTTTTCTCGAAAATCCACAGTACCCTCCCTTGGAAAAATGACTCGGAAAAATCATGGCATTCGAAACAGATTTTTTCGATTTTTTTCTCACGGGTACGAGTTACGCGGTTGCGGTTGACTTTTTCTTATTCGAAATCAGATTCTCTATAAAATGTACCTAATGGTTTCCTTTTAGCTTGAAATGTTTTTTTCTCGAAAATCCACAGTACCCTCCCTTGGAAAAATAAGTCCGAAAAATCATGGCATTCGAAACAGATTTTTTCGATTTTTTTCTCACGGGTACGAGTTACGCGGTTGCGGTTGACTTTTTCTTATTCGAAATCAGATTCTCTATAAAATGCACCTAATGGTTTCCTTTTAGCTTGAAATTTTTTTTTCTCGAAAATCCACAGTACCCTCCCTTGGAAAAATGACTCGGAAAAATCATGGCATTCGAAACAGATTTTTTCGATTTTTTTCTCACGGGTACGAGTTACGCGGTTGCGGTTGACTTTTTCTTATTCGAAATCAGATTCTCTATAAAATGCACCTAATGGTTTCCTTTTAGCTTGAAATTTTTTTTTTCTCGAAAATCCACAGTACCCTCCCTTGGAAAAATGAGTCCGAAAAATCATGGCATTCGAAACAGATTTTCTCGATTTTTTTCTCACGGGTACGAATTACGCGGTTGCGGTTGACTTTTTCTTATTCGAAATCAGATTCTCTATAAAATGCACCTAATGGTTTCCTTTTAGCTTGAAATGTTTTTTTCTCGAAAATCCACAGTACCCTCCCTTGGAAAAATAAGTCCGAAAAATCATGGCATTCGAAACAGATTTTTTCGATTTTTTTCTCACGGGTACGAGTTACGCGGTTGCGGTTGACTTTTTCTTATTCGAAATCAGATTCTCTATAAAATGCACCTAATGGTTTCCTTTTAGCTTAAAATGTTTTTTTCTCGAAAATCCACAGTACCCTCCCTTGGAAAAATGATTCGGAAAAATCATGGCATTCGAAACAGATTTTTTCGATTTTTTTCTCACGGGTACGAGTTACGCGGTTGCGGTTGACTTTTTCTTATTCGAAATCAGATTCTCTATAAAATGCACCTAATGGTTTCATTTAGCTTGAAATTTTTTTTCTCGAAAGTCCACAGTACCCTCCCTTGGAAAAATGAGTCCGAAAAATCATGGCATTCGAAACAGATTTTCTCGATTTTTTTCTCACGGGTACGAGTTACGCGGTTGCGGTTGACTTTTTCTTATTCGAAATCAGATTCTCTATAAAATGCACCTAATGGTTTCCTTTTAGCTTGAAATTTTTTTTCTCGAAAATCCACAGTACCCTCCCTTGGAAAAATGAGTCCGAAAAATCATGGCATTCGAAACAGATTTTCTCGATTTTTTTCTCACGGGTACGAGTTACGCGGTTGCGGTTGACTTTTTCTTATTCGAAATCAGATTCCCTATAAAATGCACCTAATGGTTTCCTTTTAGCTTGAAATGTTTTTTTCTCGAAAATCCACAGTACCCTCCCTTGGAAAAATGAGTCCGAAAAATCATGGCATTCGAAACAGATTTTCTCGATTTTTTTCTCACGGGTACGAGTTACGCGGTTGCGGTTGACTTTTTCTTATTCGAAATCAGATTCTCTATAAAATGCACCTAATGGTTTCCTTTTAGCTTGAAATGTTTTTTTCTCGAAAATCCACAGTACCCTCCCTTGGAAAAATAAGTCCGAAAAATCATGGCATTCGAAACAGATTTTTTCGATTTTTTTCTCACGGGTACGAGTTACGCGGTTGCGGTTGACTTTTTCTTATTCGAAATCAGATTCTCTATAAAATGCACCTAATGGTTTCCTTTTAGCTTGAAATTTTTTTTCTCGAAAATCCACAGTACCCTCCCTTGGAAAAATGAGTCCGAAAAATCATGGCATTCGAAACAGATTTTCTCGATTTTTTTCTCACGGGTACGAGTTACGCGGTTGCGGTTGACTTTTTCTTATTCGAAATCAGATTCTCTATAAAATGCACCTAATGGTTTCCTTTTAGCTTGAAATGTTTTTTTCTCGAAAATCCACAGTACCCTCCCTTGGAAAAATAAGTCCGAAAAATCATGGCATTCGAAACAGATTTTTTCGATTTTTTTCTCACGGGTACGAGTTACGCGGTTGCGGTTGACTTTTTCTTATTCGAAATCAGATTCTCTATAAAATGCACCTAATGGTTTCCTTTTAGCTTGAAATTTTTTTTTCTCGAAAATCCACAGTACCCTCCCTTGGAAAAATGACTCGGAAAAATCATGGCATTCGAAACAGATTTTTTCGATTTTTTTCTCACGGGTACGAGTTACGCGGTTGCGGTTGACTTTTTCTTATTCGAAATCAGATTCTCTATAAAATGCACCTAATGGTTTCCTTTTAGCTTGAAATTTTTTTTCTCGAAAGTCCACAGTACCCTCCCTTGGAAAAATGAGTCCGAAAAATCATGGCATTCGAAACAGATTTTCTCGATTTTTTTCTCACGGGTACGAGTTACGCGGTTGCGGTTGACTTTTTCTTATTCGAAATCAGATTCTCTATAAAATGCACCTAATGGTTTCCTTTTAGCTTGAAATTTTTTTTTCTCGAAAATCCACAGTACCCTCCCTTGGAAAAATAAGTCCGAAAAATCATGGCATTCGAAACAGATTTTTTCGATTTTTTTCTCACGGGTACGAGTTACGCGGTTGCGGTTGACTTTTTCTTATTCGAAATCAGATTCTCTATAAAATGCACCTAATGGTTTCCTTTTAGCTTAAAATGTTTTTTTCTCGAAAATCCACAGTACCCTCCCTTGGAAAAATAAGTCCGAAAAATCATGGCATTCGAAACAGATTTTTTCGATTTTTTTCTCACGGGTACGAGTTACGCGGTTGCGGTTGACTTTTTCTTATTCGAAATCAGATTCTCTATAAAATGCACCTAATGGTTTCCTTTTAGCTTGAAATGTTTTTTTCTCGAAAATCCACAGTACCCTCCCTTGGAAAAATAAGTCCGAAAAATCATGGCATTCGAAACAGATTTTTTCGATTTTTTTCTCACGGGTACGAGTTACGCGGTTGCGGTTGACTTTTTCTTATTCGAAATCAGATTCTCTATAAAATGTACCTAATGGTTTCCTTTTAGCTTGAAATGTTTTTTTCTCGAAAATCCACAGCACACTCCCTTGGAAAAATGACTCGGAAAAATCATGGCATTCGAAACAGATTTTTTCGATTTTTTTCTCACGGGTACGAGTTACGCGGTTGCGGTTGACTTTTTCTTATTCGAAATCAGATTCTCTATAAAATGCACCTAATGGTTTCCTTTTAGCTTGAAATTTTTTTTCTCGAAAGTCCACAGTACCCTCCCTTGGAAAAATGAGTCCGAAAAATCATGGCATTCGAAACAGATTTTCTCGATTTTTTTCTCACGGGTACGAATTACGCGGTTGCGGTTGACTTTTTCTTATTCGAAATCAGATTCTCTATAAAATGCACCTAATGGTTTCCTTTTAGCTTGAAATGTTTTTTTCTCGAAAATCCACAGTACCCTCCCTTGGAAAAATAAGTCCGAAAAATCATGGCATTCGAAACAGATTTTTTCGATTTTTTTCTCACGGGTACGAGTTACGCGGTTGCGGTTGACTTTTTCTTATTCGAAATCAGATTCTCTATAAAATGCACCTAATGGTTTCCTTTTAGCTTAAAATGTTTTTTTCTCGAAAATCCACAGTACCCTCCCTTGGAAAAATGATTCGGAAAAATCATGGCATTCGAAACAGATTTTTTCGATTTTTTTCTCACGGGTACGAGTTACGCGGTTGCGGTTGACTTTTTCTTATTCGAAATCAGATTCTCTATAAAATGCACCTAATGGTTTCATTTAGCTTGAAATTTTTTTTCTCGAAAGTCCACAGTACCCTCCCTTGGAAAAATGAGTCCGAAAAATCATGGCATTCGAAACAGATTTTCTCGATTTTTTTCTCACGGGTACGAGTTACGCGGTTGCGGTTGACTTTTTCTTATTCGAAATCAGATTCTCTATAAAATGCACCTAATGGTTTCCTTTTAGCTTGAAATTTTTTTTCTCGAAAATCCACAGTACCCTCCCTTGGAAAAATGAGTCCGAAAAATCATGGCATTCGAAACAGATTTTCTCGATTTTTTTCTCACGGGTACGAGTTACGCGGTTGCGGTTGACTTTTTCTTATTCGAAATCAGATTCCCTATAAAATGCACCTAATGGTTTCCTTTTAGCTTGAAATGTTTTTTTCTCGAAAATCCACAGTACCCTCCCTTGGAAAAATGAGTCCGAAAAATCATGGCATTCGAAACAGATTTTCTCGATTTTTTTCTCACGGGTACGAGTTACGCGGTTGCGGTTGACTTTTTCTTATTCGAAATCAGATTCTCTATAAAATGCACCTAATGGTTTCCTTTTAGCTTGAAATGTTTTTTTCTCGAAAATCCACAGTACCCTCCCTTGGAAAAATAAGTCCGAAAAATCATGGCATTCGAAACAGATTTTTTCGATTTTTTTCTCACGGGTACGAGTTACGCGGTTGCGGTTGACTTTTTCTTATTCGAAATCAGATTCTCTATAAAATGCACCTAATGGTTTCCTTTTAGCTTGAAATTTTTTTTCTCGAAAATCCACAGTACCCTCCCTTGGAAAAATGAGTCCGAAAAATCATGGCATTCGAAACAGATTTTCTCGATTTTTTTCTCACGGGTACGAGTTACGCGGTTGCGGTTGACTTTTTCTTATTCGAAATCAGATTCTCTATAAAATGCACCTAATGGTTTCCTTTTAGCTTGAAATGTTTTTTTCTCGAAAATCCACAGTACCCTCCCTTGGAAAAATAAGTCCGAAAAATCATGGCATTCGAAACAGATTTTTTCGATTTTTTTCTCACGGGTACGAGTTACGCGGTTGCGGTTGACTTTTTCTTATTCGAAATCAGATTCTCTATAAAATGCACCTAATGGTTTCCTTTTAGCTTGAAATTTTTTTTTCTCGAAAATCCACAGTACCCTCCCTTGGAAAAATGACTCGGAAAAATCATGGCATTCGAAACAGATTTTTTCGATTTTTTTCTCACGGGTACGAGTTACGCGGTTGCGGTTGACTTTTTCTTATTCGAAATCAGATTCTCTATAAAATGCACCTAATGGTTTCCTTTTAGCTTGAAATTTTTTTTCTCGAAAGTCCACAGTACCCTCCCTTGGAAAAATGAGTCCGAAAAATCATGGCATTCGAAACAGATTTTCTCGATTTTTTTCTCACGGGTACGAGTTACGCGGTTGCGGTTGACTTTTTCTTATTCGAAATCAGATTCTCTATAAAATGCACCTAATGGTTTCCTTTTAGCTTGAAATGTTTTTTTCTCGAAAATCCACAGTACCCTCCCTTGGAAAAATAAGTCCGAAAAATCATGGCATTCGAAACAGATTTTTTCGATTTTTTTCTCACGGGTACGAGTTACGCGGTTGCGGTTGACTTTTTCTTATTCGAAATCAGATTCTCTATAAAATGCACCTAATGGTTTCCTTTTAGCTTAAAATGTTTTTTTCTCGAAAATCCACAGTACCCTCCCTTGGAAAAATAAGTCCGAAAAATCATGGCATTCGAAACAGATTTTTTCGATTTTTTTCTCACGGGTACGAGTTACGCGGTTGCGGTTGACTTTTTCTTATTCGAAATCAGATTCTCTATAAAATGCACCTAATGGTTTCCTTTTAGCTTGAAATGTTTTTTTCTCGAAAATCCACAGTACCCTCCCTTGGAAAAATAAGTCCGAAAAATCATGGCATTCGAAACAGATTTTTTCGATTTTTTTCTCACGGGTACGAGTTACGCGGTTGCGGTTGACTTTTTCTTATTCGAAATCAGATTCTCTATAAAATGTACCTAATGGTTTCCTTTTAGCTTGAAATGTTTTTTTCTCGAAAATCCACAGCACACTCCCTTGGAAAAATGACTCGGAAAAATCATGGCATTCGAAACAGATTTTTTCGATTTTTTTCTCACGGGTACGAGTTACGCGGTTGCGGTTGACTTTTTCTTATTCGAAATCAGATTCTCTATAAAATGTACCTAATGGTTTCCTTTTAGCTTGAAATGTTTTTTTCTCGAAAATCCACAGTACCCTCCCTTGGAAAAATGACTCGGAAAAATCATGGCATTCGAAACAGATTTTTTCGATTTTTTTCTCACGGGTACGAGTTACGCGGTTGCGGTTGACTTTCTCTTATTCGAAATCAGATTCTCTATAAAATGCACCTAATGGTTTCCTTTTAGCTTGAAATTTTTTTTTCTCGAAAATCCACAGTACCCTCCCTTGGAAAAATGACTCGGAAAAATCATGGCATTCGAAACAAATTTTTTCGATTTTTTTCTCACGGGTACGAGTTACGCGGTTGCGGTTGACTTTTTCTTATTCGAAATCAGATTCTCTATAAAATGTACCTAATGGTTTCCTTTTAGCTTGAAATGTTTTTTTCTCGAAAATCCACAGCACACTCCCTTGGAAAAATGACTCGGAAAAATCATGGCATTCGAAACAGATTTTTTCGATTTTTTTCTCACGGGTACGAGTTACGCGGTTGCGGTTGACTTTTTCTTATTCGAAATCAGATTCTCTATAAAATGCACCTAATGGTTTCCTTTTAGCTTGAAATTTTTTTTTCTCGAAAATCCACAGTACCCTCCCTTGGAAAAATAAGTCCGAAAAATCATGGCATTCGAAACAGATTTTTTCGATTTTTTTCTCACGGGTACGAGTTACGCGGTTGCGGTTGACTTTTTCTTATTCGAAATCAGATTCTCTATAAAATGCACCTAATGGTTTCCTTTTAGCTTGAAATGTTTTTTTCTCGAAAATCCACAGTACCCTCCCTTGGAAAAATGACTCGGAAAAATCATGGCATTCGAAACAGATTTTTTCGATTTTTTTCTCACGGGTACGAGTTACGCGGTTGCGGTTGACTTTTTCTTATTCGAAATCAGATTCTCTATAAAATGTACCTAATGGTTTCCTTTTAGCTTGAAATTTTTTTTTCTCGAAAATCCACAGTACCCTCCCTTGGAAAAATAAGTCCGAAAAATCATGGCATTCGAAACAGATTTTTTCGATTTTTTTCTCACGGGTACGAGTTACGCGGTTGCGGTTGACTTTTTCTTATTCGAAATCAGATTCTCTATAAAATGCACCTAATGGTTTCCTTTTAGCTTGAAATGTTTTTTTCTCGAAAATCCACAGTACCCTCCCTTGGAAAAATGACTCGGAAAAATCATGGCATTCGAAACAGATTTTTTCGATTTTTTTCTCACGGGTACGAGTTACGCGGTTGCGGTTGACTTTTTCTTATTCGAAATCAGATTCTCTATAAAATGTACCTAATGGTTTCCTTTTAGCTTGAAATGTTTTTTTCTCGAAAATCCACAGTACCCTCCCTTGGAAAAATGACTCGGAAAAATCATGGCATTCGAAACAGATTTTTTCGATTTTTTTCTCACGGGTACGAGTTACGCGGTTGCGGTTGACTTTTTCTTATTCGAAATCAGATTCTCTATAAAATGTACCTAATGGTTTCCTTTTAGCTTGAAATGTTTTTTTCTCGAAAATCCACAGCACACTCCCTTGGAAAAATGACTCGGAAAAATCATGGCATTCGAAACAGATTTTTTCGATTTTTTTCTCACGGGTACGAGTTACGCGGTTGCGGTTGACTTTTTCTTATTCGAAATCAGATTCTCTATAAAATGTACCTAATGGTTTCCTTTTAGCTTGAAATGTTTTTTTCTCGAAAATCCACAGTACCCTCCCTTGGAAAAATGACTCGGAAAAATCATGGCATTCGAAACAGATTTTTTCGATTTTTTTCTCACGGGTACGAGTTACGCGGTTGCGGTTGACTTTCTCTTATTCGAAATCAGATTCTCTATAAAATGCACCTAATGGTTTCCTTTTAGCTTGAAATTTTTTTTTCTCGAAAATCCACAGTACCCTCCCTTGGAAAAATGACTCGGGAAAATCATGGCATTCGAAACAAATTTTTTCGATTTTTTTCTCACGGGTACGAGTTACGCGGTTGCGGTTGACTTTTTCTTATTCGAAATCAGATTCTCTATAAAATGTACCTAATGGTTTCCTTTTAGCTTGAAATGTTTTTTTCTCGAAAATCCACAGCACACTCCCTTGGAAAAATGACTCGGAAAAATCATGGCATTCGAAACAGATTTTTTCGATTTTTTTCTCACGGGTACGAGTTACGCGGATGCGGTTGACTTTTTCTTATTCGAAATCAGATTCTCTATAAAATGCACCTAATGGTTTCCTTTTAGCTTGAAATTTTTTTTTCTCGAAAATCCACAGTACCCTCCCTTGGAAAAATAAGTCCGAAAAATCATGGCATTCGAAACAGATTTTTTCGATTTTTTTCTCACGGGTACGAGTTACGCGGTTGCGGTTGACTTTTTCTTATTCGAAATCAGATTCTCTATAAAATGCACCTAATGGTTTCCTTTTAGCTTGAAATGTTTTTTTCTCGAAAATCCACAGTACCCTCCCTTGGAAAAATAAGTCCGAAAAATCATGGCATTCGAAACAGATTTTTTCGATTTTTTTCTCACGGGTACGAGTTACGCGGTTGCGGTTGACTTTTTCTTATTCGAAATCAGATTCTCTATAAAATGCACCTAATGGTTTCCTTTTAGCTTGAAATTTTTTTTTCTCGAAAATCCACAGTACCCTCCCTTGGAAAAATGACTCGGAAAAATCATGGCATTCGAAACAGAATTTTTCGATTTTTTTCTCACGGGTACGAGTTACGCGGATGCGGTTGACTTTTTCTTATTCGAAATCAGATTCTCTATAAAATGCACCTAATGGTTTCCTTTTAGCTTGAAATTTTTTATTCTCGAAAATCCACAGTACCCTCCCTTGAAAAAATGACTCGGAAAAATCATGGCATTCGAAACAGATTTTTTCGATTTTTTTCTCACGGGTACGAGTTACGCGGTTGCGGTTGACTTTTTCTTATTCGAAATCAGATTCTCTATAAAATGCACCTAATGGTTTCCTTTTAGCTTGAAATTTTTTTTTCTCGAAAATCCACAGCACCCTCCCTTGGAAAAATGACTTGGAAAAATCATGGCATTCGAAACAGATTTTTTCGATTTTTTTCTCACGGGTACGAGTTACGCGGTTGCGGTTGACTTTTTCTTATTCGAAATCAGATTCTCTATAAAATGCACCTAATGGTTTCCTTTTAGCTTGAAATTTTTTTTTCTCGAAAATCCACAGTACCCTCCCTTGGAAAAATGACTCGGAAAAATCATGGCATTCGAAACAGATTTTTTCGATTTTTTTCTCACGGGTACGAGTTACGCGGTTGCGGTTGACTTTTTCTTATTCGAAATCAGATTCTCTATAAAATGTACCTAATGGTTTCCTTTTAGCTTGAAATGTTTTTTTCTCGAAAATCCACAGTACCCTCCCTTGGAAAAATAAGTCCGAAAAATCATGGCATTCGAAACAGATTTTTTCGATTTTTTTCTCACGGGTACGAGTTACGCGGTTGCGGTTGACTTTTTCTTATTCGAAATCAGATTCTCTATAAAATGCACCTAATGGTTTCCTTTTAGCTTGAAATTTTTTTTTCTCGAAAATCCACAGTACCCTCCCTTGGAAAAATGACTCGGAAAAATCATGGCATTCGAAACAGAATTTTTCGATTTTTTTCTCACGGGTACGAGTTACGCGGATGCGGTTGACTTTTTCTTATTCGAAATCAGATTCTCTATAAAATGCACCTAATGGTTTCCTTTTAGCTTGAAATTTTTTATTCTCGAAAATCCACAGTACCCTCCCTGGAAAAAATGACTCGGAAAAATCATGGCATTCGAAACAGATTTTTTCGATTTTTTTCTCACGGGTACGAGTTACGCGGTTGCGGTTGACTTTTTCTTATTCGAAATCAGATTCTCTATAAAATGCACCTAATGGTTTCCTTTTAGCTTGAAATTTTTTTTTCTCGAAAATCCACAGCACCCTCCCTTGGAAAAATGACTTGGAAAAATCATGGCATTCGAAACAGATTTTTTCGATTTTTTTCTCACGGGTACGAGTTACGCGGTTGCGGTTGACTTTTTCTTATTCGAAATCAGATTCTCTATAAAATGCACCTAATGGTTTCCTTTTAGCTTGAAATTTTTTTTTCTCGAAAATCCACAGTACCCTCCCTTGGAAAAATGACTCGGAAAAATCATGGCATTCGAAACAGATTTTTTCGATTTTTTTCTCACGGGTACGAGTTACGCGGTTGCGGTTGACTTTTTCTTATTCGAAATCAGATTCTCTATAAAATGTACCTAATGGTTTCCTTTTAGCTTGAAATGTTTTTTTCTCGAAAATCCACAGTACCCTCCCTTGGAAAAATGACTCGGAAAAATCATGGCATTCGAAACAGATTTTTTCGATTTTTTTCTCACGGGTACGAGTTACGCGGTTGCGGTTGACTTTTTCTTATTCGAAATCAGATTCTCTATAAAATGTACCTAATGGTTTCCTTTTAGCTTGAAATGTTTTTTTCTCGAAAATCCACAGCACACTCCCTTGGAAAAATGACTCGGAAAAATCATGGCATTCGAAACAGATTTTTTCGATTTTTTTCTCACGGGTACGAGTTACGCAGTTGCGGTTGACTTTTTCTTATTCGAAATCAGATTCTCTATAAAATGTACCTAATGGTTTCCTTTTAGCTTGAAATGTTTTTTTCTCGAAAATCCACAGTACCCTCCCTTGGAAAAATGACTCGGAAAAATCATGGCATTCGAAACAGATTTTTTCGATTTTTTTCTCACGGGTACGAGTTACGCGGTTGCGGTTGACTTTCTCTTATTCGAAATCAGATTCTCTATAAAATGCACCTAATGGTTTCCTTTTAGCTTGAAATTTTTTTTTCTCGAAAATCCACAGTACCCTCCCTTGGAAAAATGACTCGGGAAAATCATGGCATTCGAAACAAATTTTTTCGATTTTTTTCTCACGGGTACGAGTTACGCGGTTGCGGTTGACTTTTTCTTATTCGAAATCAGATTCTCTATAAAATGTACCTAATGGTTTCCTTTTAGCTTGAAATGTTTTTTTCTCGAAAATCCACAGCACACTCCCTTGGAAAAATGACTCGGAAAAATCATGGCATTCGAAACAGATTTTTTCGATTTTTTTCTCACGGGTACGAGTTACGCGGATGCGGTTGACTTTTTCTTATTCGAAATCAGATTCTCTATAAAATGCACCTAATGGTTTCCTTTTAGCTTGAAATTTTTTTTTCTCGAAAATCCACAGTACCCTCCCTTGGAAAAATAAGTCCGAAAAATCATGGCATTCGAAACAGATTTTTTCGATTTTTTTCTCACGGGTACGAGTTACGCGGTTGCGGTTGACTTTTTCTTATTCGAAATCAGATTCTCTATAAAATGCACCTAATGGTTTCCTTTTAGCTTGAAATGTTTTTTTCTCGAAAATCCACAGTACCCTCCCTTGGAAAAATAAGTCCGAAAAATCATGGCATTCGAAACAGATTTTTTCGATTTTTTTCTCACGGGTACGAGTTACGCGGTTGCGGTTGACTTTTTCTTATTCGAAATCAGATTCTCTATAAAATGCACCTAATGGTTTCCTTTTAGCTTGAAATTTTTTTTTCTCGAAAATCCACAGTACCCTCCCTTGGAAAAATGACTCGGAAAAATCATGGCATTCGAAACAGATTTTTTCGATTTTTTTCTCACGGGTACGAGTTACGCGGATGCGGTTGACTTTTTCTTATTCGAAATCAGATTCTCTATAAAATGCACCTAATGGTTTCCTTTTAGCTTGAAATTTTTTATTCTCGAAAATCCACAGTACCCTCCCTTGAAAAAATGACTCGGAAAAATCATGGCATTCGAAACAGATTTTTTCGATTTTTTTCTCACGGGTACGAGTTACGCGGTTGCGGTTGACTTTTTCTTATTCGAAATCAGATTCTCTATAAAATGCACCTAATGGTTTCCTTTTAGCTTGAAATTTTTTTTTCTCGAAAATCCACAGCACCCTCCCTTGGAAAAATGTCTTGGAAAAATCATGGCATTCGAAACAGATTTTTTCGATTTTTTTCTCACGGGTACGAGTTACGCGGTTGCGGTTGACTTTTTCTTATTCGAAATCAGATTCTCTATAAAATGCACCTAATGGTTTCCTTTTAGCTTGAAATTTTTTTTTCTCGAAAATCCACAGTACCCTCCCTTGGAAAAATGACTCGGAAAAATCATGGCATTCGAAACAGATTTTTTCGATTTTTTTCTCACGGGTACGAGTTACGCGGATGCGGTTGACTTTTTCTTATTCGAAATCAGATTCTCTATAAAATGCACCTAATGGTTTCCTTTTAGCTTGAAATTTTTTTTTCTCGAAAATCCACAGTACCCTCCCTTGAAAAAATGACTCGGAAAAATCATGGCATTCGAAACAGATTTTTTCGATTTTTTTCTCACGGGTACGAGTTACGCGGTTGCGGTTGACTTTTTCTTATTCGAAATCAGATTCTCTATAAAATGCACCTAATGGTTTCCTTTTAGCTTGAAATGTTTTTTTCTCGAAAATCCACAGTACCCTCCCTTGGAAAAATAAGTCCGAAAAATCATGGCATTCGAAACAGATTTTTTCGATTTTTTTCTCACGGGTACGAGTTACGCGGTTGCGGTTGACTTTTTCTTATTCGAAATCAGATTCTCTATAAAATGCACCTAATGGTTTCCTTTTAGCTTGAAATTTTTTTTTCTCGAAAATCCACAGTACCCTCCCTTGGAAAAATGACTCGGAAAAATCATGGCATTCGAAACAGATTTTTTCGATTTTTTTCTCACGGGTACGAGTTACGCGGATGCGGTTGACTTTTTCTTATTCGAAATCAGATTCTCTATAAAATGCACCTAATGGTTTCCTTTTAGCTTGAAATTTTTTATTCTCGAAAATCCACAGTACCCTCCCTTGAAAAAATGACTCGGAAAAATCATGGCATTCGAAACAGATTTTTTCGATTTTTTTCTCACGGGTACGAGTTACGCGGTTGCGGTTGACTTTTTCTTATTCGAAATCAGATTCTCTATAAAATGCACCTAATGGTTTCCTTTTAGCTTGAAATTTTTTTTTCTCGAAAATCCACAGCACCCTCCCTTGGAAAAATGACTTGGAAAAATCATGGCATTCGAAACAGATTTTTTCGATTTTTTTCTCACGGGTACGAGTTACGCGGTTGCGGTTGACTTTTTCTTATTCGAAATCAGATTCTCTATAAAATGCACCTAATGGTTTCCTTTTAGCTTGAAATGTTTTTTTCTCGAAAATCCACAGTACCCTCCCTTGGAAAAATGACTCGGAAAAATCATGGCATTCGAAACAGATTTTTTCGATTTTTTTCTCACGGGTACGAGTTACGCGGATGCGGTTGACTTTTTCTTATTCGAAATCAGATTCTCTATAAAATGCACCTAATGGTTTCCTTTTAGCTTGAAATTTTTTTTTCTCGAAAATCCACAGTACCCTCCCTTGAAAAAATGACTCGGAAAAATCATGGCATTCGAAACAGATTTTTTCGATTTTTTTCTCACGGGTACGAGTTACGCGGTTGCGGTTGACTTTTTCTTATTCGAAATCAGATTCTCTATAAAATGTACCTAATGGTTTCCTTTTAGCTTGAAATGTTTTTTTCTCGAAAATCCACAGTACCCTCCCTTGGAAAAATGACTCGGAAAAATCATGGCATTCGAAACAGATTTTTTCGATTTTTTTCTCACGGGTACGAGTTACGCGGTTGCGGTTGACTTTTTCTTATTCGAAATCAGATTCTCTATAAAATGTACCTAATGGTTTCCTTTTAGCTTGAAATGTTTTTTTCTCGAAAATCCACAGTACCCTCCCTTGGAAAAATGACTCGGAAAAATCATGGCATTCGAAACAGATTTTTTCGATTTTTTTCTCACGGGTACGAGTTACGCGGTTGCGGTTGACTTTTTCTTATTCGAAATCAGATTCTCTATAAAATGTACCTAATGGTTTCCTTTTAGCTTGAAATGTTTTTTTCTCGAAAATCCACAGTATCCTCCCTTGGAAAAATAAGTCCAAAAAATCATGGCATTCGAAACAGATTTTTTTGATTTTTCACTCACGGGTACGAGTTACGCGGTTGCGGTTGACTTTTTCTTATTCGATATCAGATTCTCTATAAAATGCACCTAATGGTTTCCTTTTAGCTTGAAATTTTTTTTTCTCGAAAATCCACAGCACCCTCCCTTGGAAAAATGACTCGGAAAAATCATGGCATTCGAAACAGATTTTTTCAATTTTTTTCTCACGGGTACGAGTTACGCGGTTGCGGTTGACTTTTTCTTATTCGAAATCAGATTCTCTATAAAATGCACCTAATGGTTTCCTTTTAGCTTGAAATGTTTTTTTCTCGAAAATCCACAGTACCCTCCCTTGGAAAAATGACTCGGAAAAATCATGGCATTCGAAACAGATTTTTTTGATTTTTCACTCACGGGTACGAGTTACGCGGTTGCGGTTGACTTTTTCTTATTCGATATCAGATTCTCTATAAAATGCACCTAATGGTTTCCTTTTAGCTTGAAATGTTTTTTTCTCGAAAATCCACAGTACCCTCCCTTGGAAAAATAAGTCCGAAAAATCATGGCATTCGAAACAGATTTTTTCGATTTTTTTCTCACGGGTACGAGTTACGCGGTTGCGGTTGACTTTTTCTTATTCGAAATCAAATTCTCTATAAAATGCACCTAATGGTTTCCTTTTAGCTTGAAATTTTTTTTTCTCGAAAATCCACAGTACCCTCCCTTGGAAAAATGACTCGGAAAAATCATGGCATTCGAAACAGATTTTTTCGATTTTTTTCTCACGGGTACGAGTTACGCGGTTGCGGTTGACTTTTTCTTATTCGAAATCAGATTCTCTATAAAATGCACCTAATGGTTTCCTTTTAGCTTGAAATTTTTTTTTTCTCGAAAATCCACAGTACCCTCCCTTGGAAAAATGACTCGGAAAAATCATGGCATTCGAAACAGATTTTTTCGATTTTTTTCTCACGGGTACGAGTTACGCGGTTGCGGTTGACTTTTTCTTATTCGAAATCAGATTCTCTATAAAATGCACCTAATGGTTTCCTTTTAGCTTGAAATTTTTTTTTCTCGAAAATCCACAGTACCCTCCCTTGGAAAAATGACTCGGAAAAATCATGGCATTCGAAACAGATTTTTTCGATTTTTTTCTCACGGGTACGAGTTACGCGGTTGCGGTTGACTTTTTCTTATTCGAAATCAGATTCTCTATAAAATGTACCTAATGGTTTCCTTTTAGCTTGAAATGTTTTTTTCTCGAAAATCCACAGTACCCTCCCTTGGAAAAATAAGTCCGAAAAATCATGGCATTCGAAACAGATTTTTTCGATTTTTTTCTCACGGGTACGAGTTACGCGGTTGCGGTTGACTTTTTCTTATTCGAAATCAAATTCTCTATAAAATGCACCTAATGGTTTCCTTTTAGCTTGAAATGTTTTTTTCTCGAAAATCCACAGTACCCTCCCTTGGAAAAATGACTCGGAAAAATCATGGCATTCGAAACAGATTTTTTCGATTTTTTTCTCACGGGTACGAGTTACGCGGTTGCGGTTGACTTTTTCTTATTCGAAATCAGATTCTCTATAAAATGTACCTAATGGTTTCCTTTTAGCTTGAAATGTTTTTTTCTCGAAAATCCACAGTACCCTCCCTTGGAAAAATAAGTCCGAAAAATCATGGCATTCGAAACAGATTTTTTCGATTTTTTTCTCACGGGTACGAGTTACGTGGATGCGGTTGACTTTTTCTTATTCGAAATCAGATTCTCTATAAAATGCACCTAATGGTTTCCTTTTAGCTTGAAATTTTTTTTTCTCGAAAATCCACAGTACCCTCCCTTGAAAAAATGACTCGGAAAAATCATGGCATTCGAAACAGATTTTTTCGATTTTTTTCTCACGGGTACGAGTTACGCGGTTGCGGTTGACTTTTTCTTATTCGAAATCAGATTCTCTATAAAATGCACCTAATGGTTTCCTTTTAGCTTGAAATGTTTTTTTCTCGAAAATCCACAGTACCCTCCCTTGAAAAAATGACTCGGAAAAATCATGGCATTCGAAACAGATTTTTTCGATTTTTTTCTCACGGGTACGAGTTACGCGGTTGCGGTTGACTTTTTCTTATTCGAAATCAGATTCTCTATAAAATGCACCTAATGGTTTCCTTTTAGCTTGAAATGTTTTTTTCTCGAAAATCCACAGTACCCTCCCTTGGAAAAATGACTCGGAAAAATCATGGCATTCGAAACAGATTTTTTCGATTTTTTTGTCACGGGTACGAGTTACGCGGTTGCGGTTGACTTTTTCTTATTCGAAATCAGATTCTCTATAAAATGTACCTAATGGTTTCCTTTTAGCTTGAAATGTTTTTTTCTCGAAAATCCACAGTACCCTCCCTTGGAAAAATAAGTCCAAAAAATCATGGCATTCGAAACAGATTTTTTCGATTTTTTTCTCACGGGTACGAGTTACGCGGTTGCGGTTGACTTTTTCTTATTCGAAATCAGATTCTCTATAAAATGCACCTAATGGTTTCCTTTTAGCTTGAAATGTTTTTTTCTCGAAAATCCACAGTACCCTCCCTTGGAAAAATGACTCGGAAAAATCATGGCATTCGAAACAGATTTTTTCGATTTTTTTCTCACGGGTACGAGTTACGCGGTTGCGGTTGACTTTTTCTTATTCGAAATCAGATTCTCTATAAAATGCACCTAATGGTTTCCTTTTAGCTTGAAATTTTTTTTTCTCGAAAATCCACAGCACCCTCCCTTGGAAAAATGACTTGGAAAAATCATGGCATTCGAAACAGATTTTTTCGATTTTTTTCTCACGGGTACGAGTTACGCGGTTGCGGTTGACTTTTTCTTATTCGAAATCAGATTCTCTATAAAATGCACCTAATGGTTTCCTTTTAGCTTGAAATTTTTTTTTCTCGAAAATCCACAGTACCCTCCCTTGGAAAAATGACTCGGAAAAATCATGGCATTCGAAACAGATTTTTTCAATTTTTTTCTCACGGGTACCAGTTACGCGGTTGCGGTTGACTTTTTCTTATTCGAAATCAAATTCTCTATAAAATGCACCTAATGGTTTCCTTTTAGCTTGAAATTTTTTTTTCTCGAAAATCCACAGTACCCTCCCTAGGAAAAATGACTCGGAAAAATCATGGCATTCGAAACAGATTTTTTCGATTTTTTTCTCACGGGTACGAGTTACGCGGATGCGGTTGACTTTTTCTTATTCGAAATCAGATTCTCTATAAAATGCACCTAATGGTTTCCTTTTAGCTTGAAATTTTTTTTTCTCGAAAATCCACAGTACCCTCCCTTGAAAAAATGACTCGGAAAAATCATGGCATTCGAAACAGATTTTTTCGATTTCTTTCTCACGGGTACGAGTTACGCGGTTGCGGTTGACTTTTTCTTATTCGAAATCAGATTCTCTATAAAATGCACCTAATGGTTTCCTTTTAGCTTGAAATTTTTTTTTCTCGAAAATCCACAGTACCCTCCCTTGGAAAAATGACTCGGAAAAATCATGGCATTCGAAACAGATTTTTTCGATTTTTTTCTCACGGGTACGAGTTACGCGGTTGCGGTTGACTTTTTCTTATTCGAAATCAGATTCTCTATAAAATGCACCTAATGGTTTCCTTTTAGCTTGAAATTTTTTTTTCTCGAAAATCCACAGTACCCTCCCTTGGAAAAATGACTCGGAAAAATCATGGCATTCGAAACAGATTTTTTCGATTTTTTTCTCACGGGTACGAGTTACGCGGTTGCGGTTGACTTTTTCTTATTCGAAATCAGATTCTCTATAAAATGCACCTAATGGTTTCCTTTTAGCGTGAAATTTTTTTTTTCTCGAAAATCCACAGTACCCTCCCTTGGAAAAATGACTCGGAAAAATCATGGCATTCGAAACAGATTTTTTCGGTTTTTTTCTCACGGGTACGAGTTACGCGGTTGCGGTTGACTTTTTCTTATTCGAAATCAGATTCTCTATAAAATGCACCTAATGGTTTCCTTTTGGCTTGAAATTCTTTTTTCTCGAAATTCCACAGTACCCTCCCTTGGAAAAATGACTCGGAAAAATCATGGCATTCGAAACAGATTTTTTCGATTTTTTTCTCACGGGTACGAGTTACGCGGTTGCGGTTGACTTTTTCTTATTCGAAATCAGATTCTCTATAAAATGTACCTAATGGTTTCCTTTTAGCTTGAAATGTTTTTTTCTCGAAAATCCACAGTACCCTCCCTTGGAAAAATAAGTCCGAAAAATCATGGCATTCGAAACAGATTTTTTCGATTTTTTTCTCACGGGTACGAGTTACGCGGTTGCGGTTGACTTTTCCTTATTCGAAATCAGATTCTCTATAAAATGCACCTAATGGTTTCCTTTTAGCTTCAATTTTTTTTTTCTCGAAAATCCACAGTACCCTCCCTGGGAAAAATGAATCCGAAAAATCATGGCAATCGAAACAGATTTTTTCGATTTTTTTCTCACGGGTACGAGTTACGCGGTTGCGGTTGACTTTTTCTTATTCCGAATCAGATTCTCTATAAAATGCACCTAATGATTTCCTTTTTGCTTGAAATTTTTTTTTCTCGAAAATCCACGGTACCCTCCCTTGGAAAAATGACTCCGAAAAATCATAGTATTCAAAACAGATTTTTTCGATTTTTTTCTCACGGGTACGAGTTACGCGGTTGCGGTTGACTTTTTCTTATTCGAAATCAAATTCTCTATAAAATGCACCTAATGGTTTCCTTTTAGCTTGAAATGTTTTTTTCTCGAAAATCCACAGTACCCTCCCTTGGAAAAATGACTCGGAAAAATCATGGCATTCGAAACAGATTTTTTCGATTTTTTTCTCACGGGTACGAGTTACGCGGTTGCGGTTGACTTTTTCTTATTCGAAATCAGATTCTCTATAAAATGCACCTAATGGTTTCCTTTTAGCTTGAAATTTTTTTTTTCTCGAAAATCCACAGTACCCTCCCTTGGAAAAATGACTCCGAAAAATCATGGCATTCGAAACAGATTTTTTCGATTTTTTTCTCACGGGTACGAGTTACGCGGTTGCGGTTGACTTTTTCTTATTCGAAATCAGATTTTCTATAAAATGTACCTAATGGTTTCCTTTTAGCTTGAAATGTTTTTTTCTCGAAAATCCACAGTACCCTCCCTTGGAAAAATAAGTCCGAAAAATCATGGCATTCGAAACAGATTTTTTCGATTTTTTTCTCACGGGTACGAGTTACGCGGATGCGGTTGACTTTTTCTTATTCGAAATCAGATTCTCTATAAAATGCACCTAATGGTTTCCTTTTAGCTTGAAATTTTTTTTTCTCGAAAATCCACAGTACCCTCCCTTGAAAAAATGACTCGGAAAAATCATGGCATTCGAAACAGATTTTTTCGATTTTTTTCTCACGGGTACGAGTTACGCGGTTGCGGTTGACTTTTTCTTATTCGAAATCAGATTCTCTATAAAATGCACCTAATGGTTTCCTTTTAGCTTGAAATGTTTTTTTCTCGAAAATCCACAGTACCCTCCCTTGGAAAAATGACTCGGAAAAATCATGGCATTCGAAACAGATTTTTTCGATTTTTTTCTCACGGGTACGAGTTACGCGGTTGCGGTTGACTTTTTCTTATTCGAAATCAGATTCTCTATAAAATGTACCTAATGGTTTCCTTTTAGCTTGAAATGTTTTTTTCTCGAAAATCCACAGTACCCTCCCTTGGAAAAATAAGTCCAAAAAATCATGGCATTCGAAACAGATTTTTTCGATTTTTTTCTCACGGGTACGAGTTACGCGGTTGCGGTTGACTTTTTCTTATTCGAAATCAGATTCTCTATAAAATGCACCTAATGGTTTCCTTTTAGCTTGAAATTTTTTTTTCTCGAAAATCCACAGTACCCTCCCTTGAAAAAATGACTCGGAAAAATCATGGCATTCGAAACAGATTTTTTCGATTTTTTTCTCACGGGTACGAGTTACGCGGTTGCGGTTGACTTTTTCTTATTCGAAATCAGATTCTCTATAAAATGCACCTAATGGTTTCCTTTTAGCTTGAAATGTTTTTTTCTCGAAAATCCACAGTACCCTCCCTTGAAAAAATGACTCGGAAAAATCATGGCATTCGAAACAGATTTTTTCGATTTTTTTCTCACGGGTACGAGTTACGCGGTTGCGGTTGACTTTTTCTTATTCGAAATCAGATTCTCTATAAAATGCACCTAATGGTTTCCTTTTAGCTTGAAATGTTTTTTTCTCGAAAATCCACAGTACCCTCCCTTGGAAAAATGACTCGGAAAAATCATGGCATTCGAAACAGATTTTTTCGATTTTTTTGTCACGGGTACGAGTTACGCGGTTGCGGTTGACTTTTTCTTATTCGAAATCAGATTCTCTATAAAATGTACCTAATGGTTTCCTTTTAGCTTGAAATGTTTTTTTCTCGAAAATCCACAGTACCCTCCCTTGGAAAAATAAGTCCAAAAAATCATGGCATTCGAAACAGATTTTTTCGATTTTTTTCTCACGGGTACGAGTTACGCGGTTGCGGTTGACTTTTTCTTATTCGAAATCAGATTCTCTATAAAATGCACCTAATGGTTTCCTTTTAGCTTGAAATGTTTTTTTCTCGAAAATCCACAGTACCCTCCCTTGGAAAAATGACTCGGAAAAATCATGGCATTCGAAACAGATTTTTTCGATTTTTTTCTCACGGGTACGAGTTACGCGGTTGCGGTTGACTTTTTCTTATTCGAAATCAGATTCTCTATAAAATGCACCTAATGGTTTCCTTTTAGCTTGAAATTTTTTTTTCTCGAAAATCCACAGCACCCTCCCTTGGAAAAATGACTTGGAAAAATCATGGCATTCGAAACAGATTTTTTCGATTTTTTTCTCACGGGTACGAGTTACGCGGTTGCGGTTGACTTTTTCTTATTCGAAATCAGATTCTCTATAAAATGCACCTAATGGTTTCCTTTTAGCTTGAAATTTTTTTTTCTCGAAAATCCACAGTACCCTCCCTTGGAAAAATGACTCGGAAAAATCATGGCATTCGAAACAGATTTTTTCAATTTTTTTCTCACGGGTACCAGTTACGCGGTTGCGGTTGACTTTTTCTTATTCGAAATCAGATTCTCTATAAAATGCACCTAATGGTTTCCTTTTAGCTTGAAATTTTTTTTTTCTCGAAAATCCACAGTACCCTCCCTTGGAAAAATGACTCGGAAAAATCATGGCATTCGAAACAGATTTTTTCGATTTTTTTCTCACGGGTACGAGTTACGCGGTTGCGGTTGACTTTTTCTTATTCGAAATCAGATTCTCTATAAAATGCACCTAATGGTTTCCTTTTAGCTTGAAATTTTTTTTTCTCGAAAATCCACAGTACCCTCCCTTGGAAAAATGACTCGGAAAAATCATGACATTCGAAACAGATTTTTTCGATTTTTTTCTCACGGGTACGAGTTACGCGGTTGCGGTTGACTTTTTCTTATTCGAAATCAGATTCTCTATAAAATGTACCTAATGGTTTCCTTTTAGCTTGAAATGTTTTTTTCTCGAAAATCCACAGTACCCTCCCTTGGAAAAATAAGTCCGAAAAATCATGGCATTCGAAACAGATTTTTTCGATTTTTTTCTCACGGGTACGAGTTACGCGGTTGCGGTTGACTTTTTCTTATTCGAAATCAAATTCTCTATAAAATGCACCTAATGGTTTCCTTTTAGCTTGAAATGTTTTTTTCTCGAAAATCCACAGTACCCTCCCTTGGAAAAATGACTCGGAAAAATCATGGCATTCGAAACAGATTTTTTCGATTTTTTTCTCACGGGTACGAGTTACGCGGTTGCGGTTGACTTTTTCTTATTCGAAATCAGATTCTCTATAAAATGTACCTAATGGTTTCCTTTTAGCTTGAAATGTTTTTTTCTCGAAAATCCACAGTACCCTCCCTTGGAAAAATAAGTCCGAAAAATCATGGCATTCGAAACAGATTTTTTCGATTTTTTTCTCACGGGTACGAGTTACGCGGATGCGGTTGACTTTTTCTTATTCGAAATCAGATTCTCTATAAAATGCACCTAATGGTTTCCTTTTAGCTTGAAATTTTTTTTTCTCGAAAATCCACAGTACCCTCCCTTGAAAAAATGACTCGGAAAAATCATGGCATTCGAAACAGATTTTTTCGATTTTTTTCTCACGGGTACGAGTTACGCGGTTGCGGTTGACTTTTTCTTATTCGAAATCAGATTCTCTATAAAATGCACCTAATGGTTTCCTTTTAGCTTGAAATGTTTTTTTCTCGAAAATCCACAGTACCCTCCCTTGAAAAAATGACTCGGAAAAATCATGGCATTCGAAACAGATTTTTTCGATTTTTTTCTCACGGGTACGAGTTACGCGGTTGCGGTTGACTTTTTCTTATTCGAAATCAGATTCTCTATAAAATGCACCTAATGGTTTCCTTTTAGCTTGAAATGTTTTTTTCTCGAAAATCCACAGTACCCTCCCTTGGAAAAATGACTCGGAAAAATCATGGCATTCGAAACAGATTTTTTCGATTTTTTTGTCACGGGTACGAGTTACGCGGTTGCGGTTGACTTTTTCTTATTCGAAATCAGATTCTCTATAAAATGTACCTAATGGTTTCCTTTTAGCTTGAAATGTTTTTTTCTCGAAAATCCACAGTACCCTCCCTTGGAAAAATAAGTCCAAAAAATCATGGCATTCGAAACAGATTTTTACGATTTTTTTCTCACGGGTACGAGTTACGCGGTTGCGGTTGACTTTTTCTTATTCGAAATCAGATTCTCTATAAAATGCACCTAATGGTTTCCTTTTAGCTTGAAATGTTTTTTTCTCGAAAATCCACAGTACCCTCCCTTGGAAAAATGAATCGGAAAAATCATGGCATTCGAAACAGATTTTTTCGATTTTTTTCTCACGGGTACGAGTTACGCGGTTGCGGTTGACTTTTTCTTATTCGAAATCAGATTCTCTATAAAATGCACCTAATGGTTTCCTTTTAGCTTGAAATTTTTTTTTCTCGAAAATCCACAGCACCCTCCCTTGGAAAAATGACTTGGAAAAATCATGGCATTCGAAACAGATTTTTTCGATTTTTTTCTCACGGGTACGAGTTACGCGGTTGCGGTTGACTTTTTCTTATTCGAAATCAGATTCTCTATAAAATGCACCTAATGGTTTCCTTTTAGCTTGAAATTTTTTTTTCTCGAAAATCCACAGTACCCTCCCTTGGAAAAATGACTCGGAAAAATCATGGCATTCGAAACAGATTTTTTCAATTTTTTTCTCACGGGTACCAGTTACGCGGTTGCGGTTGACTTTTTCTTATTCGAAATCAAATTCTCTATAAAATGCACCTAATGGTTTCCTTTTAGCTTGAAATTTTTTTTTCTCGAAAATCCACAGTACCCTCCCTAGGAAAAATGACTCGGAAAAATCATGGCATTCGAAACAGATTTTTTCGATTTTTTTCTCACGGGTACGAGTTACGCGGATGCGGTTGACTTTTTCTTATTCGAAATCAGATTCTCTATAAAATGCACCTAATGGTTTCCTTTTAGCTTGAAATTTTTTTTTCTCGAAAATCCACAGTACCCTCCCTTGAAAAAATGACTCGGAAAAATCATGGCATTCGAAACAGATTTTTTCGATTTCTTTCTCACGGGTACGAGTTACGCGGTTGCGGTTGACTTTTTCTTATTCGAAATCAGATTCTCTATAAAATGCACCTAATGGTTTCCTTTTAGCTTGAAATTTTTTTTTCTCGAAAATCCACAGTACCCTCCCTTGGAAAAATGACTCGGAAAAATCATGGCATTCGAAACAGATTTTTTCGATTTTTTTCTCACGGGTACGAGTTACGCGGTTGCGGTTGACTTTTTCTTATTCGAAATCAGATTCTCTATAAAATGCACCTAATGGTTTCCTTTTAGCTTGAAATTTTTTTTTCTCGAAAATCCACAGTACCCTCCCTTGGAAAAATGACTCGGAAAAATCATGGCATTCGAAACAGATTTTTTCGATTTTTTTCTCACGGGTACGAGTTACGCGGTTGCGGTTGACTTTTTCTTATTCGAAATCAGATTCTCTATAAAATGCACCTAATGGTTTCCTTTTAGCTTGAAATTTTTTTTTTCTCGAAAATCCACAGTACCCTCCCTTGGAAAAATGACTCGGAAAAATCATGGCATTCGAAACAGATTTTTTCGGTTTTTTTCTCACGGGTACGAGTTACGCGGTTGCGGTTGACTTTTTCTTATTCGAAATCAGATTCTCTATAAAATGCACCTAATGGTTTCCTTTTGGCTTGAAATTCTTTTTTCTCGATATTCCACAGTACCCTCCCTTGGAAAAATGACTCGGAAAAATCATGGCATTCGAAACAGATTTTTTCGATTTTTTTCTCACGGGTACGAGTTACGCGGTTGCGGTTGACTTTTTCTTATTCGAAATCAGATTCTCTATAAAATGTACCTAATGGTTTCCTTTTAGCTTGAAATGTTTTTTTCTCGAAAATCCACAGTACCCTCCCTTGGAAAAATAAGTCCGAAAAATCATGGCATTCGAAACAGATTTTTTCGATTTTTTTCTCACGGGTACGAGTTACGCGGTTGCGGTTGACTTTTCCTTATTCGAAATCAGATTCTCTATAAAATGCACCTAATGGTTTCCTTTTAGCTTCAATTTTTTTTTTCTCGAAAATCCACAGTACCCTCCCTGGGAAAAATGAATCCGAAAAATCATGGCAATCGAAACAGATTTTTTCGATTTTTTTCTCACGGGTACGAGTTACGCGGTTGCGGTTGACTTTTTCTTATTCCGAATCAGATTCTCTATAAAATGCACCTAATGATTTCCTTTTTGCTTGAAATTTTTTTTTCTCGAAAATCCACGGTACCCTCCCTTGGAAAAATGACTCCGAAAAATCATAGTATTCAAAACAGATTTTTTCGATTTTTTTCTCACGGGTACGAGTTACGCGGTTGCGGTTGACTTTTTCTTATTCGAAATCAAATTCTCTATAAAATGCACCTAATGGTTTCCTTTTAGCTTGAAATGTTTTTTTCTCGAAAATCCACAGTACCCTCCCTTGGAAAAATGACTCGGAAAAATCATGGCATTCGAAACAGATTTTTTCGATTTTTTTCTCACGGGTACGAGTTACGCGGTTGCGGTTGACTTTTTCTTATTCGAAATCAGATTCTCTATAAAATGCACCTAATGGTTTCCTTTTAGCTTGAAATTTTTTTTTTCTCGAAAATCCACAGTACCCTCCCTTGGAAAAATGACTCCGAAAAATCATGGCATTCGAAACAGATTTTTTCGATTTTTTTCTCACGGGTACGAGTTACGCGGTTGCGGTTGACTTTTTCTTATTCGAAATCAGATTTTCTATAAAATGTACCTAATGGTTTCCTTTTAGCTTGAAATGTTTTTTTCTCGAAAATCCACAGTACCCTCCCTTGGAAAAATAAGTCCGAAAAATCATGGCATTCGAAACAGATTTTTTCGATTTTTTTCTCACGGGTACGAGTTACGCGGATGCGGTTGACTTTTTCTTATTCGAAATCAGATTCTCTATAAAATGCACCTAATGGTTTCCTTTTAGCTTGAAATTTTTTTTTCTCGAAAATCCACAGTACCCTCCCTTGAAAAAATGACTCGGAAAAATCATGGCATTCGAAACAGATTTTTTCGATTTTTTTCTCACGGGTACGAGTTACGCGGTTGCGGTTGACTTTTTCTTATTCGAAATCAGATTCTCTATAAAATGCACCTAATGGTTTCCTTTTAGCTTGAAATGTTTTTTTCTCGAAAATCCACAGTACCCTCCCTTGGAAAAATGACTCGGAAAAATCATGGCATTCGAAACAGATTTTTTCGATTTTTTTCTCACGGGTACGAGTTACGCGGTTGCGGTTGACTTTTTCTTATTCGAAATCAGATTCTCTATAAAATGTACCTAATGGTTTCCTTTTAGCTTGAAATGTTTTTTTCTCGAAAATCCACAGTACCCTCCCTTGGAAAAATAAGTCCAAAAAATCATGGCATTCGAAACAGATTTTTTCGATTTTTTTCTCACGGGTACGAGTTACGCGGTTGCGGTTGACTTTTTCTTATTCGAAATCAGATTCTCTATAAAATGCACCTAATGGTTTCCTTTTAGCTTGAAATGTTTTTTTCTCGAAAATCCACAGTACCCTCCCTTGGAAAAATGACTCGGAAAAATCATGGCATTCGAAACAGATTTTTTCGATTTTTTTCTCACGGGTACGAGTTACGCGGTTGCGGTTGACTTTTTCTTATTCGAAATCAGATTCTCTATAAAATGCACCTAATGGTTTCCTTTTAGCTTGAAATTTTTTTTTCTCGAAAATCCACAGCACCCTCCCTTGGAAAAATGACTTGGAAAAATCATGGCATTCGAAACAGATTTTTTCGATTTTTTTCTCACGGGTACGAGTTACGCGGTTGCGGTTGACTTTTTCTTATTCGAAATCAGATTCTCTATAAAATGCACCTAATGGTTTCCTTTTAGCTTGAAATTTTTTTTTCTCGAAAATCCCTTGGAAAAATGACTCGGAAAAATCATGGCATTCGAAACAGATTTTTTCAATTTTTTTCTCACGGGTACCAGTTACGCGGTTGCGGTTGACTTTTTCTTATTCGAAATCAAATTCTCTATAAAATGCACCTAATGGTTTCCTTTTAGCTTGAAATTTTTTTTTCTCGAAAATCCACAGTACCCTCCCTAGGAAAAATGACTCGGAAAAATCATGGCATTCGAAACAGATTTTTTCGATTTTTTTCTCACGGGTACGAGTTACGCGGATGCGGTTGACTTTTTCTTATTCGAAATCAGATTCTCTATAAAATGCACCTAATGGTTTCCTTTTAGCTTGAAATTTTTTTTTCTCGAAAATCCACAGTACCCTCCTCCCTTGAAAAAATGACTCGGAAAAATCATGGCATTCGAAACAGATTTTTTCAATTTTTTTCTCACGGGTACGAGTTACGCGGTTGCGGTTGACTTTTTCTTATTCGAAATCAAATTCTCTATAAAATGCACCTAATGGTTTCCTTTTAGCTTGAAATTTTTTTTTCTCGAAAATCCACAGTACCCTCCCTTGGAAAAATGACTCGGAAAAATCATGGCATTCGAAACAGATTTTTTCGATTTTTTTCTCACGGGTACGAGTTACGCGGATGCGGTTGACTTTTTCTTATTCGAAATCAGATTCTCTATAAAATGCACCTAATGGTTTCCTTTTAGCTTGAAATTTTTTTTTCTCGAAAATCCACAGTACCCTCCCTTGAAAAAATGACTCGGAAAAATCATGGCATTCGAAACAGATTTTTTCGATTTTTTTCTCACGGGTACGAGTTACGCGGTTGCGGTTGACTTTTTCTTATTCGAAATCAGATTCTCTATAAAATGCACCTAATGGTTTCCTTTTAGCTTGAAATTTTTTTTTTCTCGAAAATCCACAGTACCCTCCCTTGGAAAAATGACTCGGAAAAATCATGGCATTCGAAACAGATTTTTTCGATTTTTTTCTCACGGGTACGAGTTACGCGGTTGCGGTTGACTTTTTCTTATTCGAAATCAGATTCTCTATAAAATGCACCTAATGGTTTCCTTTTAGCTTGAAATTCTTTTTTCTCGAAAATCCACAGTACCCTCCCTTGGAAAAATGACTCGGAAAAATCATGGCATTCGAAACAGATTTTTTCGATTTTTTTCTCACGGGTACGAGTTACGCGGTTGCGGTTGACTTTTTCTTATTCGAAATCAGATTCTCTATAAAATGTACCTAATGGTTTCCTTTTAGCTTGAAATGTTTTTTTCTCGAAAATCCACAGTACCCTCCCTTGGAAAAATAAGTCCGAAAAATCATGGCATTCGAAACAGATTTTTTCGATTTTTTTCTCACGGGTACGAGTTACGCGGTTGCGGTTGACTTTTTCTTATTCGAAATCAAATTCTCTATAAAATGCACCTAATGGTTTCCTTTTAGCTTGAAATGTTTTTTTCTCGAAAATCCACAGTACCCTCCCTTGGAAAAATGACTCGGAAAAATCATGGCATTCGAAACAGATTTTTTCGATTTTTTTCTCACGGGTACGAGTTACGCGGTTGCGGTTGACTTTTTCTTATTCGAAATCAGATTCTCTATAAAATGCACCTAATGGTTTCCTTTTAGCTTGAAATTTTTTTTTCTCGAAAATCCACAGTACCCTCCCTTGGAAAAATGACTCCGAAAAATCATGGCATTCGAAACAGATTTTTTCGATTTTTTTCTCACGGGTGCGAGTTACGCGGTTGCGGTTGACTTTTTCTTATTCGAAATCAGATTCTCTATAAAATGCACCTAATGGTTTCCTTTTAGCTTGAAATTTTTTTTTTCTCGAAAATCCACAGTACCCTCCCTTGGAAAAATGACTCGGAAAAATCATGGCATTCGAAACAGATTTTTTCGATTTTTTTCTCACGGGTACGAGTTACGCGGTTGCGGTTGACTTTTTCTTATTCGAAATCAGATTCTCTATAAAATGTACCTAATGGTTTCCTTTTAGCTTGAAATGTTTTTTTCTCGAAAATCCACAGTACCCTCCCTTGGAAAAATAAGTCCGAAAAATCATGGCATTCGAAACAGATTTTTTCGATTTTTTTCTCACGGGTACGAGTTACGCGGTTGCGGTTGACTTTTTCTTATTCGAAATCAAATTCTCTATAAAATGCACCTAATGGTTTCCTTTTAGCTTGAAATTTTTTTTTCTCGAAAATCCACAGTACCCTCCCTTGGAAAAATGACTCGGAAAAATCATGGCATTCGAAACAGATTTTTTCGATTTTTTTCTCACGGGTACGAGTTACGCGGTTGCGGTTGACTTTTTCTTATTCGAAATCAGATTCTCTATAAAATGCACCTAATGGTTTCCTTTTAGCTTGAAATTTTTTTTTCTCGAAAATCCACAGTACCCTCCCTTGGAAAAATGACTCGGAAAAATCATGGCATTCGAAACAGATTTTTTCGATTTTTTTCTCACGGGTACGAGTTACGCGGTTGCGGTTGACTTTTTCTTATTCGAAATCAGATTCTCTATAAAATGCACCTAATGGTTTCCTTTTAGCTTGAAATTTTTTTTTCTCGAAAATCCACAGTACCCTCCCTTGGAAAAATGACTCGGAAAAATCATGGCATTCGAAACAGATTTTTTCGATTTTTTTCTCACGGGTACGAGTTACGCGGTTGCGGTTGACTTTTTCTTATTCGAAATCAGATTCTCTATAAAATGCACCTAATGGTTTCCTTTTAGCTTGAATTTTTTTTTCTCGAAAATCCACAGTACCCTCCCTTGGAAAAATGACTCGGAAAAATCATGGCATTCGAAACAGATTTTTTCGATTTTTTTCTCACGGGTACGAGTTACGCGGTTGCGGTTGACTTTTTCTTATTCGAAATCAAATTCTCTATAAAATGCACCTAATGGTTTCCTTTTAGCTTGAAATGTTTTTTTCTCGAAAATCCACAGTACCCTCCCTTGGAAAAATGACTCGGAAAAATCATGGCATTCGAAACAGATTTTTTCGATTTTTTTCTCACGGGTACGAGTTACGCGGTTGCGGTTGACTTTTTCTTATTCGAAATCAGATTCTCTATAAAATGCACCTAATGGTTTCCTTTTAGCTTGAAATTTTTTTTTCTCGAAAATCCACAGTACCCTCCCTTGGAAAAATGACTCGGAAAAATCATGGCATTCGAAACAGATTTTTTCGATTTTTTTCTCACGGGTACGAGTTACGCGGTTGCGGTTGACTTTTTCTTATTCGAAATCAGATTCTCTATAAAATGCACCTAATGGTTTCCTTTTAGCTTGAAATTTTTTTTTCTCGAAAATCCACAGTACCCTCCCTTGGAAAAATGACTCGGAAAAATCATGGCATTCGAAACAGATTTTTTCGATTTTTTTCTCACGGGTACGAGTTACGCGGTTGCGGTTGACTTTTTCTTATTCGAAATCAGATTCTCTATAAAATGCACCTAATGGTTTCCTTTTAGCTTGAATTTTTTTTTCTCGAAAATCCACAGTACCCTCCCTTGGAAAAATGACTCGGAAAAATCATGGCATTCGAAACAGATTTTTTCGATTTTTTTCTCACGGGTACGAGTTACGCGGTTGCGGTTGACTTTTTCTTATTCGAAATCAGATTCTCTATAAAATGCACCTAATGGTTTCCTTTTAGCTTGAAATTTTTTTTTCTCGAAAATCCACAGTACCCTCCCTTGGAAAAATGACTCGGAAAAATCATGGCATTCGAAACAGATTTTTTCGATTTTTTTCTCACGGGTACGAGTTACGCGGTTGCGGTTGACTTTTTCTTATTCGAAATCAGATTCTCTATAAAATGCACCTAATGGTTTCCTTTTAGCTTGAATTTTTTTTTCTCGAAAATCCACAGTACCCTCCCTTGGAAAAATGACTCGGAAAAATCATGGCATTCGAAACAGATTTTTTCGATTTTTTTCTCACGGGTACGAGTTACGCGGTTGCGGTTGACTTTTTCTTATTCGAAATCAAATTCTCTATAAAATGCACCTAATGGTTTCCTTTTAGCTTGAAATGTTTTTTTCTCGAAAATCCACAGTACCCTCCCTTGGAAAAATGACTCGGAAAAATCATGGCATTCGAAACAGATTTTTTCGATTTTTTTCTCACGGGTACGAGTTACGCGGTTGCGGTTGACTTTTTCTTATTCGAAATCAGATTCTCTATAAAATGCACCTAATGGTTTCCTTTTAGCTTGAAATTTTTTTTTCTCGAAAATCCACAGTACCCTCCCTTGGAAAAATGACTCGGAAAAATCATGGCATTCGAAACAGATTTTTTCAATTTTTTTCTCACGGGTACGAGTTACGCGGTTGCGGTTGACTTTTTCTTATTCGAAATCAGATTCTCTATAAAATGTACCTAATGGTTTCCTTTTAGCTTGAAATGTTTTTTTCTCGAAAATCCACAGTACCCTCCCTTGGAAAAATAAGTCCGAAAAATCATGGCATTCGAAACAGATTTTTTCGATTTTTTTCTCACGGGTACGAGTTACGCGGTTGCGGTTGACTTTTTCTTATTCGAAATCAGATTCTCTATAAAATGTACCTAATGGTTTCCTTTTAGCTTGAAATTTTTTTTTCTCGAAAATCCACAGTACCCTCCCTTGGAAAAATGACTCGGAAAAATCATGGCATTCGAAACAGATTTTTTCAATTTTTTTCTCACGGGTACGAGTTATGCGGTTGCGGTTGACTTTTTCTTATTCGAAATCAGATTCTCTATAAAATGCACCTAATGGTTTCCTTTTAGCTTGAAATTTTTTTTTCTCGAAAATCCACAGTACCCTCCCTTGGAAAAATGACTCGGAAAAATCATGGCATTCGAAACAGATTTTTTCGATTTTTTTCTCACGGGTACGAGTTACGCGGTTGCGGTTGACTTTTTCTTATTCGAAATCAGATTCTCTATAAAATGCACCTAATGGTTTCCTTTTAGCTTGAAATTTTTTTTTCTCGAAAATCCACAGTACCCTCCCTTGGAAAAATGACTCGGAAAAATCATGGCATTCGAAACAGATTTTTTCGATTTTTTTCTCACGGGTACGAGTTACGCGGTTGCGGTTGACTTTTTCTTATTCGAAATCAGATTCTCTATAAAATGCACCTAATGGTTTCCTTTTAGCTTGAAATTTTTTTTTCTCGAAAATCCACAGTACCCTCCCTTGGAAAAATGACTCGGAAAAATCATGGCATTCGAAACAGATTTTTTCAATTTTTTTCTCACGGGTACGAGTTACGCGGTTGCGGTTGACTTTTTCTTATTCGAAATCAGATTCTCTATAAAATGTACCTAATGGTTTCCTTTTAGCTTGAAATTTTTTTTTCTCGAAAATCCACAGTACCCTCCCTTGGAAAAATGACTCGGAAAAATCATGGCATTCGAAACAGATTTTTTCAATTTTTTTCTCACGGGTACGAGTTATGCGGTTGCGGTTGACTTTTTCTTATTCGAAATCAGATTCTCTATAAAATGCACCTAATGGTTTCCTTTTAGCTTGAAATTTTTTTTTCTCGAAAATCCACAGTACCCTCCCTTGGAAAAATGACTCGGAAAAATCATGGCATTCGAAACAGATTTTTTCGATTTTTTTCTCACGGGTACGAGTTACGCGGTTGCGGTTGACTTTTTCTTATTCGAAATCAGATTCTCTATAAAATGCACCTAATGGTTTCCTTTTAGCTTGAAATTTTTTTTTCTCGAAAATCCACAGTACCCTCCCTTGGAAAAATGACTCGGAAAAATCATGGCATTCGAAACAGATTTTTTCGATTTTTTTCTCACGGGTACGAGTTACGCGGTTTCGGTTGACTTTTTCTTATTCGAAATCAGATTCTCTATAAAATGCACCTAATGGTTTCCTTTTAGCTTGAAATGTTTTTTTCTCGAAAATCCACAGTACCCTCCCTTGGAAAAATGACTCGGAAAAATCATGGCATTCGAAACAGATTTTTTCGATTTTTTTCTCACGGGTACGAGTTACGCGGTTGCGGTTGACTTTTTCTTATTCGAAATCAAATTCTCTATAAAATGCACCTAATGGTTTCCTTTTAGCTTGAAATTTTTTTTTCTCGAAAATCCACAGTACCCTCCCTTGGAAAAATGACTCGGAAAAATCATGGCATTCGAAACAGATTTTTTCGATTTTTTTCTCACGGGTACGAGTTACGCGGTTGCGGTTGACTTTTTCTTATTCGAAATCAGATTCTCTATAAAATGCACCTAATGGTTTCCTTTTAGCTTGAAATTTTTTTTTCTCGAAAATCCACAGTACCCTCCCTTGGAAAAATGACTCGGAAAAATCATGGCATTCGAAACAGATTTTTTCGATTTTTTTCTCACGGGTACGAGTTACGCGGTTGCGGTTGACTTTTTCTTATTCGAAATCAGATTCTCTATAAAATGCACCTAATGGTTTCCTTTTAGCTTGAAATTTTTTTTTCTCGAAAATCCACAGTACCCTCCCTTGGAAAAATGACTCGGAAAAATCATGGCATTCGAAACAGATTTTTTCGATTTTTTTCTCACGGGTACGAGTTACGCGGTTGCGGTTGACTTTTTCTTATTCGAAATCAGATTCTCTATAAAATGCACCTAATGGTTTCCTTTTAGCTTGAATTTTTTTTTCTCGAAAATCCACAGTACCCTCCCTTGGAAAAATGACTCGGAAAAATCATGGCATTCGAAACAGATTTTTTCGATTTTTTTCTCACGGGTACGAGTTACGCGGTTGCGGTTGACTTTTTCTTATTCGAAATCAAATTCTCTATAAAATGCACCTAATGGTTTCCTTTTAGCTTGAAATGTTTTTTTCTCGAAAATCCACAGTACCCTCCCTTGGAAAAATGACTCGGAAAAATCATGGCATTCGAAACAGATTTTTTCGATTTTTTTCTCACGGGTACGAGTTACGCGGTTGCGGTTGACTTTTTCTTATTCGAAATCAGATTCTCTATAAAATGCACCTAATGGTTTCCTTTTAGCTTGAAATTTTTTTTTCTCGAAAATCCACAGTACCCTCCCTTGGAAAAATGACTCGGAAAAATCATGGCATTCGAAACAGATTTTTTCGATTTTTTTCTCACGGGTACGAGTTACGCGGTTGCGGTTGACTTTTTCTTATTCGAAATCAGATTCTCTATAAAATGCACCTAATGGTTTCCTTTTAGCTTGAAATTTTTTTTTCTCGAAAATCCACAGTACCCTCCCTTGGAAAAATGACTCGGAAAAATCATGGCATTCGAAACAGATTTTTTCGATTTTTTTCTCACGGGTACGAGTTACGCGGTTGCGGTTGACTTTTTCTTATTCGAAATCAGATTCTCTATAAAATGCACCTAATGGTTTCCTTTTAGCTTGAATTTTTTTTTCTCGAAAATCCACAGTACCCTCCCTTGGAAAAATGACTCGGAAAAATCATGGCATTCGAAACAGATTTTTTCGATTTTTTTCTCACGGGTACGAGTTACGCGGTTGCGGTTGACTTTTTCTTATTCGAAATCAGATTCTCTATAAAATGCACCTAATGGTTTCCTTTTAGCTTGAAATTTTTTTTTCTCGAAAATCCACAGTACCCTCCCTTGGAAAAATGACTCGGAAAAATCATGGCATTCGAAACAGATTTTTTCGATTTTTTTCTCACGGGTACGAGTTACGCGGTTGCGGTTGACTTTTTCTTATTCGAAATCAGATTCTCTATAAAATGCACCTAATGGTTTCCTTTTAGCTTGAATTTTTTTTTCTCGAAAATCCACAGTACCCTCCCTTGGAAAAATGACTCGGAAAAATCATGGCATTCGAAACAGATTTTTTCGATTTTTTTCTCACGGGTACGAGTTACGCGGTTGCGGTTGACTTTTTCTTATTCGAAATCAAATTCTCTATAAAATGCACCTAATGGTTTCCTTTTAGCTTGAAATGTTTTTTTCTCGAAAATCCACAGTACCCTCCCTTGGAAAAATGACTCGGAAAAATCATGGCATTCGAAACAGATTTTTTCGATTTTTTTCTCACGGGTACGAGTTACGCGGTTGCGGTTGACTTTTTCTTATTCGAAATCAGATTCTCTATAAAATGCACCTAATGGTTTCCTTTTAGCTTGAAATTTTTTTTTCTCGAAAATCCACAGTACCCTCCCTTGGAAAAATGACTCGAAAAAATCATGGCATTCGAAACAGATTTTTTCAATTTTTTTCTCACGGGTACGAGTTACGCGGTTGCGGTTGACTTTTTCTTATTCGAAATCAGATTCTCTATAAAATGTACCTAATGGTTTCCTTTTAGCTTGAAATGTTTTTTTCTCGAAAATCCACAGTACCCTCCCTTGGAAAAATAAGTCCGAAAAATCATGGCATTCGAAACAGATTTTTTCGATTTTTTTCTCACGGGTACGAGTTACGCGGTTGCGGTTGACTTTTTCTTATTCGAAATCAGATTCTCTATAAAATGTACCTAATGGTTTCCTTTTAGCTTGAAATTTTTTTTTCTCGAAAATCCACAGTACCCTCCCTTGGAAAAATGACTCGGAAAAATCATGGCATTCGAAACAGATTTTTTCAATTTTTTTCTCACGGGTACGAGTTATGCGGTTGCGGTTGACTTTTTCTTATTCGAAATCAGATTCTCTATAAAATGCACCTAATGGTTTCCTTTTAGCTTGAAATTTTTTTTTCTCGAAAATCCACAGTACCCTCCCTTGGAAAAATGACTCGGAAAAATCATGGCATTCGAAACAGATTTTTTCGATTTTTTTCTCACGGGTACGAGTTACGCGGTTGCGGTTGACTTTTTCTTATTCGAAATCAGATTCTCTATAAAATGCACCTAATGGTTTCCTTTTAGCTTGAAATTTTTTTTTCTCGAAAATCCACAGTACCCTCCCTTGGAAAAATGACTCGGAAAAATCATGGCATTCGAAACAGATTTTTTCGATTTTTTTCTCACGGGTACGAGTTACGCGGTTTCGGTTGACTTTTTCTTATTCGAAATCAGATTCTCTATAAAATGCACCTAATGGTTTCCTTTTAGCTTGAATTTTTTTTTCTCGAAAATCCACAGTACCCTCCCTTGGAAAAATGACTCGGAAAAATCATGGCATTCGAAACAGATTTTTTCGATTTTTTTCTCACGGGTACGAGTTACGCGGTTGCGGTTGACTTTTTCTTATTCGAAATCAAATTCTCTATAAAATGCACCTAATGGTTTCCTTTTAGCTTGAAATGTTTTTTTCTCGAAAATCCACAGTACCCTCCCTTGGAAAAATGACTCGGAAAAATCATGGCATTCGAAACAGATTTTTTCGATTTTTTTCTCACGGGTACGAGTTACGCGGTTGCGGTTGACTTTTTCTTATTCGAAATCAGATTCTCTATAAAATGCACCTAATGGTTTCCTTTTAGCTTGAAATTTTTTTTTCTCGAAAATCCACAGTACCCTCCCTTGGAAAAATGACTCGGAAAAATCATGGCATTCGAAACAGATTTTTTCAATTTTTTTCTCACGGGTACGAGTTACGCGGTTGCGGTTGACTTTTTCTTATTCGAAATCAGATTCTCTATAAAATGTACCTAATGGTTTCCTTTTAGCTTGAAATGTTTTTT
Organism: Pholcus phalangioides; assembly: GCF_987345545.1. NCBI lineage: Eukaryota > Metazoa > Arthropoda > Arachnida > Araneae > Pholcidae > Pholcus > Pholcus phalangioides. The sequence continues at coordinate 16,044,471 of NW_028301628.1, forward strand.
TCTCGAAAATCCACAGTACCCTCCCTTGGAAAAATAAGTCCGAAAAATCATGGCATTCGAAACAGATTTTTTCGATTTTTTTCTCACGGGTACGAGTTACGCGGTTGCGGTTGACTTTTTCTTATTCGAAATCAGATTCTCTATAAAATGCACCTAATGGTTTCCTTTTAGCTTGAAATTTTTTTTTCTCGAAAATCCACAGTACCCTCCCTTGGAAAAATGACTCGGAAATATCATGGCATTCGAAACAGATTTTTTCAATTTTTTTCTCACGGGTACGAGTTACGCGGTTGCGGTTGACTTTTTCTTATTCGAAATCAGATTCTCTATAAAATGTACCTAATGGTTTCCTTTTAGCTTGAAATGTTTTTTTCTCGAAAATCCACAGTACCCTCCCTTGGAAAAATAAGTCCGAAAAATCATGGCATTCGAAACAGATTTTTTCGATTTTTTTCTCACGGGTACGAGTTACGCGGTTGCGGTTGACTTTTTCTTATTCGAAATCAGATTCTCTATAAAATGTACCTAATGGTTTCCTTTTAGCTTGAAATTTTTTTTTCTCGAAAATCCACAGTACCCTCCCTTGGAAAAATGACTCGGAAAAATCATGGCATTCGAAACAGATTTTTTCAATTTTTTTCTCACGGGTACGAGTTACGCGGTTGCGGTTGACTTTTTCTTATTCGAAATCAAATTCTCTATAAAATGCACCTAATGGTTTCCTTTTAGCTTGAAATTTTTTTTTCTCGAAAATCCACAGTACCCTCCCTTGGAAAAATGACTCGGAAAAATCATGGCATTCGAAACAGATTTTTTCAATTTTTTTCTCACGGGTACGAGTTACGCGGTTGCGGTTGACTTTTTCTTATTCGAAATCAAATTCTCTATAAAATGTACCTAATGGTTTCCTTTTAGCTTGAAATTTTTTTTTCTCGAAAATCCACAGTACCCTCCCTTGGAAAAATGACTCGGAAAAATCATGGCATTCGAAACAGATTTTTTCGATTTTTTTCTCACGGGTACGAGTTACGCGGTTGCGGTTGACTTTTTCTTATTCGAAATCAGATTCTCTATAAAATGTACCTAATGGTTTCCTTTTAGCTTGAAATTTTTTTTTCTCGAAAATCCACAGTACCCTCCCTTGGAAAAATGACTCGGAAAAATCATGGCATTCGAAACAGATTTTTTCGATTTTTTTCTCACGGGTACGAGTTACGCGGTTGCGGTTGACTTTTTCTTATTCGAAATCAGATTCTCTATAAAATGCACCTAATGGTTTCCTTTTAGCTTGAAATTTTTTTTTCTCGAAAATCCACAGTACCCTCCCTTGGAAAAATGACTCGGAAAAATCATGGCATTCGAAACAGATTTTTTCGATTTTTTTCTCACGGGTACGAGTTACGCGGTTGCGGTTGACTTTTTCTTATTCGAAATCAGATTCTCTATAAAATGTACCTAATGGTTTCCTTTTAGCTTGAAATTTTTTTTTCTCGAAAATCCACAGTACCCTCCCTTGGAAAAATGACTCGGAAAAATCATGGCATTCGAAACAGATTTTTTCGATTTTTTTCTCACGGGTACGAGTTACGCGGTTGCGGTTGACTTTTTCTTATTCGAAATCAGATTCTCTATAAAATGCACCTAATGGTTTCCTTTTAGCTTGAAATTTTTTTTTCTCGAAAATCCACAGTACCCTCCCTTGGAAAAATGACTCGGAAAAATCATGGCATTCGAAACAGATTTTTTCAATTTTTTTCTCACGGGTACGAGTTACGCGGTTGCGGTTGACTTTTTCTTATTCGAAATCAGATTCTCTATAAAATGTACCTAATGGTTTCCTTTTAGCTTGAAATTTTTTTTTCTCGAAAATCCACAGTACCCTCCCTTGGAAAAATGACTCGGAAAAATCATGGCATTCGAAACAGATTTTTTCGATTTTTTTCTCACGGGTACGAGTTACGCGGTTGCGGTTGACTTTTTCTTATTCGAAATCAGATTCTCTATAAAATGCACCTAATGGTTTCCTTTTAGCTTGAAATTTTTTTTCTCGAAAATCCACAGTACCCTCCCTTGGAAAAATGACTCGGAAAAATCATGGCATTCGAAACAGATTTTTTCAATTTTTTTCTCACGGGTACGAGTTACGCGGTTGCGGTTGACTTTTTCTTATTCGAAATCAGATTCTCTATAAAATGCACCTAATGGTTTCCTTTTAGCTTGAAATTTTTTTTTCTCGAAAATCCACAGTACCCTCCCTTGGAAAAATGACTCGGAAAAATCATGGCATTCGAAACAGATTTTTTCGATTTTTTTTCTCACGGGTACGAGTTACGCGGTTGCGGTTGACTTTTTCTTATTCGAAATCAGATTCTCTATAAAATGTACCTAATGGTTTCCTTTTAGCTTGAAATTTTTTTTTCTCGAAAATCCACAGTACCCTCCCTTGGAAAAATGACTCGGAAAAATCATGGCATTCGAAACAGATTTTTTCGATTTTTTTCTCACGGGTACGAGTTACGCGGTTGCGGTTGACTTTTTCTTATTCGAAATCAGATTCTCTATAAAATGCACCTAATGGTTTCCTTTTAGCTTGAAATTTTTTTTTCTCGAAAATCCACAGTACCCTCCCTTGGAAAAATGACTCGGAAAAATCATGGCATTCGAAACAGATTTTTTCGATTTTTTTCTCACGGGTACGAGTTACGCGGTTGCGGTTGACTTTTTCTTATTCGAAATCAGATTCTCTATAAAATGTACCTAATGGTTTCCTTTTAGCTTGAAATTTTTTTTTCTCGAAAATCCACAGTACCCTCCCTTGGAAAAATGACTCGGAAAAATCATGGCATTCGAAACAGATTTTTTCGATTTTTTTCTCACGGGTACGAGTTACGCGGTTGCGGTTGACTTTTTCTTATTCGAAATCAGATTCTCTATAAAATGTACCTAATGGTTTCCTTTTAGCTTGAAATTTTTTTTTCTCGAAAATCCACAGTACCCTCCCTTGGAAAAATGACTCGGAAAAATCATGGCATTCGAAACAGATTTTTTCGATTTTTTTCTCACGGGTACGAGTTACGCGGTTGCGGTTGACTTTTTCTTATTCGAAATCAGATTCTCTATAAAATGCACCTAATGGTTTCCTTTTAGCTTGAAATTTTTTTTTCTCGAAAATCCACAGTACCCTCCCTTGGAAAAATGACTCGGAAAAATCATGGCATTCGAAACAGATTTTTTCGATTTTTTTCTCACGGGTACGAGTTACGCGGTTGCGGTTGACTTTTTCTTATTCGAAATCAGATTCTCTATAAAATGCACCTAATGGTTTCCTTTTAGCTTGAATTTTTTTTTCTCGAAAATCCACAGTACCCTCCCTTGGAAAAATGACTCGGAAAAATCATGGCATTCGAAACAGATTTTTTCGATTTTTTTCTCACGGGTACGAGTTACGCGGTTGCGGTTGACTTTTTCTTATTCGAAATCAAATTCTCTATAAAATGCACCTAATGGTTTCCTTTTAGCTTGAAATGTTTTTTTCTCGAAAATCCACAGTACCCTCCCTTGGAAAAATGACTCGGAAAAATCATGGCATTCGAAACAGATTTTTTCGATTTTTTTCTCACGGGTACGAGTTACGCGGTTGCGGTTGACTTTTTCTTATTCGAAATCAGATTCTCTATAAAATGCACCTAATGGTTTCCTTTTAGCTTGAAATTTTTTTTTCTCGAAAATCCACAGTACCCTCCCTTGGAAAAATGACTCGGAAAAATCATGGCATTCGAAACAGATTTTTTCGATTTTTTTCTCACGGGTACGAGTTACGCGGTTGCGGTTGACTTTTTCTTATTCGAAATCAGATTCTCTATAAAATGTACCTAATGGTTTCCTTTTAGCTTGAAATGTTTTTTTCTCGAAAATCCACAGTACCCTCCCTTGGAAAAATAAGTCCGAAAAATCATGGCATTCGAAACAGATTTTTTCGATTTTTTTCTCACGGGTACGAGTTACGCGGTTGCGGTTGACTTTTTCTTATTCGAAATCAGATTCTCTATAAAATGTACCTAATGGTTTCCTTTTAGCTTGAAATTTTTTTTTCTCGAAAATCCACAGTACCCTCCCTTGGAAAAATGACTCGGAAAAATCATGGCATTCGAAACAGATTTTTTCAATTTTTTTCTCACGGGTACGAGTTACGCGGTTGCGGTTGACTTTTTCTTATTCGAAATCAAATTCTCTATAAAATGCACCTAATGGTTTCCTTTTAGCTTGAAATTTTTTTTTCTCGAAAATCCACAGTACCCTCCCTTGGAAAAATGACTCGGAAAAATCATGGCATTCGAAACAGAATTTTTCAATTTTTTTCTCACGGGTACGAGTTACGCGGTTGCGGTTGACTTTTTCTTATTCGAAATCAGATTCTCTATAAAATGTACCTAATGGTTTCCTTTTAGCTTGAAATTTTTTTTTCTCGAAAATCCACAGTACCCTCCCTTGGAAAAATGACTCGGAAAAATCATGGCATTCGAAACAGATTTTTTCGATTTTTTTCTCACGGGTACGAGTTACGCGGTTGCGGTTGACTTTTTCTTATTCGAAATCAGATTCTCTATAAAATGCACCTAATGGTTTCCTTTTAGCTTGAAATTTTTTTTCTCGAAAATCCACAGTACCCTCCCTTGGAAAAATGACTCGGAAAAATCATGGCATTCGAAACAGATTTTTTCAATTTTTTTCTCACGGGTACGAGTTACGCGGTTGCGGTTGACTTTTTCTTATTCGAAATCAAATTCTCTATAAAATGCACCTAATGGTTTCCTTTTAGCTTGAAATTTTTTTTTCTCGAAAATCCACAGTACCCTCCCTTGGAAAAATGACTCGGAAAAATCATGGCATTCGAAACAGATTTTTTCGATTTTTTTCTCACGGGTACGAGTTACGCGGTTGCGGTTGACTTTTTCTTATTCGAAATCAGATTCTCTATAAAATGCACCTAATGGTTTCCTTTTAGCTTGAAATTTTTTTTTCTCGAAAATCCACAGTACCCTCCCTTGGAAAAATGACTCGGAAAAATCATGGCATTCGAAACAGATTTTTTCGATTTTTTTCTCACGGGTACGAGTTACGCGGTTGCGGTTGACTTTTTCTTATTCGAAATCAAATTCTCTATAAAATGCACCTAATGGTTTCCTTTTAGCTTGAAATTTTTTTTTCTCGAAAATCCACAGTACCCACCCTTGGAAAAATGACTCGGAAAAATCATGGCATTCGAAACAGATTTTTTCGATTTTTTTCTCACGGGTACGAGTTACGCGGTTGCGGTTGACTTTTTCTTATTCGAAATCAGATTCTCTATAAAATGCACCTAATGGTTTCCTTTTAGCTTGAAATTTTTTTTTCTCGAAAATCCACAGTACCCTCCCTTGGAAAAATGACTCGGAAAAATCATGGCATTCGAAACAGATTTTTTCGATTTTTTTCTCACGGGTACGAGTTACGCGGTTGCGGTTGACTTTTTCTTATTCGAAATCAGATTCTCTATAAAATGCACCTAATGGTTTCCTTTTAGCTTGAAATTTTTTTTTCTCGAAAATCCACAGTACCCTCCCTTGGAAAAATGACTCGGAAAAATCATGGCATTCGAAACAGATTTTTTCGATTTTTTTCTCACGGGTACGAGTTACGCGGTTGCGGTTGACTTTTTCTTATTCGAAATCAGATTCTCTATAAAATGCACCTAATGGTTTCCTTTTAGCTTGAAATTTTTTTTTTCTCGAAAATCCACAGTACCCTCCCTTGGAAAAATGACTCGGAAAAATCATGGCATTCGAAACAGATTTTTTCGATTTTTTTCTCACGGGTACGAGTTACGCGGTTGCGGTTGACTTTTTCTTATTCGAAATCAGATTCTCTATAAAATGCACCTAATGGTTTCCTTTTAGCTTGAAATTTTTTTTTCTCGAAAATCCACAGTACCCTCCCTTGGAAAAATGACTCGGAAAAATCATGGCATTCGAAACAGATTTTTTCGATTTTTTTTCTCACGGGTACGAGTTACGCGGTTGCGGTTGACTTTTTCTTATTCGAAATCAGATTCTCTATAAAATGCACCTAATGGTTTCCTTTTAGCTTGAAATTTTTTTTTTCTCGAAAATCCACAGTACCCTCCCTTGGAAAAATGACTCCGAAAAATCATGGCATTCGAAACAGATTTTTTCGATTTTTTTCTCACGGGTACGAGTTACGCGGTTGCGGTTGACTTTTTCTTATTCGAAATCAGATTCTCTATAAAATGTACCTAATGGTTTCCTTTTAGCTTGAAATGTTTTTTTCTCGAAAATCCACAGTACCCTCCCTTGGAAAAATAAGTCCGAAAAATCATGGCATTCGAAACAGATTTTTTCGATTTTTTTCTCACGGGTACGAGTTACGCGGTTGCGGTTGACTTTTTCTTATTCGAAATCAGATTCTCTATAAAATGTACCTAATGGTTTCCTTTTAGCTTGAAATTTTTTTTTCTCGAAAATCCACAGTACCCTCCCTTGGAAAAATGACTCGGAAAAATCATGGCATTCGAAACAGATTTTTTCAATTTTTTTCTCACGGGTACGAGTTACGCGGTTGCGGTTGACTTTTTCTTATTCGAAATCAAATTCTCTATAAAATGCACCTAATGGTTTCCTTTTAGCTTGAAATTTTTTTTTCTCGAAAATCCACAGTACCCTCCCTTGGAAAAATGACTCGGAAAAATCATGGCATTCGAAACAGATTTTTTCGATTTTTTTCTCACGGGTACGAGTTACGCGGTTGCGGTTGACTTTTTCTTATTCGAAATCAGATTCTCTATAAAATGCACCTAATGGTTTCCTTTTAGCTTGAAATTTTTTTTTCTCGAAAATCCACAGTACCCTCCCTTGGAAAAATGACTCGAAAAAATCATGGCATTCGAAACAGATTTTTTCGATTTTTTTCTCACGGGTACGAGTTACGCGGTTGCGGTTGACTTTTTCTTATTCGAAATCAGATTCTCTATAAAATGCACCTAATGGTTTCATTTTAGCTTGAAATTTTTTTTTTCTCGAAAATCCACAGTACCCTCCCTTGGAAAAATGACTCCGAAAAATCATGGCATTCGAAACAGATTTTTTCGATTTTTTTCTCACGGGTACGAGTTACGCGGTTGCGGTTGACTTTTTCTTATTCGAAATCAGATTCTCTATAAAATGTACCTAATGGTTTCCTTTTAGCTTGAAATTTTTTTTTCTCGAAAATCCACAGTACCCTCCCTTGGAAAAATGACTCGGAAAAATCATGGCATTCGAAACAGATTTTTTCAATTTTTTTCTCACGGGTACGAGTTACGCGGTTGCGGTTGACTTTTTCTTATTCGAAATCAGATTCTCTATAAAATGCACCTAATGGTTTCCTTTTAGCTTGAAATTTTTTTTTTCTCGAAAATCCACAGTACCCTCCCTTGGAAAAATGACTCCGAAAAATCATGGCATTCGAAACAGATTTTTTCGATTTTTTTCTCACGGGTACGAGTTACGCGGTTGCGGTTGACTTTTTCTTATTCGAAATCAGATTCTCTATAAAATGTACCTAATGGTTTCCTTTTAGCTTGAAATGTTTTTTTCTCGAAAATCCACAGTACCCTCCCTTGGAAAAATAAGTCCGAAAAATCATGGCATTCGAAACAGATTTTTTCGATTTTTTTCTCACGGGTACGAGTTACGCGGTTGCGGTTGACTTTTTCTTATTCGAAATCAGATTCTCTATAAAATGTACCTAATGGTTTCCTTTTAGCTTGAAATTTTTTTTTCTCGAAAATCCACAGTACCCTCCCTTGGAAAAATGACTCGGAAAAATCATGGCATTCGAAACAGATTTTTTCAATTTTTTTCTCACGGGTACGAGTTACGCGGTTGCGGTTGACTTTTTCTTATTCGAAATCAAATTCTCTATAAAATGCACCTAATGGTTTCCTTTTAGCTTGAAATTTTTTTTTCTCGAAAATCCACAGTACCCTCCCTTGGAAAAATGACTCGGAAAAATCATGGCATTCGAAACAGATTTTTTCGATTTTTTTCTCACGGGTACGAGTTACGCGGTTGCGGTTGACTTTTTCTTATTCGAAATCAGATTCTCTATAAAATGCACCTAATGGTTTCCTTTTAGCTTGAAATTTTTTTTTCTCGAAAATCCACAGTACCCTCCCTTGGAAAAATGACTCGGAAAAATCATGGCATTCGAAACAGATTTTTTCGATTTTTTTCTCACGGGTACGAGTTACGCGGTTGCGGTTGACTTTTTCTTATTCGAAATCAGATTCTCTATAAAATGCACCTAATGGTTTCCTTTTAGCTTGAAATTTTTTTTTCTCGAAAATCCACAGTACCCTCCCTTGGAAAAATGACTCGAAAAAATCATGGCATTCGAAACAGATTTTTTCGATTTTTTTCTCACGGGTACGAGTTACGCGGTTGCGGTTGACTTTTTCTTATTCGAAATCAGATTCTCTATAAAATGCACCTAATGGTTTCATTTTAGCTTGAAATTTTTTTTTTCTCGAAAATCCACAGTACCCTCCCTTGGAAAAATGACTCCGAAAAATCATGGCATTCGAAACAGATTTTTTCGATTTTTTTCTCACGGGTACGAGTTACGCGGTTGCGGTTGACTTTTTCTTATTCGAAATCAGATTCTCTATAAAATGTACCTAATGGTTTCCTTTTAGCTTGAAATTTTTTTTTCTCGAAAATCCACAGTACCCTCCCTTGGAAAAATAAGTCCGAAAAATCATGGCATTCGAAACAGATTTTTTCGATTTTTTTCTCACGGGTACGAGTTACGCGGTTGCGGTTGACTTTTTCTTATTCGAAATCAGATTCTCTATAAAATGTACCTAATGGTTTCCTTTTAGCTTGAAATTTTTTTTTTCTCGAAAATCCACAGTACCCTCCCTTGGAAAAATGACTCGGAAAAATCATGGCATTCGAAACAGATTTTTTCGATTTTTTTCTCACGGGTACGAGTTACGCGGTTGCGGTTGACTTTTTCTTATTCGAAATCAGATTCTCTATAAAATGCACCTAATGGTTTCCTTTTAGCTTGAAATTTTTTTTTCTCGAAAATCCACAGTACCCTCCCTTGGAAAAATGACTCGGAAAAATCATGGCATTCGAAACAGATTTTTTCGATTTTTTTCTCACGGGTACGAGTTACGCGGTTGCGGTTGACTTTTTCTTATTCGAAATCAGATTCTCTATAAAATGCACCTAATGGTTTCCTTTTAGCTTGAAATTTTTTTTTCTCGAAAATCCACAGTACCCTCCCTTGGAAAAATGACTCCGAAAAATCATGGCATTCGAAACAGATTTTTTCGATTTTTTTCTCACGGGTACGAGTTACGCGGTTGCGGTTGACTTTTTCTTATTCGAAATCAGATTCTCTATAAAATGTACCTAATGGTTTCCTTTTAGCTTGAAATGTTTTTTTCTCGAAAATCCACAGTACCCTCCCTTGGAAAAATAAGTCCGAAAAATCATGGCATTCGAAACAGATTTTTTCGATTTTTTTCTCACGGGTACGAGTTACGCGGTTGCGGTTGACTTTTTCTTATTCGAAATCAGATTCTCTATAAAATGTACCTAATGGTTTCCTTTTAGCTTGAAATTTTTTTTTCTCGAAAATCCACAGTACCCTCCCTTGGAAAAATGACTCGGAAAAATCATGGCATTCGAAACAGATTTTTTCAATTTTTTTCTCACGGGTACGAGTTACGCGGTTGCGGTTGACTTTTTCTTATTCGAAATCAAATTCTCTATAAAATGCACCTAATGGTTTCCTTTTAGCTTGAAATTTTTTTTTCTCGAAAATCCACAGTACCCTCCCTTGGAAAAATGACTCGGAAAAATCATGGCATTCGAAACAGATTTTTTCGATTTTTTTCTCACGGGTACGAGTTACGCGGTTGCGGTTGACTTTTTCTTATTCGAAATCAGATTCTCTATAAAATGCACCTAATGGTTTCCTTTTAGCTTGAAATTTTTTTTTCTCGAAAATCCACAGTACCCTCCCTTGGAAAAATGACTCGGAAAAATCATGGCATTCGAAACAGATTTTTTCGATTTTTTTCTCACGGGTACGAGTTACGCGGTTGCGGTTGACTTTTTCTTATTCGAAATCAGATTCTCTATAAAATGCACCTAATGGTTTCCTTTTAGCTTGAAATTTTTTTTTCTCGAAAATCCACAGTACCCTCCCTTGGAAAAATGACTCCGAAAAATCATGGCATTCGAAACAGATTTTTTCGATTTTTTTCTCACGGGTACGAGTTACGCGGTTGCGGTTGACTTTTTCTTATTCGAAATCAGATTCTCTATAAAATGTACCTAATGGTTTCCTTTTAGCTTGAAATGTTTTTTTCTCGAAAATCCACAGTACCCTCCCTTGGAAAAATGACTCGGAAAAATCATGGCATTCGAAACAGATTTTTTCGATTTTTTTCTCACGGGTACGAGTTACGCGGTTGCGGTTGACTTTTTCTTATTCGAAATCAGATTCTCTATAAAATGCACCTAATGGTTTCCTTTTAGCTTGAAATTTTTTTTTCTCGAAAATCCACAGTACCCTCCCTTGGAAAAATGACTCGGAAAAATCATGGCATTCGAAACAGATTTTTTCAATTTTTTTCTCACGGGTACGAGTTACGCGGTTGCGGTTGACTTTTTCTTATTCGAAATCAGATTCTCTATAAAATGTACCTAATGGTTTCCTTTTAGCTTGAAATTTTTTTTTCTCGAAAATCCACAGTACCCTCCCTTGGAAAAATGACTCGGAAAAATCATGGCATTCGAAACAGATTTTTTCGATTTTTTTCTCACGGGTACGAGTTACGCGGTTGCGGTTGACTTTTTCTTATTCGAAATCAGATTCTCTATAAAATGCACCTAATGGTTTCCTTTTAGCTTGAAATTTTTTTTTCTCGAAAATCCACAGTACCCTCCCTTGGAAAAATGACTCGGAAAAATCATGGCATTCGAAACAGATTTTTTCGATTTTTTTCTCACGGGTACGAGTTACGCGGTTGCGGTTGACTTTTTCTTATTCGAAATCAGATTCTCTATAAAATGCACCTAATGGTTTCCTTTTAGCTTGAAATTTTTTTTTCTCGAAAATCCACAGTACCCTCCCTTGGAAAAATGACTCGGAAAAATCATGGCATTCGAAACAGATTTTTTCGATTTTTTTCTCACGGGTACGAGTTACGCGGTTGCGGTTGACTTTTTCTTATTCGAAATCAGATTCTCTATAAAATGCACCTAATGGTTTCCTTTTAGCTTGAATTTTTTTTTCTCGAAAATCCACAGTACCCTCCCTTGGAAAAATGACTCGGAAAAATCATGGCATTCGAAACAGATTTTTTCGATTTTTTTCTCACGGGTACGAGTTACGCGGTTGCGGTTGACTTTTTCTTATTCGAAATCAAATTCTCTATAAAATGCACCTAATGGTTTCCTTTTAGCTTGAAATGTTTTTTTCTCGAAAATCCACAGTACCCTCCCTTGGAAAAATGACTCGGAAAAATCATGGCATTCGAAACAGATTTTTTCGATTTTTTTCTCACGGGTACGAGTTACGCGGTTGCGGTTGACTTTTTCTTATTCGAAATCAGATTCTCTATAAAATGCACCTAATGGTTTCCTTTTAGCTTGAAATTTTTTTTTCTCGAAAATCCACAGTACCCTCCCTTGGAAAAATGACTCGGAAAAATCATGGCATTCGAAACAGATTTTTTCGATTTTTTTCTCACGGGTACGAGTTACGCGGTTGCGGTTGACTTTTTCTTATTCGAAATCAGATTCTCTATAAAATGCACCTAATGGTTTCCTTTTAGCTTGAAATTTTTTTTTCTCGAAAATCCACAGTACCCTCCCTTGGAAAAATGACTCGGAAAAATCATGGCATTCGAAACAGATTTTTTCGATTTTTTTCTCACGGGTACGAGTTACGCGGTTGCGGTTGACTTTTTCTTATTCGAAATCAGATTCTCTATAAAATGCACCTAATGGTTTCCTTTTAGCTTGAAATTTTTTTCTCTCGAAAATCCACAGTACCCTCCCTTGGAAAAATGACTCCGAAAAATCATGGCATTCGAAACAGATTTTTTCGATTTTTTTCTCACGGGTACGAGTTACGCGGTTGCGGTTGACTTTTTCTTATTCGAAATCAGATTCTCTATAAAATGTACCTAATGGTTTCCTTTTAGCTTGAAATGTTTTTTTCTCGAAAATCCACTGTACCCTCCCTTGGAAAAATGACTCGGAAAAATCATGGCATTCGAAACAGATTTTTTCGATTTTTTTCTCACGGGTACGAGTTACGCGGTTGCGGTTGACTTTTTCTTATTCGAAATCAGATTCTCTATAAAATGCACCTAATGGTTTCCTTTTAGCTTGAAATTTTTTTTTCTCGAAAATCCACAGTACCCTCCCTTGGAAAAATGACTCGGAAAAATCATGGCATTCGAAACAGATTTTTTCGATTTTTTTCTCACGGGTACGAGTTACGCGGTTGCGGTTGACTTTTTCTTATTCGAAATCAGATTCTCTATAAAATGCACCTAATGGTTTCCTTTTAGCTTGAAATTTTTTTTTCTCGAAAATCCACAGTACCCTCCCTTGGAAAAATGACTCGGAAAAATCATGGCATTCGAAACAGATTTTTTCGATTTTTTTCTCACGGGTACGAGTTACGCGGTTGCGGTTGACTTTTTCTTATTCGAAATCAGATTCTCTATAAAATGCACCTAATGGTTTCCTTTTAGCTTGAAATTTTTTTTTCTCGAAAATCCACAGTACCCTCCCTTGGAAAAATGACTCGGAAAAATCATGGCATTCGAAACAGATTTTTTCGATTTTTTTCTCACGGGTACGAGTTACGCGGTTGCGGTTGACTTTTTCTTATTCGAAATCAAATTCTCTATAAAATGCACCTAATGGTTTCCTTTTAGCTTGAAATTTTTTTTTCTCGAAAATCCACAGTACCCTCCCTTGGAAAAATGACTCGGAAAAATCATGGCATTCGAAACAGATTTTTTCAATTTTTTTCTCACGGGTACGAGTTACGCGGTTGCGGTTGACTTTTTCTTATTCGAAATCAGATTCTCTATAAAATGTACCTAATGGTTTCCTTTTAGCTTGAAATTTTTTTTTCTCGAAAATCCACAGTACCCTCCCTTGGAAAAATGACTCGGAAAAATCATGGCATTCGAAACAGATTTTTTCGATTTTTTTCTCACGGGTACGAGTTACGCGGTTGCGGTTGACTTTTTCTTATTCGAAATCAGATTCTCTATAAAATGCACCTAATGGTTTCCTTTTAGCTTGAAATTTTTTTTTCTCGAAAATCCACAGTACCCTCCCTTGGAAAAATGACTCGGAAAAATCATGGCATTCGAAACAGATTTTTTCGATTTTTTTCTCACGGGTACGAGTTACGCGGTTGCGGTTGACTTTTTCTTATTCGAAATCAGATTCTCTATAAAATGCACCTAATGGTTTCCTTTTAGCTTGAAATTTTTTTTTCTCGAAAATCCACAGTACCCTCCCTTGGAAAAATGACTCGGAAAAATCATGGCATTCGAAACAGATTTTTTCGATTTTTTTCTCACGGGTACGAGTTACGCGGTTGCGGTTGACTTTTTCTTATTCGAAATCAAATTCTCTATAAAATGCACCTAATGGTTTCCTTTTAGCTTGAAATGTTTTTTTCTCGAAAATCCACAGTACCCTCCCTTGGAAAAATGACTCGGAAAAATCATGGCATTCGAAACAGATTTTTTCGATTTTTTTCTCACGGGTACGAGTTACGCGGTTGCGGTTGACTTTTTCTTATTCGAAATCAGATTCTCTATAAAATGCACCTAATGGTTTCCTTTTAGCTTGAAATTTTTTTTTCTCGAAAATCCACAGTACCCTCCCTTGGAAAAATGACTCGGAAAAATCATGGCATTCGAAACAGATTTTTTCAATTTTTTTCTCACGGGTACGAGTTACGCGGTTGCGGTTGACTTTTTCTTATTCGAAATCAGATTCTCTATAAAATGCACCTAATGGTTTCCTTTTAGCTTGAAATTTTTTTTTCTCGAAAATCCACAGTACCCTCCCTTGGAAAAATGACTCGGAAAAATCATGGCATTCGAAACAGATTTTTTCGATTTTTTTCTCACGGGTACGAGTTACGCGGTTGCGGTTGACTTTTTCTTATTCGAAATCAGATTCTCTATAAAATGTACCTAATGGTTTCCTTTTAGCTTGAAATGTTTTTTTCTCGAAAATCCACAGTACCCTCCCTTGGAAAAATAAGTCCGAAAAATCATGGCATTCGAAACAGATTTTTTCGATTTTTTTCTCACGGGTACGAGTTACGCGGTTGCGGTTGACTTTTTCTTATTCGAAATCAGATTCTCTATAAAATGTACCTAATGGTTTCCTTTTAGCTTGAAATTTTTTTTTCTCGAAAATCCACAGTACCCTCCCTTGGAAAAATGACTCGGAAAAATCATGGCATTCGAAACAGATTTTTTCAATTTTTTTCTCACGGGTACGAGTTACGCGGTTGCGGTTGACTTTTTCTTATTCGAAATCAAATTCTCTATAAAATGCACCTAATGGTTTCCTTTTAGCTTGAAATTTTTTTTTCTCGAAAATCCACAGTACCCTCCCTTGGAAAAATGACTCGGAAAAATCATGGCATTCGAAACAGATTTTTTCAATTTTTTTCTCACGGGTACGAGTTACGCGGTTGCGGTTGACTTTTTCTTATTCGAAATCAGATTCTCTATAAAATGTACCTAATGGTTTCCTTTTAGCTTGAAATTTTTTTTTCTCGAAAATCCACAGTACCCTCCCTTGGAAAAATGACTCGGAAAAATCATGGCATTCGAAACAGATTTTTTCGATTTTTTTCTCACGGGTACGAGTTACGCGGTTGCGGTTGACTTTTTCTTATTCGAAATCAGATTCTCTATAAAATGCACCTAATGGTTTCCTTTTAGCTTGAAATTTTTTTTCTCGAAAATCCACAGTACCCTCCCTTGGAAAAATGACTCGGAAAAATCATGGCATTCGAAACAGATTTTTTCAATTTTTTTCTCACGGGTACGAGTTACGCGGTTGCGGTTGACTTTTTCTTATTCGAAATCAAATTCTCTATAAAATGCACCTAATGGTTTCCTTTTAGCTTGAAATTTTTTTTTCTCGAAAATCCACAGTACCCTCCCTTGGAAAAATGACTCGGAAAAATCATGGCATTCGAAACAGATTTTTTCGATTTTTTTCTCACGGGTACGAGTTACGCGGTTGCGGTTGACTTTTTCTTATTCGAAATCAGATTCTCTATAAAATGCACCTAATGGTTTCCTTTTAGCTTGAAATTTTTTTTTCTCGAAAATCCACAGTACCCTCCCTTGGAAAAATGACTCCGAAAAATCATGGCATTCGAAACAGATTTTTTCGATTTTTTTCTCACGGGTACGAGTTACGCGGTTGCGGTTGACTTTTTCTTATTCGAAATCAGATTCTCTATAAAATGCACCTAATGGTTTCCTTTTAGCTTGAAATTTTTTTTTCTCGAAAATCCACAGTACCCTCCCTTGGAAAAATGACTCGGAAAAATCATGGCATTCGAAACAGATTTTTTCGATTTTTTTCTCACGGGTACGAGTTACGCGGTTGCGGTTGACTTTTTCTTATTCGAAATCAGATTCTCTATAAAATGCACCTAATGGTTTCCTTTTAGCTTGAATTTTTTTTTCTCGAAAATCCACAGTACCCTCCCTTGGAAAAATGACTCGGAAAAATCATGGCATTCGAAACAGATTTTTTCGATTTTTTTCTCACGGGTACGAGTTACGCGGTTGCGGTTGACTTTTTCTTATTCGAAATCAAATTCTCTATAAAATGCACCTAATGGTTTCCTTTTAGCTTGAAATGTTTTTTTCTCGAAAATCCACAGTACCCTCCCTTGGAAAAATGACTCGGAAAAATCATGGCATTCGAAACAGATTTTTTCGATTTTTTTCTCACGGGTACGAGTTACGCGGTTGCGGTTGACTTTTTCTTATTCGAAATCAGATTCTCTATAAAATGCACCTAATGGTTTCCTTTTAGCTTGAAATTTTTTTTTCTCGAAAATCCACAGTACCCTCCCTTGGAAAAATGACTCGGAAAAATCATGGCATTCGAAACAGATTTTTTCAATTTTTTTCTCACGGGTACGAGTTACGCGGTTGCGGTTGACTTTTTCTTATTCGAAATCAGATTCTCTATAAAATGCACCTAATGGTTTCCTTTTAGCTTGAAATTTTTTTTTCTCGAAAATCCACAGTACCCTCCCTTGGAAAAATGACTCGGAAAAATCATGGCATTCGAAACAGATTTTTTCGATTTTTTTCTCACGGGTACGAGTTACGCGGTTGCGGTTGACTTTTTCTTATTCGAAATCAGATTCTCTATAAAATGTACCTAATGGTTTCCTTTTAGCTTGAAATGTTTTTTTCTCGAAAATCCACAGTACCCTCCCTTGGAAAAATAAGTCCGAAAAATCATGGCATTCGAAACAGATTTTTTCGATTTTTTTCTCACGGGTACGAGTTACGCGGTTGCGGTTGACTTTTTCTTATTCGAAATCAGATTCTCTATAAAATGTACCTAATGGTTTCCTTTTAGCTTGAAATTTTTTTTTCTCGAAAATCCACAGTACCCTCCCTTGGAAAAATGACTCGGAAAAATCATGGCATTCGAAACAGATTTTTTCAATTTTTTTCTCACGGGTACGAGTTACGCGGTTGCGGTTGACTTTTTCTTATTCGAAATCAAATTCTCTATAAAATGCACCTAATGGTTTCCTTTTAGCTTGAAATTTTTTTTTCTCGAAAATCCACAGTACCCTCCCTTGGAAAAATGACTCGGAAAAATCATGGCATTCGAAACAGATTTTTTCAATTTTTTTCTCACGGGTACGAGTTACGCGGTTGCGGTTGACTTTTTCTTATTCGAAATCAGATTCTCTATAAAATGTACCTAATGGTTTCCTTTTAGCTTGAAATTTTTTTTTCTCGAAAATCCACAGTACCCTCCCTTGGAAAAATGACTCGGAAAAATCATGGCATTCGAAACAGATTTTTTCGATTTTTTTCTCACGGGTACGAGTTACGCGGTTGCGGTTGACTTTTTCTTATTCGAAATCAGATTCTCTATAAAATGCACCTAATGGTTTCCTTTTAGCTTGAAATTTTTTTTCTCGAAAATCCACAGTACCCTCCCTTGGAAAAATGACTCGGAAAAATCATGGCATTCGAAACAGATTTTTTCAATTTTTTTCTCACGGGTACGAGTTACGCGGTTGCGGTTGACTTTTTCTTATTCGAAATCAAATTCTCTATAAAATGCACCTAATGGTTTCCTTTTAGCTTGAAATTTTTTTTTCTCGAAAATCCACAGTACCCTCCCTTGGAAAAATGACTCGGAAAAATCATGGCATTCGAAACAGATTTTTTCGATTTTTTTCTCACGGGTACGAGTTACGCGGTTGCGGTTGACTTTTTCTTATTCGAAATCAGATTCTCTATAAAATGCACCTAATGGTTTCCTTTTAGCTTGAAATTTTTTTTTCTCGAAAATCCACAGTACCCTCCCTTGGAAAAATGACTCCGAAAAATCATGGCATTCGAAACAGATTTTTTCGATTTTTTTCTCACGGGTACGAGTTACGCGGTTGCGGTTGACTTTTTCTTATTCGAAATCAGATTCTCTATAAAATGCACCTAATGGTTTCCTTTTAGCTTGAAATTTTTTTTTCTCGAAAATCCACAGTACCCTCCCTTGGAAAAATGACTCGGAAAAATCATGGCATTCGAAACAGATTTTTTCGATTTTTTTCTCACGGGTACGAGTTACGCGGTTGCGGTTGACTTTTTCTTATTCGAAATCAGATTCTCTATAAAATGCACCTAATGGTTTCCTTTTAGCTTGAATTTTTTTTTCTCGAAAATCCACAGTACCCTCCCTTGGAAAAATGACTCGGAAAAATCATGGCATTCGAAACAGATTTTTTCGATTTTTTTCTCACGGGTACGAGTTACGCGGTTGCGGTTGACTTTTTCTTATTCGAAATCAAATTCTCTATAAAATGCACCTAATGGTTTCCTTTTAGCTTGAAATGTTTTTTTCTCGAAAATCCACAGTACCCTCCCTTGGAAAAATGACTCGGAAAAATCATGGCATTCGAAACAGATTTTTTCGATTTTTTTCTCACGGGTACGAGTTACGCGGTTGCGGTTGACTTTTTCTTATTCGAAATCAGATTCTCTATAAAATGCACCTAATGGTTTCCTTTTAGCTTGAAATTTTTTTTTCTCGAAAATCCACAGTACCCTCCCTTGGAAAAATGACTCGGAAAAATCATGGCATTCGAAACAGATTTTTTCAATTTTTTTCTCACGGGTACGAGTTACGCGGTTGCGGTTGACTTTTTCTTATTCGAAATCAGATTCTCTATAAAATGCACCTAATGGTTTCCTTTTAGCTTGAAATTTTTTTTTCTCGAAAATCCACAGTACCCTCCCTTGGAAAAATGACTCGGAAAAATCATGGCATTCGAAACAGATTTTTTCGATTTTTTTCTCACGGGTACGAGTTACGCGGTTGCGGTTGACTTTTTCTTATTCGAAATCAGATTCTCTATAAAATGTACCTAATGGTTTCCTTTTAGCTTGAAATGTTTTTTTCTCGAAAATCCACAGTACCCTCCCTTGGAAAAATAAGTCCGAAAAATCATGGCATTCGAAACAGATTTTTTCGATTTTTTTCTCACGGGTACGAGTTACGCGGTTGCGGTTGACTTTTTCTTATTCGAAATCAGATTCTCTATAAAATGTACCTAATGGTTTCCTTTTAGCTTGAAATTTTTTTTTCTCGAAAATCCACAGTACCCTCCCTTGGAAAAATGACTCGGAAAAATCATGGCATTCGAAACAGATTTTTTCGATTTTTTTCTCACGGGTACGAGTTACGCGGTTGCGGTTGACTTTTTCTTATTCGAAATCAGATTCTCTATAAAATGCACCTAATGGTTTCCTTTTAGCTTGAAATTTTTTTTCTCGAAAATCCACAGTACCCTCCCTTGGAAAAATGACTCGGAAAAATCATGGCATTCGAAACAGATTTTTTCAATTTTTTTCTCACGGGTACGAGTTACGCGGTTGCGGTTGACTTTTTCTTATTCGAAATCAAATTCTCTATAAAATGCACCTAATGGTTTCCTTTTAGCTTGAAATTTTTTTTTCTCGAAAATCCACAGTACCCTCCCTTGGAAAAATGACTCGGAAAAATCATGGCATTCGAAACAGATTTTTTCGATTTTTTTCTCACGGGTACGAGTTACGCGGTTGCGGTTGACTTTTTCTTATTCGAAATCAGATTCTCTATAAAATGCACCTAATGGTTTCCTTTTAGCTTGAAATTTTTTTTTCTCGAAAATCCACAGTACCCTCCCTTGGAAAAATGACTCGGAAAAATCATGGCATTCGAAACAGATTTTTTCGATTTTTTTCTCACGGGTACGAGTTACGCGGTTGCGGTTGACTTTTTCTTATTCGAAATCAAATTCTCTATAAAATGCACCTAATGGTTTCCTTTTAGCTTGAAATTTTTTTTTCTCGAAAATCCACAGTACCCACCCTTGGAAAAATGACTCGGAAAAATCATGGCATTCGAAACAGATTTTTTCGATTTTTTTCTCACGGGTACGAGTTACGCGGTTGCGGTTGACTTTTTCTTATTCGAAATCAGATTCTCTATAAAATGCACCTAATGGTTTCCTTTTAGCTTGAAATTTTTTTTTCTCGAAAATCCACAGTACCCTCCCTTGGAAAAATGACTCGGAAAAATCATGGCATTCGAAACAGATTTTTTCGATTTTTTTCTCACGGGTACGAGTTACGCGGTTGCGGTTGACTTTTTCTTATTCGAAATCAGATTCTCTATAAAATGCACCTAATGGTTTCCTTTTAGCTTGAAATTTTTTTTTCTCGAAAATCCACAGTACCCTCCCTTGGAAAAATGACTCGGAAAAATCATGGCATTCGAAACAGATTTTTTCGATTTTTTTCTCACGGGTACGAGTTACGCGGTTGCGGTTGACTTTTTCTTATTCGAAATCAGATTCTCTATAAAATGCACCTAATGGTTTCCTTTTAGCTTGAAATTTTTTTTTTCTCGAAAATCCACAGTACCCTCCCTTGGAAAAATGACTCGGAAAAATCATGGCATTCGAAACAGATTTTTTCGATTTTTTTCTCACGGGTACGAGTTACGCGGTTGCGGTTGACTTTTTCTTATTCGAAATCAGATTCTCTATAAAATGTACCTAATGGTTTCCTTTTAGCTTGAAATGTTTTTTTCTCGAAAATC
The DNA here is from genome assembly GCF_987345545.1 of Pholcus phalangioides. Classification (NCBI taxonomy): domain Eukaryota; kingdom Metazoa; phylum Arthropoda; class Arachnida; order Araneae; family Pholcidae; genus Pholcus; species Pholcus phalangioides. The sequence goes on from NW_028301628.1 coordinate 16,064,942, forward strand.
CACAGTACCCTCCCTTGGAAAAATAAGTCCGAAAAATCATGGCATTCGAAACAGATTTTTTCGATTTTTTTCTCACGGGTACGAGTTACGCGGTTGCGGTTGACTTTTTCTTATTCGAAATCAGATTCTCTATAAAATGCACCTAATGGTTTCCTTTTAGCTTGAAATTTTTTTTTCTCGAAAATCCACAGTACCCTCCCTTGGAAAAATGACTCGGAAAAATCATGGCATTCGAAACAGATTTTTTCGATTTTTTTCTCACGGGTACGAGTTACGCGGTTGCGGTTGACTTTTTCTTATTCGAAATCAGATTCTCTATAAAATGCACCTAATGGTTTCCTTTTAGCTTGAAATTTTTTTTTTCTCGAAAATCCACAGTACCCTCCCTTGGAAAAATGACTCCGAAAAATCATGGCATTCGAAACAGATTTTTTCGATTTTTTTCTCACGGGTACGAGTTACGCGGTTGCGGTTGACTTTTTCTTATTCGAAATCAGATTCTCTATAAAATGTACCTAATGGTTTCCTTTTAGCTTGAAATGTTTTTTTCTCGAAAATCCACAGTACCCTCCCTTGGAAAAATAAGTCCGAAAAATCATGGCATTCGAAACAGATTTTTTCGATTTTTTTCTCACGGGTACGAGTTACGCGGTTGCGGTTGACTTTTTCTTATTCGAAATCAGATTCTCTATAAAATGTACCTAATGGTTTCCTTTTAGCTTGAAATTTTTTTTTCTCGAAAATCCACAGTACCCTCCCTTGGAAAAATGACTCGGAAAATCATGGCATTCGAAACAGATTTTTTCGATTTTTTTCTCACGGGTACGAGTTACGCGGTTGCGGTTGACTTTTTCTTATTCGAAATCAGATTCTCTATAAAATGCACCTAATGGTTTCCTTTTAGCTTGAAATTTTTTTTTCTCGAAAATCCACAGTACCCTCCCTTGGAAAAATGACTCGAAAAAATCATGGCATTCGAAACAGATTTTTTCGATTTTTTTCTCACGGGTACGTGTTACGCGGTTGCGGTTGACTTTTTCTTATTCGAAATCAGATTCTCTATAAAATGCACCTAATGGTTTCATTTTAGCTTGAAATTTTTTTTTTCTCGAAAATCCACAGTACCCTCCCTTGGAAAAATGACTCCGAAAAATCATGGCATTCGAAACAGATTTTTTCGATTTTTTTCTCACGGGTACGAGTTACGCGGTTGCGGTTGACTTTTTCTTATTCGAAATCAGATTCTCTATAAAATGTACCTAATGGTTTCCTTTTAGCTTGAAATTTTTTTTTCTCGAAAATCCACAGTACCCTCCCTTGGAAAAATAAGTCCGAAAAATCATGGCATTCGAAACAGATTTTTTCGATTTTTTTCTCACGGGTACGAGTTACGCGGTTGCGGTTGACTTTTTCTTATTCGAAATCAGATTCTCTATAAAATGTACCTAATGGTTTCCTTTTAGCTTGAAATTTTTTTTTCTCGAAAATCCACAGTACCCTCCCTTGGAAAAATGACTCGGAAAAATCATGGCATTCGAAACAGATTTTTTCAATTTTTTTCTCACGGGTACGAGTTACGCGGTTGCGGTTGACTTTTTCTTATTCGAAATCAAATTCTCTATAAAATGCACCTAATGGTTTCCTTTTAGCTTGAAATTTTTTTTTCTCGAAAATCCACAGTACCCTCCCTTGGAAAAATGACTCGGAAAAATCATGGCATTCGAAACAGATTTTTTCGATTTTTTTCTCACGGGTACGAGTTACGCGGTTGCGGTTGACTTTTTCTTATTCGAAATCAGATTCTCTATAAAATGTACCTAATGGTTTCCTTTTAGCTTGAAATTTTTTTTTCTCGAAAATCCACAGTACCCTCCCTTGGAAAAATGACTCGGAAAAATCATGGCATTGGAAACAGATTTTTTCGATTTTTTTCTCACGGGTACGAGTTACGCGGTTGCGGTTGACTTTTTCTTATTCGAAATCAGATTCTCTATAAAATGCACCTAATGGTTTCCTTTTAGCTTGAAATTTTTTTTTCTCGAAAATCCACAGTACCCTCCCTTGGAAAAATGACTCGGAAAAATCATGGCATTCGAAACAGATTTTTTCAATTTTTTTCTCACGGGTACGAGTTACGCGGTTGCGGTTGACTTTTTCTTATTCGAAATCAGATTCTCTATAAAATGCACCTAATGGTTTCCTTTTAGCTTGAAATTTTTTTTTCTCGAAAATCCACAGTACCCTCCCTTGGAAAAATGACTCGGAAAAATCATGGCATTCGAAACAGATTTTTTCGATTTTTTTCTCACGGGTACGAGTTACGCGGTTGCGGTTGACTTTTTCTTATTCGAAATCAGATTCTCTATAAAATGCACCTAATGGTTTCCTTTTAGCTTGAAATTTTTTTTTCTCGAAAATCCACAGTACCCTCCCTTGGAAAAATGACTCGGAAAAATCATGGCATTCGAAACAGATTTTTTCGATTTTTTTCTCACGGGTACGAGTTACGCGGTTGCGGTTGACTTTTTCTTATTCGAAATCAAATTCTCTATAAAATGCACCTAATGGTTTCCTTTTAGCTTGAAATTTTTTTTTCTCGAAAATCCACAGTACCCACCCTTGGAAAAATGACTCGGAAAAATCATGGCATTCGAAACAGATTTTTTCGATTTTTTTCTCACGGGTACGAGTTACGCGGTTGCGGTTGACTTTTTCTTATTCGAAATCAGATTCTCTATAAAATGCACCTAATGGTTTCCTTTTAGCTTGAAATTTTTTTTTCTCGAAAATCCACAGTACCCTCCCTTGGAAAAATGACTCGGAAAAATCATGGCATTCGAAACAGATTTTTTCGATTTTTTTCTCACGGGTACGAGTTACGCGGTTGCGGTTGACTTTTTCTTATTCGAAATCAGATTCTCTATAAAATGCACCTAATGGTTTCCTTTTAGCTTGAAATTTTTTTTTCTCGAAAATCCACAGTACCCTCCCTTGGAAAAATGACTCGGAAAAATCATGGCATTCGAAACAGATTTTTTCGATTTTTTTCTCACGGGTACGAGTTACGCGGTTGCGGTTGACTTTTTCTTATTCGAAATCAGATTCTCTATAAAATGCACCTAATGGTTTCCTTTTAGCTTGAAATTTTTTTTTTCTCGAAAATCCACAGTACCCTCCCTTGGAAAAATGACTCGGAAAAATCACGGCATTCGAAACAGATTTTTTCGATTTTTTTCTCACGGGTACGAGTTACGCGGTTGCGGTTGACTTTTTCTTATTCGAAATCAGATTCTCTATAAAATGTACCTAATGGTTTCCTTTTAGCTTGAAATGTTTTTTTCTCGAAAATCCACAGTACCCTCCCTTGGAAAAATAAGTCCGAAAAATCATGGCATTCGAAACAGATTTTTTCGATTTTTTTCTCACGGGTACGAGTTACGCGGTTGCGGTTGACTTTTTCTTATTCGAAATCAGATTCTCTATAAAATGCACCTAATGGTTTCCTTTTAGCTTGAAATTTTTTTTTCTCGAAAATCCACAGTACCCTCCCTTGGAAAAATGACTCGGAAAAATCATGGCATTCGAAACAGATTTTTTCGATTTTTTTCTCACGGGTACGAGTTACGCGGTTGCGGTTGACTTTTTCTTATTCGAAATCAGATTCTCTATAAAATGCACCTAATGGTTTCCTTTTAGCTTGAAATTTTTTTTTCTCGAAAATCCACAGTACCCTCCCTTGGAAAAATGACTCCGAAAAATCATGGCATTCGAAACAGATTTTTTCGATTTTTTTCTCACGGGTACGAGTTACGCGGTTGCGGTTGACTTTTTCTTATTCGAAATCAGATTCTCTATAAAATGTACCTAATGGTTTCCTTTTAGCTTGAAATGTTTTTTTCTCGAAAATCCACAGTACCCTCCCTTGGAAAAATAAGTCCGAAAAATCATGGCATTCGAAACAGATTTTTTCGATTTTTTTCTCACGGGTACGAGTTACGCGGTTGCGGTTGACTTTTTCTTATTCGAAATCAGATTCTCTATAAAATGTACCTAATGGTTTCCTTTTAGCTTGAAATTTTTTTTTCTCGAAAATCCACAGTACCCTCCCTTGGAAAAATGACTCGGAAAAATCATGGCATTCGAAACAGATTTTTTCGATTTTTTTCTCACGGGTACGAGTTACGCGGTTGCGGTTGACTTTTTCTTATTCGAAATCAGATTCTCTATAAAATGCACCTAATGGTTTCCTTTTAGCTTGAAATTTTTTTTTCTCGAAAATCCACAGTACCCTCCCTTGGAAAAATGACTCGAAAAAATCATGGCATTCGAAACAGATTTTTTCGATTTTTTTCTCACGGGTACGAGTTACGCGGTTGCGGTTGACTTTTTCTTATTCGAAATCAGATTCTCTATAAAATGCACCTAATGGTTTCATTTTAGCTTGAAATTTTTTTTTTCTCGAAAATCCACAGTACCCTCCCTTGGAAAAATGACTCCGAAAAATCATGGCATTCGAAACAGATTTTTTCGATTTTTTTCTCACGGGTACGAGTTACGCGGTTGCGGTTGACTTTTTCTTATTCGAAATCAGATTCTCTATAAAATGTACCTAATGGTTTCCTTTTAGCTTGAAATTTTTTTTTCTCGAAAATCCACAGTACCCTCCCTTGGAAAAATAAGTCCGAAAAATCATGGCATTCGAAACAGATTTTTTCGATTTTTTTCTCACGGGTACGAGTTACGCGGTTGCGGTTGACTTTTTCTTATTCGAAATCAGATTCTCTATAAAATGTACCTAATGGTTTCCTTTTAGCTTGAAATTTTTTTTTCTCGAAAATCCACAGTACCCTCCCTTGGAAAAATGACTCGGAAAAATCATGGCATTCGAAACAGATTTTTTCAATTTTTTTCTCACGGGTACGAGTTACGCGGTTGCGGTTGACTTTTTCTTATTCGAAATCAAATTCTCTATAAAATGCACCTAATGGTTTCCTTTTAGCTTGAAATTTTTTTTTCTCGAAAATCCACAGTACCCTCCCTTGGAAAAATGACTCGGAAAAATCATGGCATTCGAAACAGATTTTTTCGATTTTTTTCTCACGGGTACGAGTTACGCGGTTGCGGTTGACTTTTTCTTATTCGAAATCAGATTCTCTATAAAATGTACCTAATGGTTTCCTTTTAGCTTGAAATTTTTTTTTCTCGAAAATCCACAGTACCCTCCCTTGGAAAAATGACTCGGAAAAATCATGGCATTGGAAACAGATTTTTTCGATTTTTTTCTCACGGGTACGAGTTACGCGGTTGCGGTTGACTTTTTCTTACTCGAAATCAAATTCTCTATAAAATGCACCTAATGGTTTCCTTTTAGCTTGAAATTTTTTTTTCTCGAAAATCCACAGTACCCTCCCTTGGAAAAATGACTCGGAAAAATCATGGCATTCGAAACAGATTTTTTCGATTTTTTTCTCACGGGTACGAGTTACGCGGTTGCGGTTGACTTTTTCTTATTCGAAATCAGATTCTCTATAAAATGCACCTAATGGTTTCCTTTTAGCTTGAAATTTTTTTTTCTCGAAAATCCACAGTACCCTCCCTTGGAAAAATGACTCGGAAAAATCATGGCATTCGAAACAGATTTTTTCGATTTTTTTCTCACGGGTACGAGTTACGCGGTTGCGGTTGACTTTTTCTTATTCGAAATCAGATTCTCTATAAAATGCACCTAATGGTTTCCTTTTAGCTTGAAATTTTTTTTTCTCGAAAATCCACAGTACCCTCCCTTGGAAAAATGACTCCGAAAAATCATGGCATTCGAAACAGATTTTTTCGATTTTTTTCTCACGGGTACGAGTTACGCGGTTGCGGTTGACTTTTTCTTATTCGAAATCAGATTCTCTATAAAATGTACCTAATGGTTTCCTTTTAGCTTGAAATGTTTTTTTCTCGAAAATCCACAGTACCCTCCCTTGGAAAAATGACTCGGAAAAATCATGGCATTCGAAACAGATTTTTTCGATTTTTTTCTCACGGGTACGAGTTACGCGGTTGCGGTTGACTTTTTCTTATTCGAAATCAGATTCTCTATAAAATGCACCTAATGGTTTCCTTTTAGCTTGAAATTTTTTTTTCTCGAAAATCCACAGTACCCTCCCTTGGAAAAATGACTCGGAAAAATCATGGCATTCGAAACAGATTTTTTCGATTTTTTTCTCACGGGTACGAGTTACGCGGTTGCGGTTGACTTTTTCTTATTCGAAATCAGATTCTCTATAAAATGCACCTAATGGTTTCCTTTTAGCTTGAAATTTTTTTTTCTCGAAAATCCACAGTACCCTCCCTTGGAAAAATGACTCGGAAAAATCATGGCATTCGAAACAGATTTTTTCGATTTTTTTCTCACGGGTACGAGTTACGCGGTTGCGGTTGACTTTTTCTTATTCGAAATCAGATTCTCTATAAAATGCACCTAATGGTTTCCTTTTAGCTTGAAATTTTTTTTTCTCGAAAATCCACAGTACCCTCCCTTGGAAAAATGACTCGGAAAAATCATGGCATTCGAAACAGATTTTTTCGATTTTTTTCTCACGGGTACGAGTTACGCGGTTGCGGTTGACTTTTTCTTATTCGAAATCAGATTCTCTATAAAATGCACCTAATGGTTTCCTTTTAGCTTGAAATTTTTTTTTCTCGAAAATCCACAGTACCCTCCCTTGGAAAAATGACTCGGAAAAATCATGGCATTCGAAACAGATTTTTTCGATTTTTTTCTCACGGGTACGAGTTACGCGGTTGCGGTTGACTTTTTCTTATTCGAAATCAGATTCTCTATAAAATGTACCTAATGGTTTCCTTTTAGCTTGAAATGTTTTTTTCTCGAAAATCCACAGTACCCTCCCTTGGAAAAATAAGTCCGAAAAATCATGGCATTCGAAACAGATTTTTTCGATTTTTTTCTCACGGGTACGAGTTACGCGGTTGCGGTTGACTTTTTCTTACTCGAAATCAAATTCTCTATAAAATGCACCTAATGGTTTCCTTTTAGCTTGAAATTTTTTTTTCTCGAAAATCCACAGTACCCTCCCTTGGAAAAATGACTCGGAAAAATCATGGCATTCGAAACAGATTTTTTCGATTTTTTTCTCACGGGTACGAGTTACGCGGTTGCGGTTGACTTTTTCTTATTCGAAATCAGATTCTCTATAAAATGCACCTAATGGTTTCCTTTTAGCATGAAATTTTTTTATCTCGAAAATCCACAGTACCCTCCCTTGGAAAAATGACTCGGAAAAATCATGGCATTCGAAACAGATTTTTTCGATTTTTTTCTCACGGGTACGAGTTACGCGGTTGCGGTTGACTTTTTCTTATTCGAAATCAGATTCTCTATAAAATGCACCTAATGGTTTCCTTTTAGCTTGAAATTTTTTTTTTCTCGAAAATCCACAGTACCCTCCCTTGGAAAAATGACTCCGAAAAATCATGGCATTCGAAACAGATTTTTTCGATTTTTTTCTCACGGGTACGAGTTACGCGGTTGCGGTTGACTTTTTCTTATTCGAAATCAGATTCTCTATAAAATGTACCTAATGGTTTCCTTTTAGCTTGAAATGTTTTTTTCTCGAAAATCCACAGTACCCTCCCTTGGAAAAATAAGTCCGAAAAATCATGGCATTCGAAACAGATTTTTTCGATTTTTTTCTCACGGGTACGAGTTACGCGGTTGCGGTTGACTTTTTCTTATTCGAAATCAGATTCTCTATAAAATGTACCTAATGGTTTCCTTTTAGCTTGAAATTTTTTTTTCTCGAAAATCCACAGTACCCTCCCTTGGAAAAATGACTCGGAAAAATCATGGCATTCGAAACAGATTTTTTCAATTTTTTTCTCACGGGTACGAGTTACGCGGTTGCGGTTGACTTTTTCTTATTCGAAATCAAATTCTCTATAAAATGCACCTAATGGTTTCCTTTTAGCTTGAAATTTTTTTTTCTCGAAAATCCACAGTACCCTCCCTTGGAAAAATGACTCGGAAAAATCATGGCATTCGAAACAGATTTTTTCGATTTTTTTCTCACGGGTACGAGTTACGCGGTTGCGGTTGACTTTTTCTTATTCGAAATCAGATTCTCTATAAAATGCACCTAATGGTTTCCTTTTAGCTTGAAATTTTTTTTTCTCGAAAATCCACAGTACCCTCCCTTGGAAAAATGACTCGGAAAAATCATGGCATTCGAAACAGATTTTTTCGATTTTTTTCTCACGGGTACGAGTTACGCGGTTGCGGTTGACTTTTTCTTATTCGAAATCAGATTCTCTATAAAATGCACCTAATGGTTTCCTTTTAGCTTGAAATTTTTTTTTCTCGAACATCCACAGTACCCTCCCTTGGAAAAATGACTCCGAAAAATCATGGCATTCGAAACAGATTTTTTCGATTTTTTTCTCACGGGTACGAGTTACGCGGTTGCGGTTGACTTTTTCTTATTCGAAATCAGATTCTCTATAAAATGTACCTAATGGTTTCCTTTTAGCTTGAAATGTTTTTTTCTCGAAAATCCACAGTACCCTCCCTTGGAAAAATAAGTCCGAAAAATCATGGCATTCGAAACAGATTTTTTCGATTTTTTTCTCACGGGTACGAGTTACGCGGTTGCGGTTGACTTTTTCTTATTCGAAATCAGATTCTCTATAAAATGTACCTAATGGTTTCCTTTTAGCTTGAAATTTTTTTTTCTCGAAAATCCACAGTACCCTCCCTTGGAAAAATGACTCGGAAAAATCATGGCATTCGAAACAGATTTTTTCAATTTTTTTCTCACGGGTACGAGTTACGCGGTTGCGGTTGACTTTTTCTTATTCGAAATCAAATTCTCTATAAAATGCACCTAATGGTTTCCTTTTAGCTTGAAATTTTTTTTTCTCGAAAATCCACAGTACCCTCCCTTGGAAAAATGACTCGGAAAAATCATGGCATTCGAAACAGATTTTTTCGATTTTTTTCTCACGGGTACGAGTTACGCGGTTGCGGTTGACTTTTTCTTATTCGAAATCAGATTCTCTATAAAATGCACCTAATGGTTTCCTTTTAGCTTGAAATTTTTTTTTCTCGAAAATCCACAGTACCCTCCCTTGGAAAAATGACTCGGAAAAATCATGGCATTCGAAACAGATTTTTTCGATTTTTTTCTCACGGGTACGAGTTACGCGGTTGCGGTTGACTTTTTCTTATTCGAAATCAGATTCTCTATAAAATGCACCTAATGGTTTCCTTTTAGCTTGAAATTTTTTTTTCTCGAACATCCACAGTACCCTCCCTTGGAAAAATGACTCCGAAAAATCATGGCATTCGAAACAGATTTTTTCGATTTTTTTCTCACGGGTACGAGTTACGCGGTTGCGGTTGACTTTTTCTTATTCGAAATCAGATTCTCTATAAAATGTACCTAATGGTTTCCTTTTAGCTTGAAATGTTTTTTTCTCGAAAATCCACAGTACCCTCCCTTGGAAAAATAAGTCCGAAAAATCATGGCATTCGAAACAGATTTTTTCGATTTTTTTCTCACGGGTACGAGTTACGCGGTTGCGGTTGACTTTTTCTTATTCGAAATCAGATTCTCTATAAAATGTACCTAATGGTTTCCTTTTAGCTTGAAATTTTTTTTTCTCGAAAATCCACAGTACCCTCCCTTGGAAAAATGACTCGGAAAAATCATGGCATTCGAAACAGATTTTTTCAATTTTTTTCTCACGGGTACGAGTTACGCGGTTGCGGTTGACTTTTTCTTATTCGAAATCAAATTCTCTATAAAATGCACCTAATGGTTTCCTTTTAGCTTGAAATTTTTTTTTCTCGAAAATCCACAGTACCCTCCCTTGGAAAAATGACTCGGAAAAATCATGGCATTCGAAACAGATTTTTTCGATTTTTTTCTCACGGGTACGAGTTACGCGGTTGCGGTTGACTTTTTCTTATTCGAAATCAGATTCTCTATAAAATGCACCTAATGGTTTCCTTTTAGCTTGAAATTTTTTTTTCTCGAAAATCCACAGTACCCTCCCTTGGAAAAATGACTCGGAAAAATCATGGCATTCGAAACAGATTTTTTCGATTTTTTTCTCACGGGTACGAGTTACGCGGTTGCGGTTGACTTTTTCTTATTCGAAATCAGATTCTCTATAAAATGCACCTAATGGTTTCCTTTTAGCTTGAAATTTTTTTTTCTCGAACATCCACAGTACCCTCCCTTGGAAAAATGACTCCGAAAAATCATGGCATTCGAAACAGATTTTTTCGATTTTTTTCTCACGGGTACGAGTTACGCGGTTGCGGTTGACTTTTTCTTATTCGAAATCAGATTCTCTATAAAATGTACCTAATGGTTTCCTTTTAGCTTGAAATGTTTTTTTCTCGAAAATCCACAGTACCCTCCCTTGGAAAAATAAGTCCGAAAAATCATGGCATTCGAAACAGATTTTTTCGATTTTTTTCTCACGGGTACGAGTTACGCGGTTGCGGTTGACTTTTTCTTATTCGAAATCAGATTCTCTATAAAATGTACCTAATGGTTTCCTTTTAGCTTGAAATTTTTTTTTCTCGAAAATCCACAGTACCCTCCCTTGGAAAAATGACTCGGAAAAATCATGGCATTCGAAACAGATTTTTTCAATTTTTTTCTCACGGGTACGAGTTACGCGGTTGCGGTTGACTTTTTCTTATTCGAAATCAGATTCTCTATAAAATGCACCTAATGGTTTCCTTTTAGCTTGAAATTTTTTTTCCCGTAAATCCACAGTACACTACCTTGGAAAAATGACTCCGAAAAATCATGGCATTCGAAGCAGATTTTTTTCTCACGGGTACGAGTTACGCGGTTGCGGTTGACGTTTTCTTATTCGAAATCAGATTCTCTATAAAATGCACCTAATGATTTCCTTTTAGCTTGAAATTTTTTTTTCTCGAAAATCCACAGTACCCTCCCTTGGAAAAATGACTCGGAAAAATCATGGCATTCGAAACAGATTTTTTCGATTTTTTTCTCACGGGTACGAGTTACGCGGTTGCGGTTGACTTTTCCTTATTCGAAATCAGATTCTCTATAAAATGCACCTAATGGTTTCCTTTTAGCTTGAAATTTTTTTTCCCGAAAATCCACAGTACCCTACCTTGGAAAAATGACTCCGAAAAATCATGGCATTCGAAACAGATTTTTTTCTCACGGATACGAGTTACGCGGTTGCGGTTGACTTTTTCTTATTCGAAATCAGATTCTCTATAAAATGCACCTAATGGTTTCCTTTTAGCTTGAAATTGTTTTTTCTCGAAAATCCACAGTACCCTCCCTTGGAAAAATGACTCCGGAAAATCATGGCATTCGAAACAGATTTTTTTCTCACGGGTACGAGTTACGCGGTTGCGGTTGACTTTTTCTTATTCGAAATCAGATTCTCTATAAAATGCACCTAATGGTTTCCTTTTAGCTTGAAATTTTTTTTTCTCGAAAATCCACAGTATCCTCCCTTGGAAAAATGACTCCGAAAAATCATGGCATTCGAAACAGATTTTTTCGATTTTTTTCTCACGGGTACGAGTTACGCGGTTGCGGTTGACTTTTTCTTATTCCAAATCAGATTCTCTATAAAATGCACCTAATTATTTCCTTTTAGCTTGAAATTTTTTTTTCTCGAAAATCCACAGTACCCTCCCTTGGAAAAATGACTCCGAAAAATCATGGCATTCGAAACAGATTTTTTTCTCACGGATACGAGTTAGGCGGTTGCGGTTGACTTTTTCTTATTCGAAATCAGATTCTCTATAAAATGCACCTAATGGTTTCCTTTTAGCTTGAAATTGTTTTTTCTCGAAAATCCACAGTACCCTCCCTTGGAAAAATGACTCCGAAAAATCATGGCATTCGAAACAGAATTTTTCGATTTTTTTCTCACGGGTACGAGTTACGCAGTTGCGGTTGACTTTTTCTTATTCCAAATCAGATTCTCTATAAAATGCACCTAATTATTTCCTTTTAGCTTGAAGTTTTTTTTTCTCGAAAATCCACAGTACCCTCCCTTGGAAAAATGACTCCGAAAAATCATTTCATTCGAAACAGATTTTTTTCTCACGGGTACGAGTTACGCGGTTGCGGTTGACTTTTTCTTATTCGAAATCAGATTCTCTATAAAATGCACCTAATGGTTTCCTTTTTGATGGAAATTTTTTTTTCTCGAAAATCCACGGTGCCCTCCCTTGGTAAAATGACTCCGAAAAATCATGGCATTCGAAACAGATTTTTTCGATTTTTTTCTCACGGGTACGAGTTACGCGGTTGCGGTTGACTTTTTCTTATTCGAAATCAGATTCTCTATAAAATGCACCTAATGGTTTCCTTTTAGCTTGAAATTTTTTTTTCCCGAAAATCCACAGTACCCTACCTTGGAAAAATAACTCCGAAAAATCATGGCATTCGAAGCAGATTTTTTTCTCACGGGTACGAGTTACGCGGTTGCGGTTGACGTTTTCTTATTCGAAATCAGATTCTCTATAAAATGCACCTAATGATTTCCTTTTAGCTTGAAATTTTTTTTTCTCGAAAATCCACAGTACCCTCCCTTGGAAAAATGACTCCGAAAAATCATGGCATTCGAAACAGATTTTTTTCTCACGGATACGAGTTACGCGGTTGCGGTTGACTTTTTCTTATTCGAAATCAGATTCTCTATAAAATGCACCTAATGGTTTCCTTTTAGCTTGAAATTGTTTTTTCTCGAAAATCCACAGTACCCTCCCTTGGAAAAATGACTCCGAAAAATCATGGCATTCGAAACAGATTTTTTCGATTTTTTTCTCACGGGTACGAGTTACGCGGTTGCGGTTGACTTTTTCTTATTCCAAATCAGATTCTCTATAAAATGCACCTAATGATTTCCTTTTTGCTTGAAATTTTTTTTTCTCGAAAATCCACAGTATCCTCCCTTGGAAAAATGACTCCGAAAAATCATGGCATTCGAAACAGATTTTTTCGATTTTTTTCTCACGGGTACGAGTTACGCGGTTGCGGTTGACTTTTTCTTATTCCAAATCAGATTCTCTATAAAATGCACCTAATTATTTCCTTTTAGCTTGAAATTTTTTTTTCTCGAAAATCCACAGTACCCTCCCTTGGAAAAATGACTCCGAAAAATCATGGCATTCGAAACAGATTTTTTTCTCACGGGTACGAGTTACGCGGTTGCGGTTGACTTTTTCTTATTCGAAATCAGATTCTCTATAAAATGCACCTAATGGTTTCCTTTTTGATGGAAATTTTTTTTTCTCGAAAATCCACGGTACCCTCCCTTGGTAAAATGACTCCGAAAAATCATGGCATTCGAAACAGATTTTTTCGATTTTTTTCTCACGGGTACGAGTTACGCGGTTGCGGTTGACTTTTTCTTATTCGAAATCAGATTCTTTATAAAATGCACCTAATGGTTTCCTTTTAGCTTGAAATTTTTTTTTCTCGAAAATCCACAGTACCCTCCCTTGGAAAAATGACTCCGAAAAATCATGGCATTCGAAACAGATTTTTTCGATTTTTTTCTCACGGGTACGAGTTACGCGGTTGCGGTTGACTTTTTCTTATTCCAAATCAGATTCTCTATAAAATGCACCTAATTATTTCCTTTTAGCTTGAAGTTTTTTTTTCTCGAAAATCCACAGTACCCTCCCTTGGAAAAATGACTCCGAAAAATCATTTCATTCGAAACAGATTTTTTTCTCACGGGTACGAGTTACGCGGTTGCGGTTGACTTTTTCTTATTCGAAATCAGATTCTCTATAAAATGCACCTAATGGTTTCCTTTTTGATGGAAATTTTTTTTTCTCGAAAATCCACGGTGCCCTCCCTTGGTAAAATGACTCCGAAAAATCATGGCATTCGAAACAGATTTTTTCGATTTTTTTCTCACGGGTACGAGTTACGCGGTTGCGGTTGACTTTTTCTTATTCGAAATCAGATTCTCTATAAAATGCACCTAATGGTTTCCTTTTAGCTTGAAATTTTTTTTTCCCGAAAATCCACAGTACCCTACCTTGGAAAAATAACTCCGAAAAATCATGGCATTCGAAGCAGATTTTTTTCTCACGGGTACGAGTTACGCGGTTGCGGTTGACGTTTTCTTATTCGAAATCAGATTCTCTATAAAATGCACCTAATGATTTCCTTTTAGCTTGAAATTTTTTTTTCTCGAAAATCCACAGTACCCTCCCTTGGAAAAATGACTCCGAAAAATCATGGCATTCGAAACAGATTTTTTTCTCACGGATACGAGTTACGCGGTTGCGGTTGACTTTTTCTTATTCGAAATCAGATTCTCTATAAAATGCACCTAATGGTTTCCTTTTAGCTTGAAATTGTTTTTTCTCGAAAATCCACAGTACCCTCCCTTGGAAAAATGACTCCGAAAAATCATGGCATTCGAAACAGATTTTTTCGATTTTTTTCTCACGGGTACGAGTTACGCGGTTGCGGTTGACTTTTTCTTATTCCAAATCAGATTCTCTATAAAATGCACCTAATGATTTCCTTTTTGCTTGAAATTTTTTTTTCTCGAAAATCCACAGTATCCTCCCTTGGAAAAATGACTCCGAAAAATCATGGCATTCGAAACAGATTTTTTCGATTTTTTTCTCACGGGTACGAGTTACGCGGTTGCGGTTGACTTTTTCTTATTCCAAATCAGATTCTCTATAAAATGCACCTAATTATTTCCTTTTAGCTTGAAATTTTTTTTTCTCGAAAATCCACAGTACCCTCCCTTGGAAAAATGACTCCGAAAAATCATGGCATTCGAAACAGATTTTTTTCTCACGGGTACGAGTTACGCGGTTGCGGTTGACTTTTTCTTATTCGAAATCAGATTCTCTATAAAATGCACCTAATGGTTTCCTTTTTGATGGAAATTTTTTTTTCTCGAAAATCCACGGTACCCTCCCTTGGTAAAATGACTCCGAAAAATCATGGCATTCGAAACAGATTTTTTCGATTTTTTTCTCACGGGTACGAGTTACGCGGTTGCGGTTGACTTTTTCTTATTCGAAATCAGATTCTTTATAAAATGCACCTAATGGTTTCCTTTTAGCTTGAAATTTTTTTTTCTCGAAAATCCACAGTACCCTCCCTTGGAAAAATGACTCCGAAAAATCATGGCATTCGAAACAGATTTTTTCGATTTTTTTCTCACGGGTACGAGTTACGCGGTTGCGGTTGACTTTTTCTTATTCCAAATCAGATTCTCTATAAAATGCACCTAATGATTTCCTTTTTGCTTGAAATTTTTTTTTCTCGAAAATCCACGGTACCCTCCCTTGGAAAAATGACTCCGAAAAATCATGGCATTCGAAACAGATTTTTTTCTCACGGATACGAGTTACGCGGTTGCGGTTGACTTTTTCTTATTCGAAATCAGATTCTCTATAAAATGCACCTAATGGTTTCCTTTTTGCTTGAAATTTTTTTTTCTCGAAAATCCACATTACCCTCCCTTGGAAAAATGACTCCGAAAAATCATGGCATTCGAAACAGATTTTTTTCTCACGGGTACGAGTTACGCGGTTGCGGTTGACTTTTTCTTATTCCAAATCAGATTCTCTATAAAATGCACCTAATGGTTTCCTTTTAGCTTGAAATTTTTTTTTCTCGAAAATCCACAGTATCCTCCCTTGGAAAAATGACTCCGAAAAATCATGGCATTCGAAACAGATTTTTTCGATTTTTTTCTCACGGGTACGAGTTACGCGGTTGCGGTTGACTTTTTCTTATTCCAAATCAGATTCTCTATAAAATGCACCTAATTATTACCTTTTAGCTTGAAATTTTTTTTTCTCGAAAATCCACAGTACCCTCCCTTGGAAAAATGACTCCGAAAAATCATGGCATTCGAAACAGATTTTTTTCTCACGGATACGAGTTACGCGGTTGCGGTTGACTTTTTCTTATTCGAAATCAGATTCTCTATAAAATGCACCTAATGGTTTCCTTTTAGCTTGAAATTGTTTTTTCTCGAAAATCCACAGTACCCTCCCTTGGAAAAATGACTCCGAAAAATCATGGCATTCGAAACAGAATTTTTCGATTTTTTTCTCACGGGTACGAGTTACGCGGTTGCGGTTGACTTTTTCTTATTCCAAATCAGATTCTCTATAAAATGCACCTAATGATTTCCTTTTTGCTTGAAATTTTTTTTTCTCGAAAATCCACAGTATCCTCCCTTGGAAAAATGACTCCGAAAAATCATGGCATTCGAAACAGATTTTTTCGATTTTTTTCTCACGGGTACGAGTTACGCAGTTGCGGTTGACTTTTTCTTATTCCAAATCAGATTCTCTATAAAATGCACCTAATTATTTCCTTTTAGCTTGAAGTTTTTTTTTCTCGAAAATCCACAGTACCCTCCCTTGGAAAAATGACTCCGAAAAATCATGGCATTCGAAACAGATTTTTTTCTCACGGGTACGAGTTACGCGGTTGCGGTTGACTTTTTCTTATTCGAAATCAGATTCTCTATAAAATGCACCTAATGGTTTCCTTTTTGATGGAAATTTTTTTTTCTCGAAAATCCACGGTGCCCTCCCTTGGTAAAATGACTCCGAAAAATCATGGCATTCGAAACAGATTTTTTCGATTTTTTTCTCACGGGTACGAGTTACGCGGTTGCGGTTGACTTTTTCTTATTCGAAATCAGATTCTCTATAAAATGCACCTAATGATTTCCTTTTAGCTTGAAATTTTTTTTTCTCGAAAATCCACAGTACCCTACCTTGGAAAAATGACTCCGAAAAATCATGGCATTCGAAACAGATTTTTTTCTCACGGATACGAGTTACGCGGTTGCGGTTGACTTTTTCTTATTCGAAATCAGATTCTCTATAAAATGCACCTAATGGTTTCCTTTTAGCTTGAAATTGTTTTTTCTCGAAAATCCACAGTACCCTCCCTTGGAAAAATGACTCCGAAAAATCATGGCATTCGAAACAGATTTTTTCGATTTTTTTCTCACGGGTACGAGTTACGCGGTTGCGGTTGACTTTTTCTTATTCCAAATCAGATTCTCTATAAAATGCACCTAATGATTTCCTTTTTGCTTGAAATTTTTTTTTCTCGAAAATCCACAGTATCCTCCCTTGGAAAAATGACTCCGAAAAATCATGGCATTCGAAACAGATTTTTTCGATTTTTTTCTCACGGGTACGAGTTACGCGGTTGCGGTTGACTTTTTCTTATTCCAAATCAGATTCTCTATAAAATGCACCTAATTATTTCCTTTTAGCTTGAAATTTTTTTTTCTCGAAAATCCACAGTACCCTCCCTTGGAAAAATGACTCCGAAAAATCATGGCATTCGAAACAGATTTTTTTCTCACGGGTACGAGTTACGCGGTTGCGGTTGACTTTTTCTTATTCGAAATCAGATTCTCTATAAAATGCACCTAATGGTTTCCTTTTTGATGGAAATTTTTTTTTCTCGAAAATCCACGGTACCCTCCCTTGGTAAAATGACTCCGAAAAATCATGGCATTCGAAACAGATTTTTTCGATTTTTTTCTCACGGGTACGAGTTACGCGGTTGCGGTTGACTTTTTCTTATTCGAAATGAGATTCTTTATAAAATGCACCTAATGGTTTCCTTTTAGCTTCAAATTTTTTTTTCTCGAAAATCCACAGTACCCTCCCTTGGAAAAATGACTCCGAAAAATCATGGCATTCGAAACAGATTTTTTCGATTTTTTTCTCACGGGTACGAGTTACGCGGTTGCGGTTGACTTTTTCTTATTCCAAATCAGATTCTCTATAAAATGCACCTAATGATTTCCTTTTTGCTTGAAATTTTTTTTTCTCGAAAATCCACGGTACCCTCCCTTGGAAAAATGACTCCGAAAAATCATGGCATTCGAAACAGATTTTTTTCTCACGGATACGAGTTACGCGGTTGCGGTTGACTTTTTCTTATTCGAAATCAGATTCTCTATAAAATGCACCTAATGGTTTCCTTTTTGCTTGAAATTTTTTTTTCTCGAAAATCCACATTACCCTCCCTTGGAAAAATGACTCCGAAAAATCATGGCATTCGAAACAGATTTTTTTCTCACGGGTACGAGTTACGCGGTTGCGGTTGACTTTTTCTTATTCGAAATCAAATTCTCTATAAAATGCACCTAATGGTTTCCTTTTAGCTTGAAATTTTTTTTTCTCGAAAATCCACAGTACCCTCCCTTGGAAAAATGACTCCGAAAAATCATGGCATTCGAAACAGATTTTTTCGATTTTTTTTCTCACGGGTACGAGTTACGCGGTTGCGGTTGACTTTTTCTTATTCCAAATCAGATTCTCTATAAAATGCACCTAATGGTTTATTTTTGGCTTGAAAATTTTTTTTCTCGAAAATCCACAGTACCCTCCCTTGGAAAAATGACTCCGAAAAATCATGGCATTCGAAACAGATTCTTTCGCTTTTTTTTCTCACGGGTACGAGTTACGCGGTTGCGGTTGACTTTTTCTTATTCGAAATCAGATTCTCTATAAAATGCACCTAATGATTTCCTTTTAGCTTGAAATTTTTTTTTCTCGAAAATCCACAGTACCCTCCCTTGGAAAAATGACTCCGAAAAATCATGGCATTCGAAACAGATTTTTTTCTCACGGGTACGAGTTACGCGGTTGCGGTTGACTTTTCCTTATTCGAAATCAGATTCTCTATAAAATGCACCTAATGGTTTCCTTTTAGCTTGAAATTTTTTTTTCTCGAAAATCCACAGTACCCTCCCTTGGAAAAATGACTCCGAAAAATCATGGCATTCGAAACAGATTTTTTTCTCACGGGTACGAGTTACGCGGTTGCGGTTGACTTTTTCTTATTCGAAATCAGATTCTCTATAAAATGCACCTAATGGTTTCCTTTTTGCTTGAAATTTTTTTTTCTCGAAAATCCACATTACCCTCCCTTGGAAAAATGACTCCGAAAAATCATGGCATTCGAAACAGATTTTTTTCTCACGGGTACGAGTTACGCGGTTGCGGTTGACTTTTTCTTATTCGAAATCAGATTCTCTATAAAATGCACCTAATGGTTTCCTTTTAGCTTGAAATTTTTTTTTTCTCGAAAATCCACAGTACCCTCCCTTGGAAAAATGATTCCGAAAAATCATGGCATTCGAAACAGATTTTTTCGATTTTTTTTCTCACGGGTACGAGTTACGCGGTTGCGGTTGACTTTTTCTTATTCGAAATCAGATTCTCTATAAAATGCACCTAATGGTTTATTTTTGGCTTGAAATTTTTTTTCTCGAAAATCCACAGTACCCTCCCTTGGAAAAACGACTCCGAAAAATCATGGCATTCGAAACAGATTCTTTCGATTTTTTTTCTCACGGGTACGAGTTACGCGGTTGCGGTTGACTTTTTCTTATTCCAAATCAGATTCTCTATAAAATGCACCTAATGATTTCCTTTTTGCTTGAAATTTTTTTTTCTCGAAAATCCACGGTACCCTCCCTTGGAAAAATGACTCCGAAAAATCATGGCATTCGAAACAGATTTTTTTCTCACGGGTACGAGTTACGCGGTTGCGGTTGACTTTTTCTTATTCGAAATCAGATTCTCTATAAAATGCACCTAATGGTTTCCTTTTAGCTTGAAATTTTTTTTTCTCGAAAATCCACGGTACCCTCCCTTGGAAAAATGACTCCGAAAAATCATGGCATTCGAAACAGATTTTTTTCTCACGGGTACGAGTTACGCGGTTGCGGTTGACGTTTTCTTATTCGAAATCAGATTCTCTATAAAATGCACCTAATGATTTCCTTTTAGCTTGAAATTTTTTTTTCTCGAAAATCCACAGTACCCTCCCTTGGAAAAATGACTCCGAAAAATCATGGCATTCGAAACAGATTTTTTTCTCACGGGTACGAGTTACGCGGTTGCGGTTGACTTTTCCTTATTCGAAATCAGATTCTCTATAAAATGCACCTAATGGTTTCCTTTTAGCTTGAAATTGTTTTTTCTCGAAAATCCACAGTACCCTCCCTTGGAAAAATGACTCCGAAAAATCATGGCATTCGAAACAGATTTTTTCGATTTTATTCTCACGGGTACGAGTTACGCGGTTGCGGTTGACTTTTTCTTATTCCAAATCAGATTCTCTATAAAATGCACCTAATTATTTCCTTTTAGCTTGAAATTTTTTTTTCTCGAAAATCCACGGTACCCTCCCTTGGAAAAATGACTCCGAAAAATCATGGCATTCGAAACAGATTTTTTTCTCACGGGTACGGGTTACGCGGTTGCGGTTGACGTTTTCTTATTCGAAATCATATTCTCTATAAAATGCACCTAATGATTTCCTTTTAGCTTGAAATTTTTTTTTCTCGAAAATCCACAGTACCCTCCCTTGGAAAAATGACTCCGAAAAATCATGGCATTCGAAACAGATTTTTTTTCTCACGGGTACGAGTTACGCGGTTGCGGTTGACTTTTCCTTATTCGAAATCAGATTCTCTATAAAATGCACCTAATGGTTTCCTTTTAGCTTCAAATTTTTTTTTCTCGAAAATCCACAGTACCCTCCCTGGGAAAAATGACTCCGAAAAATCATGGCATTCGAAACAGATTTTTTCGATTTTTTTCTCACGGGTACGAGTTACGCGGTTGCGGTTGACGTTTTCTTATTCGAAATCAGATTCTCTATAAAATGCACCTAATGATTTCCTTTTAGCTTGAAATTTTTTTTTCTCGAAAATCCACAGTACCCTCCCTTGGAAAAATGACTCCGAAAAATCATGGCATTCGAAACAGATTTTTTTCTCACGGGTACGAGTTACGCGGTTGCGGTTGACTTTTCCTTATTCGAAATCAGATTCTCTATAAAATGCACCTAATGATTTCCTTTTTGCTTGAAATTTTTTTTTCTCGAAAATCCACGGTACCCTCCCTTGGAAAAATGACTCCGAAAAATCATGGCATTCGAAACAGATTTTTTTCTCACGGGTACGAGTTACGCGGTTGCGGTTGACTTTTTCTTATTCGAAATCAGATTCTCTATAAAATGCACCTAATGGTTTCCTTTTTGCTTGAAATTTTTTTTTCTCGAAAATCCACATTACCCTCCCCTGGAAAAATGACTCCGAAAAATCATGGCATTCGAAACAGATTTTTTTCTCACGGGTACGAGTTACGCGGTTGCGGTTGACTTTTTCTTATTCGAAATCAGATTCTCTATAAAATGCACCTAATGGTTTCCTTTTAGCTTGAAATTTTTTTTTTCTCGAAAATCCACAGTACCCTCCCTTGGAAAAATGATTCCGAAAAATCATGGCATTCGAAACAGATTTTTTCGATTTTTTTTCTCACGGGTACGAGTTACGCGGTTGCGGTTGACTTTTTCTTATTCGAAATCAGATTCTCTATAAAATGCACCTAATGGTTTATTTTTGGCTTGAAATTTTTTTTCTCGAAAATCCACAGTACCCTCCCTTGGAAAAATGACTCCGAAAAATCATGGCATTCGAAACAGATTCTTTCGATTTTTTTTCTCACGGGTACGAGTTACGCGGTTGCGGTTGACTTTTTCTTATTCCAAATCAGATTCTCTATAAAATGCACCTAATGATTTCCTTTTTGCTTGAAATTTTTTTTTCTCGAAAATCCACGGTACCCTCCCTTGGAAAAATGACTCCGAAAAATCATGGCATTCGAAACAGATTTTTTTCTCACGGGTACGAGTTACGCGGTTGCGGTTGACTTTTTCTTATTCGAAATCAGATTCTCTATAAAATGCACCTAATGGTTTCCTTTTAGCTTGAAATTGTTTTTTCTCGAAAATCCACAGTACCCTCCCTTGGAAAAATGACTCGGAAAAATCATGGCATTCGAAACAGATTTTTTCGATTTTTTTCTCACGGGTACGAGTTACGCGGTTGCGGTTGACTTTTTCTTATTCGAAATCAGATTCTCTATAAAATGCACCTAATGGTTTCCTTTTTGCTTGAAATTTTTTTTTCTCGAAAATCCACATTACCCTCCCTTGGAAAAATGACTCCGAAAAATCATGGCATTCGAAACAGATTTTTTTCTCACGGGTACGAGTTACGCGGTTGCGGTTGACTTTTTCTTATTCGAAATCAGATTCTCTATAAAATGCACCTAATGGTTTCCTTTTAGCTTGAAATTTTTTTTTTCTCGAAAATCCACAGTACCCTCCCTTGGAAAAATGATTCCGAAAAATCATGGCATTCGAAACAGATTTTTTCGATTTTTTTTCTCACGGGTACGAGTTACGCGGTTGCGGTTGACTTTTTCTTATTCGAAATCAGATTCTCTATAAAATGCACCTAATGGTTTATTTTTGGCTTGAAATTTTTTTTCTCGAAAATCCACAGTACCCTCCCTTGGAAAAATGATTCCGAAAAATCATGGCATTCGAAACAGATTTTTTCGATTTTTTTTCTCACGGGTACGAGTTACGCGGTTGCGGTTGACTTTTTCTTATTCGAAATCAGATTCTCTATAAAATGCACCTAATGGTTTATTTTTGGCTTGAAATTTTTTTTCTCGAAAATCCACAGTACCCTCCCTTGGAAAAATGACTCCGAAAAATCATGGCATTCGAAACAGATTCTTTCGATTTTTTTTCTCACGGGTACGAGTTACGCGGTTGCGGTTGACTTTTTCTTATTCCAAATCAGATTCTCTATAAAATGCACCTAATGATTTCCTTTTTGCTTGAAATTTTTTTTTCTCGAAAATCCACGGTACCCTCCCTTGGAAAAATGACTCCGAAAAATCATGGCATTCGAAACAGATTTTTTTCTCACGGGTACGAGTTACGCGGTTGCGGTTGACTTTTTCTTATTCGAAATCAGATTCTCTATAAAATGCACCTAATGGTTTCCTTTTAGCTTGAAATTGTTTTTTCTCGAAAATCCACAGTACCCTCCCTTGGAAAAATGACTCCGAAAAATCATGGCATTCGAAACAGATTTTTTCGATTTTTTTCTCACGGGTACGAGTTACGTGGTTGCGGTTGACGTTTTCTTATTCGAAATCAGATTCTCTATAAAATGCACCTAATGATTTCCTTTTAGCTTGAAATTTTTTTTTCTCGAAAATCCACAGTACCCTCCCTTGGAAAAATGACTCCGAAAAATCATGGCATTCGAAACAGATTTTTTTTCTCACGGGTACGAGTTACGCGGTTGCGGTTGACTTTTCCTTATTCGAAATCAGATTCTCTATAAAATGCACCTAATGGTTTCCTTTTAGCTTCAAATTTTTTTTTCTCGAAAATCCACAGTACCCTCCCTGGGAAAAATGACTCCGAAAAATCATGGCATTCGAAACAGATTTTTTCGATTTTTTTCTCACGGGTACGAGTTACGCGGTTGCGGTTGACGTTTTCTTATTCGAAATCAGATTCTCTATAAAATGCACCTAATGATTTCCTTTTAGCTTGAAATTTTTTTTTCTCGAAAATCCACAGTACCCTCCCTTGGAAAAATGACTCCGAAAAATCATGGCATTCGAAACAGATTTTTTTCTCACGGGTACGAGTTACGCGGTTGCGGTTGACTTTTCCTTATTCGAAATCAGATTCTCTATAAAATGCACCTAATGATTTCCTTTTTGCTTGAAATTTTTTTTTCTCGAAAATCCACGGTACCCTCCCTTGGAAAAATGACTCCGAAAAATCATGGCATTCGAAACAGATTTTTTTCTCACGGGTACGAGTTACGCGGTTGCGGTTGACTTTTTCTTATTCGAAATCAGATTCTCTATAAAATGCACCTAATGGTTTCCTTTTTGCTTGAAATTTTTTTTTCTCGAAAATCCACATTACCCTCCCTTGGAAAAATGACTCCGAAAAATCATGGCATTCGAAACAGATTTTTTTCTCACGGGTAGGAGTTACGCGGTTGCGGTTGACTTTTTCTTATTCGAAATCAGATTCTCTATAAAATGCACCTAATGGTTTCCTTTTTGCTTGAAATTTTTTTTTCTCGAAAATCCACATTACCCTCCCTTGGAAAAATGACTCCGAAAAATCATGGCATTCGAAACAGATTTTTTCGATTTTTTTTCTCACGGGTACGAGTTACGCGGTTGCGGTTGACTTTTTCTTATTCCAAATCAGATTCTCTATAAAATGCACCTAATGATTTCCTTTTTGCTTGAAATTTTTTTTTCTCGAAAATCCACGGTACCCTCCCTTGGAAAAATGACTCCGAAAAATCATGGCATTCGAAACAGATTTTTTTCTCACGGGTACGAGTTACGCGGTTGCGGTTGACTTTTTCTTATTCGAAATCAGATTCTCTATAAAATGCACCTAATGGTTTCCTTTTAGCTTGAAATTGTTTTTTCTCGAAAATCCACAGTACCCTCCCTTGGAAAAATGACTCCGAAAAATCATGGCATTCGAAACAGATTTTTTTCTCACGGGTACGAGTTACGCGGTTGCGGTTGACTTTTCCTTATTCGAAATCAGATTCTCTATAAAATGCACCTAATGGTTTCCTTTTAGCTTCAAATTTTTTTTTCTCGAAAATCCAGAGTACCCTCCCTTGGAAAAATGACTCCGAAAAATCATGGCATTCGAAACAGATTTTTTTCTCACGGGTACGGGTTACGCGGTTGCGGTTGACGTTTTCTTATTCGAAATCATATTCTCTATAAAATGCACCTAATGATTTCCTTTTAGCTTGAAATTTTTTTTTCTCGAAAATCCACAGTACCCTCCCTCCCTTGGAAAAATGACTCCGAAAAATCATGGCATTCGAAACAGATTTTTTTTCTCACGGGTACGAGTTACGCGGTTGCGGTTGACTTTTCCTTATTCGAAATCAGATTCTCTATAAAATGCACCTAATGGTTTCCTTTTAGCTTCAAATTTTTTTTTCTCGAAAATCCACAGTACCCTCCCTGGGAAAAATGACTCCGAAAAATCATGGCATTCGAAACAGATTTTTTCGATTTTTTTCTCACGGGTACGAGTTACGCGGTTGCGGTTGACGTTTTCTTATTCGAAATCAGATTCTCTATAAAATGCACCTAATGATTTCCTTTTAGCTTGAAATTTTTTTTTCTCGAAAATCCACAGTACCCTCCCTTGGAAAAATGACTCCGAAAAATCATGGCATTCGAAACAGATTTTTTTCTCACGGGTACGAGTTACGCGGTTGCGGTTGACTTTTCCTTATTCGAAATCAGATTCTCTATAAAATGCACCTAATGGTTTCCTTTTAGCTTGAAATTGTTTTTTCTCGAAAATCCACAGTACCCTCCCTTGGAAAAATGACTCCGAAAAATCATGGCATTCGAAACAGATTTTTTTCTCACGGGTACGAGTTACGCGGTTGCGGTTGACTTTTCCTTATTCGAAATCAGATTCTCTATAAAATGCACCTAATGGTTTCCTTTTAGCTTCAAATTTTTTTTTCTCGAAAATCCAGAGTACCCTCCCTTGGAAAAATGACTCCGAAAAATCATGGCATTCGAAACAGATTTTTTTCTCACGGGTACGGGTTACGCGGTTGCGGTTGACGTTTTCTTATTCGAAATCATATTCTCTATAAAATGCACCTAATGATTTCCTTTTAGCTTGAAATTTTTTTTTCTCGAAAATCCACAGTACCCTCCCTTGGAAAAATGACTCCGAAAAATCATGGCATTCGAAACAGATTTTTTTTCTCACGGGTACGAGTTACGCGGTTGCGGTTGACTTTTCCTTATTCGAAATCAGATTCTCTATAAAATGCACCTAATGGTTTCCTTTTAGCTTCAAATTTTTTTTTCTCGAAAATCCACAGTACCCTCCCTGGGAAAAATGACTCCGAAAAATCATGGCATTCGAAACAGATTTTTTCGATTTTTTTCTCACGGGTACGAGTTACGCGGTTGCGGTTGACGTTTTCTTATTCGAAATCAGATTCTCTATAAAATGCACCTAATGATTTCCTTTTAGCTTGAAATTTTTTTTTCTCGAAAATCCACAGTACCCTCCCTTGGAAAAATGACTCCGAAAAATCATGGCATTCGAAACAGATTTTTTTCTCACGGGTACGAGTTACGCGGTTGCGGTTGACTTTTCCTTATTCGAAATCAGATTCTCTATAAAATGCACCTAATGATTTCCTTTTTGCTTGAAATTTTTTTTTCTCGAAAATCCACGGTACCCTCCCTTGGAAAAATGACTCCGAAAAATCATGGCATTCGAAACAGATTTTTTTCTCACGGGTACGAGTTACGCGGTTGCGGTTGACTTTTTCTTATTCGAAATCAGATTCTCTATAAAATGCACCTAATGGTTTCCTTTTTGCTTGAAATTTTTTTTTCTCGAAAATCCACATTACCCTCCCCTGGAAAAATGACTCCGAAAAATCATGGCATTCGAAACAGATTTTTTTCTCACGGGTACGAGTTACGCGGTTGCGGTTGACTTTTTCTTATTCGAAATCAGATTCTCTATAAAATGCACCTAATGGTTTCCTTTTAGCTTGAAATTTTTTTTTTCTCGAAAATCCACAGTACCCTCCCTTGGAAAAATGATTCCGAAAAATCATGGCATTCGAAACAGATTTTTTCGATTTTTTTTCTCACGGGTACGAGTTACGCGGTTGCGGTTGACTTTTTCTTATTCGAAATCAGATTCTCTATAAAATGCACCTAATGGTTTATTTTTGGCTTGAAATTTTTTTTCTCGAAAATCCACAGTACCCTCCCTTGGAAAAATGACTCCGAAAAATCATGGCATTCGAAACAGATTCTTTCGATTTTTTTTCTCACGGGTACGAGTTACGCGGTTGCGGTTGACTTTTTCTTATTCCAAATCAGATTCTCTATAAAATGCACCTAATGATTTCCTTTTTGCTTGAAATTTTTTTTTCTCGAAAATCCACGGTACCCTCCCTTGGAAAAATGACTCCGAAAAATCATGGCATTCGAAACAGATTTTTTTCTCACGGGTACGAGTTACGCGGTTGCGGTTGACTTTTTCTTATTCGAAATCAGATTCTCTATAAAATGCACCTAATGGTTTCCTTTTAGCTTGAAATTGTTTTTTCTCGAAAATCCACAGTACCCTCCCTTGGAAAAATGACTCGGAAAAATCATGGCATTCGAAACAGATTTTTTCGATTTTTTTCTCACGGGTACGAGTTACGCGGTTGCGGTTGACTTTTTCTTATTCGAAATCAGATTCTCTATAAAATGCACCTAATGGTTTCCTTTTTGCTTGAAATTTTTTTTTCTCGAAAATCCACATTACCCTCCCTTGGAAAAATGACTCCGAAAAATCATGGCATTCGAAACAGATTTTTTTCTCACGGGTACGAGTTACGCGGTTGCGGTTGACTTTTTCTTATTCGAAATCAGATTCTCTATAAAATGCACCTAATGGTTTCCTTTTAGCTTGAAATTTTTTTTTTCTCGAAAATCCACAGTACCCTCCCTTGGAAAAATGATTCCGAAAAATCATGGCATTCGAAACAGATTTTTTCGATTTTTTTTCTCACGGGTACGAGTTACGCGGTTGCGGTTGACTTTTTCTTATTCGAAATCAGATTCTCTATAAAATGCACCTAATGGTTTATTTTTGGCTTGAAATTTTTTTTCTCGAAAATCCACAGTACCCTCCCTTGGAAAAATGACTCCGAAAAATCATGGCATTCGAAACAGATTCTTTCGATTTTTTTTCTCACGGGTACGAGTTACGCGGTTGCGGTTGACTTTTTCTTATTCCAAATCAGATTCTCTATAAAATGCACCTAATGATTTCCTTTTTGCTTGAAATTTTTTTTTCTCGAAAATCCACGGTACCCTCCCTTGGAAAAATGACTCCGAAAAATCATGGCATTCGAAACAGATTTTTTTCTCACGGGTACGAGTTACGCGGTTGCGGTTGACTTTTTCTTATTCGAAATCAGATTCTCTATAAAATGCACCTAATGGTTTCCTTTTAGCTTGAAATTGTTTTTTCTCGAAAATCCACAGTACCTTGGAAAAATGACTCCGAAAAATCATGGCATTCGAAACAGATTTTTTCGATTTTTTTCTCACGGGTACGAGTTACGTGGTTGCGGTTGACGTTTTCTTATTCGAAATCAGATTCTCTATAAAATGCACCTAATGATTTCCTTTTAGCTTGAAATTTTTTTTTCTCGAAAATCCACAGTACCCTCCCTTGGAAAAATGACTCCGAAAAATCATGGCATTCGAAACAGATTTTTTTTCTCACGGGTACGAGTTACGCGGTTGCGGTTGACTTTTCCTTATTCGAAATCAGATTCTCTATAAAATGCACCTAATGGTTTCCTTTTAGCTTCAAATTTTTTTTTCTCGAAAATCCACAGTACCCTCCCTGGGAAAAATGACTCCGAAAAATCATGGCATTCCAAACAGATTTTTTCGATTTTTTTCTCACGGGTACGAGTTACGCGGTTGCGGTTGACGTTTTCTTATTCGAAATCAGATTCTCTATAAAATGCACCTAATGATTTCCTTTTAGCTTGAAATTTTTTTTTCTCGAAAATCCACAGTACCCTCCCTTGGAAAAATGACTCCGAAAAATCATGGCATTCGAAACAGATTTTTTTCTCACGGGTACGAGTTACGCGGTTGCGGTTGACTTTTCCTTATTCGAAATCAGATTCTCTATAAAATGCACCTAATGATTTCCTTTTTGCTTGAAATTTTTTTTTCTCGAAAATCCACGGTACCCTCCCTTGGAAAAATGACTCCGAAAAATCATGGCATTCGAAACAGATTTTTTTCTCACGGGTACGAGTTACGCGGTTGCGGTTGACTTTTTCTTATTCGAAATCAGATTCTCTATAAAATGCACCTAATGGTTTCCTTTTAGCTTGAAATTTTTTTTTTCTCGAAAATCCACAGTACCCTCCCTTGGAAAAATGATTCCGAAAAATCATGGCATTCGAAACAGATTTTTTCGATTTTTTTTCTCACGGGTACGAGTTACGCGGTTGCGGTTGACTTTTTCTTATTCGAAATCAGATTCTCTATAAAATGCACCTAATGGTTTATTTTTGGCTTGAAATTTTTTTTCTCGAAAATCCACAGTACCCTCCCTTGGAAAAATGATTCCGAAAAATCATGGCATTCGAAACAGATTTTTTCGATTTTTTTTCTCACGGGTACGAGTTACGCGGTTGCGGTTGACTTTTTCTTATTCGAAATCAGATTCTCTATAAAATGCACCTAATGGTTTATTTTTGGCTTGAAATTTTTTTTCTCGAAAATCCACAGTACCCTCCCTTGGAAAAATGACTCCGAAAAATCATGGCATTCGAAACAGATTCTTTCGATTTTTTTTCTCACGGGTACGAGTTACGCGGTTGCGGTTGACTTTTTCTTATTCCAAATCAGATTCTCTATAAAATGCACCTAATGATTTCCTTTTTGCTTGAAATTTTTTTTTCTCGAAAATCCACGGTACCCTCCCTTGGAAAAATGACTCCGAAAAATCATGGCATTCGAAACAGATTTTTTTCTCACGGGTACGAGTTACGCGGTTGCGGTTGACTTTTTCTTATTCGAAATCAGATTCTCTATAAAATGCACCTAATGGTTTCCTTTTAGCTTGAAATTGTTTTTTCTCGAAAATCCACAGTACCCTCCCTTGGAAAAATGACTCCGAAAAATCATGGCATTCGAAACAGATTTTTTCGATTTTTTTCTCACGGGTACGAGTTACGTGGTTGCGGTTGACGTTTTCTTATTCGAAATCAGATTCTCTATAAAATGCACCTAATGATTTCCTTTTAGCTTGAAATTTTTTTTTCTCGAAAATCCACAGTACCCTCCCTTGGAAAAATGACTCCGAAAAATCATGGCATTCGAAACAGATTTTTTTTCTCACGGGTACGAGTTACGCGGTTGCGGTTGACTTTTCCTTATTCGAAATCAGATTCTCTATAAAATGCACCTAATGGTTTCCTTTTAGCTTCAAATTTTTTTTTCTCGAAAATCCACAGTACCCTCCCTGGGAAAAATGACTCCGAAAAATCATGGCATTCGAAACAGATTTTTTCGATTTTTTTCTCACGGGTACGAGTTACGCGGTTGCGGTTGACGTTTTCTTATTCGAAATCAGATTCTCTATAAAATGCACCTAATGATTTCCTTTTAGCTTGAAATTTTTTTTTCTCGAAAATCCACAGTACCCTCCCTTGGAAAAATGACTCCGAAAAATCATGGCATTCGAAACAGATTTTTTTCTCACGGGTACGAGTTACGCGGTTGCGGTTGACTTTTCCTTATTCGAAATCAGATTCTCTATAAAATGCACCTAATGATTTCCTTTTTGCTTGAAATTTTTTTTTCTCGAAAATCCACGGTACCCTCCCTTGGAAAAATGACTCCGAAAAATCATGGCATTCGAAACAGATTTTTTTCTCACGGGTACGAGTTACGCGGTTGCGGTTGACTTTTTCTTATTCGAAATCAGATTCTCTATAAAATGCACCTAATGGTTTCCTTTTTGCTTGAAATTTTTTTTTCTCGAAAATCCACATTACCCTCCCTTGGAAAAATGACTCCGAAAAATCATGGCATTCGAAACAGATTTTTTTCTCACGGGTAGGAGTTACGCGGTTGCGGTTGACTTTTTCTTATTCGAAATCAGATTCTCTATAAAATGCACCTAATGGTTTCCTTTTTGCTTGAAATTTTTTTTTCTCGAAAATCCACATTACCCTCCCTTGGAAAAATGACTCCGAAAAATCATGGCATTCGAAACAGATTTTTTCGATTTTTTTTCTCACGGGTACGAGTTACGCGGTTGCGGTTGACTTTTTCTTATTCCAAATCAGATTCTCTATAAAATGCACCTAATGATTTCCTTTTTGCTTGAAATTTTTTTTTCTCGAAAATCCACGGTACCCTCCCTTGGAAAAATGACTCCGAAAAATCATGGCATTCGAAACAGATTTTTTTCTCACGGGTACGAGTTACGCGGTTGCGGTTGACTTTTTCTTATTCGAAATCAGATTCTCTATAAAATGCACCTAATGGTTTCCTTTTAGCTTGAAATTGTTTTTTCTCGAAAATCCACAGTACCCTCCCTTGGAAAAATGACTCCGAAAAATCATGGCATTCGAAACAGATTTTTTTCTCACGGGTACGAGTTACGCGGTTGCGGTTGACTTTTCCTTATTCGAAATCAGATTCTCTATAAAATGCACCTAATGGTTTCCTTTTAGCTTCAAATTTTTTTTTCTCGAAAATCCAGAGTACCCTCCCTTGGAAAAATGACTCCGAAAAATCATGGCATTCGAAACAGATTTTTTTCTCACGGGTACGAGTTACGCGGTTGCGGTTGACTTTTTCTTATTCGAAATCAGATTCTCTATAAAATGCACCTAATGGTTTCCTTTTTGCTTGAAATTTTTTTTTCTCGAAAATCCACATTACCCTCCCTTGGAAAAATGACTCCGAAAAATCATGGCATTCGAAACAGATTTTTTTCTCACGGGTACGAGTTACGCGGTTGCGGTTGACTTTTTCTTATTCGAAATCAGATTCTCTATAAAATGCACCTAATGGTTTCCTTTTTGCTTGAAATTTTTTTTTCTCGAAAATATACATTACCCTCCCTTGGAAAAATGACTCCGAAAAATCATGGCATTCGAAACAGATTTTTTTCTCACGGGTACGAGTTACGCGGTTGCGGTTGACTTTTTCTTATTCGAAATCAGATTCTCTATAAAATGTACCTAATGGTTTCCTTTTTGCTTGAAATTTTTTTTTCTCGAAAATCCACGTTACCCTCCCTTGGAAAAATGACTCCGAAAAATCATGGCATTCGAAACAGATTTTTTCGATTTTTTTTCTCACGGGTACGAGTTACGCGGTTGCGGTTGACTTTTTCTTATTCCAAATCAGATTCTCTATAAAATGCACCTAATGGTTTATTTTTGGCTTGAAAATTTTTTTTCTCGAAAATCCACAGTACCCTCCCTTGGAAAAATGACTCCGAAAAATCATGGCATTCGAAACAGATTCTTTCGATTTTTTTTCTCACGGGTACGAGTTACGCGGTTGCGGTTGACTTTTTCTTATTCCAAATCAGATTCTCTATAAAATGCACCTAATGATTTCCTTTTTGCTTGAAATTTTTTTTTCTCGAAAATCCACGGTACCCTCCCTTGGAAAAATGACTCCGAAAAATCATGGCATTCGAAACAGATTTTTTTCTCACGGGTACGAGTTACGCGGTTGCGGTTGACTTTTCCTTATTCGAAATCAGATTCTCTATAAAATGCACCTAATGGTTTCCTTTTAGCTTCAAATTTTTTTTCTCGAAAATCCACAGTACCCTCCCTTGGAAAAATGACTCCGAAAAATCATGGCATTCGAAACAGATTTTTTTCTCACGGGTACGAGTTACGCGGTTGCGGTTGACTTTTTCTTATTCGAAATCAGATTCTCTATAAAATGCACCTAATGGTTTCCTTTTTGCTTGAAATTTTTTTTTCTCGAAAATCCACATTACCCTCCCTTGGAAAAATGACTCCGAAAAATCATGGCATTCGAAACAGATTTTTTTCTCACGGGTACGAGTTACGCGGTTGCGGTTGACTTTTTCTTATTCGAAATCAGATTCTCTATAAAATGCACCTAATGGTTTCCTTTTAGCTTGAAATTTTTTTTTTCTCGAAAATCCACAGTACCCTCCCTTGGAAAAATGATTCCGAAAAATCATGGCATTCGAAACAGATTTTTTCGATTTTTTTCTCACGGGTACGAGTTACGCGGTTGCGGTTGACTTTTTCTTATTCGAAATCAGATTCTCTATAAAATGCACCTAATGGTTTATTTTTGGCTTGAAATTTTTTTTCTCGAAAATCCACAGTACCCTCCCTTGGAAAAACGACTCCGAAAAATCATGGCATTCGAAACAGATTCTTTCGATTTTTTTTCTCACGGGTACGAGTTACGCGGTTGCGGTTGACTTTTTCTTATTCCAAATCAGATTCTCTATAAAATGCACCTAATGATTTCCTTTTTGCTTGAAATTTTTTTTTCTCGAAAATCCACGGTACCCTCCCTTGGATAAATGACTCCGAAAAATCATGGCATTCGAAACAGATTTTTTTCTCACGGGTACGAGTTACGCGGTTGCGGTTGACTTTTTCTTATTCGAAATCAGATTCTCTATAAAATGCACCTAATGGTTTCCTTTTAGCTTGAAATTGTTTTTTCTCGAAAATCCACAGTACCCTCCCTTGGAAAAATGACTCCGAAAAATCATGGCATTCGAAACAGATTTTTTCGATTTTTTTCTCACGGGTACGAGTTACGCGGTTGCGGTTGACTTTTTCTTATTCCAAATCAGATTCTCTATAAAATGCACCTAATTATTTCCTTTTAGCTTGAAATTTTTTTTTCTCGAAAATCCACGGTACCCTCCCTTGGAAAAATGACTCCGAAAAATCATGGCATTCGAAACAGATTTTTTTCTCACGGGTACGAGTTACGCGGTTGCGGTTGACGTTTTCTTATTCGAAATCAGATTCTCTATAAAATGCACCTAATGATTTCCTTTTAGCTTGAATTTTTTTTTTCTCGAAAATCCACAGTACCCTCCCTTGGAAAAATGACTCCGAAAAATCATGGCATTCGAAACAGATTTTTTTCTCACGGGTACGAGTTACGCGGTTGCGGTTGACTTTTTCTTATTCGAAATCAGATTCTCTATAAAATGCACCTAATGGTTTCCTTTTTGCTTGAAATTTTTTTTTCTCGAAAATCCACATTACCCTCCCTTGGAAAAATGACTCCGAAAAATCATGGCATTCGAAACAGATTTTTTTCTCACGGGTACGAGTTACGCGGTTGCGGTTGACTTTTTCTTATTCGAAATCAGATTCTCTATAAAATGCACCTAATGGTTTCCTTTTAGCTTGAAATTTTTTTTTTCTCGAAAATCCACAGTACCCTCCCTTGGAAAAATGATTCCGAAAAATCATGGCATTCGAAACAGATTTTTTCGATTTTTTTCTCACGGGTACGAGTTACGCGGTTGCGGTTGACTTTTTCTTATTCGAAATCAGATTCTCTATAAAATGCACCTAATGGTTTATTTTTGGCTTGAAATTTTTTTTCTCGAAAATCCACAGTACCCTCCCTTGGAAAAACGACTCCGAAAAATCATGGCATTCGAAACAGATTCTTTCGATTTTTTTTCTCACGGGTACGAGTTACGCGGTTGCGGTTGACTTTTTCTTATTCCAAATCAGATTCTCTATAAAATGCACCTAATGATTTCCTTTTTGCTTGAAATTTTTTTTTCTCGAAAATCCACGGTACCCTCCCTTGGATAAATGACTCCGAAAAATCATGGCATTCGAAACAGATTTTTTTCTCACGGGTACGAGTTACGCGGTTGCGGTTGACTTTTTCTTATTCGAAATCAGATTCTCTATAAAATGCACCTAATGGTTTCCTTTTAGCTTGAAATTGTTTTTTCTCGAAAATCCACAGTACCCTCCCTTGGAAAAATGACTCCGAAAAATCATGGCATTCGAAACAGATTTTTTCGATTTTTTTCTCACGGGTACGAGTTACGCGGTTGCGGTTGACTTTTTCTTATTCCAAATCAGATTCTCTATAAAATGCACCTAATTATTTCCTTTTAGCTTGAAATTTTTTTTTCTCGAAAATCCACGGTACCCTCCCTTGGAAAAATGACTCCGAAAAATCATGGCATTCGAAACAGATTTTTTTCTCACGGGTACGAGTTACGCGGTTGCGGTTGACGTTTTCTTATTCGAAATCAGATTCTCTATAAAATGCACCTAATGATTTCCTTTTAGCTTGAATTTTTTTTTTCTCGAAAATCCACAGTACCCTCCCTTGGAAAAATGACTCCGAAAAATCATGGCATTCGAAACAGATTTTTTTCTGACGGGTACGAGTTACGCGGTTGCGGTTGACTTTTTCTTATTCGAAATCAGATTCTCTATAAAATGCACCTAATGGTTTCCTTTTTGCTTGAAATTTTTTTTTCTCGAAAATCCACATTACCCTCCCTTGGAAAAATGACTCCGAAAAATCATGGCATTCGAAACAGATTTTTTTCTCACGGGTACGAGTTACGCGGTTGCGGTTGACTTTTTCTTATTCGAAATCAGATTCTCTATAAAATGCACCTAATGGTTTCCTTTTAGCTTGAAATTTTTTTTTTCTCGAAAATCCACAGTACCCTCCCTTGGAAAAATGATTCCGAAAAATCATGGCATTCGAAACAGATTTTTTCGATTTTTTTCTCACGGGTACGAGTTACGCGGTTGCGGTTGACTTTTTCTTATTCGAAATCAGATTCTCTATAAAATGCACCTAATGGTTTATTTTTGGCTTGAAATTTTTTTTCTCGAAAATCCACAGTACCCTCCCTTGGAAAAACGACTCCGAAAAATCATGGCATTCGAAACAGATTCTTTCGATTTTTTTTCTCACGGGTACGAGTTACGCGGTTGCGGTTGACTTTTTCTTATTCCAAATCAGATTCTCTATAAAATGCACCTAATGATTTCCTTTTTGCTTGAAATTTTTTTTTCTCGAAAATCCACGGTACCCTCCCTTGGAAAAATGACTCCGAAAAATCATGGCATTCGAAACAGATTTTTTTCTCACGGGTACGAGTTACGCGGTTGCGGTTGACTTTTTCTTATTCGAAATCAGATTCTCTATAAAATGCACCTAATGATTTCCTTTTAGCTTGAATTTTTTTTTTCTCGAAAATCCACAGTACCCTCCCTTGGAAAAATGACTCCGAAAAATCATGGCATTCGAAACAGATTTTTTTCTCACGGGTACGAGTTACGCGGTTGCGGTTGACTTTTTCTTATTCGAAATCAGATTCTCTATAAAATGCACCTAATGGTTTCCTTTTAGCTTGAAATTTTTTTTTCTCGAAAATCCACAGTACCCTCCCTTGGAAAAATGATTCCGAAAAATCATGGCATTCGAAACAGATTCTTTCGATTTTTTTTCTCACGGGTACGAGTTACGCGGTTGCGGTTGACTTTTTCTTATTCCAAATCAGATTCTCTATAAAATGCACCTAATGATTTCCTTTTTGCTTGAAATTTTTTTTTCTCGAAAATCCACGGTACCCTCCCTTGGAAAAATGACTCCGAAAAATCATGGCATTCGAAACAGATTTTTTTCTCACGGGTACGAGTTACGCGGTTGCGGTTGACTTTTTCTTATTCGAAATCAGATTCTCTATAAAATGCACCTAATGGTTTCCTTTTAGCTTGAAATTGTTTTTTCTCGAAAATCCACAGTACCCTCCCTTGGAAAAATGACTCCGAAAAATCATGGCATTCGAAACAGATTTTTTTCTCACGGGTACGAGTTACGCGGTTGCGGTTGACTTTTCCTTATTCGAAATCAGATTCTCTATAAAATGCACCTAATGGTTTCCTTTTAGCTTCAAATTTTTTTTCTCGAAAATCCACAGTACCCTCCCTTGGAAAAATGACTCCGAAAAATCATGGCATTCGAAACAGATTTTTTTCTCACGGGTACGAGTTACGCGGTTGCGGTTGACTTTTTCTTATTCGAAATCAGATTCTCTATAAAATGCACCTAATGGTTTCCTTTTTGCTTGAAATTTTTTTTTCTCGAAAATCCACATTACCCTCCCTTGGAAAAATGACTCCGAAAAATCATGGCATTCGAAACAGATTTTTTTCTCACGGGTACGAGTTACGCGGTTGCGGTTGACTTTTTCTTATTCGAAATCAGATTCTCTATAAAATGCACCTAATGGTTTCCTTTTAGCTTGAAATTTTTTTTTTCTCGAAAATCCACAGTACCCTCCCTTGGAAAAATGATTCCGAAAAATCATGGCATTCGAAACAGATTTTTTCGATTTTTTTCTCACGGGTACGAGTTACGCGGTTGCGGTTGACTTTTTCTTATTCGAAATCAGATTCTCTATAAAATGCACCTAATGGTTTATTTTTGGCTTGAAATTTTTTTTCTCGAAAATCCACAGTACCCTCCCTTGGAAAAACGACTCCGAAAAATCATGGCATTCGAAACAGATTCTTTCGATTTTTTTTCTCACGGGTACGAGTTACGCGGTTGCGGTTGACTTTTTCTTATTCCAAATCAGATTCTCTATAAAATGCACCTAATGATTTCCTTTTTGCTTGAAATTTTTTTTTCTCGAAAATCCACGGTACCCTCCCTTGGATAAATGACTCCGAAAAATCATGGCATTCGAAACAGATTTTTTTCTCACGGGTACGAGTTACGCGGTTGCGGTTGACTTTTTCTTATTCGAAATCAGATTCTCTATAAAATGCACCTAATGGTTTCCTTTTAGCTTGAAATTGTTTTTTCTCGAAAATCCACAGTACCCTCCCTTGGAAAAATGACTCCGAAAAATCATGGCATTCGAAACAGATTTTTTCGATTTTTTTCTCACGGGTACGAGTTACGCGGTTGCGGTTGACTTTTTCTTATTCCAAATCAGATTCTCTATAAAATGCACCTAATTATTTCCTTTTAGCTTGAAATTTTTTTTTCTCGAAAATCCACGGTACCCTCCCTTGGAAAAATGACTCCGAAAAATCATGGCATTCGAAACAGATTTTTTTCTCACGGGTACGAGTTACGCGGTTGCGGTTGACGTTTTCTTATTCGAAATCAGATTCTCTATAAAATGCACCTAATGATTTCCTTTTAGCTTGAATTTTTTTTTTCTCGAAAATCCACAGTACCCTCCCTTGGAAAAATGACTCCGAAAAATCATGGCATTCGAAACAGATTTTTTTCTCACGGGTACGAGTTACGCGGTTGCGGTTGACTTTTTCTTATTCGAAATCAGATTCTCTATAAAATGCACCTAATGGTTTCCTTTTTGCTTGAAATTTTTTTTTCTCGAAAATCCACATTACCCTCCCTTGGAAAAATGACTCCGAAAAATCATGGCATTCGAAACAGATTTTTTTCTCACGGGTACGAGTTACGCGGTTGCGGTTGACTTTTTCTTATTCGAAATCAGATTCTCTATAAAATGCACCTAATGGTTTCCTTTTAGCTTGAAATTTTTTTTTTCTCGAAAATCCACAGTACCCTCCCTTGGAAAAATGATTCCGAAAAATCATGGCATTCGAAACAGATTTTTTCGATTTTTTTCTCACGGGTACGAGTTACGCGGTTGCGGTTGACTTTTTCTTATTCGAAATCAGATTCTCTATAAAATGCACCTAATGGTTTATTTTTGGCTTGAAATTTTTTTTCTCGAAAATCCACAGTACCCTCCCTTGGAAAAACGACTCCGAAAAATCATGGCATTCGAAACAGATTCTTTCGATTTTTTTTCTCACGGGTACGAGTTACGCGGTTGCGGTTGACTTTTTCTTATTCCAAATCAGATTCTCTATAAAATGCACCTAATGATTTCCTTTTTGCTTGAAATTTTTTTTTCTCGAAAATCCACGGTACCCTCCCTTGGAAAAATGACTCCGAAAAATCATGGCATTCGAAACAGATTTTTTTCTCACGGGTACGAGTTACGCGGTTGCGGTTGACTTTTTCTTATTCGAAATCAGATTCTCTATAAAATGCACCTAATGATTTCCTTTTAGCTTGAATTTTTTTTTTCTCGAAAATCCACAGTACCCTCCCTTGGAAAAATGACTCCGAAAAATCATGGCATTCGAAACAGATTTTTTTCTCACGGGTACGAGTTACGCGGTTGCGGTTGACTTTTTCTTATTCGAAATCAGATTCTCTATAAAATGCACCTAATGGTTTATTTTTGGCTTGAAATTTTTTTTCTCGAAAATCCACAGTACCCTCCCTTGGAAAAACGACTCCGAAAAATCATGGCATTCGAAACAGATTTTTTCGATTTTTTTCTCACGGGTACGAGTTACGTGGTTGCGGTTGACTTTTTCTTATTCGAAATCAGATTCTCTATAAAATGCACCTAATGGTTTCCTTTTAGCTTGAAATTTTTTTTCTCGAAAATCCACAGTACCCTCCCTTGGAAAAATGACTCCGAAAAATCATGGCATTCGAAACAGATTCTTTCGATTTTTTTTCTCACGGGTACGAGTTACGCGGTTGCGGTTGACTTTTTCTTATTCCAAATCAGATTCTCTATAAAATGCACCTAATGATTTCCTTTTTGCTTGAAATTTTTTTTTCTCGAAAATCCACGGTACCCTCCCTTGGAAAAATGACTCCGAAAAATCATGGCATTCGAAACAGATTTTTTTCTCACGGGTACGAGTTACGCGGTTGCGGTTGACTTTTTCTTATTCGAAATCAGATTCTCTATAAAATGCACCTAATGGTTTCCTTTTAGCTTGAAATTGTTTTTTCTCGAAAATCCACAGTACCCTCCCTGGGAAAAATGACTCCGAAAAATCATGGCATTCGAAACAGATTTTTTCGATTTTTTTCTCACGGGTACGAGTTACGCGGTTGCGGTTGACTTTTTCTTATTCCAAATCAGATTCTCTATAAAATGCACCTAATGATTTCCTTTTTGCTTGAAATTTTTTTTTCTCGAAAATCCACGGTACCCTCCCTTGGAAAAATGACTCCGAAAAATCATGGCATTCGAAACAGATTTTTTTCTCACGGGTACGAGTTACGCGGTTGCGATTGACTTTTTCTTATTCGAAATCAGATTCTCTATAAAATGCACCTAATGGTTTCCTTTTAGCTTGAAATTGTTTTTTCTCGAAAATCCACAGTACCCTCCCTGGGAAAAATGACTCCGAAAAATCATGGCATTCGAAACAGATTTTTTTCTCACGGGTACGAGTTACGCGGTTGCGGTTGACTTTTCCTTATTCGAAATCAGATTCTCTATAAAATGCACCTAATGATTTCCTTTTTGCTTGAAATTTTTTTTTCTCGAAAATCCACGGTACCCTCCCTTGGAAAAATGACTCCGAAAAATCATGGCATTCGAAACAGATTTTTTTCTCACGGGTACGAGTTACGCGGTTGCGGTTGACTTTTTCTTATTCGAAATCAGATTCTCTATAAAATGCACCTAATGGTTTCCTTTTTGCTTGAAATTTTTTTTTCTCGAAAATCCACATTACCCTCCCTTGGAAAAATGACTCCGAAAAATCATGGCATTCGAAACAGATTTTTTTCTCACGGGTACGAGTTACGCGGTTGCGGTTGACTTTTTCTTATTCGAAATCAGATTCTCTATAAAATGCACCTAATGGTTTCCTTTTAGCTTGAAATTTTTTTTTTCTCGAAAATCCACAGTACGAAAAATGATTTTCGTACCCTTGGAAAAATGATTCCGAAAAATCATGGCATTCGAAACAGATTTTTTCGATTTTTTTTCTCACGGGTACGAGTTACGCGGTTGCGGTTGACTTTTTCTTATTCGAAATCAGATTCTCTATAAAATGCACCTAATGGTTTATTTTTGGCTTGAAATTTTTTTTCTCGAAAATCCACAGTACCCTCCCTTGGAAAAATGACTCCGAAAAATCATGGCATTCGAAACAGATTCTTTCGATTTTTTTTCTCACGGGTACAAGTTACGCGGTTGCGGTTGACTTTTTCTTATTCCAAATCAGATTCTCTATAAAATGCACCTAATGATTTCCTTTTTGCTTGAAATTTTTTTTTCTCGAAAATCCACGGTACCCTCCCTTGGAAAAATGACTCCGAAAAATCATGGCATTCGAAACAGATTTTTTTCTCACGGGTACGAGTTACGCGGTTGCGGTTGACTTTTTCTTATTCGAAATCAGATTCTCTATAAAATGCACCTAATGGTTTCCTTTTAGCTTGAAATTGTTTTTTCTCGAAAATCCACAGTACCCTCCCTTGGAAAAATGACTCCGAAAAATCATGGCATTCGAAACAGATTTTTTCGATTTTTTTTCTCACGGGTACGAGTTACGTGGTTGCGGTTGACGTTTTCTTATTCGAAATCAGATTCTCTATAAAATGCACCTAATGATTTCCTTTTAGCTTGAAATTTTTTTTTCTCGAAAATCCACAGTACCCTCCCTTGGAAAAATGACTCCGAAAAATCATGGCATTCGAAACAGATTTTTTTTCTCACGGGTACGAGTTACGCGGTTGCGGTTGACTT
Source organism: Pholcus phalangioides (assembly GCF_987345545.1). Classification (NCBI taxonomy): domain Eukaryota; kingdom Metazoa; phylum Arthropoda; class Arachnida; order Araneae; family Pholcidae; genus Pholcus; species Pholcus phalangioides. The sequence continues at coordinate 16,106,089 of NW_028301628.1, forward strand.
TTCCTTATTCGAAATCAGATTCTCTATAAAATGCACCTAATGGTTTCCTTTTAGCTTCAAATTTTTTTTTCTCGAAAATCCACAGTACCCTCCCTGGGAAAAATGACTCCGAAAAATCATGGCATTCGAAACAGATTTTTTCGATTTTTTTCTCACGGGTACGAGTTACGCGGTTGCGGTTGACGTTTTCTTATTCGAAATCAGATTCTCTATAAAATGCACCTAATGATTTCCTTTTAGCTTGAAATTTTTTTTTCTCGAAAATCCACAGTACCCTCCCTTGGAAAAATGACTCCGAAAAATCATGGCATTCGAAACAGATTTTTTTCTCACGGGTACGAGTTACGCGGTTGCGGTTGACTTTTCCTTATTCGAAATCAGATTCTCTATAAAATGCACCTAATGATTTCCTTTTTGCTTGAAATTTTTTTTTCTCGAAAATCCACGGTACCCTCCCTTGGAAAAATGACTCCGAAAAATCATGGCATTCGAAACAGATTTTTTTCTCACGGGTACGAGTTACGCGGTTGCGGTTGACTTTTTCTTATTCGAAATCAGATTCTCTATAAAATGCACCTAATGGTTTCCTTTTTGCTTGAAATTTTTTTTTCTCGAAAATCCACATTACCCTCCCTTGGAAAAATGACTCCGAAAAATCATGGCATTCGAAACAGATTTTTTTCTCACGGGTACGAGTTACGCGGTTGCGGTTGACTTTTTCTTATTCGAAATCAGATTCTCTATAAAATGCACCTAATGGTTTCCTTTTAGCTTGAAATTTTTTTTTTCTCGAAAATCCACAGTACCCTCCCTTGGAAAAATGATTCCGAAAAATCATGGCATTCGAAACAGATTTTTTCGATTTTTTTTCTCACGGGTACGAGTTACGCGGTTGCGGTTGACTTTTTCTTATTCGAAATCAGATTCTCTATAAAATGCACCTAATGGTTTATTTTTGGCTTGAAATTTTTTTTCTCGAAAATCCACAGTACCCTCCCTTGGAAAAACGACTCCGAAAAATCATGGCATTCGAAACAGATTTTTTCGATTTTTTTCTCACGGGTACGAGTTACGTGGTTGCGGTTGACTTTTTCTTATTCGAAATCAGATTCTCTATAAAATGCACCTAATGGTTTCCTTTTAGCTTGAAATTTTTTTTCTCGAAAATCCACAGTACCCTCCCTTGGAAAAATGACTCCGAAAAATCATGGCATTCGAAACAGATTCTTTCGATTTTTTTTCTCACGGGTACGAGTTACGCGGTTGCGGTTGACTTTTTCTTATTCCAAATCAGATTCTCTATAAAATGCACCTAATGATTTCCTTTTTGCTTGAAATTTTTTTTTCTCGAAAATCCACGGTACCCTCCCTTGGAAAAATGACTCCGAAAAATCATGGCATTCGAAACAGATTTTTTTCTCACGGGTACGAGTTACGCGGTTGCGGTTGACTTTTTCTTATTCGAAATCAGATTCTCTATAAAATGCACCTAATGGTTTCCTTTTAGCTTGAAATTGTTTTTTCTCGAAAATCCACAGTACCCTCCCTTGGAAAAATGACTCCGAAAAATCATGGCATTCGAAACAGATTTTTTCGATTTTTTTCTCACGGGTACGAGTTACGCGGTTGCGGTTGACTTTTTCTTATTCCAAATCAGATTCTCTATAAAATGCACCTAATTATTTCCTTTTAGCTTGAAATTTTTTTTTCTCGAAAATCCACGGTACCCTCCCTTGGAAAAATGACTCCGAAAAATCATGGCATTCGAAACAGATTTTTTTCTCACGGGTACGAGTTACGCGGTTGCGGTTGACGTTTTCTTATTCGAAATCAGATTCTCTATAAAATGCACCTAATGATTTCCTTTTAGCTTGAATTTTTTTTTTCTCGAAAATCCACAGTACCCTCCCTTGGAAAAATGACTCCGAAAAATCATGGCATTCGAAACAGATTTTTTTCTCACGGGTACGAGTTACGCGGTTGCGGTTGACTTTTCCTTATTCGAAATCAGATTCTCTATAAAATGCACCTAATGATTTCCTTTTTGCTTGAAATTTTTTTTTCTCGAAAATCCACGGTACCCTCCCTTGGAAAAATGACTCCGAAAAATCATGGCATTCGAAACAGATTTTTTTCTCACGGGTACGAGTTACGCGGTTGCGGTTGACTTTTCCTTATTCGAAATCAGATTCTCTATAAAATGCACCTAATGATTTCCTTTTTGCTTGAAATTTTTTTTTCTCGAAAATCCACGGTACCCTCCCTTGGAAAAATGACTCCGAAAAATCATGGCATTCGAAACAGATTTTTTTCTCACGGGTACGAGTTACGCGGTTGCGGTTGACTTTTTCTTATTCGAAATCAGATTCTCTATAAAATGCACCTAATGGTTTCCTTTTTGCTTGAAATTTTTTTTTCTCGAAAATCCACATTACCCTCCCTTGGAAAAATGACTCCGAAAAATCATGGCATTCGAAACAGATTTTTTTCTCACGGGTACGAGTTACGCGGTTGCGGTTGACTTTTTCTTATTCGAAATCAGATTCTCTATAAAATGCACCTAATGGTTTCCTTTTAGCTTGAAATTTTTTTTTTCTCGAAAATCCACAGTACCCTCCCTTGGAAAAATGATTCCGAAAAATCATGGCATTCGAAACAGATTTTTTCGATTTTTTTTCTCACGGGTACGAGTTACGCGGTTGCGGTTGACTTTTTCTTATTCGAAATCAGATTCTCTATAAAATGCACCTAATGGTTTATTTTTGGCTTGAAATTTTTTTTCTCGAAAATCCACAGTACCCTCCCTTGGAAAAATGATTCCGAAAAATCATGGCATTCGAAACAGATTTTTTCGATTTTTTTTCTCACGGGTACGAGTTACGCGGTTGCGGTTGACTTTTTCTTATTCGAAATCAGATTCTCTATAAAATGCACCTAATGGTTTATTTTTGGCTTGAAATTTTTTTTCTCGAAAATCCACAGTACCCTCCCTTGGAAAAATGACTCCGAAAAATCATGGCATTCGAAACAGATTCTTTCGATTTTTTTTCTCACGGGTACAAGTTACGCGGTTGCGGTTGACTTTTTCTTATTCCAAATCAGATTCTCTATAAAATGCACCTAATGATTTCTTTTTTGCTTGAAATTTTTTTTTCTCGAAAATCCACGGTACCCTCCCTTGGAAAAATGACTCCGAAAAATCATGGCATTCGAAACAGATTTTTTTCTCACGGGTACGAGTTACGCGGTTGCGGTTGACTTTTTCTTATTCGAAATCAGATTCTCTATAAAATGCACCTAATGGTTTCCTTTTAGCTTGAAATTGTTTTTTCTCGAAAATCCACAGTACCCTCCCTTGGAAAAATGACTCCGAAAAATCATGGCATTCGAAACAGATTTTTTCGATTTTTTTCTCACGGGTACGAGTTACGTGGTTGCGGTTGACGTTTTCTTATTCGAAATCAGATTCTCTATAAAATGCACCTAATGATTTCCTTTTAGCTTGAAATTTTTTTTTCTCGAAAATCCACAGTACCCTCCCTTGGAAAAATGACTCCGAAAAATCATGGCATTCGAAACAGATTTTTTTTCTCACGGGTACGAGTTACGCGGTTGCGGTTGACTTTTCCTTATTCGAAATCAGATTCTCTATAAAATGCACCTAATGGTTTCCTTTTAGCTTCAAATTTTTTTTTCTCGAAAATCCACAGTACCCTCCCTGGGAAAAATGACTCCGAAAAATCATGGCATTCGAAACAGATTTTTTCGATTTTTTTCTCACGGGTACGAGTTACGCGGTTGCGGTTGACGTTTTCTTATTCGAAATCAGATTCTCTATAAAATGCACCTAATGATTTCCTTTTAGCTTGAAATTTTTTTTTCTCGAAAATCCACAGTACCCTCCCTTGGAAAAATGACTCCGAAAAATCATGGCATTCGAAACAGATTTTTTTCTCACGGGTACGAGTTACGCGGTTGCGGTTGACTTTTTCTTATTCGAAATCAGATTCTCTATAAAATGCACCTAATGGTTTCCTTTTTGCTTGAAATTTTTTTTTCTCGAAAATCCACATTACCCTCCCTTGGAAAAATGACTCCGAAAAATCATGGCATTCGAAACAGATTTTTTTCTCACGGGTACGAGTTACGCGGTTGCGGTTGACTTTTTCTTATTCGAAATCAGATTCTCTATAAAATGCACCTAATGGTTTCCTTTTAGCTTGAAATTTTTTTTTTCTCGAAAATCCACAGTACCCTCCCTTGGAAAAATGATTCCGAAAAATCATGGCATTCGAAACAGATTTTTTCGATTTTTTTTCTCACGGGTACGAGTTACGCGGTTGCGGTTGACTTTTTCTTATTCGAAATCAGATTCTCTATAAAATGCACCTAATGGTTTATTTTTGGCTTGAAATTTTTTTTCTCGAAAATCCACAGTACCCTCCCTTGGAAAAACGACTCCGAAAAATCATGGCATTCGAAACAGATTCTTTCGATTTTTTTTCTCACGGGTACGAGTTACGCGGTTGCGGTTGACTTTTTCTTATTCCAAATCAGATTCTCTATAAAATGCACCTAATGATTTCCTTTTTGCTTGAAATTTTTTTTTCTCGAAAATCCACGGTACCCTCCCTTGGAAAAATGACTCCGAAAAATCATGGCATTCGAAACAGATTTTTTTCTCACGGGTACGAGTTACGCGGTTGCGGTTGACTTTTTCTTATTCGAAATCAGATTCTCTATAAAATGCACCTAATGGTTTCCTTTTAGCTTGAAATTGTTTTTTCTCGAAAATCCACAGTACCCTCCCTTGGAAAAATGACTCCGAAAAATCATGGCATTCGAAACAGATTTTTTCGATTTTTTTCTCACGGGTACGAGTTACGCGGTTGCGGTTGACTTTTTCTTATTCCAAATCAGATTCTCTATAAAATGCACCTAATTATTTCCTTTTAGCTTGAAATTTTTTTTTCTCGAAAATCCACGGTACCCTCCCTTGGAAAAATGACTCCGAAAAATCATGGCATTCGAAACAGATTTTTTTCTCACGGGTACGAGTTACGCGGTTGCGGTTGACGTTTTCTTATTCGAAATCAGATTCTCTATAAAATGCACCTAATGATTTCCTTTTAGCTTGAAATTTTTTTTTCTCGAAAATCCACAGTACCCTCCCTTGGAAAAATGACTCCGAAAAATCATGGCATTCGAAACAGATTTTTTTCTCACGGGTACGAGTTACGCGGTTGCGGTTGACTTTTCCTTATTCGAAATCAGATTCTCTATAAAATGCACCTAATGATTTCCTTTTTGCTTGAAATTTTTTTTTCTCGAAAATCCACGGTACCCTCCCTTGGAAAAATGACTCCGAAAAATAATGGCATTCGAAACAGATTTTTTTCTCACGGGTACGAGTTACGCGCTTGCGGTTGACTTTTTCTTATTCGAAATCAGATTCTCTATAAAATGCACCTAATGGTTTCCTTTTAGCTTGAAATTTTTTTTTCTCGAAAATCCACAGTACCCTCCCTTGGAAAAATGACTCCGAAAAATCATAGTATTCAAAACAGATTTTTTCGATTTTTTTCTCACGGGTACGTGTTACGCGGTTGCGGTTGACTTTTTCTTATTCCAAATCAGATTCTCTATAAAATGCACCTAATGATTTCCTTTTAGCTTGAAATTTTTTTTCTCGAAAATCCACAGTACCCTCCCTTGGAAAAATGACTCCGAAAAATCATGGCATTCGAAACAGATTCTTTCGATTTTTTTTCTCACGGGTACGAGTTACGCGGTTGCGGTTGACTTTTTCTTATTCCAAATCAGATTCTCTATAAAATGCACCTAATGATTTCCTTTTTGCTTGAAATTTTTTTTTCTCGAAAATCCACGGTACCCTCCCTTGGAAAAATGACTCCGAAAAATCATGGCATTCGAAACAGATTTTTTTCTCACGGGTACGAGTTACGCGGTTGCGGTTGACTTTTACTTATTCGAAATCAGATTCTCTATAAAATGCACCTAATGGTTTCCTTTTTGCTTGAAATTTTTTTTTCTCGAAAATCCACATTACCCTCCCTTGGAAAAATGACTCCGAAAAATCATGGCATTCGAAACAGATTTTTTTCTCACGGGTACGAGTTACGCGGTTGCGGTTGACTTTTTCTTATTCGAAATCAGATTCTCTATAAAATGCACCTAATGGTTTCCTTTTAGCTTGAAATTTTTTTTTTCTCGAAAATCCACAGTACCCTCCCTTGGAAAAATGATTCCGAAAAATCATGGCATTCGAAACAGATTTTTTCGATTTTTTTTCTCACGGGTACGAGTTACGCGGTTGCGGTTGACTTTTTCTTATTCGAAATCAGATTCTCTATAAAATGCACCTAATGGTTTATTTTTGGCTTGAAATTTTTTTTCTCGAAAATCCACAGTACCCTCCCTTGGAAAAATGATTCCGAAAAATCATGGCATTCGAAACAGATTTTTTCGATTTTTTTTCTCACGGGTACGAGTTACGCGGTTGCGGTTGACTTTTTCTTATTCGAAATCAGATTCTCTATAAAATGCACCTAATGGTTTATTTTTGGCTTGAAATTTTTTTTCTCGAAAATCCACAGTACCCTCCCTTGGAAAAATGACTCCGAAAAATCATGGCATTCGAAACAGATTCTTTCGATTTTTTTTCTCACGGGTACAAGTTACGCGGTTGCGGTTGACTTTTTCTTATTCCAAATCAGATTCTCTATAAAATGCACCTAATGATTTCTTTTTTGCTTGAAATTTTTTTTTCTCGAAAATCCACGGTACCCTCCCTTGGAAAAATGACTCCGAAAAATCATGGCATTCGAAACAGATTTTTTTCTCACGGGTACGAGTTACGCGGTTGCGGTTGACTTTTTCTTATTCGAAATCAGATTCTCTATAAAATGCACCTAATGGTTTCCTTTTAGCTTGAAATTGTTTTTTCTCGAAAATCCACAGTACCCTCCCTTGGAAAAATGACTCCGAAAAATCATGGCATTCGAAACAGATTTTTTCGATTTTTTTCTCACGGGTACGAGTTACGTGGTTGCGGTTGACGTTTTCTTATTCGAAATCAGATTCTCTATAAAATGCACCTAATGATTTCCTTTTAGCTTGAAATTTTTTTTTCTCGAAAATCCACAGTACCCTCCCTTGGAAAAATGACTCCGAAAAATCATGGCATTCGAAACAGATTTTTTTTCTCACGGGTACGAGTTACGCGGTTGCGGTTGACTTTTCCTTATTCGAAATCAGATTCTCTATAAAATGCACCTAATGGTTTCCTTTTAGCTTCAAATTTTTTTTTCTCGAAAATCCACAGTACCCTCCATGGGAAAAATGACTCCGAAAAATCATGGCATTCGAAACAGATTTTTTCGATTTTTTTCTCACGGGTACGAGTTACGCGGTTGCGGTTGACGTTTTCTTATTCGAAATCAGATTCTCTATAAAATGCACCTAATGATTTCCTTTTAGCTTGAAATTTTTTTTTCTCGAAAATCCACAGTACCCTCCCTTGGAAAAATGACTCCGAAAAATCATGGCATTCGAAACAGATTTTTTTCTCACGGGTACGAGTTACGCGGTTGCGGTTGACTTTTTCTTATTCGAAATCAGATTCTCTATAAAATGCACCTAATGGTTTCCTTTTTGCTTGAAATTTTTTTTTCTCGAAAATCCACATTACCCTCCCTTGGAAAAATGACTCCGAAAAATCATGGCATTCGAAACAGATTTTTTTCTCACGGGTACGAGTTACGCGGTTGCGGTTGACTTTTTCTTATTCGAAATCAGATTCTCTATAAAATGCACCTAATGGTTTCCTTTTAGCTTGAAATTTTTTTTTTCTCGAAAATCCACAGTACCCTCCCTTGCAAAAATGATTCCGAAAAATCATGGCATTCGAAACAGATTTTTTCGATTTTTTTTCTCACGGGTACGAGTTACGCGGTTGCGGTTGACTTTTCCTTATTCGAAATCAGATTCTCTATAAAATGCACCTAATGGTTTCCTTTTAGCTTCAAATTTTTTTTTCTCGAAAATCCACGGTACCCTCCCTTGGAAAAATGACTCCGAAAAATCATGGCATTCGAAACAGATTTTTTTCTCACGGGTACGAGTTACGCGGTTGCGGTTGACTTTTTCGTATTCGAAATCAGATTCTCTATAAAATGCACCTAATGGTTTATTTTTGGCTTGAAATTTTTTTTTCTCGAAAATCCACAGTACCCTCCCTTGGAAAAACGACTCCGAAAAATCATGGCATTCGAAACAGATTTTTTCGATTTTTTTCTCACGGGTACGAGTTACGCGGTTGCGGTTGACTTTTTCTTATTCCAAATCAGATTCTCTATAAAATGCACCTAATTATTTCCTTTTAGCTTGAAATTTTTTTTTCTCGAAAATCCACGGTACCCTCCCTTGGAAAAATGACTCCGAAAAATCATGGCATTCGAAACAGATTTTTTCTCACGGGTACGAGTTACGCGGTTGCGGTTGACGTTTTCTTATTCGAAATCAGATTCTCTATAAAATGCACCTAATGATTTCCTTTTAGCTTGAAATTTTTTTTTCTCGAAAATCCACAGTACCCTCCCTTGGAAAAATGACTCCGAAAAATCATGGCATTCGAAACAGATTTTTTTCTCACGGGTACGAGTTACGCGGTTGCGGTTGACTTTTCCTTATTCGAAATCAGATTCTCTATAAAATGCACCTAATGGTTTCCTTTTAGCTTCAAATTTTTTTTTCTCGAACATCCACAGTACCCTCCCTTGGAAAAATGACTCCGAAAAATCATGGCATTCGAAACAGATTTTTTTCTCACGGGTACGAGTTACGCGGTTGCGGTTGACTTTTTCTTATTCGAAATCAGATTCTCTATAAAATGCACCTAATGATTTCCTTTTTGCTTGAAATTTTTTTTTCTCGAAAATCCACGGTACCCTCCCTTGGAAAAATGACTCCGAAAAATCATGGCATTCGAAACAGATTTTTTTCTCACGGGTACGAGTTACGCGGTTGCGGTTGACTTTTTCTTATTCGAAATCAGATTCTCTATAAAATGCACCTAATGGTTTCCTTTTAGCTTGAAATTGTTTTTTCTCGAAAATCCACAGTACCCTCCCTTGGAAAAATGACTCCGAAAAATCATGGCATTCGAAACAGATTTTTTCGATTTTTTTCTCACGGGTACGAGTTACGCGGTTGCGGTTGACTTTTTCTTATTCCAAATCAGATTCTCTATAAAATGCACCTAATTATTTCCTTTTAGCTTGAAATTTTTTTTTCTCGAAAATCCACGGTACCCTCCCTTGGAAAAATGACTCCGAAAAATCATGGCATTCGAAACAGATTTTTTTCTCACGGGTACGAGTTACGCGGTTGCGGTTGACGTTTTCTTATTCGAAATCAGATTCTCTATAAAATGCACCTAATGATTTCCTTTTAGCTTGAAATTTTTTTTTCTCGAAAATCCACAGTACCCTCCCTTGGAAAAATGACTCCGAAAAATCATGGCATTCGAAACAGATTTTTTTCTCACGGGTACGAGTTACGCGGTTGCGGTTGACTTTTCCTTATTCGAAATCAGATTCTCTATAAAATGCACCTAATGATTTCCTTTTTGCTTGAAATTTTTTTTTCTCGAAAATCCACGGTACCCTCCCTTGGAAAAATGACTCCGAAAAATAATGGCATTCGAAACAGATTTTTTTCTCACGGGTACGAGTTACGCGCTTGCGGTTGACTTTTTCTTATTCGAAATCAGATTCTCTATAAAATGCACCTAATGGTTTCCTTTTAGCTTGAAATTTTTTTTTCTCGACAATCCACAGTACCCTCCCTTGGAAAAATGACTCCGAAAAATCATAGTATTCAAAACAGATTTTTTCGATTTTTTTCTCACGGGTACGTGTTACGCGGTTGCGGTTGACTTTTTCTTATTCCAAATCAGATTCTCTATAAAATGCACCTAATGATTTCCTTTTAGCTTGAAATTTTTTTTTCTCGAAAATCCACGGTACCCTCCCTTGGAAAAATGACTCCGAAAAATCATGGCATTCGAAACAGATTTTTTTCTCACGGGTACGAGTTACGCGGTTGCGGTTGACTTTTCCTTATTCGAAATCAGATTCTCTATAAAATGCACCTAATGATTTCCTTTTTGCTTCAAATTTTTTTTTCTCGAAAATCCACGGTACCCTCCCTTGGAAAAATGACTCCGAAAAATCATGGCATTCGAAACAGATTTTTTTCTCACGGGTACGAGTTACGCGGTTGCGGTTGACTTTTTCTTATTCGAAATCAGATTCTCTATAAAATGCACCTAATGGTTTCCTTTTTGCTTGAAATTTTTTTTTCTCGAAAATCCACATTACCCTCCCTTGGAAAAATGACTCCGAAAAATCATGGCATTCGAAACAGATTTTTTTCTCACGGCTACGAGTTACGCGGTTGCGGTTGACTTTTTCTTATTCGAAATCAGATTCTCTATAAAATGCACCTAATGATTTCCTTTTTGCTTGAAATTTTTTTTTCTCGAAAATCCACGGTACCCTCCCTTGGAAAAATGACTCCGAAAAATCATGGCATTCGAAACAGATTTTTTTCTCACGGGTACGAGTTACGCGGTTGCGGTTGACTTTTTCTTATTCGAAATCAGATTCTCTATAAAATGCACCTAATGGTTTCCTTTTAGCTTGAAATTGTTTTTTCTCGAAAATCCACAGTACCCTCCCTTGGAAAAATGACTCCGAAAAATCATGGCATTCGAAACAGATTTTTTCGATTTTATTCTCACGGGTACGAGTTACGCGGTTGCGGTTGACTTTTTCTTATTCCAAATCAGATTCTCTATAAAATGCACCTAATGATTTCCTTTTAGCTTGAAATTTTTTTTTCTCGAAAATCCACGGTACCCTCCCTTGGAAAAATGACTCCGAAAAATCATGGCATTCGAAACAGATTTTTTTCTCACGGGTACGGGTTACGCGGTTGCGGTTGACGTTTTCTTATTCGAAATCAGATTCTCTATAAAATGCACCTAATGATTTCCTTTTAGCTTGAAATTTTTTTTTCTCGAAAATCCACAGTACCCTCCCTTGGAAAAATGACTCCGAAAAATCATGGCATTCGAAACAGATTTTTTTTCTCACGGGTACGAGTTACGCGGTTGCGGTTGACTTTTCCTTATTCGAAATCAGATTCTCTATAAAATGCACCTAATGGTTTCCTTTTAGCTTCAAATTTTTTTTTCTCGAAAATCCACAGTACCCTCCCTGGGAAAAATGACTCCGAAAAATCATGGCATTCGAAACAGATTTTTTCGATTTTTTTCTCACGGGTACGAGTTACGCGGTTGCGGTTGACGTTTTCTTATTCGAAATCAGATTCTCTATAAAATGCACCTAATGATTTCCTTTTAGCTTGAAATTTTTTTTTCTCGAAAATCCACAGTACCCTCCCTTGGAAAAATGACTCCGAAAAATCATGGCATTCGAAACAGATTTTTTTCTCACGGGTACGAGTTACGCGGTTGCGGTTGACTTTTCCTTATTCGAAATCAGATTCTCTATAAAATGCACCTAATGATTTCCTTTTTGCTTGAAATTTTTTTTTCTCGAAAATCCACGGTACCCTCCCTTGGAAAAATGACTCCGAAAAATCATGGCATTCGAAACAGATTTTTTTCTCACGGGTACGAGTTACGCGGTTGCGGTTGACTTTTTCTTATTCGAAATCAGATTCTCTATAAAATGCACGTAATGGTTTCCTTTTTGTCTTGAAATTTTTTTTTCTCGAAAATCCACATTACCCTCCCTTGGAAAAATGACTCCGAAAAATCATGGCATTCGAAACAGATTTTTTTCTCACGGGTACGAGTTACGCGGTTGCGGTTGACTTTTTCTTATTCGAAATCAGATTCTCTATAAAATGCACCTAATGATTTCCTTTTTGCTTGAAATTTTTTTTTCTCGAAAATCCACGGTACCCTCCCTTGGAAAAATGACTCCGAAAAATCATGGCATTCGAAACAGATTTTTTTCTCACGGGTACGAGTTACGCGGTTGCGGTTGACTTTTTCTTATTCGAAATCAGATTCTCTATAAAATGCACCTAATGGTTTCCTTTTAGCTTGAAATTGTTTTTTCTCGAAAATCCACAGTACCCTCCCTTGGAAAAATGACTCCGAAAAATCATGGCATTCGAAACAGATTTTTTCGATTTTATTCTCACGGGTACGAGTTACGCGGTTGCGGTTGACTTTTTCTTATTCCAAATCAGATTCTCTATAAAATGCACCTAATTATTTCCTTTTAGCTTGAAATTTTTTTTTCTCGAAAATCCACGGTACCCTCCCTTGGAAAAATGACTCCGAAAAATCATGGCATTCGAAACAGATTTTTTTCTCACGGGTACGAGTTACGCGGTTGCGGTTGACGTTTTCTTATTCGAAATCAGATTCTCTATAAAATGCACCTAATGATTTCCTTTTAGCTTCAAATTTTTTTTTCTCGAAAATCCACAGTACCCTCCCTGGGAAAAATGACTCCGAAAAATCATGGCAATCGAAACAGATTTTTTCGATTTTTTTCTCACGGGTACGAGTTACGCGGTTGCGGTTGACTTTTTCTTATTCCGAATCAGATTCTCAATGAAATGCACCTAATGATTTCCTTTTTGCTTGAAATTTTTTTTTCTCGAAAATCCACGGTACCCTCCCTTGGAAAAATGACTCCGAAAAATCATGGCATTCGAAACAGATTTTTTTCTCACGGGTACGAGTTACGCGGTTGCGGTTGACTTTTTCTTATTCGAAATCAGATTCTCTATAAAATGCACCTAATGGTTTCCTTTTAGCTTGAAATTTTTTTTTCTCGAAAATCCACAGTACCCTCCCTTGGAAAAATGACTCCGAAAAATCATAGTATTCAAAACAGATTTTTTCGATTTTTTTCTCACGGGTACGTGTTACGCGGTTGCGGTTGACTTTTTCTTATTCCAAATCAGATTCTCTATAAAATGCACCTAATGATTTCCTTTTAGCTTGAAATTTTTTTTTCTCGAAAATCCACGGTACCCTCCCTTGGAAAAATGACTCCGAAAAATCATGGCATTCGAAACAGATTTTTTTCTCACGGGTACGAGTTACGCGGTTGCGGTTGACTTTTCCTTATTCGAAATCAGATTCTCTATAAAATGCACCTAATGGTTTCCTTTTAGCTTCAAATTTTTTTTTCTCGAAAATCCACGGTACCCTCCCTTGGAAAAATGACTCCGAAAAATCATGGCATTCGAAACAGATTTTTTTCTCACGGGTACGAGTTACGCGGTTGCGGTTGACTTTTTCTTATTCGAAATCAGATTCTCTATAAAATGGACCTAATGGTTTATTTTTGGCTTGAAATTTTTTTTTCTCGAAAATCCACAGTACCCTCCCTTGGAAAAACGACTCCGAAAAATCATGGCATTCGAAACAGATTTTTTCGATTTTTTTCTCACGGGTACGAGTTACGCGGTTGCGGTTGACTTTTTCTTATTCGAAATCAGATTCTCTATAAAATGCACCTAATGGTTTCCTTTTAGCTTGAAATTTTTTTTTTCTCGAAAATCCACAGTACCCTCCCTTGGAAAAATGACTCCGAAAAATCATGGCATTCGAAACAGATTTTTTTCTCACGGGTACGAGTTACGCGGTTGCGGTTGACTTTTTCTTATTCGAAATCAGATTCTCTATAAAATGCACCTAATGGTTTCCTTTTAGCTTGAAATTTTTTTTTTCTCGAAAATCCACAGTACCCTCCCTTGGAAAAATGATTCCGAAAAATCATGGCATTCGAAACAGATTTTTTCGATTTTTTTTCTCACGGGTACGAGTTACGCGGTTGCGGTTGACTTTTTCTTATTCGAAATCAGATTCTCTATAAAATGCACCTAATGGTTTATTTTTGGCTTGAAATTTTTTTTCTCGAAAATCCACAGTCCCCTCCCTTGGAAAAACGACTCCGAAAAATCATGGCATTCGAAACAGATTTTTTCGATTTTTTTCTCACGGGTACGAGTTACGTGGTTGCGGTTGACTTTTTCTTATTCGAAATCAGATTCTCTATAAAATGCACCTAATGGTTTCCTTTTAGCTTGAAATTTTTTTTCTCGAAAATCCACAGTACCCTCCCTTGGAAAAATGACTCCGAAAAATCATGGCATTCGAAACAGATTTTTTTCTCACGGGTACGAGTTACGCGGTTGCGGTTGACTTTTTCTTATTCGAAATCAGATTCTCTATAAAATGCACCTAATGGTTTCCTTTTAGCTTGAAATTGTTTTTTCTCGAAAATCCACAGTACCCTCCCTTGGAAAAATGACTCCGAAAAATCATGGCATTCGAAACAGATTTTTTCGATTTTATTCTCACGGGTACGAGTTACGCGGTTGCGGTTGACTTTTTCTTATTCCAAATCAGATTCTCTATAAAATGCACCTAATGATTTCCTTTTAGCTTGAAATTTTTTTTTCTCGAAAATCCACGGTACCCTCCCTTGGAAAAATGACTCCGAAAAATCATGGCATTCGAAACAGATTTTTTTCTCACGGGTACGAGTTACGCGGTTGCGGTTGACGTTTTCTTATTCGAAATCAGATTCTCTATAAAATGCACCTAATGATTTCCTTTTAGCTTGAAATTTTTTTTTCTCGAAAATCCACAGTACCCTCCCTTGGAAAAATGACTCCGAAAAATCATGGCATTCGAAACAGATTTTTTTTCTCACGGGTACGAGTTACGCGGTTGCGGTTGACTTTTCCTTATTCGAAATCAGATTCTCTATAAAATGCACCTAATGGTTTCCTTTTAGCTTCAAATTTTTTTTTCTCGAAAATCCACAGTACCCTCCCTGGGAAAAATGACTCCGAAAAATCATGGCAATCGAAACAGATTTTTTCGATTTTTTTCTCACGGGTACGAGTTACGCGGTTGCGGTTGACTTTTTCTTATTCCGAATCAGATTCTCTATGAAATGCACCTAATGATTTCCTTTTTGCTTGAAATTTTTTTTTCTCGAAAATCCACGGTACCCTCCCTTGGAAAAATGACTCCGAAAAATCATGGCATTCGAAACAGATTTTTTTCTCACGGGTACGAGTTACGCGGTTGCGGTTGACTTTTTCTTATTCGAAATCAGATTCTCTATAAAATGCACCTAATGGTTTCCTTTTAGCTTGAAATTTTTTTTTCTCGAAAATCCACAGTACCCTCCCTTGGAAAAATGACTCCGAAAAATCATAGTATTCAAAACAGATTTTTTCGATTTTTTTCTCACGGGTACGTGTTACGCGGTTGCGGTTGACTTTTTCTTATTCCAAATCAGATTCTCTATAAAATGCACCTAATGATTTCCTTTTAGCTTGAAATTTTTTTTTCTCGAAAATCCACGGTACCCTCCCTTGGAAAAATGACTCCGAAAAATCATGGCATTCGAAACAGATTTTTTTCTCACGGGTACGAGTTACGCGGTTGCGGTTGACTTTTCCTTATTCGAAATCAGATTCTCTATAAAATGCACCTAATGGTTTCCTTTTAGCTTCAAATTTTTTTTTCTCGAAAATCCACGGTACCCTCCCTTGGAAAAATGACTCCGAAAAATCATGGCATTCGAAACAGATTTTTTTCTCACGGGTACGAGTTACGCGGTTGCGGTTGACTTTTTCTTATTCGAAATCAGATTCTCTATAAAATGCACCTAATGGTTTATTTTTGGCTTGAAATTTTTTTTTCTCGAAAATCCACAGTACCCTCCCTTGGAAAAACGACTCCGAAAAATCATGGCATTCGAAACAGATTTTTTCGATTTTTTTCTCACGGGTACGAGTTACGCGGTTGCGGTTGACTTTTTCTTATTCGAAATCAGATTCTCTATAAAATGCACCTAATGGTTTCCTTTTAGCTTGAAATTTTTTTTTTCTCGAAAATCCACAGTACCCTCCCTTGGAAAAATGACTCCGAAAAATCATGGCATTCGAAACAGATTTTTTTCTCACGGGTACGAGTTACGCGGTTGCGGTTGACTTTTTCTTATTCGAAATCAGATTCTCTATAAAATGCACCTAATGGTTTCCTTTTAGCTTGAAATTTTTTTTTTCTCGAAAATCCACAGTACCCTCCCTTGGAAAAATGACTCCGAAAAATCATGGCATTCGAAACAGATTTTTTTCTCACGGGTACGAGTTACGCGGTTGCGGTTGACGTTTTCTTATTCGAAATCAGATTCTCTATAAAATGCACCTAATGATTTCCTTTTAGCTTGAAATTTTTTTTTCTCGAAAATCCACAGTACCCTCCCTTGGAAAAATGACTCCGAAAAATCATGGCATTCGAAACAGATTTTTTTTCTCACGGGTACGAGTTACGCGGTTGCGGTTGACTTTTCCTTATTCGAAATCAGATTCTCTATAAAATGCACCTAATGGTTTCCTTTTAGCTTCAAATTTTTTTTTCTCGAAAATCCACAGTACCCTCCCTGGGAAAAATGACTCCGAAAAATCATGGCAATCGAAACAGATTTTTTCGATTTTTTTCTCACGGGTACGAGTTACGCGGTTGCGGTTGACTTTTTCTTATTCCGAATCAGATTCTCTATGAAATGCACCTAATGATTTCCTTTTTGCTTGAAATTTTTTTTTCTCGAAAATCCACGGTACCCTCCCTTGGAAAAATGACTCCGAAAAATCATGGCATTCGAAACAGATTTTTTTCTCACGGGTACGAGTTACGCGGTTGCGGTTGACTTTTTCTTATTCGAAATCAGATTCTCTATAAAATGCACCTAATGGTTTCCTTTTAGCTTGAAATTTTTTTTTCTCGAAAATCCACAGTACCCTCCCTTGGAAAAATGACTCCGAAAAATCATAGTATTCAAAACAGATTTTTTCGATTTTTTTCTCACGGGTACGTGTTACGCGGTTGCGGTTGACTTTTTCTTATTCCAAATCAGATTCTCTATAAAATGCACCTAATGATTTCCTTTTAGCTTGAAATTTTTTTTTCTCGAAAATCCACGGTACCCTCCCTTGGAAAAATGACTCCGAAAAATCATGGCATTCGAAACAGATTTTTTTTCTCACGGGTACGAGTTACGCGGTTGCGGTTGACTTTTCCTTATTCGAAATCAGATTCTCTATAAAATGCACCTAATGGTTTCCTTTTAGCTTCAAATTTTTTTTTCTCGAAAATCCACGGTACCCTCCCTTGGAAAAATGACTCCGAAAAATCATGGCATTCGAAACAGATTTTTTTCTCACGGGTACGAGTTACGCGGTTGCGGTTGACTTTTTCTTATTCGAAATCAGATTCTCTATAAAATGCACCTAATGGTTTATTTTTGGCTTGAAATTTTTTTTTCTCGAAAATCCACAGTACCCTCCCTTGGAAAAACGACTCCGAAAAATCATGGCATTCGAAACAGATTTTTTCGATTTTTTTCTCACGGGTACGAGTTACGCGGTTGCGGTTGACTTTTTCTTATTCGAAATCAGATTCTCTATAAAATGCACCTAATGGTTTCCTTTTAGCTTGAAATTTTTTTTTTCTCGAAAATCCACAGTACCCTCCCTTGGAAAAATGACTCCGAAAAATCATGGCATTCGAAACAGATTTTTTTCTCACGGGTACGAGTTACGCGGTTGCGGTTGACTTTTTCTTATTCGAAATCAGATTCTCTATAAAATGCACCTAATGGTTTCCTTTTAGCTTGAAATTTTTTTTTTCTCGAAAATCCACAGTACCCTCCCTTGGAAAAATGATTCCGAAAAATCATGGCATTCGAAACAGATTTTTTCGATTTTTTTTCTCACGGGTACGAGTTACGCGGTTGCGGTTGACTTTTTCTTATTCGAAATCAGATTCTCTATAAAATGCACCTAATGGTTTATTTTTGGCTTGAAATTTTTTTTCTCGAAAATCCACAGTACCCTCCCTTGGAAAAACGACTCCGAAAAATCATGGCATTCGAAACAGATTTTTTCGATTTTTTTCTCACGGGTACGAGTTACGTGGTTGCGGTTGACTTTTTCTTATTCGAAATCAGATTCTCTATAAAATGCACCTAATGGTTTCCTTTTAGCTTGAAATTTTTTTTCTCGAAAATCCACAGTACCCTCCCTTGGAAAAATGACTCCGAAAAATCATGGCATTCGAAACAGATTCTTTCGATTTTTTTTCTCACGGGTACGAGTTACGCGGTTGCGGTTGACTTTTTCTTATTCCAAATCAGATTCTCTATAAAATGCACCTAATGGTTTCCTTTTAGCTTGAAATTGTTTTTTCTCGAAAATCCACAGTACCCTCCCTTGGAAAAATGACTCCGAAAAATCATGGCATTCGAAACAGATTTTTTCGATTTTATTCTCACGGGTACGAGTTACGCGGTTGCGGTTGACTTTTTCTTATTCCAAATCAGATTCTCTATAAAATGCACCTAATTATTTCCTTTTAGCTTGAAATTTTTTTTTCTCGAAAATCCACGGTACCCTCCCTTGGAAAAATGACTCCGAAAAATCATGGCATTCGAAACAGATTTTTTTCTCACGGGTACGAGTTACGCGGTTGCGGTTGACGTTTTCTTATTCGAAATCAGATTCTCTATAAAATGCACCTAATGATTTCCTTTTAGCTTGAAATTTTTTTTTCTCGAAAATCCACAGTACCCTCCCTTGGAAAAATGACTCCGAAAAATCATGGCATTCGAAACAGATTTTTTTTCTCACGGGTACGAGTTACGCGGTTGCGGTTGACTTTTCCTTATTCGAAATCAGATTCTCTATAAAATGCACCTAATGGTTTCCTTTTAGCTTCAATTTTTTTTTTCTCGAAAATCCACAGTCCCCTCCCTGGGAAAAATGAATCCGAAAAATCATGGCAATCGAAACAGATTTTTTCGATTTTTTTCTCACGGGTACGAGTTACGCGGTTGCGGTTGACTTTTTCTTATTCCGAATCAGATTCTCTATAAAATGCACCTAATGATTTCCTTTTTGCTTGAAATTTTTTTTTCTCGAAAATCCACGGTACCCTCCCTTGGAAAAATGACTCCGAAAAATCATAGTATTCAAAACAGATTTTTTCGATTTTTTTCTCACGGGTACGAGTTACGCGGTTGCGGTTGACTTTTTCTTATTCCAAATCAGATTCTCTATAAAATGCACCTAATGATTTCCTTTTAGCTTGAAATTTTTTTTTCTCGAAAATCCACGGTACCCTCCCTTGGAAAAATGACTCCGAAAAATCATGGCATTCGAAACAGATTTTTTTCTCACGGGTACGAGTTACGCGGTTGCGGTTGACTTTTTCTTATTCGAAATCAGATTCTCTATAAAATGCACCTAATGGTTTATTTTTGGCTTGAAATTTTTTTTTCTCGAAAATCCACAGTACCCTCCCTTGGAAAAACGACTCCGAAAAATCATGGCATTCGAAACAGATTTTTTCGATTTTTTTCTCACGGGTACGAGTTACGCGGTTGCGGTTGACTTTTTCTTATTCGAAATCAGATTCTCTATAAAATGCACCTAATGGTTTCCTTTTAGCTTGAAATTTTTTTTTTCTCGAAAATCCACAGTACCCTCCCTTGGAAAAATGACTCCGAAAAATCATGGCATTCGAAACAGATTTTTTCGATTTTTTTCTCACGGGTACGAGTTACGCGGTTGCGGTTGACTTTTCCTTATTCGAAATCAGATTCTCTATAAAATGCACCTAATGGTTTCCTTTTAGCTTGAAATTTTTTTATCTCGAAAATCCACAGTACCCTCCCTTGGAAAAATGACTCCGAAAAATCATGGTATTCGAAACAGATTTTTTCGATTTTTTTCTCACGGGTACGAGTTACGCGGTTGCGGTTGACTTTTTCTTATTCCAAATCAGATTCTCTATAAAATGCACCTAATGATTTCCTTTTAGCTTGAAATTTTTTTTTCTCGAAAATTCACGGTACCCTCCCTTGGAAAAATGACTCCGAAAAATCATGGCATTCGAAACAGATTTTTTTCTCACGGGTACGAGTTACGCGGTTGCGGTTGACTTTTTCTTATTCCAAATCAGATTCTCTATAAAATGCACCTAATGATTTCCTTTTAGCTTGAAATTTTTTTTTCTCGAAAATCCACGGTACCCTCCCTTGGAAAAATGACTCCGAAAAATCATGGCATTCGAAACAGATTTTTTTCTCACGGGTACGAATTACGCGATTGCGGTTGACGTTTTCTTATTCGAAATCAGATTCTCTATAAAATGCACCTAATGGTTTCCTTTTAGCTTGAAATTTTTTTTTCTCGAAAATCCACAGTACCCTCCCTTGGAAAAATGACTCCGAAAAATCATGGCATTCGAAACAGATTTTTTTCTCACGGGTACGAGTTACGCGGTTGCGGTTGACTTTTCCTTATTCGAAATCAGATTCTCTATAAAATGCACCTAATGGTTTCCTTTTAGCTTGAAATTTTTTTTTCTCGAAAATCCACTGTACCCTCCCTTGAAAAAATGACTCCGAAAAATCATGGCATTCGAAACAGATTTTTTTCTCACGGGTACGAGTTACGCGGTTGCGATTGACGTTTTCTTATTCGAAATCAGATTCTCTATAAAATGCACCTAATGATTTCCTTTTAGCTTGAAATTTTTTTTTCTCGAAAATCCACAGTACCCTCCCTTGGAAAAATGACTCCGAAAAATCATGGCATTCGAAACAGATTTTTTTCTCACGGGTACGAGTTACGCGGTTGCGGTTGACTTTTCCTTATTCGAAATCAGATTCTCTATAAAATGCACCTAATGGTTTCCTTTTAGCTTCAAATTTTTTTTTCTCGAAAATCCACAGTACCCACCCTTGGAAAAATGACTCCGAAAAATCATGGCATTCGAAACAGATTTTTTTCTCACGGGTACGAGTTACGCGGTTGCGGTTGACTTTTTCTTATTCGAAATCAGATTCTCTATAAAATGCACCTAATGGTTTCCTTTTTGCTTGAAATTTTTTTTTCTCGAAAATCCACATTACCCTCCCTTGGAAAAATGACTCCGAAAAATCATGGCATTCGAAACAGATTTTTTTCTCACGGGTACGAGTTACGCGGTTGCGGTTGACTTTTTCTTATTCGAAATCAAATTCTC
This sequence comes from Pholcus phalangioides, assembly GCF_987345545.1. Classification (NCBI taxonomy): domain Eukaryota; kingdom Metazoa; phylum Arthropoda; class Arachnida; order Araneae; family Pholcidae; genus Pholcus; species Pholcus phalangioides. The sequence continues at coordinate 16,127,276 of NW_028301628.1, forward strand.
TATAAAATGCACCTAATGGTTTCCTTTTAGCTTGAAATTTTTTTTTCTCGAAAATCCACAGTACCCTCCCTTGGAAAAATGACTCCGAAAAATCATGGCATTCGAAACAGATTTTTTCGATTTTTTTCTCACGGGTACGAATTACGCGGTTGCGGTTGACTTTTTCTTATTCGAAATCAGATTCTCTATAAAATGCACCTAATGGTTTCCTTTTAGCTTGAAATTTTTTTTTTCTCGAAAATCCACAGTACCCTCCCTTGGAAAAATGACTCCGAAAAATCATGGCATTCGAAACAGATTTTTTCGATTTTTTTCTCACGGGTACGAGTTACGCGGTTGCGGTTGACTTTTCCTTATTCGAAATCAGATTCTCTATAAAATGCACCTAATGGTTTCCTTTTAGCTTCAAATTTTTTTTTCTCGAAAATCCACAGTACCCTCCCTGGGAAAAATGACTCCGAAAAATCATGGCATTCGAAACAGATTTTTTCGATTTTTTTCTCACGGGTACGAGTTACGCGGTTGCGGTTGACTTTTTCTTATTCCAAATCAGATTCTCTATAAAATGCACCTAATGATTTCCTTTTAGCTTGAAATTTTTTTTTCTCGAAAATCCACGGTACCCTCCCTTGGAAAAATGACTCCGAAAAATCATGGCATTCGAAACAGATTTTTTTCTCACGGGTACGAGTTACGCGGTTGCGGTTGACTTTTCCTTATTCGAAATCAGATTCTCTATAAAATGCACCTAATGGTTTCCTTTTAGCTTCAAATTTTTTTTTCTCGAAAATCCACGGTACCCTCCCTTGGAAAAATGACTCCGAAAAATCATGGCATTCGAAACAGATTTTTTTCTCACGGGTACGAGTTACGCGGTTGCGGTTGACTTTTTCGTATTCGAAATCAGATTCTCTATAAAATGCACCTAATGGTTTATTTTTGGCTTGAAATTTTTTTTTCTCGAAAATCCACAGTACCCTCCCTTGGAAAAACGACTCCGAAAAATCATGGCATTCGAAACAGATTTTTTCGATTTTTTTCTCACGGGTACGAGTTACGCGGTTGCGGTTGACTTTTCCTTATTCGAAATCAGATTCTCTATAAAATGCACCTAATGGTTTCCTTTTAGCTTCAAATTTTTTTTTCTCGAAAATCCACGGTACCCTCCCTTGGAAAAATGACTCCGAAAAATCATGGCATTCGAAACAGATTTTTTTCTCACGGGTACGAGTTACGCGGTTGCGGTTGACTTTTTCTTATTCGAAATCAGATTCTCTATAAAATGCACCTAATGGTTTATTTTTGGCTTGAAATTTTTTTTTCTCGAAAATCCACAGTACCCTCCCTTGGAAAAACGACTCCGAAAAATCATGGCATTCGAAACAGATTTTTTCGATTTTTTTCTCACGGGTACGAGTTACGCGGTTGCGGTTGACTTTTTCTTATTCGAAATCAGATTCTCTATAAAATGCACCTAATGGTTTCCTTTTAGCTTGAAATTTTTTTTTTCTCGAAAATCCACAGTACCCTCCCTTGGAAAAATGACTCCGAAAAATCATGGCATTCGAAACAGATTTTTTGGATTTTTTTCTCACGGGTACGAGTTACGCGGTTGCGGTTGACTTTTCCTTATTCGAAATCAGATTCTCTATAAAATGCACCTAATGGTTTCCTTTTAGCTTGAAATTTTTTTTTCTCGAAAATCCACAGTACCCTCCCTTGGAAAAATGACTCCGAAAAATCATGGCATTCGAAACAGATTTTTTCGATTTTTTTCTCACGGGTACGAGTTACGCGGTTGCGGTTGACTTTTTCTTATTCCAAATCAGATTCTCTATAAAATGCACCTAATGATTTCCTTTTTGCTTGAAATTTTTTTTTCTCGAAAATCCACGGTACCCTCCCTTGGAAAAATGACTCCGAAAAATCATGGCATTCGAAACAGATTTTTTTCTCACGGGTACGAGTTACGCGGTTGCGGTTGACTTTTTCTTATTCGAAATCAAATTCTCTATAAAATGCACCTAATGGTTTCCTTTTAGCTTGAAATTTTTTTTTCTCGAAAATCCACAGTACCCTCCCTTGGAAAAATGACTCCGAAAAATCATGGCATTCGAAACAGATTTTTTTCTCACGGGTACGAGTTACGCGGTTGCGGTTGACTTTTTCTTATTCGAAATCAGATTCTCTATAAAATGCACCTAATGGTTTCCTTTTAGCTTGAAATTTTTTTTCTCGAAAATCCACAGTACCCTCCCTTGGAAAAATGACTCCGAAAAATCATGGTATTCAAAACAGATTTTTTCGATTTTTTTCTCACGGGTACGAGTTACGCGGTTGCGGTTGACTTTTTCTTATTCCAAATCAGATTCTCTATAAAATGCACCTAATGATTTCCTTTTTGCTTGAAATTTTTTTTTCTCGAAAATCCACGGTACCCTCCCTTGGAAAAATGACTCCGAAAAATCATGGCATTCGAAACAGATTTTTTTCTCACGGGTACGAGTTACGCGGTTGCGGTTGACTTTTTCTTATTCGAAATCAGATTCTCTATAAAATGCACCTAATGGTTTCCTTTTAGCTTGAAATTTTTTTTTCTCGAAAATCCACAGTACCCTCCCTTGGAAAAATGATTCCGAAAAATCATGGCATTCGAAACAGATTTTTTCGATTTTTTTCTCACGGGTACGAGTTACGCGGTTGCGGTTGACTTTTTCTTATTCGAAATCAGATTCTCTATAAAATGCACCTAATGGTTTCCTTTTTGCTTGAAATTTTTTTTTCTCGAAAATCCACATTACCCTCCCTTGGAAAAATGACTCCGAAAAATCATGGCATTCGAAACAGATTTTTTTCTCACGGGTACGAGTTACGCGGTTGCGGATGACTTTTTCTTATTCGAAATCAAATTCTCTATAAAATGCACCTAATGGTTTCCTTTTAGCTTGAAATTTTTTTTTCTCGAAAATCCACAGTACCCTCCCTTGGAAAAATGACTCCGAAAAATCATGGCATTCGAAACAGATTTTTTTCTCACGGGTACGAGTTACGCGGTTGCGGTTGACTTTTTCTTATTCGAAATCAGATTCTCTATAAAATGCACCTAATGGTTTATTTTTGGCTTGAAATTTTTTTTTCTCGAAAATCCACAGTACCCTCCCTTGGAAAAACGACTCCGAAAAATCATGGCATTCGAAACAGATTTTTTCGATTTTTTTCTCACGGGTACGAGTTACGCGGTTGCGGTTGACTTTTTCTTATTCGAAATCAGATTCTCTATAAAATGCACCTAATGGTTTCCTTTTAGCTTGAAATTTTTTTTCTCGAAAATCCACAGTACCCTCCCTTGGAAAAATGACTCCGAAAAATCATGGCATTCGAAACAGATTTTTTCGATTTTTTTCTCACGGGTACGAGTTACGCGGTTGCGGTTGACTTTTTCTTATTCGAAATCAGATTCTCTATAAAATGCACCTAATGGTTTATTTTTGGCTTGAAATTTTTTTTTCTCGAAAATCCACAGTACCCTCCCTTGGAAAAACGACTCCGAAAAATCATGGCATTCGAAACAGATTTTTTCGATTTTTTTCTCACGGGTACGAGTTACGCGGTTGCGGTTGACTTTTCCTTATTCGAAATCAGATTCTCTATAAAATGCACCTAATGGTTTCCTTTTAGCTTCAAATTTTTTTTTCTCGAAAATCCACGGTACCCTCCCTTGGAAAAATGACTCCGAAAAATCATGGCATTCGAAACAGATTTTTTTCTCACGGGTACGAGTTACGCGGTTGCGGTTGACTTTTTCGTATTCGAAATCAGATTCTCTATAAAATGCACCTAATGGTTTATTTTTGGCTTGAAATTTTTTTTTCTCGAAAATCCACAGTACCCTCCCTTGGAAAAACGACTCCGAAAAATCATGGCATTCGAAACAGATTTTTTCGATTTTTTTCTCACGGGTACGAGTTACGCGGTTGCGGTTGACTTTTTCTTATTCCAAATCAGATTCTCTATAAAATGCACCTAATTATTTCCTTTTAGCTTGAAATTTTTTTTTCTCGAAAATCCACGGTACCCTCCCTTGGAAAAATGACTCCGAAAAATCATGGCATTCGAAACAGATTTTTTTCTCACGGGTACGAGTTACGCGGTTGCGGTTGACTTTTTCTTATTCGAAATCAGATTCTCTATAAAATGCACCTAATGATTTCCTTTTTGCTTGAAATTTTTTTTTCTCGAAAATCCACGGTACCCTCCCTTGGAAAAATGACTCCGAAAAATCATGGCATTCGAAACAGATTTTTTTCTCACGGGTACGAGTTACGCGGTTGCGGTTGACTTTTCCTTATTCGAAATCAGATTCTCTATAAAATGCACCTAATGGTTTCCTTTTAGCTTCAAATTTTTTTTTCTCGAAAATCCACAGTACCCTCCCTTGGAAAAATGACTCCGAAAAATCATGGCATTCGAAACAGATTTTTTTCTCACGGGTACGAGTTACGCGGTTGCGGTTGACTTTTTCTTATTCGAAATCAGATTCTCTATAAAATGCACCTAATGATTTCCTTTTTGCTTGAAATTTTTTTTTCTCGAAAATCCACGGTACCCTCCCTTGGAAAAATGACTCCGAAAAATCATGGCATTCGAAACAGATTTTTTTCTCACGGGTACGAGTTACGCGGTTGCGGTTGACTTTTTCTTATTCGAAATCAGATTCTCTATAAAATGCACCTAATGATTTCCTTTTAGCTTGAAATTTTTTTTTCTCGAAAATCCACGGTACCCTCCCTTGGAAAAATGACTCCGAAAAATCATGGCATTCGAAACAGATTTTTTTCTCACGGGTACGAGTTACGCGGTTGCGGTTGACTTTTCCTTATTCGAAATCAGATTCTCTATAAAATGCACCTAATGGTTTCCTTTTAGCTTCAAATTTTTTTTTCTCGAAAATCCACGGTACCCTCCCTTGGAAAAATGACTCCGAAAAATCATGGCATTCGAAACAGATTTTTTTCTCACGGGTACGAGTTACGCGGTTGCGGTTGACTTTTTCTTATTCGAAATCAGATTCTCTATAAAATGCACCTAATGGTTTATTTTTGGCTTGAAATTTTTTTTTCTCGAAAATCCACAGTACCCTCCCTTGGAAAAACGACTCCGAAAAATCATGGCATTCGAAACAGATTTTTTCGATTTTTTTCTCACGGGTACGAGTTACGCGGTTGCGGTTGACTTTTTCTTATTCGAAATCAGATTCTCTATAAAATGCACCTAATGGTTTCCTTTTAGCTTGAAATTTTTTTTTTCTCGAAAATCCACAGTACCCTCCCTTGGAAAAATGACTCCGAAAAATCATGGCATTCGAAACAGATTTTTTGGATTTTTTTCTCACGGGTACGAGTTACGCGGTTGCGGTTGACTTTTCCTTATTCGAAATCAGATTCTCTATAAAATGCACCTAATGGTTTCCTTTTAGCTTGAAATTTTTTTTTCTCGAAAATCCACAGTACCCTCCCTTGGAAAAATGACTCCGAAAAATCATGGCATTCGAAACAGATTTTTTCGATTTTTTTCTCACGGGTACGAGTTACGCGGTTGCGGTTGACTTTTTCTTATTCCAAATCAGATTCTCTATAAAATGCACCTAATGATTTCCTTTTTGCTTGAAATTTTTTTTTCTCGAAAATCCACGGTACCCTCCCTTGGAAAAATGACTCCGAAAAATCATGGCATTCGAAACAGATTTTTTTCTCACGGGTACGAGTTACGCGGTTGCGGTTGACTTTTTCTTATTCGAAATCAAATTCTCTATAAAATGCACCTAATGGTTTCCTTTTAGCTTGAAATTTTTTTTTCTCGAAAATCCACAGTACCCTCCCTTGGAAAAATGACTCCGAAAAATCATGGCATTCGAAACAGATTTTTTTCTCACGGGTACGAGTTACGCGGTTGCGGTTGACTTTTTCTTATTCGAAATCAGATTCTCTATAAAATGCACCTAATGGTTTCCTTTTAGCTTGAAATTTTTTTTCTCGAAAATCCACAGTACCCTCCCTTGGAAAAATGACTCCGAAAAATCATGGTATTCAAAACAGATTTTTTCGATTTTTTTCTCACGGGTACGAGTTACGCGGTTGCGGTTGACTTTTTCTTATTCCAAATCAGATTCTCTATAAAATGCACCTAATGATTTCCTTTTTGCTTGAAATTTTTTTTTCTCGAAAATCCACGGTACCCTCCCTTGGAAAAATGACTCCGAAAAATCATGGCATTCGAAACAGATTTTTTTCTCACGGGTACGAGTTACGCGGTTGCGGTTGACTTTTTCTTATTCGAAATCAGATTCTCTATAAAATGCACCTAATGGTTTCCTTTTAGCTTGAAATTTTTTTTTCTCGAAAATCCACAGTACCCTCCCTTGGAAAAATGACTCCGAAAAATCATGGCATTCGAAACAGATTTTTTTCTCACGGGTACGAGTTACGCGGTTGCGGTTGACTTTTTCTTATTCGAAATCAAATTCTCTATAAAATGCACCTAATGGTTTCCTTTTAGCTTGAAATTTTTTTTTCTCGAAAATCCACAGTACCCTCCCTTGGAAAAATGACTCCGAAAAATCATGGCATTCGAAACAGATTTTTTTCTCACGGGTACGAGTTACGCGGTTGCGGTTGACTTTTTCTTATTCGAAATCAGATTCTCTATAAAATGCACCTAATGGTTTCCTTTTAGCTTGAAATTTTTTTTCTCGAAAATCCACAGTACCCTCCCTTGGAAAAATGACTCCGAAAAATCATGGCATTCGAAACAGATTTTTTCGATTTTTTTCTCACGGGTACGAGTTACGCGGTTGCGGTTGACTTTTTCTTATTCGAAATCAGATTCTCTATAAAATGCACCTAATGGTTTATTTTTGGCTTGAAATTTTTTTTTCTCGAAAATCCACAGTACCCTCCCTTGGAAAAACGACTCCGAAAAATCATGGCATTCGAAACAGATTTTTTCGATTTTTTTCTCACGGGTACGAGTTACGCGGTTGCGGTTGACTTTTCCTTATTCGAAATCAGATTCTCTATAAAATGCACCTAATGGTTTCCTTTTAGCTTCAAATTTTTTTTTCTCGAAAATCCACGGTACCCTCCCTTGGAAAAATGACTCCGAAAAATCATGGCATTCGAAACAGATTTTTTTCTCACGGGTACGAGTTACGCGGTTGCGGTTGACTTTTTCGTATTCGAAATCAGATTCTCTATAAAATGCACCTAATGGTTTATTTTTGGCTTGAAATTTTTTTTTCTCGAAAATCCACAGTACCCTCCCTTGGAAAAACGACTCCGAAAAATCATGGCATTCGAAACAGATTTTTTCGATTTTTTTCTCACGGGTACGAGTTACGCGGTTGCGGTTGACTTTTTCTTATTCCAAATCAGATTCTCTATAAAATGCACCTAATGATTTCCTTTTTGCTTGAAATTTTTTTTTCTCGAAAATCCACGGTACCCTCCCTTGGAAAAATGACTCCGAAAAATCATGGCATTCGAAACAGATTTTTTTCTCACGGGTACGAGTTACGCGGTTGCGGTTGACTTTTTCTTATTCGAAATCAAATTCTCTATAAAATGCACCTAATGGTTTCCTTTTAGCTTGAAATTTTTTTTTCTCGAAAATCCACAGTACCCTCCCTTGGAAAAATGACTCCGAAAAATCATGGCATTCGAAACAGATTTTTTTCTCACGGGTACGAGTTACGCGGTTGCGGTTGACTTTTTCTTATTCGAAATCAGATTCTCTATAAAATGCACCTAATGGTTTCCTTTTAGCTTGAAATTTTTTTTCTCGAAAATCCACAGTACCCTCCCTTGGAAAAATGACTCCGAAAAATCATGGTATTCAAAACAGATTTTTTCGATTTTTTTCTCACGGGTACGAGTTACGCGGTTGCGGTTGACTTTTTCTTATTCCAAATCAGATTCTCTATAAAATGCACCTAATGATTTCCTTTTTGCTTGAAATTTTTTTTTCTCGAAAATCCACGGTACCCTCCCTTGGAAAAATGACTCCGAAAAATCATGGCATTCGAAACAGATTTTTTTCTCACGGGTACGAGTTACGCGGTTGCGGTTGACTTTTTCTTATTCGAAATCAGATTCTCTATAAAATGCACCTAATGGTTTCCTTTTAGCTTGAAATTTTTTTTTCTCGAAAATCCACAGTACCCTCCCTTGGAAAAATGACTCCGAAAAATCATGGCATTCGAAACAGATTTTTTTCTCACGGGTACGAGTTACGCGGTTGCGGTTGACTTTTTCTTATTCGAAATCAAATTCTCTATAAAATGCACCTAATGGTTTCCTTTTAGCTTGAAATTTTTTTTTCTCGAAAATCCACAGTACCCTCCCTTGGAAAAATGACTCCGAAAAATCATGGCATTCGAAACAGATTTTTTTCTCACGGGTACGAGTTACGCGGTTGCGGTTGACTTTTTCTTATTCGAAATCAGATTCTCTATAAAATGCACCTAATGGTTTCCTTTTAGCTTGAAATTTTTTTTCTCGAAAATCCACAGTACCCTCCCTTGGAAAAATGACTCCGAAAAATCATGGCATTCGAAACAGATTTTTTCGATTTTTTTCTCACGGGTACGAGTTACGCGGTTGCGGTTGACTTTTTCTTATTCGAAATCAGATTCTCTATAAAATGCACCTAATGGTTTATTTTTGGCTTGAAATTTTTTTTTCTCGAAAATCCACAGTACCCTCCCTTGGAAAAACGACTCCGAAAAATCATGGCATTCGAAACAGATTTTTTCGATTTTTTTCTCACGGGTACGAGTTACGCGGTTGCGGTTGACTTTTCCTTATTCGAAATCAGATTCTCTATAAAATGCACCTAATGGTTTCCTTTTAGCTTCAAATTTTTTTTTCTCGAAAATCCACGGTACCCTCCCTTGGAAAAATGACTCCGAAAAATCATGGCATTCGAAACAGATTTTTTTCTCACGGGTACGAGTTACGCGGTTGCGGTTGACTTTTTCGTATTCGAAATCAGATTCTCTATAAAATGCACCTAATGGTTTATTTTTGGCTTGAAATTTTTTTTTCTCGAAAATCCACAGTACCCTCCCTTGGAAAAACGACTCCGAAAAATCATGGCATTCGAAACAGATTTTTTCGATTTTTTTCTCACGGGTACGAGTTACGCGGTTGCGGTTGACTTTTTCTTATTCCAAATCAGATTCTCTATAAAATGCACCTAATGATTTCCTTTTTGCTTGAAATTTTTTTTTCTCGAAAATCCACGGTACCCTCCCTTGGAAAAATGACTCCGAAAAATCATGGCATTCGAAACAGATTTTTTTCTCACGGGTACGAGTTACGCGGTTGCGGTTGACTTTTTCTTATTCGAAATCAAATTCTCTATAAAATGCACCTAATGGTTTCCTTTTAGCTTGAAATTTTTTTTTCTCGAAAATCCACAGTACCCTCCCTTGGAAAAATGACTCCGAAAAATCATGGCATTCGAAACAGATTTTTTTCTCACGGGTACGAGTTACGCGGTTGCGGTTGACTTTTTCTTATTCGAAATCAGATTCTCTATAAAATGCACCTAATGGTTTCCTTTTAGCTTGAAATTTTTTTTCTCGAAAATCCACAGTACCCTCCCTTGGAAAAATGACTCCGAAAAATCATGGTATTCAAAACAGATTTTTTCGATTTTTTTCTCACGGGTACGAGTTACGCGGTTGCGGTTGACTTTTTCTTATTCCAAATCAGATTCTCTATAAAATGCACCTAATGATTTCCTTTTTGCTTGAAATTTTTTTTTCTCGAAAATCCACGGTACCCTCCCTTGGAAAAATGACTCCGAAAAATCATGGCATTCGAAACAGATTTTTTTCTCACGGGTACGAGTTACGCGGTTGCGGTTGACTTTTTCTTATTCGAAATCAGATTCTCTATAAAATGCACCTAATGGTTTCCTTTTAGCTTGAAATTTTTTTTTCTCGAAAATCCACAGTACCCTCCCTTGGAAAAATGACTCCGAAAAATCATGGCATTCGAAACAGATTTTTTTCTCACGGGTACGAGTTACGCGGTTGCGGTTGACTTTTTCTTATTCGAAATCAAATTCTCTATAAAATGCACCTAATGGTTTCCTTTTAGCTTGAAATTTTTTTTTCTCGAAAATCCACAGTACCCTCCCTTGGAAAAATGACTCCGAAAAATCATGGCATTCGAAACAGATTTTTTTCTCACGGGTACGAGTTACGCGGTTGCGGTTGACTTTTTCTTATTCGAAATCAGATTCTCTATAAAATGCACCTAATGGTTTCCTTTTAGCTTGAAATTTTTTTTCTCGAAAATCCACAGTACCCTCCCTTGGAAAAATGACTCCGAAAAATCATGGCATTCGAAACAGATTTTTTCGATTTTTTTCTCACGGGTACGAGTTACGCGGTTGCGGTTGACTTTTTCTTATTCGAAATCAGATTCTCTATAAAATGCACCTAATGGTTTATTTTTGGCTTGAAATTTTTTTTTCTCGAAAATCCACAGTACCCTCCCTTGGAAAAACGACTCCGAAAAATCATGGCATTCGAAACAGATTTTTTCGATTTTTTTCTCACGGGTACGAGTTACGCGGTTGCGGTTGACTTTTCCTTATTCGAAATCAGATTCTCTATAAAATGCACCTAATGGTTTCCTTTTAGCTTCAAATTTTTTTTTCTCGAAAATCCACGGTACCCTCCCTTGGAAAAATGACTCCGAAAAATCATGGCATTCGAAACAGATTTTTTTCTCACGGGTACGAGTTACGCGGTTGCGGTTGACTTTTTCGTATTCGAAATCAGATTCTCTATAAAATGCACCTAATGGTTTATTTTTGGCTTGAAATTTTTTTTTCTCGAAAATCCACAGTACCCTCCCTTGGAAAAACGACTCCGAAAAATCATGGCATTCGAAACAGATTTTTTCGATTTTTTTCTCACGGGTACGAGTTACGCGGTTGCGGTTGACTTTTTCTTATTCCAAATCAGATTCTCTATAAAATGCACCTAATTATTTCCTTTTAGCTTGAAATTTTTTTTTCTCGAAAATCCACGGTACCCTCCCTTGGAAAAATGACTCCGAAAAATCATGGCATTCGAAACAGATTTTTTTCTCACGGGTACGAGTTACGCGGTTGCGGTTGACTTTTTCTTATTCGAAATCAGATTCTCTATAAAATGCACCTAATGGTTTCCTTTTAGCTTGAAATTTTTTTTTCTCGAAAATCCACAGTACCCTCCCTTGGAAAAATGACTCCGAAAAATCATGGTATTCAAAACAGATTTTTTCGATTTTTTTCTCACGGGTACGAGTTACGCGGTTGCGGTTGACTTTTTCTTATTCCAAATCAGATTCTCTATAAAATGCACCTAATGATTTCCTTTTTGCTTGAAATTTTTTTTTCTCGAAAATCCACGGTACCCTCCCTTGGAAAAATGACTCCGAAAAATCATGGCATTCGAAACAGATTTTTTTCTCACGGGTACGAGTTACGCGGTTGCGGTTGACTTTTTCTTATTCGAAATCAGATTCTCTATAAAATGCACCTAATGGTTTCCTTTTAGCTTGAAATTTTTTTTTCTCGAAAATCCACAGTACCCTCCCTTGGAAAAATGACTCCGAAAAATCATGGCATTCGAAACAGATTTTTTTCTCACGGGTACGAGTTACGCGGTTGCGGTTGACTTTTTCTTATTCGAAATCAAATTCTCTATAAAATGCACCTAATGGTTTCCTTTTAGCTTGAAATTTTTTTTTCTCGAAAATCCACAGTACCCTCCCTTGGAAAAATGACTCCGAAAAATCATGGCATTCGAAACAGATTTTTTTCTCACGGGTACGAGTTACGCGGTTGCGGTTGACTTTTTCTTATTCGAAATCAGATTCTCTATAAAATGCACCTAATGGTTTCCTTTTAGCTTGAAATTTTTTTTCTCGAAAATCCACAGTACCCTCCCTTGGAAAAATGACTCCGAAAAATCATGGCATTCGAAACAGATTTTTTCGATTTTTTTCTCACGGGTACGAGTTACGCGGTTGCGGTTGACTTTTTCTTATTCGAAATCAGATTCTCTATAAAATGCACCTAATGGTTTATTTTTGGCTTGAAATTTTTTTTTCTCGAAAATCCACAGTACCCTCCCTTGGAAAAACGACTCCGAAAAATCATGGCATTCGAAACAGATTTTTTCGATTTTTTTCTCACGGGTACGAGTTACGCGGTTGCGGTTGACTTTTCCTTATTCGAAATCAGATTCTCTATAAAATGCACCTAATGGTTTCCTTTTAGCTTCAAATTTTTTTTTCTCGAAAATCCACGGTACCCTCCCTTGGAAAAATGACTCCGAAAAATCATGGCATTCGAAACAGATTTTTTTCTCACGGGTACGAGTTACGCGGTTGCGGTTGACTTTTTCGTATTCGAAATCAGATTCTCTATAAAATGCACCTAATGGTTTATTTTTGGCTTGAAATTTTTTTTTCTCGAAAATCCACAGTACCCTCCCTTGGAAAAACGACTCCGAAAAATCATGGCATTCGAAACAGATTTTTTCGATTTTTTTCTCACGGGTACGAGTTACGCGGTTGCGGTTGACTTTTTCTTATTCCAAATCAGATTCTCTATAAAATGCACCTAATGATTTCCTTTTTGCTTGAAATTTTTTTTTCTCGAAAATCCACGGTACCCTCCCTTGGAAAAATGACTCCGAAAAATCATGGCATTCGAAACAGATTTTTTTCTCACGGGTACGAGTTACGCGGTTGCGGTTGACTTTTTCTTATTCGAAATCAAATTCTCTATAAAATGCACCTAATGGTTTCCTTTTAGCTTGAAATTTTTTTTTCTCGAAAATCCACAGTACCCTCCCTTGGAAAAATGACTCCGAAAAATCATGGCATTCGAAACAGATTTTTTTCTCACGGGTACGAGTTACGCGGTTGCGGTTGACTTTTTCTTATTCGAAATCAGATTCTCTATAAAATGCACCTAATGGTTTCCTTTTAGCTTGAAATTTTTTTTCTCGAAAATCCACAGTACCCTCCCTTGGAAAAATGACTCCGAAAAATCATGGTATTCAAAACAGATTTTTTCGATTTTTTTCTCACGGGTACGAGTTACGCGGTTGCGGTTGACTTTTTCTTATTCCAAATCAGATTCTCTATAAAATGCACCTAATGATTTCCTTTTTGCTTGAAATTTTTTTTTCTCGAAAATCCACGGTACCCTCCCTTGGAAAAATGACTCCGAAAAATCATGGCATTCGAAACAGATTTTTTTCTCACGGGTACGAGTTACGCGGTTGCGGTTGACTTTTTCTTATTCGAAATCAGATTCTCTATAAAATGCACCTAATGGTTTCCTTTTAGCTTGAAATTTTTTTTTCTCGAAAATCCACAGTACCCTCCCTTGGAAAAATGACTCCGAAAAATCATGGCATTCGAAACAGATTTTTTTCTCACGGGTACGAGTTACGCGGTTGCGGTTGACTTTTTCTTATTCGAAATCAAATTCTCTATAAAATGCACCTAATGGTTTCCTTTTAGCTTGAAATTTTTTTTTCTCGAAAATCCACAGTACCCTCCCTTGGAAAAATGACTCCGAAAAATCATGGCATTCGAAACAGATTTTTTTCTCACGGGTACGAGTTACGCGGTTGCGGTTGACTTTTTCTTATTCGAAATCAGATTCTCTATAAAATGCACCTAATGGTTTCCTTTTAGCTTGAAATTTTTTTTCTCGAAAATCCACAGTACCCTCCCTTGGAAAAATGACTCCGAAAAATCATGGCATTCGAAACAGATTTTTTCGATTTTTTTCTCACGGGTACGAGTTACGCGGTTGCGGTTGACTTTTTCTTATTCGAAATCAGATTCTCTATAAAATGCACCTAATGGTTTATTTTTGGCTTGAAATTTTTTTTTCTCGAAAATCCACAGTACCCTCCCTTGGAAAAACGACTCCGAAAAATCATGGCATTCGAAACAGATTTTTTCGATTTTTTTCTCACGGGTACGAGTTACGCGGTTGCGGTTGACTTTTCCTTATTCGAAATCAGATTCTCTATAAAATGCACCTAATGGTTTCCTTTTAGCTTCAAATTTTTTTTTCTCGAAAATCCACGGTACCCTCCCTTGGAAAAATGACTCCGAAAAATCATGGCATTCGAAACAGATTTTTTTCTCACGGGTACGAGTTACGCGGTTGCGGTTGACTTTTTCGTATTCGAAATCAGATTCTCTATAAAATGCACCTAATGGTTTATTTTTGGCTTGAAATTTTTTTTTCTCGAAAATCCACAGTACCCTCCCTTGGAAAAACGACTCCGAAAAATCATGGCATTCGAAACAGATTTTTTCGATTTTTTTCTCACGGGTACGAGTTACGCGGTTGCGGTTGACTTTTTCTTATTCCAAATCAGATTCTCTATAAAATGCACCTAATGATTTCCTTTTTGCTTGAAATTTTTTTTTCTCGAAAATCCACGGTACCCTCCCTTGGAAAAATGACTCCGAAAAATCATGGCATTCGAAACAGATTTTTTTCTCACGGGTACGAGTTACGCGGTTGCGGTTGACTTTTTCTTATTCGAAATCAAATTCTCTATAAAATGCACCTAATGGTTTCCTTTTAGCTTGAAATTTTTTTTTCTCGAAAATCCACAGTACCCTCCCTTGGAAAAATGACTCCGAAAAATCATGGCATTCGAAACAGATTTTTTTCTCACGGGTACGAGTTACGCGGTTGCGGTTGACTTTTTCTTATTCGAAATCAGATTCTCTATAAAATGCACCTAATGGTTTCCTTTTAGCTTGAAATTTTTTTTCTCGAAAATCCACAGTACCCTCCCTTGGAAAAATGACTCCGAAAAATCATGGTATTCAAAACAGATTTTTTCGATTTTTTTCTCACGGGTACGAGTTACGCGGTTGCGGTTGACTTTTTCTTATTCCAAATCAGATTCTCTATAAAATGCACCTAATGATTTCCTTTTTGCTTGAAATTTTTTTTTCTCGAAAATCCACGGTACCCTCCCTTGGAAAAATGACTCCGAAAAATCATGGCATTCGAAACAGATTTTTTTCTCACGGGTACGAGTTACGCGGTTGCGGTTGACTTTTTCTTATTCGAAATCAGATTCTCTATAAAATGCACCTAATGGTTTCCTTTTAGCTTGAAATTTTTTTTTCTCGAAAATCCACAGTACCCTCCCTTGGAAAAATGACTCCGAAAAATCATGGCATTCGAAACAGATTTTTTTCTCACGGGTACGAGTTACGCGGTTGCGGTTGACTTTTTCTTATTCGAAATCAAATTCTCTATAAAATGCACCTAATGGTTTCCTTTTAGCTTGAAATTTTTTTTTCTCGAAAATCCACAGTACCCTCCCTTGGAAAAATGACTCCGAAAAATCATGGCATTCGAAACAGATTTTTTTCTCACGGGTACGAGTTACGCGGTTGCGGTTGACTTTTTCTTATTCGAAATCAGATTCTCTATAAAATGCACCTAATGGTTTCCTTTTAGCTTGAAATTTTTTTTCTCGAAAATCCACAGTACCCTCCCTTGGAAAAATGACTCCGAAAAATCATGGCATTCGAAACAGATTTTTTCGATTTTTTTCTCACGGGTACGAGTTACGCGGTTGCGGTTGACTTTTTCTTATTCGAAATCAGATTCTCTATAAAATGCACCTAATGGTTTATTTTTGGCTTGAAATTTTTTTTTCTCGAAAATCCACAGTACCCTCCCTTGGAAAAACGACTCCGAAAAATCATGGCATTCGAAACAGATTTTTTCGATTTTTTTCTCACGGGTACGAGTTACGCGGTTGCGGTTGACTTTTCCTTATTCGAAATCAGATTCTCTATAAAATGCACCTAATGGTTTCCTTTTAGCTTCAAATTTTTTTTTCTCGAAAATCCACGGTACCCTCCCTTGGAAAAATGACTCCGAAAAATCATGGCATTCGAAACAGATTTTTTTCTCACGGGTACGAGTTACGCGGTTGCGGTTGACTTTTTCGTATTCGAAATCAGATTCTCTATAAAATGCACCTAATGGTTTATTTTTGGCTTGAAATTTTTTTTTCTCGAAAATCCACAGTACCCTCCCTTGGAAAAACGACTCCGAAAAATCATGGCATTCGAAACAGATTTTTTCGATTTTTTTCTCACGGGTACGAGTTACGCGGTTGCGGTTGACTTTTTCTTATTCCAAATCAGATTCTCTATAAAATGCACCTAATTATTTCCTTTTAGCTTGAAATTTTTTTTTCTCGAAAATCCACGGTACCCTCCCTTGGAAAAATGACTCCGAAAAATCATGGCATTCGAAACAGATTTTTTTCTCACGGGTACGAGTTACGCGGTTGCGGTTGACTTTTTCTTATTCGAAATCAGATTCTCTATAAAATGCACCTAATGATTTCCTTTTTGCTTGAAATTTTTTTTTCTCGAAAATCCACGGTACCCTCCCTTGGAAAAATGACTCCGAAAAATCATGGCATTCGAAACAGATTTTTTTCTCACGGGTACGAGTTACGCGGTTGCGGTTGACTTTTCCTTATTCGAAATCAGATTCTCTATAAAATGCACCTAATGGTTTCCTTTTAGCTTCAAATTTTTTTTTCTCGAAAATCCACAGTACCCTCCCTTGGAAAAATGACTCCGAAAAATCATGGCATTCGAAACAGATTTTTTTCTCACGGGTACGAGTTACGCGGTTGCGGTTGACTTTTTCTTATTCGAAATCAGATTCTCTATAAAATGCACCTAATGATTTCCTTTTTGCTTGAAATTTTTTTTTCTCGAAAATCCACGGTACCCTCCCTTGGAAAAATGACTCCGAAAAATCATGGCATTCGAAACAGATTTTTTTCTCACGGGTACGAGTTACGCGGTTGCGGTTGACTTTTTCTTATTCGAAATCAGATTCTCTATAAAATGCACCTAATGATTTCCTTTTAGCTTGAAATTTTTTTTTCTCGAAAATCCACGGTACCCTCCCTTGGAAAAATGACTCCGAAAAATCATGGCATTCGAAACAGATTTTTTTCTCACGGGTACGAGTTACGCGGTTGCGGTTGACTTTTCCTTATTCGAAATCAGATTCTCTATAAAATGCACCTAATGGTTTCCTTTTAGCTTCAAATTTTTTTTTCTCGAAAATCCACGGTACCCTCCCTTGGAAAAATGACTCCGAAAAATCATGGCATTCGAAACAGATTTTTTTCTCACGGGTACGAGTTACGCGGTTGCGGTTGACTTTTTCTTATTCGAAATCAGATTCTCTATAAAATGCACCTAATGGTTTATTTTTGGCTTGAAATTTTTTTTTCTCGAAAATCCACAGTACCCTCCCTTGGAAAAACGACTCCGAAAAATCATGGCATTCGAAACAGATTTTTTCGATTTTTTTCTCACGGGTACGAGTTACGCGGTTGCGGTTGACTTTTTCTTATTCGAAATCAGATTCTCTATAAAATGCACCTAATGGTTTCCTTTTAGCTTGAAATTTTTTTTTTCTCGAAAATCCACAGTACCCTCCCTTGGAAAAATGACTCCGAAAAATCATGGCATTCGAAACAGATTTTTTGGATTTTTTTCTCACGGGTACGAGTTACGCGGTTGCGGTTGACTTTTCCTTATTCGAAATCAGATTCTCTATAAAATGCACCTAATGGTTTCCTTTTAGCTTGAAATTTTTTTTTCTCGAAAATCCACAGTACCCTCCCTTGGAAAAATGACTCCGAAAAATCATGGCATTCGAAACAGATTTTTTCGATTTTTTTCTCACGGGTACGAGTTACGCGGTTGCGGTTGACTTTTTCTTATTCCAAATCAGATTCTCTATAAAATGCACCTAATGATTTCCTTTTTGCTTGAAATTTTTTTTTCTCGAAAATCCACGGTACCCTCCCTTGGAAAAATGACTCCGAAAAATCATGGCATTCGAAACAGATTTTTTTCTCACGGGTACGAGTTACGCGGTTGCGGTTGACTTTTTCTTATTCGAAATCAAATTCTCTATAAAATGCACCTAATGGTTTCCTTTTAGCTTGAAATTTTTTTTTCTCGAAAATCCACAGTACCCTCCCTTGGAAAAATGACTCCGAAAAATCATGGCATTCGAAACAGATTTTTTTCTCACGGGTACGAGTTACGCGGTTGCGGTTGACTTTTTCTTATTCGAAATCAGATTCTCTATAAAATGCACCTAATGGTTTCCTTTTAGCTTGAAATTTTTTTTCTCGAAAATCCACAGTACCCTCCCTTGGAAAAATGACTCCGAAAAATCATGGTATTCAAAACAGATTTTTTCGATTTTTTTCTCACGGGTACGAGTTACGCGGTTGCGGTTGACTTTTTCTTATTCCAAATCAGATTCTCTATAAAATGCACCTAATGATTTCCTTTTTGCTTGAAATTTTTTTTTCTCGAAAATCCACGGTACCCTCCCTTGGAAAAATGACTCCGAAAAATCATGGCATTCGAAACAGATTTTTTTCTCACGGGTACGAGTTACGCGGTTGCGGTTGACTTTTTCTTATTCGAAATCAGATTCTCTATAAAATGCACCTAATGGTTTCCTTTTAGCTTGAAATTTTTTTTTCTCGAAAATCCACAGTACCCTCCCTTGGAAAAATGATTCCGAAAAATCATGGCATTCGAAACAGATTTTTTCGATTTTTTTCTCACGGGTACGAGTTACGCGGTTGCGGTTGACTTTTTCTTATTCGAAATCAGATTCTCTATAAAATGCACCTAATGGTTTCCTTTTTGCTTGAAATTTTTTTTTCTCGAAAATCCACATTACCCTCCCTTGGAAAAATGACTCCGAAAAATCATGGCATTCGAAACAGATTTTTTTCTCACGGGTACGAGTTACGCGGTTGCGGTTGACTTTTTCTTATTCGAAATCAAATTCTCTATAAAATGCACCTAATGGTTTCCTTTTAGCTTGAAATTTTTTTTTCTCGAAAATCCACAGTACCCTCCCTTGGAAAAATGACTCCGAAAAATCATGGCATTCGAAACAGATTTTTTTCTCACGGGTACGAGTTACGCGGTTGCGGTTGACTTTTTCTTATTCGAAATCAGATTCTCTATAAAATGCACCTAATGGTTTATTTTTGGCTTGAAATTTTTTTTTCTCGAAAATCCACAGTACCCTCCCTTGGAAAAACGACTCCGAAAAATCATGGCATTCGAAACAGATTTTTTCGATTTTTTTCTCACGGGTACGAGTTACGCGGTTGCGGTTGACTTTTTCTTATTCGAAATCAGATTCTCTATAAAATGCACCTAATGGTTTCCTTTTAGCTTGAAATTTTTTTTTTCTCGAAAATCCACAGTACCCTCCCTTGGAAAAATGACTCCGAAAAATCATGGCATTCGAAACAGATTTTTTGGATTTTTTTCTCACGGGTACGAGTTACGCGGTTGCGGTTGACTTTTCCTTATTCGAAATCAGATTCTCTATAAAATGCACCTAATGATTTCCTTTTTGCTTGAAATTTTTTTTTCTCGAAAATCCACGGTACCCTCCCTTGGAAAAATGACTCCGAAAAATCATGGCATTCGAAACAGATTTTTTTCTCACGGGTACGAGTTACGCGGTTGCGGTTGACTTTTTCTTATTCGAAATCAGATTCTCTATAAAATGCACCTAATGGTTTCCTTTTAGCTTGAAATTTTTTTTTCTCGAAAATCCACAGTACCCTCCCTTGGAAAAATGATTCCGAAAAATCATGGCATTCGAAACAGATTTATTCGATTTTTTTCTCACGGGTACGAGTTACGCGGTTGCGGTTGACTTTTTCTTATTCGAAATCAGATTCTCTATAAAATGCACCTAATGGTTTCCTTTTTGCTTGAAATTTTTTTTTCTCGAAAATCCACATTACCCTCCCTTGGAAAAATGACTCCGAAAAATCATGGCATTCGAAACAGATTTTTTTCTCACGGGTACGAGTTACGCGGTTGCGGTTGACTTTTTCTTATTCGAAATCAAATTCTCTATAAAATGCACCTAATGGTTTCCTTTTAGCTTGAAATTTTTTTTTCTCGAAAATCCACAGTACCCTCCCTTGGAAAAATGACTCCGAAAAATCATGGCATTCGAAACAGATTTTTTTCTCACGGGTACGAGTTACGCGGTTGCGGTTGACTTTTTCTTATTCGAAATCAGATTCTCTATAAAATGCACCTAATGGTTTATTTTTGGCTTGAAATTTTTTTTTCTCGAAAATCCACAGTACCCTCCCTTGGAAAAACGACTCCGAAAAATCATGGCATTCGAAACAGATTTTTTCGATTTTTTTCTCACGGGTACGAGTTACGCGGTTGCGGTTGACTTTTTCTTATTCGAAATCAGATTCTCTATAAAATGCACCTAATGGTTTCCTTTTAGCTTGAAATTTTTTTTTTCTCGAAAATCCACAGTACCCTCCCTTGGAAAAATGACTCCGAAAAATCATGACATTCGAAACAGATTTTTTGGATTTTTTTCTCACGGGTACGAGTTACGCGGTTGCGGTTGACTTTTCCTTATTCGAAATCAGATTCTCTATAAAATGCACCTAATGGTTTCCTTTTAGCTTGAAATTTTTTTTTCTCGAAAATCCACAGTACCCTCCCTTGGAAAAATGACTCCGAAAAATCATGGCATTCGAAACAGATTTTTTCGATTTTTTTCTCACGGGTACGAGTTACGCGGTTGCGGTTGACTTTTTCTTATTCCAAATCAGATTCTCTATAAAATGCACCTAATGATTTCCTTTTTGCTTGAAATTTTTTTTTCTCGAAAATCCACGGTACCCTCCCTTGGAAAAATGACTCCGAAAAATCATGGCATTCGAAACAGATTTTTTTCTCACGGGTACGAGTTACGCGGTTGCGGTTGACTTTTTCTTATTCGAAATCAGATTCTCTATAAAATGCACCTAATGGTTTCCTTTTAGCTTGAAATTTTTTTATCTCGAAAATCCACAGTACCCTCAGTTGGAAAAATAACTCCGAAAAATCATGGTATTCGAAACAGATTTTTTCGATTTTTTTCTCACGGGTACGAGTTACGCGGTTGCGGTTGACTTTTTCTTATTCCAAATCAGATTCTCTATAAAATGCACCTAATGATTTCCTTTTAGCTTGAAATTTTTTTTTCTCGAAAATCCACGGTACCCTCCCTTGGAAAAATGACTCCGAAAAATCATGGCATTCGAAACAGATTTTTTCGATTTTTTTCTCACGGGTACGAGTTACGCGGTTGCGGTTGACTTTTTCTTATTCCAAATCAGATTCTCTATAAAATGCACCTAATGATTTCCTTTTTGCTTGAAATTTTTTTTTCTCGAAAATCCACGGTACCCTCCCTTGGAAAAATGACTCCGAAAAATCATGGCATTCGAAACAGATTTTTTTCTCACGGGTACGAGTTACGCGGTTGCGGTTGACTTTTTCTTATTCGAAATCAGATTCTCTATAAAATGCACCTAATGGTTTCCTTTTAGCTTGAAATTTTTTTTCTCGAAAATCCACAGTACCCTCCCTTGGAAAAACGACTCCGAAAAATCATGGCATTCGAAACAGATTTTTTCGATTTTTTTCTCACGGGTACGAGTTACGCGGTTGCGGTTGACTTTTTCTTATTCCAAATCAGATTCTCTATAAAATGCACCTAATTATTTCCTTTTAGCTTGAAATTTTTTTTTCTCGAAAATCCACGGTACCCTCCCTTGGAAAAATGACTCCGAAAAATCATGGCATTCGAAACAGATTTTTTCTCACGGGTACGAGTTACGCGGTTGCGGTTGACGTTTTCTTATTCGAAATCAGATTCTCTATAAAATGCACCTAATGATTTCCTTTTAGCTTGAAATTTTTTTTTCTCGAAAATCCACAGTACCCTCCCTTGGAAAAATGACTCCGAAAAATCATGGCATTCGAAACAGATTTTTTTCTCACGGGTACGAGTTACGCGGTTGCGGTTGACTTTTCCTTATTCGAAATCAGATTCTCTATAAAATGCACCTAATGGTTTCCTTTTAGCTTCAAATTTTTTTTTCTCGAAAATCCACAGTACCCTCCCTTGGAAAAATGACTCCGAAAAATCATGGCATTCGAAACAGATTTTTTTCTCACGGGTACGAGTTACGCGGTTGCGGTTGACTTTTTCTTATTCGAAATCAGATTCTCTATAAAATGCACCTAATGATTTCCTTTTTGCTTGAAATTTTTTTTTCTCGAAAATCCACGGTACCCTCCCTTGGAAAAATGACTCCGAAAAATCATGGCATTCGAAACAGATTTTTTTCTCACGGGTACGAGTTACGCGGTTGCGGTTGACTTTTTCTTATTCGAAATCAGATTCTCTATAAAATGCACCTAATGGTTTATTTTTGGCTTGAAATTTTTTTTTCTCGAAAATCCACAGTACCCTCCCTTGGAAAAACGACTCCGAAAAATCATGGCATTCGAAACAGATTTTTTCGATTTTTTTCTCACGGGTACGAGTTACGCGGTTGCGGTTGACTTTTTCTTATTCGAAATCAGATTCTCTATAAAATGCACCTAATGGTTTCCTTTTAGCTTGAAATTTTTTTTTTCTCGAAAATCCACAGTACCCTCCCTTGGAAAAATGACTCCGAAAAATCATGGCATTCGAAACAGATTTTTTCGATTTTTTTCTCACGGGTACGAGTTACGCGGTTGCGGTTGACTTTTCCTTATTCGAAATCAGATTCTCTATAAAATGCACCTAATGGTTTCCTTTTAGCTTCAAATTTTTTTTTCTCGAAAATCCACAGTACCCTCCCTGGGAAAAATGACTCCGAAAAATCATGGCATTCGAAACAGATTTTTTCGATTTTTTTCTCACGGGTACGAGTTACGCGGTTGCGGTTGACTTTTTCTTATTCCAAATCAGATTCTCTATAAAATGCACCTAATGATTTCCTTTTTGCTTGAAATTTTTTTTTCTCGAAAATCCACGGTACCCTCCCTTGGAAAAATGACTCCGAAAAATCATGGCATTCGAAACAGATTTTTTTCTCACGGGTACGAGTTACGCGGTTGCGGTTGACTTTTTCTTATTCGAAATCAGATTCTCTATAAAATGCACCTAATGGTTTCCTTTTAGCTTGAAATTTTTTTTTCTCGAAAATCCACAGTACCCTCCCTTGGAAAAATGACTCCGAAAAATCATGGTATTCAAAACAGATTTTTTCGATTTTTTTCTCACGGGTACGAGTTACGCGGTTGCGGTTGACTTTTTCTTATTCCAAATCAGATTCTCTATAAAATGCACCTAATGATTTCCTTTTAGCTTGAAATTTTTTTTTCTCGAAAATCCACGGTACCCTCCCTTGGAAAAATGACTCCGAAAAATCATGGCATTCGAAACAGATTTTTTTCTCACGGGTACGAGTTACGCGGTTGCGGTTGACTTTTCCTTATTCGAAATCAGATTCTCTATAAAATGCACCTAATGGTTTCCTTTTAGCTTCAAATTTTTTTTTCTCGAAAATCCACGGTACCCTCCCTTGGAAAAATGACTCCGAAAAATCATGGCATTCGAAACAGATTTTTTTCTCACGGGTACGAGTTACGCGGTTGCGGTTGACTTTTTCTTATTCGAAATCAGATTCTCTATAAAATGCACCTAATGGTTTATTTTTGGCTTGAAATTTTTTTTTCTCGAAAATCCACAGTACCCTCCCTTGGAAAAACGACTCCGAAAAATCATGGCATTCGAAACAGATTTTTTCGATTTTTTTCTCACGGGTACGAGTTACGCGGTTGCGGTTGACTTTTTCTTATTCCAAATCAGATTCTCTATAAAATGCACCTAATTATTTCCTTTTAGCTTGAAATTTTTTTTTCTCGAAAATCCACGGTACCCTCCCTTGGAAAAATGACTCCGAAAAATCATGGCATTCGAAACAGATTTTTTCTCACGGGTACGAGTTACGCGGTTGCGGTTGACGTTTTCTTATTCGAAATCAGATTCTCTATAAAATGCACCTAATGATTTCCTTTTAGCTTGAAATTTTTTTTTCTCGAAAATCCACAGTACCCTCCCTTGGAAAAATGACTCCGAAAAATCATGGCATTCGAAACAGATTTTTTTCTCACGGGTACGAGTTACGCGGTTGCGGTTGACTTTTCCTTATTCGAAATCAGATTCTCTATAAAATGCACCTAATGGTTTCCTTTTAGCTTCAAATTTTTTTTTCTCGAAAATCCACAGTACCCTCCCTTGGAAAAATGACTCCGAAAAATCATGGCATTCGAAACAGATTTTTTTCTCACGGGTACGAGTTACGCGGTTGCGGTTGACTTTTTCTTATTCGAAATCAGATTCTCTATAAAATGCACCTAATGATTTCCTTTTTGCTTGAAATTTTTTTTTCTCGAAAATCCACGGTACCCTCCCTTGGAAAAATGACTCCGAAAAATCATGGCATTCGAAACAGATTTTTTTCTCACGGGTACGAGTTACGCGGTTGCGGTTGACTTTTTCTTATTCGAAATCAGATTCTCTATAAAATGCACCTAATGATTTCCTTTTAGCTTGAAATTTTTTTTTCTCGAAAATCCACGGTACCCTCCCTTGGAAAAATGACTCCGAAAAATCATGGCATTCGAAACAGATTTTTTTCTCACGGGTACGAGTTACGCGGTTGCGGTTGACTTTTCCTTATTCGAAATCAGATTCTCTATAAAATGCACCTAATGGTTTCCTTTTAGCTTCAAATTTTTTTTTCTCGAAAATCCACGGTACCCTCCCTTGGAAAAATGACTCCGAAAAATCATGGCATTCGAAACAGATTTTTTTCTCACGGGTACGAGTTACGCGGTTGCGGTTGACTTTTTCTTATTCGAAATCAGATTCTCTATAAAATGCACCTAATGGTTTATTTTTGGCTTGAAATTTTTTTTTCTCGAAAATCCACAGTACCCTCCCTTGGAAAAACGACTCCGAAAAATCATGGCATTCGAAACAGATTTTTTCGATTTTTTTCTCACGGGTACGAGTTACGCGGTTGCGGTTGACTTTTTCTTATTCGAAATCAGATTCTCTATAAAATGCACCTAATGGTTTCCTTTTAGCTTGAAATTTTTTTTTTCTCGAAAATCCACAGTACCCTCCCTTGGAAAAATGACTCCGAAAAATCATGGCATTCGAAACAGATTTTTTCGATTTTTTTCTCACGGGTACGAGTTACGCGGTTGCGGTTGACTTTTTCTTATTCCAAATCAGATTCTCTATAAAATGCACCTAATGATTTCCTTTTTGCTTGAAATTTTTTTTTCTCGAAAATCCACGGTACCCTCCCTTGGAAAAATGACTCCGAAAAATCATGGCATTCGAAACAGATTTTTTTCTCACGGGTACGAGTTACGCGGTTGCGGTTGACTTTTTCTTATTCGAAATCAGATTCTCTATAAAATGCACCTAATGGTTTCCTTTTAGCTTGAAATTTTTTTATCTCGAAAATCCACAGTACCCTCCCTTGGAAAAATAACTCCGAAAAATCATGGTATTCGAAACAGATTTTTTCGATTTTTTTCTCACGGGTACGAGTTACGCGGTTGCGGTTGACTTTTTCTTATTCCAAATCAGATTCTCTATAAAATGCACCTAATGATTTCCTTTTAGCTTGAAATTTTTTTTTCTCGAAAATCCACGGTACCCTCCCTTGGAAAAATGACTCCGAAAAATCATGGCATTCGAAACAGATTTTTTTCTCACGGGTACGAGTTACGCGGTTGCGGTTGACTTTTTCTTATTCGAAATCAGATTCTTTATAAAATGCACCTAATGGTTTCCTTTTAGCTTGAAATTTTTTTTTCTCGAAAATCCACAGTACCCTCCCTTGGAAAAATGACTCCGAAAAATCATGGCATTCGAAACAGATTTTTTTCTCACGGGTACGAATTACGCGATTGCGGTTGCCGTTTTCTTATTCGAAATCAGATTCTCTATAAAATGCACCTAATGGTTTCCTTTTAGCTTGAAATTTTTTTTTCTCGAAAATCCACAGTACCCTCCCTTGGAAAAATGACTCCGAAAAATCATGGCATTCGAAACAGATTTTTTTCTCACGGGTACGAGTTACGCGGTTGCGGTTGACTTTTTCTTATTCCAAATCAGATTCTCTATAAAATGCACCTAATGATTTCCTTTTAGCTTGAAATTTTTTTTTCTCGAAAATCCACGGTACCCTCCCTTGGTAAAATGACTCCGAAAAATCATGGCATTCGAAACAGATTTTTTCGATTTTTTTCTCACGGGTACGAGTTACGCGGTTGCGGTTGACTTTTTCTTATTCGAAATCAGATTCTTTATAAAATGCACCTAATGGTTTCCTTTTAGCTTGAAATTTTTTTTTCTCGAAAATCCACAGTACCCTCCCTTGGAAAAATGACTCCGAAAAATCATGGCATTCGAAACAGATTTTTTCGATTTTTTTCTCACGGGTACGAGTTACGCGGTTGCGGTTGACTTTTTCTTATTCGAAATCAGATTCTCTATAAAATGCACCTGAATGCTCGCCTAAAGTACCAAAGCATGTTTAGAGGTGTCGCGAGTTCGATACCCGGTTCGTCCTTGTCAGAAAACTTTCCTGACACAGGGGTACAACAAAAATCGGCGACTTGACCGCAGCAAAAAATTGCTACCGCAGGGAGTCCCCCATCGAGGGGTTAGCGCACCAATCTCTCGATGAGTATAAAAAACAAGCCTGCCGTTCGGAATCGGCAATAAATTGTAGGTCCCGGTTTAATTAGCCCTCGTGTGCAGAAAAATGACCGTGATGCGACAAAAATGATCAAATGATCTGTTTGAACCGATTCAGTAAAGGCGCGTATACACTAGCGCGCGGATCGTGCAATGCAAGCGTTCGCAATGCATTCAGTGGGTACAATTTCCGAAACGAATCATCATCATCAACGATGGCTCCGTCCGAGAGCTGTTTAAACGCCATCTGTAGGTTTTGAGCGGTAGCAACAACTATTGAGGAACAGGATATGATATTTTGAAACGAATTTAAATGGCTATTAAAAATGACGAATTTAAATGGCTATTAAAAATGACGAATTTAAATGGCTATTGAAAGTGACGAATTTAAATGACTCAAACATGACGAATTTCAATTATTATGACTATTAAATTAAATGACTTTCGCCAATTATTTCGAGGATCTTCTCAAGAGAATAGGACCTTTAATTTCGAAGACGGAAACTCGTATGCGTTCTCCTATCTCCGCTCAAGACTCATATTGGCTCATATTGTTCATACGTTTTGCTTGGATTCCCCCCTTCCCTTCTTTTTCAATTTTAAAAAGAAAATCAAATCATTGCAGACACAAATTCCTTTTGGAGTTTTATAATTGTCATGTTTAATTCTTTTGTTACATTTATTAGTCAAATTAGTTGCTTATAATTGTACATATCTTATCAGCTATAAGAAGCACATTTTAAAAAATGTGCTGCTTATAGCTGATTTTAAAAAATGTGCTGCGATAAATGTGTAGTTCTTATAGAGCGATTTAGACAAGTTTTGGCGTGAATTTGATAGTAATTGTAGTTGCTTAATAGAAAATAAGCAATACGAAGTCAGCCAATGCATAATGCGAGTATAAATTTATACAGGTTGGCTGTAACGCTGCGATACCTCGCAACTGGAGATTCGTATACCAGTCTACAGTATCTCTTCAGAATTTCAAAGCAATCAATTGGACGAATAATTCCAGAGGTTTGTGCAGCACTTATCCAAGAATTGAAAGGATACGTTAAGGTAATTTAAAAAAATTTAGCTTGTTCGATATTTTTTATTGGTTTCTTGTGGCTCCCGACTTCCCATTTGCAAAACAGTAAGCATCAGACCCACAACACATATATAACTTCATTACACGTTAATTACACTGGATTTATCACATTGCGGAGATATCTTTCAGCCCAGCTTCGTGGCAAAGTTGAACACATTATGATGTGGTTGACTGCACTACACACATAACTCGCCTCTTCCATAGGAAATGGTAGTAAATTGCAGTATGGACAGTTTGAAAAAATTACTCAAAAATGTTTTCTCAAAAATTTCAGTTTAAATATATTTATTGACAAAAGAAAAAAAAAATTACACATAATCATCGAAATCATCATGTGACTGTTGGCTCATTGTTGAAGTCGATGGTGACTCCATCGAGACAGGCCTTGAAGGGCGCGGTGATGAACTTACCGCAGAAAGATGAGAGATGTGTGGCCTAGATGGCCTATATGTTGTCAAGGCACTTTCACGGAGCAAATCGTACAACCCTTGATCGGCTTTCATCAAAATTTCAAATACTGCGCATTGAACCGCTCTCTGTGCATCTGGAGAAAAGTTTTTTGTTTTCGCTGCGGCATAATTGAAGAAAGATGAAATCTCATCATTCTCTGCTGGCATTTTCTTCAGGTTCGAAGAAGCACTCTTCAGAATAGAAAATGCGCTTGAAAACATTTCTGCGCTGGAATCTTTGTCTTTATTTTTCCGTTTAAAGGCGCGTATACACTAGCGCGCGGATCGTACAATGCAAGCGTTCGCAATCGGTTGTTCAGTAATTTGTACGGTGTTGCGAACGATTACCGAATCATTCTTGATCTGTTTGAACCGATTCAGTAAGAGTCGGTTTTTTCGACGAACACAAAGGAATTCTTCCGTCTAGTTTGGACGGCGTCGTTATCGGTTTGCGTGTTAGTACGTGCTTCTGAGCCCATCTAGAGCCTTCATTTTATCCATTCGAGTGGGGACGGCCAGATAAACAGAAAAAACCGGGACTGTCCCGGGAAATAAGAAACGTATGGTCATTCGAGTGTAATTCATCTTAACTACAGGAAATAGCCTTGGTAGCATGGAACATTGAATAATTAAGTCAAGTTAAGTCAAAACCGCTTCATTTACACGTTTATTTGCATTGAATCCAGCTGGACAGGTTCTTTCATGAGCGCACCAAAGTTATTTTTCTCACAGTTAAGGAAATTAAACGGGTGAGTAAAAAAGGATTTTTAACTTCACCATTCTTTCATCTTAACTGTTTGAGTTTCTCAATTAGTTGGTTTCGAAACTTTTTCTTTAACAAGAATTTGAGTTTACCAAGGAGCACAATTGTTATTGCTACATGAATTTGATTTCTTTAATTCTAAACTGGCGTGGTAGGGTCATGACCATACTGCATCTGTTCCCTGGTTTTTTCCTTTTAATTTCCCTAGAGCGGCTGCGGAGCCCCTGCGGGTGCACACGGAGACCCGGTTGAGAACCGTTGCTCTATATCAGCGGTTCCCAACCGGGGGTACGCGTTCCCCAGGGGGTACGCGAAAAGAAAATGGCAATGGCGGCCATCCATCTAAAAAAAGAGCAAAATGATTAAAAAAACATTAAAAGGAATTTTTAAAAGTAGGTAGAGGTTTTTTACTAATGTTGTCAGTTGTAATACATTGATTTCCCTATCAATAAAATCTTCTATAACAGAGGGGTTGCATCCGCTGGAAGGTTCGGCCTTCCCTTGTCCCGCCCGCGCCCAACCTATGATCCGGATTGACGCACTCCTTCCTCTCGGCTCACTTTTCTTCTGTGTTTTGGATTTGATTGTTAACGCATGCCGGGCTGTGCATATAAACGAAGAATCAATTCGTGTTGTGCTTAACTTTTGTTGTGGCCGTTTGTATTGAAACGTGTGCGTTTTATTCCCGCAATTTTCTACGTCAACTTTTCTACCAAGCACCTGCTGCTCACGTGATTTGCGCTATGGATCAGTGGCTAAAAACTGGATCTGTGCGGGAGCGTACTGAAACACCAAAATGAAATACCGTGGACCTGTAAACGTGAAAACATATTTTGAATCTTCCAAAAGTGATTCTGTCAAAGCTACTGAAACCTCCTACTACATTAGCTGTCGTATTGAGGGACGAGGAAAAAACCACACTATTGGTGAAAATATGCCATCAGATGCATGTTTGCAGAGGAAAGTGCTTGCAACTCAGGATACTGCGTGTCATAAGTCACGTCACAGGTTATGAATTTTTTGTCTATCCAAGTCGACAAAAGTACAGACAGTGCGCAGTATCCTGAGCTACTTGTAATTGCATAGTACTTGAAAGACAGAATTCGAAGGATATTTTTTGTATGTGTCACCCATTGAAGGTGTCGTACGACTGTTAGACTTATTTGAAGCAATTAATCATTATTTCCTTGGAAAGAGAATTCAATGGTCAAAATGCATTGGGCTCACCACAGATGGAGGAAAATCCACGGAAGGTTGCTACTCAGGCCTTCGTGCATGCGTGGCAGAATTTGCTCCCAAAATGAAATGGACTCACTGCTACATTCACAGACAGATCTCTGCATCGAAACCGTTGTCTCCAAACTTGCGAAACGTTCTTGATGAAGCGGTCAAGGTTGTCAACTTTGTCAAGGTGAATTCTACCAACTACAGGTTGTTTAAATTGTTGTGTGAAGATATAGACAACCTTCACAACACTTTGCTTTTGCACACCAAAGTTAGGTGGTTGTCCGGAGGTAAAGTCCTGACGTGGCTGCTTGTACTTCGGCACGAGGTAGTCCTTTTTTGGGAAGTGTTTGAAACACTTCACGATTTCTTGTCATAAGCTGAGCTAAATTTAACAGTCGGCCACTTGGAAGGATTAAAATCCTCATTTGCAAAATATTTTTCAGAGCCAGAAATGGGTGATCGGTGGATATCTAATCCTTTCAAAGCATTTTGAACCGGCTTTTGATTGTCGATTCCAGAAAAAGAGAAATTGCTAGAGCTCGTATCAGATACCCTTCTGAAGGTCCTCTTTAATGACAGAATGGTGAAACTAGTCAGTTTTTATGCTTGCCGCGGGGATGAATACATTGAACTTTCTAGAAAAGCCATAATGTTTTTGTTGCCGTCTGTTAGCACGGAGCTTTTTGAACGGACGTTTTCTTCGAATACATACATAAAAAATAAATATAGAAGCAAATTGAACGCAGCTTCGGATTTGAGTTTGTATTTATCCTCTTTTGAGCTTAATTTTTCAAAACTTTGTAATTCAATACAGTCCCAAACATCACATTAATTTCTTCCCCAATCTTTGTGTTAATTTGTTTGCTTATTTGAAAAATAAAAAATTTGAATAATGAAAAAATAGACAATTTAATTTAATATGTACCTTTTCTTGAAGTTTTTGAAAACTGTAATGGGTGAAACAGATTAGAGGGGGGTTGGGGTCTGGAGGATTGGGGGTTTGGGGTACGCGGAAAGGAACCGATCCAGCTGGGGGTATGCGGACTGAAAAAGGTTGGGAACCACTGCTCTATATCATTGATCAAAGTTTTCGTGGGGGGTCAAAATGATAACACCGCTTGAGTAAGTCAGTTTTTGTCGTACGTTCAGAGCAAAACGCTTGAAGAGAAAAGGTGAGCTTTGGTCCATAGTGTATAGATTGGAATTGTGTATAGGAAGAGCTCTAATTTTTCCCGATAACTGTTTAAAATTAATGGTGAAACATCGAATATCCGAGGTGAGCATGAGGGTAGTGTTGTTAGTGAATACATAAGATGCGTGATCAACATGTCATGTTGTTTGTGTATTGTGTTTCTGACTTAGAAGACGACTAATTTTGGTATTTGTGAAAATATAGTTAATATTTTTATTTGTTAATTTTATTTTCTGAGTATCTCGATCATCTGTTCATTTTAACCACTTGCCAGTGCCACCCGAATCCAGTTCGCGCAACCCACCTACTCAAAATTTGAATGCCCAAACTGACTTCGGGCAGGAGAAAAACCAGTGTTTCTATTCCATTGATCTGGAACAGAGTTTGTTTTCTTTTATCAAATGCTTAATGCAATGTAATTCACTGGTTTTATTTCAATAGATGATACCTGTTCCACATTTTTTTTTTTGGAAGTTAAGCAGGATTAGCTATAAAGGCGTTCATCTGCAGTGGTTTTTTTTTTACGTTCAGTTTAAAAAAATTAATTTTTGACACATTTTCCTGAAATATACACCACAGGTAAGGAGTTAATTATGAAAATTGGGTTTCAAAAAATTCATTACATAATTTTAGAAAAATTTCCAGTGACATATCCTTCCATTTCTTTTGAATGTGTCTTAATAAAAGATCATTTTTGAGAAAATTTAAGAAATTTGTAAAATTTAGTGAATTGATAGAGGAAGTCATGTAAACAGGGGTGGGAACTCTGTGTCACACTGCGTCAAAATTAACAACTTGCGCCATCCTACTCCAATAGTTTATTTTAATTTTTCTGTGCCAAATAGCAATGACAATTTTTTCAAAGCATATTTTCTCATTTTTTGTACATATTTCATAACTTTTCACTTTTCAAATTTTTAGTGCATATTCTGGATGTTTAATGCACATTTTGGTATTTTAAATGCACTATTTGTATATTAAGTGTGTATTTTTGCATTTTTAATGCTTATTTTTGCATTTTTAATGCTTATTTTTGTATTTTTAATGCATATTTTTGCATTTTTGATGCTTATTTGCATATTTTTAGAGCATAGTTTGTCACTTTTTTGTGTTTCTAATCTGGGCTCTAGTGATTATGTATAATAACTGGCGATTATGTATAATCAGCAGATTATACCAATCGTATTTACAGTAAAATATACAAATATTCAAATTGGCAAGTCAAGATATTTCACCGACCCTGTACAGTAATTTTTTTCTGTAAAAGTGAAACCATACTACAACGATACATAATATAACAATAAATCTCAAAACTAATTTTTTTTGTCTGGTTTTGAAATGCCTATACTCTAATGTTAAACTTTTGTTTCTTGATATAGCTATAATCCCTCTTCAACAATATTTTTTTCTTGGTCCCCCATAGTATTGTTGTATCAAGATTTTATTGTATCTGTTTACTGTTATTGATCACAGGGTTAGTGCTTATAGGCAGAGATGTACTTGCAAGTCTTGGGGGGGGGGGGGGATGATGATGATGAGGATGTCAATTCGTATATAGGCCTACATATATACATTAGATCAGCACATGTGCTAGTTCGTTGTTGAAAACAGTGGAGGGAAAAGAATTAAAATTTCAATCAAATCAAAACGTCTTTCAAAAAATAGATCAATCTCTTCATCAAAAACAACTAGATACCAGACTTGAAACAACCAGAATTTATTTTAATCATTTTTTGGATGACCGTATGTCTCATGTTTCCTGGAAGTTTCCTGTATTTTCATGCGATTTAATAATAGACTAATACTAATAGTATACAGGAAATTTTTTGAAAAAGGACAAACAACTAGATGGGTATTTTTTCCATCCAAATGGCCAAGAAAAAAGTCTGATCTAGTTGGAAAATAACTAAGTTTTCAAATACTGTTCTGGCTTGAGCAGGGACTAAAGAAACACATGCAAACACTGAAACTTCGGAATGGAAAATAAAAAATAATTCTACCTTTTTTCCGATGTTAAAATGTGGATGTTGATTTCTATCCTTTTTCAATGATAACAAGAAAACAATCCAAAAATAACACAGAGGTGAAAAACAAATATGCATGGCAGTTTTTGACAATATAACCGCACTTTAAACTGTCAAAAACCTCAAATATTGCTTTTCGATATAAACATTCCCATTGGAAATGCACACGTTAATTGCATGTAATGTTTAAAGTGACTATGTTATACAAAGAATAAATATTTAATATGATTATAAAATAATTTTCTACTCTCGACAGAATTATTTCGGGCAATATGTTTTTTTTTCTTATAAAATTTGAATAAAGCATAACATCAACATTGAAGGGAAAACTGGAACGATTTGACATTCTTTGATTCAAGATGATTCTTGACCTTCCAAAATTTCTTCAACTGCTTATATATGTTTGCATTGATATAAACTGTCTACTCTCCACTTTTTACAACAGATAAGTGTTTAAAAAAGTTTATTACATCATATATGTAATGTTGATTTCTGTTATTAAATTATCTAGGTAACCACTGATATTTAAAACGATGCTCTTATTGCGCATAACATTGAAATATATCTAGCGATGAAAATGCTAAATTGTAGGATTAAAGTGTCATTTAATTTGGCAGTGCTAGCTTGTACGTATATGTCAAACTTATTCTTACTTTTGCACTATGATATGGTACATTTACTAGGCTAGCATTTATAATGCAATGGTTTTCCAATTGAAGCTGTATTCAAATGTGCAAAACAAATGCTTTTGGTATCAAGTCTTGTCAGCTCTGTGAATTTATACACCCTGATCTAAGAAATTTTTAGGTGAAAATAAATGAGTTAAATTAGTGCATTAACAGATGCTCCATGAGAATTTTTATATGGAATAAAATTTGGGTCAGAAAATTTAAAATATCAAAATAGATATTTTTCTCAGTAATTAAAATTTTGAGTATAAAACCCTTTAATCTACATAAAAGTTAAGTGTTTTGTTATTTAACATATCAGGTTAAAAAATTATTTGACATCATTGACAGTAAGATTTTGATAGTTTTAATACTGAGTTAGTTTCTGGGGTCAAAAACCTAACCCTGATGCCCTATCATATATATTTTGAATAAGCAGCTCTATTCCACTTAGCAAGTTGAACACCGGTAATGAGTAGCTTAGATAAATAAACCATAAAATTATATTTTATATGTTGTAGGCTCTTATGTTGAAGAATTCAAAATTGCAAATTATAATTAATATTTTGTTTTAATTATTGTAATAAATTAATGTTTAAAAATAAAACATTGTAATATGCGAAAAAATAAGTTTTTCATCATGTTGTGTACCTATTCTGTTCAAAACATTATCAAAAACCTAAATGAATGCCTTTTGATAGTTTAAACCAGTTTTTGATGCTTGTCATGTCGAAAATCCAACCCTGGTTTGTTATTACTGTACATCAATTACACTGCGTTTTCATTTCAACTTCGAACTTTGAAACTCGGTAAAAGTTTCATTTCTGTCAATAGGATTTTAATTTTTTTTGTAGGTAGCGAAAGACATCACTGAAATTGATATTTTTACGAATATTATCGTCAGAAAAGCCATAATTTTTAGTATGATCGTAAACAAATACAAAGCATTCAGCAAGCTGACCCCTTTGAAGCAGGGTTGTCAAATTTGTTCCCCGGATAGATACCCATTTTTCCCCAAGGCTGGTATTTTAGCCTAAAATACCTGGGTTTTGGGGGGGGGGGAATCGGGTTTTTTTTTGATGGAAAATAGTTTGTTTTCAAAGAAAATGTTGCTTTCAGGTTAGTTTATGTATTCTAAAAATTGCTGGATAGTGCAGTGTTTAGAATATGTATATTAGGGTGGAACGAAAAACTGTGTTTCTTCACTTTTTTTAGAAATTGATGTTGCCTTAGTTTTCAAAAGATGCCTTTCAATGTTTTAAGAAGTTATACCAAAATCTAGGGAAATATTTTAATATCTTGAGGTTCCTCACAGACCCTAAATGTCAAACAAAAAGACTTTTCTAAGTACACATTATTAAAATCTTTTTAAACATAAACGAAGTTGATGATTTATAAAAAGCATTTGCTAAAAAAGGAAAAACACTTAATTTAAAAGTTATTCAGTGCATGGGGCAAAACTGAAAAAAAATATATATATATATTTACAGGCTATATATGAACCCAGAGAAATACTCACAAGAGTTCCATATATGTTATAACTGACAAGTATATTTGCAGCTGTCATGTAAGTTGGAAGAATTTTTCAAGCACTCCGAGTATAGGGATTGATAGAGGGAGATGAAAATAACCCCCCCCCCCTTTTTTGGGAGGGGGGGGGGGACAAAACTATAACCATGTTCCAAATTATAAAAACAAAACACAGTTTGATGATATAGGTGTCAGGAGAATGGCTCTATTGCTTCCACTGTTATTACATTTCACTTTTGCAAAATAGTCAACTTTTTTTCAAACGATGGAAGAGTACTCCTTTATTTTATTCCGGCTTGAATGAAGCCTTCACGACTCTCGGTTGTTGATACAGCAAGAGATAATTCAGTTACGAGTCGTACGCACCGTTCAACTGCTTGTGTGTGACGCGGAAAATTCGGTATAGATGGGAAAAAGGTTCAGATCATTTTTGTGGGTCCATTTCCTGATTTTTTATAATAGGTGGTTCAGTCACTCGCACTTGATCCCATGCGCATAGTTCCGAATAGTGCTTAGCAGAAAAGTTTATTTTCGGAACATGGAATGTACAGATTTCTGCTTCTGATAATCCCTCATTTCTAATTTTCAGAATTCTCTTGATTCCCAGTTTTTTGTAAATAAGATTTTCATCTGCGAGTAATGAGAGCAAAAAATTATCTGAGTTGACAAAGTTTTTTCTCCCATCACCCCGAATACAATCTAACCCAGTGTTTCCCAAAGTGGGCAATATTGCCCCCGGTGGACGATGGAATGGTCCAAGGGGGCGATATAACCTACTGATTTAACATAGGATCCTATGGGTTTACTTGAGTTGGTGGGGGGGAGAGCGACGAGAGGAAAAATTTCCTGATGAAGGGGGCGATGGAACAAAAAGTTTGGGAGACTATGATCTTACCCATAGGATTCCATGTTATACCCGTAGCTTCTACCGCCCCCCTCGAACATTCTATCTCCCCCAGGGGGCGTTAACGCCCACGTTAGGAATCACTGATCTAGATGCTTCACAAGATGCCTAGAGGCAACTCATTAAAGTGAAAAAGACAAACCATTACAAGGGATGGCCTATGTTTTTCTCTATTAATCTGATAACACCATTTTTATAACCAGTATTGGTAACAGTCCCGTCGCATCCGATCGCCATCAATTCCTTCGTATCAAAATCTTGCTTCAAAAAGTCTAGGATTGATGACTTTATATCCCTTACTCTACTGCTTCTTGGAGTTGTTGTTCAAAAGCAAATGAAGTACTTGCTTCGGCACCGATTGATGGACCAGTTTCAGTACTAGTAGATGGAAATGCTAACTTCAACGGTAAACTGCTTTTTGGCTCATATAGATCACTTTCCTCAGAATCGTTGGATATAGATGAGTTTTCAGTAGTTGATGAACTAGTTTCCGCCGTTTCTTCTTGAGATGACTTCAAATGGGATACCATTTTTGTTTGTTCGTTTTTCAATTTCTTCGTTGTTACATCTACTCAACCAATGGCTATCTTGCTTGTACTTCTTTGATCTTGCAAGAAATCTCGCTTTAAATTTTGGACCTTTTTCAATTTATCACACTTACAGCCTTCAAA
Source organism: Pholcus phalangioides (assembly GCF_987345545.1). Lineage (NCBI taxonomy): Eukaryota > Metazoa > Arthropoda > Arachnida > Araneae > Pholcidae > Pholcus > Pholcus phalangioides. Next base: position 16,164,587 of record NW_028301628.1, read on the forward strand.
ATCACATTTACATGCTGCAATGTCGAACTATTTCCGTGCTTCGCACTGAAAAGATTTCAAGTTCGACTTGAAAGTTTGAGAATCTTTCCTTGCTTTCATATTTTTCTGAAAATTCTTGTATTTACAGTAAAAGACTTTGCAAATTTTGCATATCCGTTGGTGAGAAACCGTAGGAATTGAAGTAATTTTCCAAATATCTTCTATCTTTGGTAGGATAATTTCAAGAATGTCTGCAATAGCTGGATCTTTTCTTGATTGTTGTGCCTTCATATTGTGTTGAGTTAGCAAATAACAAAGCATAACATCGCCTTAGGTGGGCGAGACCCGAGAATCCCACTCTTTAGAATTTCCTAAAATGTCACAACAATAAAAGCTTCTGGTCATCATTTTGACTGCTATACACCCTCTCAGTTAAGGGGTAAGATAGCAAATGAATACTGAAAACAAGGGAAAAACATTGAGGTCGCTGAATGAATCACGTGTTCAGGGGAATAGGAAAGCTTCCTCCGCGGTGTCGTGTTACAGAATTCTACACGTGTGTAAAACTTCAGGGGCGATGAGGAACCTCAAGAAGTTTGAATTTTGGGGGAAAAAATTACGAATGGCATTTCCTCACATAAAGGCATATTTTAAATTCTATTACAATGGCAATTTCGAAAAAGAAAAAAATTCTAATTTTTAAAAAATACCCTAATGTATATTTTGAAGTATTTTCAAAAAATTTTTTTGGGAGCAAAAATGTGATAATTTCTTGGAATCGGACTTTTTTTTACAATTCTTCTACCTTTTTTATGTAAGCATTTAGGTGTGAGATTCACATAGAAAAAATGTTACAAGAAACCGCAAACAGAAAATGTAACCATGTGTAATATATGTATTATACCTAATATGTGATAAATTGAGCACAGTTCAGGCCCTAAAAATAATCTAAATATCCAGGCAAAAAGGCACTAAAAATGTCTAAAATAGGCACTAAAAAAGCATTAATAATTTATAGAAGGAAGAAAATTTGAAAAAAAAATGCTGTTAAGGGTCCAAATTGTAGTTTATAATTGCATTGTTAAATTGATGTCAAGCCAAAAATAAAGTATTTGAGGTTCCTCAGGGAAATTCCAGTGCCACCATTAACAGACTAGGAGCCCAAAGAGAAAATGAGCTGTGGGGGAACCTTCGAGTTGCAAATAATTCTTGTCTTGTATTTATTTGGAACAGGGTTGGGATTTTGGATGTCCAAAACAGAACATGTGGGAAAAACTGTCCAAAACCTCCAAGTTTCAAAATGTTAAGTGGAAACATTTGGTTTTTTGTTCCCCCCCCCCCATGATACTAACATATTAAAAAAAAATACTAGCAGAAAATAAAATTAACTAAATCAAAAATATTTCAAAAGGTGTCATTTGGTTAATTGTTTCACCAAATTTATGGTTTTAAGCTGGAAATCTGACAGTAAATTAATATCACTCATATAAATGTTTAAATAAACACTGTTTTTTCAATTTTTTTTAGTTTCTCGTAAATGTTATTTCTACTTCACATCTTATTTTGCATGTATGATTATGAAGCAGGTACTGTATTTGGGACAGTGCTTGTCTAAAACCCTGCAGAATCTGCCAGAACACTTTCCTTTAGAAAATGCATTATATTGAAGGTACCAAATACACAGTCACAGTTAAATAATCATTGCATTATCGTCAAACTAAACATAAATATTATTTTTATTAGATACCAATATAATGATGTGAATAAATGTCGATGGTGTAGTGTTTATTTAATGCAAATTGTTCTATTTTGACTTTTCAAACTTTTTATCTTTAAATTTTCAAGTGAATTTTCTATTTTATGTTTTCAAATTTCAAAAGCTAATTATAAATAAAGAAAATGAGGTCACTATGTAGCACCTACACATGACTAACAGAACACAATTTCACAAACACTGATTACGCCTACATGATGATAAAAGACTTCAAGACCCAAAATTTTTGTTAATTTAAATTTATGCTCTTATGAGGCTAGAAGCTAATATTTCACTGAATAAATTCAAGCTATATTTACAATTCTATCACATGGGGAACAGCAATAAGAAAAACACTGGAAGAAGGCTTATCAAAAGACTGTCTTTAACAGTATTTTATTTTCGTGTTCCCCAAGTTATGTATCAATTAAAAGAATATTTTCAAATTTTGTTATCTTAAGAATCATCTTGGCGCAGATAAGGCAACTAAATTAGTTGTGTTATCAAATGTTAGGGTCAGGTGGGGTAAAATGGTCATAAAAAGAGGTGTTTTCATCTTTGAAGAGGTATAACCATATGAATTTTTCAAAAATAAGATATCTTTTGGCTGATATTTACATTACATTCTTAGAAAGAAGATTAGCATATTTTTCAGAAATATTTTTTGAGTGTAACAGTTTTTTTTTCAGCAACTTTTTAAACCTCACTTTTATGACCACTTTACCCCATGGGGTGGGGTAAAGTGAGTAGTGCATGGATTAAAATGGTCATACCAAATAATAATGAAATTTTAAGAAAATAATCAGTGGGCATTGAAATTTTATTTACCCCATTTATCAAACAATCATTTTCTACTTTTAAATTCATAACTTTTAATGTACTCTATGGTTAAAACTTGGCTTCATTAGGATCTTCAAATACTACTGATCCCTTATTTCATTTACGTCGTCATCTTCGGGAAAGGTATAAAATTTCATTATTTAGGTTTTTTCATGATAATAAATCTTTATTAATCACTTGTCTGATAATTTGCATTATTGGTTTTTTGTTCTCTTCATTATAAACCAGCACCCCACACACACAAAGCCTTCTGACATCTTTCATAAAGTTTGAATAGTTATAGATTTGCCTCAGATCTTCAGGTAATTTTTTTTTTGGCTAGGGGAGTTTAATGAAATTTTTGTATATTTCTATTTTGTGGCAGTCAAAGTTCAACTATTTCCCTTAATTCAGGTTTCTCCTGTGCCATTCTGAACATGTTTTCATTTTGCCTTTGAGTTCTGTATTACCGTTTCGTTTACAGCTGAGATTAACGAGGGCAAGGTTGTCCGTATATGGCTCGTTTCAAGTCTTTCATCAGACACAACACTGATATTAACTAATCTTGACACTTCACCTTCTATGTTCAAGTCAGCCATTCATGAAATTGATTCTGTATCTTTATTTTACTTGGTCGTGAATTGTGAAAGTTCAACATCTACAAAAGGATGAGGGTTGTTCACATTGAGCAATAGATTCCAAGCCTTCAATACCAGTCTCCTTTGCATGTCAACCATGATTTTCTTCTACAATCCTTTTTTCTTTACTTGTTAATGATCCATCTTCTTTAAGAGTGATATGGAATCTTCAACTTGCGTTCTTGCAGCTCACATGATACTCTGATGCTCTTTCCAACAGCTAGCAATACTAATGGAAGGATGTCAGAGTACTGTTGTATATTCTTTTCACATATAGGTTCAAACACCTATTTTTCAAGCACAGGTTTGCTCTGGAAAAGAAAAAAAACTAACCGTAAAAAGTGAATTAAGTAAAAAAAACTATCAAGTAAAAAAAATTTTTAAAAGTTCAATTATATGTTAAGCAAAATAGCTCCTAACAACTAAGTGTTAGTTAAGCCTAATGCTATGACCACTTTACCCCACGTTGTTTAAACCACTATAAAATATGAAATATAATGATTACAACTTACCAATGAATGAAATAATGTTGTTGAGGCACTACTGGAGTGCCCTGCACAGTCAATCTATAAAAAGTTTGAGAAACTAAAATGGTAGAGAGAAGTTATTCAGGCACTCAAAGAATGGAACCCGAGCTTGAACAATAAAAAAAACTGTTTATTGCCACTAAAATGTTGCTTGGCATAAACTTTTAAGTGAAAAACTTTGCTGCTTGCAAGTGAAAGTTAAAACAGAAATTTGGTAGCAATGCCAATTGAAATTCTGAAGTTATGCCATTTTATGTTCACTATGACCATTTTACCCCACCTGACCCTAAAAGGCGCAGCTGCGCTTGATTATTAGTGTTCTATTATTACGTAAGTTTAATTTCATTCTGTAGTCATATCTATTGCTTTTTTCTAATTTTCATGTGACAAATTTCTACCCCATTCTTGTATCCTTCATGTTTCCATAAATCTAATATTTAACCTCAAGACAGTTCAGTTTTCAATTGTTTGATAACCTGATATCAGTCATATAACCCTTTTCACATACTGTTTTGAATTTCAAAATTTTATTACATTTAATGTAGTTTTAATAATATAATATAATTTATATAATATGAAGTTTATTATTTGATTATAGAAGTTACTTCTTCATCAAATTGCAGTTTTTCACTTATAATTATAAATAGGAGGTTTAGGACAGTGCGATAAAAACCACCGTAAATACCATGGTTTTTTCTGTACTGTCCAAAACCTTGCTAACCCTGATTTGGAATAATCATTATCATTTCTATAGTTGAAACATATAGCTACTTCGTTCTTTTGTTGTAAAAAAATTTAGTTGTTTTTTTTATATTACCACACGTGCAGGACTCCTTCAAGAAAGGGACCCGGTATTTCAGCTTCTGTCACACACCCCGTTAAGGGTGACTGACCAATTTAATCGAATACTGGGGCCCCAGAGCCCTTTCTGCTCCTCCCCGCCTTGTGTGAGCCATGACATCAATTGATGACCTCTTGGGACAGTAATTGGCCAGTTGTGCATATACAACTGCAGTTTAATGCCTGAATAAAATATTTTATGCTAATTGCTAATTTTTCTAATATGGGCTATGTTCATCTAAAACAAAATCATTCACGACTAACACCATTTGGTCAAAGCAAAGTTGGCAACACCAAATTCTTTATCTTTCAGATCACTTATTCGAGTTTAAATGGGCCTGAAAGTTGAGTGAGTAGCTTTCTGATGATAATCCATACTGAGAGTTGGAAAATTCTCGAAAAAACAATTCTTTTGTTCTTAATGCTCAAAATATCCAAGTTTTGCATATTATGGCTTGTAAACTTCACTAATAAACTTAAAACTATGTTAAAATAGGAATTTACGGCCGGAAAAGTTCAAAAAGGCATTTTTACAAAAAAAAAAGTTTGAAAGGGCATTTATGGCATTTTGCTTGAACTTCTGGGCTCAAGTGATAAACATATCCAAAGAAATTATTGCTTACTACACACAATGATTTTTCACACACACACAAATCCTCCTATGAATAAATTAAAGCCTCTGTGAAGTAGTAAAAACCAATGTATGTAAACTTAATTTTCATTCAAAATATACTTATATATTTGCATTACTTTTTTTATAAGTTTTATACAGGTACATGAGACTTTCATAACTGAAATACCAAGGGATAAAAATAACATTAGCTCATAATGAAAAGAAAATAACTTTGTGGTATTCTTGAATTGAACATTGGTAACAAACACCTTCAAGTGAAAGAGAACAAAAAGTATATTTTTTTTCTCCGAAACCTCCTTTTCTCCTTTAATTTGAATAATTTTGATTTTTTTTTTTTAGTTGACTATTCTGTTTTCCATACTAATCTTTACTAGCATTTACCAGAATGGGTCATTTTTTGATTGACTCCTTGGTAAATTTTTTCTTTTTGTACTGTTATATGATAACAATAAATTTGATTTATATATATATATATATATATATATATAAAACACCACTTAAGACCTAACCAGAAAATAAGCCTTAGCTTGATTTTTCAAAATGCTCGTAATGTAAGCCTGACCCTGAAAATTGTGGCTGGTTAAAATCATCAGCTAAGGTGAAGGCATTCCGTAGGTCTGTTGCTGTACATGACAGAATGTCTTGTATGAAGTGATATTAACATATGGGTCATTCCATTTCAAATCACACGGCAAAATGCCAAAATGACACCCATAGTCTCAGATTTCAATGATTTTTTTTTTATTTGTTGCATTTACCATCCTTATTAACTGTGTGAAATATTATTTGCATATCTCTAAAACTTTTTGAGAAAAAAAATGTTGAAATTTATCAAAAACTGATGCAGATGACTTTTCTTAGGCTTAATTTTTAAGCAGCATTGTTTGAGAAAATAAATCATAACTTTTTCAATTTTCAATATATTCAAGTGAAACTTTCACTAAAGTGTTCACAAAAACATACAGAATAGGAATAAAAATAATTCATACACTTACATTTGAAATTTACATGCAAAAAAATTAGGTAAACTTTGTTTTTGTGGAAATACAATTTTTCAAACTTATTTTTAAACCAGAGGCACAGCAGTTACCAAAACAACTTTTATTTTAAATTTCTCCTAAATATATGAAGTAAAATACTGGAAAGAAAAAAATAATGGTTTTTTGACCGTTAATATGTTTGTTCTGGCTCTCAACACAAAATTCATCGAAATAAGACTGGATCGTTCCGATTTCACATCATTCAACTAGATACTGAAATGCAACCCATCATCCCAGATTCCAATTATTATTTTTTGTTTATTGCTTCTACCAACCTTGTTGACCATGCAAAATTTCACGTGCATATCTGAAAAACTTTAAGAACAAAATGGTTTCTAACCCCATGTGACGTGTCTAAGGCTAACCATTCAAGCATTATTATTTATGGAAATATATCATAACTTTGCAGATTTTCAATGCTTTTTTTTTTTTAATTTTGCATCACAAAGACATCTCCGTAGGCACCACACAGTATAACATAGGGCCATATAAAATGGTACAATCAGCATATTTACCGTGGGAAAAAAAATACAATACTTTGTACAAAAGAGAAAAATTGTTTTCTAAGAAAATAAAACAATAATAATGATAAAAAATAAATAAAAAGAATAAAAGTAAACAGAGAAAAAGAAAAGATTAAAAAAATAATGATAAATAGAAAAATAAAAATAATAAATATATAAAAATAATAGAAAAATAATGATATAAAAATAATATAAAAAATAAGAGAATAGGGGGAAAAAACAAATAGAAATGTGAAAAAAATATATATATATATAAAAAATAAATTGAAGAAAATAATAAAAAGAAAAAGAAAATAGAGAAGAAGAAAAAATAAAAAACATATTCATGAAAATACTTAAAAATATAATAAAAATATGTAAAAGAAAATGAAAAGAAAATATACACATATAAATTACAAACAACACGAAAGAAAGAAAACAGAAGCCTTAGTTCTTAATGTTATGTAGGCCTGGCACAGTCTCTGTTCCATAAAGGGCCCTACACACGCTCAGGTATACCTGGGCAGTTATGCCTGTACAGGCCAACTGTGCAGGCATAACTGAGCGTGTGTAGGGGCCGTCAGTTGATCTGCACAGGCGACCTGAAGGGAATGGTTTTTCGATTCGGTATAACTGTGCAGTTATGCCTGCACAGGTATAACTGACCGTGTGTATGGGCCATCAGGTATAACTGCGCAGTTATTTTTTCCCGCTTTCTTATATTCGCCCTTCTTTCTTCCCTCTTCTTTTTTCACTGATAATGTAATAGAACAATAATAACTGAATAACTTGTTTTGGAGTGGGATTCCATTTAATTAGAAGAAATTTTTCTAATGGCGTAATTTTCACAATATTTTCTTACAATTTCATATCGAATAAAAAAATTGAAATAAAATTTTAAAAATATTTCGACCATTGTTGAAATTCGCAATTTTGTTTCTGAAATCACTCTTTTCAATAAATTTGCCCGAAATTATGCACCGAAACACACAAACTCTATATTCAAATAATGTGCTATGACTATTAATTGTTTATTGATTATTTAGAGAGAAGGTCTCTAACCAGGGTTCTTGGAGATTTTAAGGGCCCTGTGACATCAGATTATTTTAGTATTCTTTCACATGTACTTCCTTTAGAAATCAAGATTCCTAGAAATCAAGCAGGTGTTTATACGAGTTAGTTAATGTTTGCAATTGTTTGCAATTTCAAATGCAGGATTCCCACTCCTTTCTTGACCGAAAATCAGCAAGCATCAATAGGACAAAAATCACTGTAATTTATTATTTTCTTTTACATTTCATGAATCTCATTGAATTTGTTTTTTGGGCACATCTCGTCAGATTGCAACGAATTTCAACTTTCAGCTCAAACATTGAAAGAAAAAAATTCAGATGAAATTACACTAGTTAAACGTAAGAAAACAATCGAAAAATTCTTTGAGAGAGATATACGATAGATAATATAATTATATCATTGAGTAATACTATTAATATACATACTGTGCTTCATAATAAGTCAATTTCTAATTGAGTTGATTTAATCGTAAGAGGTCGCGTGAAAATGCAGTTTTCTTTCAAGGAAAAACACTACATAAGTTACCATAAAAATTTTCAAGTCAAAAAAATTATTTTTTTTAAATCAACGCTATCGCGAGAAAAAAATGCTATCATACAATGCTGAAGGAGCATGTATCCCCTATCTGTATATTCAGAGGAGAAACGATGCTTGTTTTCGAAGATACAGTCGACGCTCGTTATGACAACTTCACGTTATAAGGATCATTCACGTTATAACGACAAAGACTGGTAGGGTAAGTCCCAAATGTTTTATGTTTTACTTATATAACGACCATCCCAATCAGGCCCGACCACAACCCCAAGTCTCCCCCTCGCTACGACCTTGCTCCAAATACATAGCTGCCAAGTCTCCCGAATTTTAGCTTCATCGCTCGACCTCCCGAAAAGTTCTTAAATCTCCCGAATTTTTACAAAAATCACTAATTGTCCCTAAAAATTACCTACTTCATTAAAAAAAATCCCCGCTTATGAAAACAGTCCCTAAGGAATTTCTTGTGGGTCATGAAGCCCTTTTTTTTCCCCTTTCGAAATGACGTCACACGTCGTAAATGGGGAAATTCCCTTTTTAAGGAAGTTTTACAAACCCTCTGATGGTAACAAGAAAGTTGTTTGTCTTATCGTGCAGGGAAATGGCTTAGCAGTCAATAGTCCTGGATAAATAGCAGCCAATAGTCCTGCTCGCATATGGTCAAAATTTCTTTTGTTGAAGTTACGTACGTGCGATACAACAAAGCATGAATACTGATAAGCAAAAACATATTTAATCAATTTTAAAGATACTTATTCCGATGAATTTCCTTTCATCAAACGTTCCAGAAGAGGGCCGACTTTTCCTTTTTGTACAAGTTGTGTTACGGACATAAACATCGGGCATGGAAAGACTACCATCATCACTCGTGAAATGAAAAAAAAAACAGCAAGCAAGTGTCACAAAAAGTCAGTGTTCTTAAAAAATTGACGGTGGTTTCCTTCATCTTCCGATGATTTTGGAGTCATTCCCGCAGAATGTTTGTTCACAGCGTTTCTGATTGAACACAATATTTATTTTTACATCATTGAAGTTTTGGCCTCCAATTTCACTTGTTTTTTGCGTAGGAATTTTATTCCCTACGCACTTTATGTTTGGAAAAATCCTTATTGCATTTATTAGGGAGTGGTTTAAGCATAAAATATGGGTTTGCGCGAAAATCTCCCGAATTTTCATTTTCAAAAGTTGGCAGCTATGCAAATATAACGTCCATTCTCGATGGGACGAAGGGGTCGTTATATCGGGCGTCGATTGTAATACCAAAATTTCTCTTTTATTGTCTATACGTATTGTCATAATCACTGTAGATATGGATAGCATTCTTGATAAGCATGAGTAGGCAGTAGTGCCTTTTACTTAAGTCATAAAAATCTGTCATTATGAGAGGTTTTAGTAACATCAAAATACTTATGTTATTGTACTTATGGTGTAGCTTCAACAAACATCTTCCTTTACAGCAGTCTTCCTCAAAGTGTGCGTCGCGGCTCTTGGGCGTCACCCCCCTGCCCCTCCCCACCCACATCCTGCCGCAGGGCACAGAGGCTATTCTCTTTGCCGAGCCACCACTATAGTGAATTTTTTAACGTGGGAAAAAAGAATGATTGGAATCATCTCGGGCTCTGAAACCAGAATCCTGATCCCAATCCCATCTTTGTGGGGGTTGGGGGGAAATGGCTCGAATAATGACAATATTCATTAGTAAAACCAGCCCCCGGGGATGCAGGACCCCAGATGGTGTGGAGATCTGTGACAGTAGGCTTTACTGATCAATTTACAGTTACAATACATCTGGAATGTACAGCGCACATACAAAGGGAGAAAAAAACACTTCAGCTCTGATGAAACAAGTACGAATTTCTGTGTGCAATATTAGTTTTCTTTTTTTTTTTTTTGCCCAAGGCCGATATTTACAAAGGCTTCCTTGGTAAAATGGTCTGAGTTTTCGAAAACTGATGTTTTCCTCTCGTCCCCCCATCACCCCCTTGTGTCCATTCATAGCCTAAATAGTCCTACTTTGGGAAACACCGATTTCAACACTCCACCAGAGCTTAGTTCAGAGTTCAGTTTAGTTTTCACGACTCGGGGTTTATAATGAGTGATCTTCGAAATGGGCAGCACCAATGTTTGGAAGAATTCATTGAAATGTATCGGAATGAGAAATGCTTGTGGCAGGTTAAAACTAAAGATTACCATAACAAAATTAAGAAAGATGATAGTTATGAGAGATTGGTGTGGAAAATGAGAGAAATAGATCCTCTGGCGAACAGAGACAGTGTTGTTAAAAAAATAAACAGTTTTCGAAGCAATTTCCGAAAGAAATTGAAAAAAAAAAGCTTTGAGTAGGTATCTTGATCCATTCTGAGAAAATTATGCCAATCTTTTGGTGCAAATCTCAATTCCTGTAATAATTTAACGTGCGAATATTGTTGTTTTTTTTTTAACCAATCTTTGTACCACGTTACCCGTTTTTTTCTTTTTTTTTGAGTTAATAACTTTCAGTGCCATAACCAATCCAACTACACCCCATGGGCGGAGATACGGTGGGGCGTGCCCCCCCCCCCCAGCATCAAAGGTGAAGTCGACAGATCTAATGCATAGTGTATAGATGAATCGACATCATCATCATCTTGCCCCCCCCCCCCCAGCGTGCCCCCCAGACTTCCAAGTCTATCTCCGCCTATGCTACACCCAAAGCATCATCTGTGGAAATCATACTAGAAAATTTCGAACTTTATAGACTGAAAAAATCCGAACTGATCAAAAGACCGCGAAGACAGAGCAGTTATGCCTGTACAGGTATAACTGTGCAGGCATAACTGAACGTGTGTAGGCCCCTTAAAGTAGCCTACTCCAGGGTTAGAAAATTTTTCTTATGATAACACAATTTCCATTTGAGCTAAATATTTTATCATTTTGGAATTCAAAGTAAAATGTCAGAAAAGACACTTGAAATTTATAGTGTTGGGAAAAAAAACTGGATCTGACTGTCATAAAAAGTGTTATACGAAAGTGTAAAATCTGTTACCCATTACATCATTGGACCCATCGGACATCAATATTGAGTCGTGGAGCAAGTTCTGCACATTTATCTAGTGTGTGTTTAAAGCATCATAGAGCTTTTTTCTCAAAGTATGAAATATATCCGAAAGCATGCTTTTATCCTTTAAAATGTCAAGAAAAAAATAACAAAAAGTTTAAGAATAGTAAACTTGTATTTTTCATGTATAAATGAAATAAATGGTTGTACAAAATCAATTCCAGGGCAAAAAATATGGCATGCCTGTAGGGACAGTGAATATAAACAACAATAAATTAGGTGAAGAAACTGAATACTGTGAAGAGATGAACAGTAATAGTAATGTAGAGAAGTAACTTGGAAAAATGTCAATTATTAAACAAGAAGCACTTGAAGAAATAAATTTATCTCTATAGAACATAGAAGAGTCACCAATTAAACTTCATTGGGTAGTTCCACAGTGCAAGTCAAACAATGCCAAAAGAAAAGTTGAATCTGCTTGCAACACTTTAAAATCAAATGTTTGTAAAGTTTTTGAAGAATTACCAGAAAATGAATCTCAAAGCACACTTAATGAAGATATTAAACAGAAAGCAAATATGATTATTTTGATAAAGTTAATTAGAAATAAAACTCAATTTAACCATCACAACAAGGGGAAAACTGCAAATTTTAACTCTGGCCCCTGCTTTAAGAAAGGGGAACAAGGAAAAAAATCTGAAGAGTTCAATGTCACTGAATATGCTGTGCGAAAAGCAGGAGAGCTTTTGTAAATGAAAAAGCAAAGGTGAGCCATTGTGTTTTTATTATAAAAGAATCAAATTAAATCTGATTTTTTAATGCAAAGGTTTAAATTTTCTTTCCTTGTCATAATCTACATTTTTTTGTGAGCATTTTAGTGGAAATTTCATTTGAATATATTGAAAATCTGCAAAGTTATGATATATTTTCACAAATAATATTGCTTGAATGGGGTTAGCCTAAGACATGTCATTCGTGAGGTTAGAAAACATTTTTTTTCTCAAAAAGTTTTTCAGATATGTACATGAAACTTTGCATGGTCAACAAGCATGGTAGAAGCAATAAACAAAAAATAATTGGAATCCGAGATGATGGGTTGCATTTCAGTATCTAGTTGAATGATTTGAAATCGGAACGATCCAGTCTTATTTCGATGAATTTTGTGTTGCGAGCCAGAATAAACATATTAATGGTCAAAAAACCATTATTTTTTTCTTTCCAGTATTTTACTTCATATATTTAGGAGAAATTTAAAATAAAAGTTGTTTTGGTAACTGCTGTGCCTCTGGTCTAAAAATAAGTTTGAAAAATTGTATTTCCACAAAAACAAAGTTTACCCAATTTTTTTGCATGTAAATTTCAAATGTAAGTGTATGAATTATTTTTATTCCTATTCTGTATGTTCAAGTAAAATTTTCACTAAAGTGTTTTTTTGTAAACACTTTAGTGAAAATTTTACTTGAATATATTGAAAATTGAATCAGTTTTTGATAAATTTCAACATTTTTTTTCTCAAAAAGTTTTAGAGATATGCCAATAATATTTCACACGGTTAATAAGGATGGTAAATGCAACAAATAAAAAAAAAATCATTGAAATCTGAGACTATGGGTGTCATGGCTGGGTGATTTGACATGGAATGATGACCCATATAATAATGTTTTTGGCATTTATTTATTCTGTAGTTTTAAGTTCCCAAAAATGGCTAATTTGGACAAGTGGAAAACAAAAACACCCCAGAGTAATGAATCCTCAGAATGACTATCTCCTCCTCTTAAAGAGATTTTTAAATTATTATTGCTCTTTTAAAAATATTTCAGAATTTAATTTAATGAAGCAGATTCTTCAACAGTAAGGAATTCAAGAAAAAGAGAAGCATGTGATGTGACTTTAGCTCCTGAAAGTTTGAGTTCAATTCAAAAAGAAACAACTTTATGGTACTGGTTACATAGCTTAAAGTTTTATTTTTGACGGATCAGGACAATTTTGGATACATTTTCTGCAGGGTTTGAAAAAATTAGAGAAAAAAATTCAGGCACCAAGCTGATTTCTCAGAATTTTCATTATCCAAATTCATTTATTTTACCACAATCTTCTTGCTACAGTTCTGCATACAGCTCAAGGTTCAGATACATTATGCAAAAGTGGGTGTTTGTGTGTGAACAATTATTCCCTTATTATATGGTCAATTTCATTGATCAAATACATAGTTTAACATGCACCAAAAATGTATATTTAGACATAATGTAAGATGTACGTATATGTGTGACAGTCAAGACTGGCAGTATCCATGAATGTAGGTGGCACGGCCAAGATCTGTTCTCGCGACAGTCGTGTCGAGAGTTATTAGAACGAGGAAGTTGTTCCAACGGTGTATATTTTGTTGTAGGCAAGTTTTTTTTCCCCCGATGTAAATTTCTAGTCCCATGTAAATAAATTTAGTAGTTTCAACCATGCAAAGCTTCAATCTGGTGCCCTATGTGAAAGATGACATTTTCAACTCGAGGGGAATTGTCAGCGTTCAGGCTGAACGTACCTGCTAATTGGCAAGTGAAACTTGTTGCAGATATCCATTTTCTAATTACCTGAAAGAAATTCATCACATCAGTTGTTTCCAAATTAGCGAAAGTGTTCGTTACAATGTTCAGGCTGTTTCATTTCCTGGTTCATTAAGTTAATTCCAGCGTGATCATTGAATAGATGACAAAAATGAAAGGTATTCGTCATTCGTTAAATAATAAACATTTGCTCTATTAAATATTAGGATTTAGTATAACATTTTTAAAAGTAATCAGATTTCTCTCAACACATTGTATTAAAACAATAAAATTGAACGCTTTCACCGCTTTATCTGGAAATTCATGTGTTAGTTCACATCGTCCATAAAACAATTCAAGATGTCACATTCAAGAGTTGGTCTTTACACACTACGGTAAAAAACTCCCTGTAGCCAGGTTCTCAGGTTTGCGGCTTCAGGTGCCGGTTGAGGCAGGCCAGCCATTGAGCAGGAGACAGACCTCGAGAGAGGTCCTGGGGCAGCCAGGAGGCTACTACCCAGCGTCTGGCTACCAATCGGTGGAACCAAGATGACGTTTCATTGACACATGAGAACAGGTGATGAGACACACCTTTCCACAATTAATGCATCATTATGATTGAGAGACGTACGTCTCAGCAGAGCGAGACGCCTTAGTTAATAAGATCACTGATTCCTGCGCCTTCAAAACAGTTATGTATCTCACTGTGCATCTATTTCAGAGAAGAAACCGTTGCGACTAGTCCGTATATTCCACTATACATCTGGTATTTATACGAGAGCATTCCCATAATGCCTCATGACAGAACCAATCACAAGATTGAAGGTATGGACGCCACTGAACTTTGCATCTGATTTGCATATCTTCATGAGAGATATATTGCACAAAATATATCACAGAATCTGGCAACAACACAAATACAAAAAATTGGAAATCTCGCCAGGATCCACAACTTTTAGGCCTATTATAAATTGTATAAGCTCATGATGTTATTGACCGTGAGATAGTCCTAGGACCCACCGACAGCGTGAATGTAAAAATTCATTGCATCGTTGCACATGTGTGTATATAGGCTAACACTTTTATAGAATATTTACATTATATTATTGCACAAATCAGGGTTGGGGTTTTGGACGTCCGAAACTGATTTTGGACAGGACACGTGGGATAAACTGTCCAGAAGTGTCTGAAATTGTCTAAAACCTCCAAGTTTCAAAATGTTATATGGAAACCTTTTGGATTTTTTGTTTTTTTTTCATGATACTAACATATTTAAAAAAATACTAGCAGAAAATAAAACTAAATCAAAAATATTTCAAAAGGTGTCATTTGTTTTTTTTCCTAAGTAAACTTTCACCAAATTGGTGGTTTTAAGTTGGAAATCTGATAGTAAATTAATATCACGTATATAACTGTTTAAATATAAACACGGTTTTCAGTTTTTTAGTTTGTCATAAATGTTATTTCTACTTCACATCTTATTTTTCATGTATGATTATGAAGCATGTACTGTATTTAGTACAGTGATTGTCCAAAACCCTGCTGAATCTCTCCAAACACTTCTTTAAAAAATACATTATATTGAAGGTACCAAATACGCATAGTCACAGTTATAATCGTTGCATTATTGTGAAACTCAACATAAATATTATTTTTTATTAGATAGCAATATGATGTGAATATATATCAATGGTGTAGTGTTTATTTGATGCAAATTGTTCTGTTTTGACTTTTCAAACTTGTTTTTTTTAATTTTAAATTGATCTTTCTATTTTACATTCTCAATTTTTAAAAACTAATTATAAATAAAGGAAAATATATCTGAAGAAAATGAGGCCGCTATGTAGCACCTACTCATGACTAACAAAACACAATTTCACAAACACTGATTACGCCTATATGATGATAAAAGACTTCAAGACCCAAAGTTTTGTTAAATTTAAATTGCTGCGGTTATGAGGCTAGGAGATAATATTTTACCGAAGAAATTCAAGCTATATTTACAATTCTATTGTACTAGGGACAGCAATACGAAAAACAATGGAAGAAGGCTTATCAAAAGACTGTCTTTAACACATTGTTTTTTTATTTTCATGTCGCCAAGTTATGCATTAATTGAAAGAATATTTTCAAATTTTGTTATCTTAGAAATCATTTTGGCACAGATAGGGCAGCTAAATTAGTTATGTGTTATATCGAATGTTAAAAGGTGCAGCTGCGCTTGATTATTAGTGCTCGATTATTACGTAAGTTTAATTTCATTCTGTGGGGTCATATCTATTGTTTTTTTCTGATTTTCATGCAACAACTTTTTATCCCATTCTTGTATCTTTCATGTTTTCATAAATCTAATATCTAACCTCAAGACAGTTCAGTTTCAATTGTTTGATAACCTGATATCAGTCATATAACCCTTTGCACATACTGTTTTGAATTTCAAAATTTTATATTTAATGTAATTTTAATATTATAATATAATTTATATAATATAAAGTTTATTATTTGATTATAGAAGTTACCTCTTCATCAAATTGCGAAGTTTTTCACTTAGTTATAAATATGAGATTGTGGACAGATTAGGACAGTACAATTTTATATTTTACCATACTATCCAAAATCTTGCCAACTCTGGTAAATAGCCTATTGTTTATGCCTATTCATGCCTTAAAAATACAGAAGACAACTGAATGCTATTGGGTAGCATCAGAATCACCAAACTTAGAATAGGCCTATGTATTCAACTTCTTTGAAATGCAAACTGTTGTTTCACCTGTTTGCACCGTAATTTTGAATGATGAATGTTAGTTATAGAGAGATATAGAGAGAGTTATAGTTTCGTACTTCGAATGTTAGTTACTGTCCAAGACCATGAAGTAATAAATACAAAATTATTTTCCCATCCAGACAGAAGTTTTTAATGACTACTATACTTGTTGAACCCTCAAACTAAGCAAATGAAAAACTAATAAATCAAATGGTCCACATACACCCCATCCCCAAATAACCTTTAAAACGATACAATTTCTGCTTTGGCTGAATCATTAATTGTAATCTCCAACATTTGTAATATTTGGCAATATATCAATGATTCCCTGCTCAATTAAAATCAATCACATAAATTTTGTTGATAGAATTTGGTAAAAAGTAGGACAAAACCGAGCAAGTAGGACATTTTACTGAAAAGTAGGATGAGTGGGAGCCCTGTAAATGGGTGCTTGTTGCACACCTCTAGCCAGTTTAATTTCTGACCTCACAGCAAAAAATCATGTCTCTTAATTAAAATTCTTGTACTGAAATGGGTATTCTACTACCTCTCTAATATTTGGTCTAACTTTTTGAAACACCCTGTATTGTTTTCAAATAAAAAAGAAAACATTCAGAAAGTGACAAAAATTTATAAAATGAAAAATAATTTACACTCTTCATGTTTCCTCTTCATTTCCAACCCTTTGCATGTACTGTTTTGTATTTCAAAATTTTATTACATTTAATGTAATTAATAATATAATATAATTTATACAATATAAAGTTTAATTGATTATAGAAGTTATCTCTTTATCAAATTGCAAATTTTTTCACTTATAGTTATAAATAGGAGGTTTTGGACAGTACGGTAAAAATTACGGTAAATACTGTGGTTTATACCGTACTGTCCAAAACCTTGCCAACCCTGGCACAAATATATAACCTGTTGCAAAACACTATGTATTTCATATTGCAAAAATAATTAATTTCTCAACACAATAATAAAAAGTTTGAGTTTGACTCCACGCGGTTTTCACCGACGAGTTGGGGGACCCCCACGGGGAAAGAATTCAACAAGATGAGCTATTGGAATCTCTGACACGGATGTAGGCTCAGGTCATTCTTCGAGAACTGGTTAACTGAATTGAACATCACAACTTTCCATGGCTTAAAGGACTTGATCATCACCAACCATATGGAAAAGAAAGTCCCTCCTGGATGCGAAGCGCATCTAAGAGGCCTTTCACACGGAGCGGATGCGGGTCCGGAAGAAGTTTTAATAATTGGAATATACTGAGCCTTTATGATACTATCTCCACACCTAGGAAATGTTCATGCAGGTCCGGACGTTCCTGTATCAAAACCTAAGTGGGGGCTCCGCATCTGCACATACAAGTTTTGACAATTGGGTTATTCGGGGCTATTCTCACGATATGGATGCGGAGCGAATTCGTCTGCATCTTTGGCTACTTTTTAAAGATGATTTTTCACGGAAGTTTTTTAATGATTTGCCATAAATATAGTGTTTTAACACCATATGAAGGCCCCTGTTCATCAATAAGATGTACCCACATACGTCTATCCCTCTGTTTCCTTCTGAGATGGAGATATAGCAACTTTAACTGTCTTTTGTCCATACTTTACAATTTTATACAATAAAACCTGCCAACAAGGGCCACTGACGGGACCAAAATTATAAGCTGTTCTGTTCATTACAAATATTTAATTGCCTAAATACTTTAATAACTTTTAAATTTAATTTTTTCTTTTTAAATTTTTAAAATTATTTAAAAAATATAAATATTTTAAATATTCATTATTTTTTTTAATTTTTTAATTTTTTTAAACCTTAAAAAAATACTTTTATTAAACAATGTTATCCACGTACGGTATTCACTCGAGGCCGGATTAAGATGTTTGAAGACCCTATCACTTGAATATTTTTGGTGGTTCCCCCGATACCTACAAGTATATTTTACTCGATATTCAATCTATAAACTTAAAAAAAATGAAATTTTGTATTTCAGAAGGGACTAATCTAAGGATGGGATTTCACTCTAAAAGGTTTATGAAAGTTATTTAATAAAACTTGAAAAAAGCAACTAATAAATTTATCGGTTGCATTTGAGTTTTGGATGTTTTTGGATTGGATTTTTCGAACATTGGATGTTTTTGGAATTTTTCTTTTATATTTTTCTGAAAAGACAATTTTTTTTCAAAATATTTTGAAAATATTTTAAGACATTTTCTCCCATCGACTACTTGTGAGGATCAGAATGAAGACATCTTTAGACCCATATTCTATGGGGCTCTAGACCAAACCACCAAAGAATGCCTCTAGGCTGCCTATGGGCACTGAATCAGGGGTGAAGGAGAAAAATAATTGCAAAAATTGCGAAAAAATAGTTTTTATGCACGAATTTCAAACTAAAGATGCGGGCGAAACACCCACATCTTTAGTGCTCGTGTGAAAGGGTATGCAGCCTTGGGTCCGCAGTCGCTCCGTGTGAAATGGGCCTAAAATGGATGAGTGGGCAAAAGTAATCTCACCCACTGTTCTTGTTGATAAACTGGATGCCTATGATAATATCAATTGTTTTCAAACGAAGAAATTTTTTGAATGAACCCGAAAAATTTCGTAAAACTGCAACCCTAAAAATCTGCACGTGTTCATGACAAATCGTCTATTGTTTGTTATGGATGTCGTATGCCAGAAATTTATCAAAGCAAAATGTCTGAATTGCTCCCCATCGACTGTGACAGCTGTGAAATCTCCAAATGATGCTATTTTGTACAGCTGTCAACCCACAGATGGTATCGCTACTGCTGATGGAAATTCAAGTATGTGAAGATCGTTGTCTTGACACAGGTGCGACACACTCTGTTACGGGGGAACTGTTATGCAAGATTTTCCTAAGTATAAATGCACCAATGAAGAGTGCCACCATGGCTATTTCTCTGGCTGATGGTACCCGGCCTATCAGTAAGGTCTATGAAGTTGAAGTATTTGAATCGAACTATCGATACCACCTTTTTAGTGTTTCCGGAAGCAAAGGGTAACCGATCACTGCTGGAATTGGACTTAATGACGGCAGCAGGCATTACTGTGGAACTAAATAGGAAATGAGATCCATACAAATGAGGGCTACACGTTGAGAAGAAGCAGACAATTCATTAAACCATGTGTCCAACAAGATATGGAAATCAAGCAAACAGCTTCACAGCCAGCCTGTCACCACCAAGACAATATGACATCCCTACCTGAGATACCAGAGCCTGAGTACAAGCCAGAAAGAAGTGGTCCTAAATCTCCAGCAATCAAAGATGAGGTATCACCCCAATGCCAGGTTCCAACACCACAGAAACAGGTAGCAGGCCCGTCATCACAGACAATCCGGGATAATGGATCTTACACGGTCACAAGATCAGGTCGCCTGGTAAAGCCTTCATCCAGGCTGACTTACTCTCACAAATTATAAGAAACTTATGGTTCCCCTTAAAGGGAGGAAGATGTTGAAGTTATTAATTTATGATCATTATTATAACGAGTCACGGAATGGCTAAAGTATGGCATTCGAATGTCTGCTCGGTTGTTATGGTAATGGATGTCTCTACTGGATGTTTATTATTAAAGTTTTGGTTATGTTCTTGTTCGTAATCGATGTAGCATCACATCACTAAACAGGGGGGAAGGCTTATGTGGCTTGAGCCCTTAGGATCCAGTTTCTATGGGGCATTGTATTTAGATCAACTTTAAATTCAAAAGTTTTTAAAAATTTGAAAAAAAATTCAGGTCTTTTTTGTTAACTTACTTGCATTCTTCCTTCCATTAAGACCCTCTATTTTACTAACCCCCCCCCCCCCCCCCCCCACATGGTTGCTACTCACAGTTTGGGAACAACTGCTGTAAGAAAACAGTCCAGCATGGCTCATTTTGTTGAATGCAGGGCTCCCACTCATCCTACTTTATGGTAAAATGTCCCACTTTGTTCTACTTTTTTTACTTTATTAACAAAATCCTATCAACAAAATTTGTATAATTGATTTTAATTGAGAAGGGGATCATAGACATAATGGCAAATAATACAAATGTAGTAGATTGTAATTAATGATTCTGCCAAAGCAGAAATTGTATTCTTTTTAAGGTTATTTGGGGGGGCGGGGTGTATGTGTACCATTTGGTGGTTTAGTAATTTTTCATTTGCTTAGTTTGTTTGAGGGTTTTACAAATAGTAGAGTAGTCATTAAAACTTCTGCTTGGTTGAAAAAAAATACTTTTGTATTTAACTACTTCATGGTCTTGGTAACTAACATTAACTCTAATTAGTAACTAACATTCATCGTTAAAAATTATGGTGCACATTTTGTGTATAGGTGAAAAAACAAAAGTTTGCATAACAAAGCAGTTAGGTACATAGACCTATTCTATGTTTTGTGACTTTGATACCTAATAGCATTCAATCTTCTTCTGTATTTTTAGAGCATGTGTGTGCAGAGGCACAATGTTTACAATGATCAAGTAAAGAGGTAAAAATGAAAGTGCTTCATTTGTCAAAAACGATTACATTGGCGTTGACTACTAAAATTTAAACACATCCTTTTTAAAAGGAATAGACAATGCAGTAAAACCACTTGGTCTACCTCGACTTATTTATATTAGACCTTGTGTGTGCAATTTACACATTTTGCTTTTGGAAGTGATATTGAAAGAGCGTCATTCTTAAACTTAGGTATGTTCATAATTTGCCGTGTGTATTGTCGAAGGGAGTTGACAGACTGGACTGTGGAAGACTCCCAAAAAAATGTAATATATATATATATATATATATATATATATTGTGAGGAGAGCAGAAAAGAGTTAACTGGTTGCTAAGACCCTATTTTGGCCAATTTTTTTTTTGTAACCAAGACATTTTTGTCATTTTGCTTTGGCTTGAGTCCATCTTACAGGATACTGAAATAGTGTGCTATGAAAAGAAAATTAATTTAAAAATTGAATTTTTTTAAATAAATATTATGCCATGATTATGTTGTCAAGGGGGGGGGGGGTTACCCTCCCCAGCCTACTTTTTCTAATTTTTTGAGTGGGAGCCCGGCAAATGAGAAAAGATCCCCCAAAAGTCACAATTTTGCTTTTGGTATTTGGTAGACACCCTGAAAGTGGGCTCTAAAATAGTTTGTTTATTGTAAGTTTTCGAGAACTATGGAAACACGGCGAGCCATAAACAAAATAATCTACATTTTTCGAAAGGCAACCATATTAGATGCTCCTTCCAAGTTTTTCCATTGTGTTAGTGCTTCGTTTCCCAGCATTATTCCTGGAGCATTTGCAACTGGTCTGCTGGTGAGAAGCATGTATAATGTATCAATTTGTTCTTTTATCTCCAGTAGATAGAGAACCTCTCATAACCCTGGACTGATGCAAAGCAACTTACTTTTGTTGCCTCAGAAGAGGCAGGGTTGTGTCGGTAAAAGTTAGCAAGGATTAATAGTAGTAGCCCTCTCTCTTGCCCTGTGCTCACAATTATCAAATCACTGGCATTGTTCTCCCCATGAAGACAGCTATCAAGTCAATGTAATGTACAAGCCATTTGATTTAAAAATGCATAGCTGAACTCAATGACCAGGGAGAAACATTTCACACACGCGTGCCCAGTGGCACATAAAGGCTGGAGAACACATTTCCAGTAGGGTTTCCTTGTGGTATCTTGCTAGCTGGCAGCATGGAATCAGCTGTTCTTAATTTCTGAAAGAAAAAAACCCTCCCCCCCCCCCCCATCTCTTGAACATAAAATGAAAATTTTGACACAAAAATCTGGATCTATGAAAGAGTGGAACTTGTGAAGAAATTAAATATGTTGAGTTACTTTTGGAGACGGTTGCAGAAAAATGTAATAAAAATAAATCTGTAAATATAAACAGTATTGTTTGCAAAAAATCTTACGAATTTGTTTTTAATTTTATTTTTTTTTGTCATTTGTAAAATAATCGTAAGAATCCTCGAGAGAGATTGAAGTAAAGGCATCATTGGATTAAATTTATTAAAAACTCATAATCTCATGGCCTTTCTTTGTTTTCTTCATATTCAGATTATTTTTAAGCATAATCCTAAAGTTAAATAAAAATTAATTTCTAAGAATTAGGGAGAGTTACGGCTAAATAAAAACTATGCCATGATTCGATCTCTCAAAAGTCATATGAACATGGTTCTCTCTCCACCGTATTTCTTTTTTTCCTCATTCCCCTCTCTTCAGATCTGGAGACCACCCAATGTCCGAATTCGAATGGTTTTGTGTTACTGTACTGATGTTTATTTATATATATTGCTCTAAAATAGAATGTTTTAACCAGAGTGTAGCCAGAAATTTTGTTCGGGAGGGGGGGGGGGGACCAAAGTGATAGAACAATAGATTTGGTCTTTTTATATGTATATCGTTGTTATTTTCACATATACAATAAAGAATCTGGAGTAAAAATTGTGATCTAGCATCCACAAAATCAGTCTGTAATCGTAATAGTCCTTATGTAAATAATCAAAGAATAATTTTTTCTTGTATGTGATAGAATCTGGAATTGAGTTTATCCAATCTAGAATATACCAATCTCATAAATCAAGCTGTAATAAGATATAAATTGACGTCTATATGTCTGGCATCTCCATTTCATTCACATCCGCCGGAAGAGGATGAAACATTTGACACTTGTCTTCTTGGGAGTAAATTATATCAATCATTAGGTGTCGGTGAAACAACCGATGCTTTTCTTGTCCCTAAGTTATACTTTTTAATAGGTAACCGTGTTACCTCATACTACGGGTTCTCCTTTCTATTACCAGCAGGGTTTGTACAGGTCAAAAATGGCCCATTTTTGTTTTAAAACCTGGAAATTTCAGACGACCTGAAGAATCGTCACGATTGTCGTCTGATCGGGAAAAAAATCGATCAAAATAATAATAATAAGGGGCCATTCAAGTATTACGTAAACAAATTTTCATCCATTTTTGACCCCCTCCCCTCTTGTCAGCATCTTAGAATATTTAATATCTTGAAAAAGGGGGGGTTGATGATGTAAGCAACCTTCAAATCCCCCTCCCCCTTGTCATCAAAAGTCAGCAAATCCAAAACCCCCTCGATGTTGACGTAATACTTGAATGACCCCTAAAAAGAAAAAAAATTCCGTCTGGATAAAAAAGGGAATTCCGATAACATCTTAAATATTGATAATCTGTAAAATATCATAAAAAAACTAGATACTCTCGAGGAAGAACGATGATTTCATAAGTGCGTTTGGAAAAGCGTATTGCTGTGACCTTATCATAACTCTTTTTAATGTTTCCAGAAACATAACTATGCATCGTAGCAAGCCATGGGTACAAAGCTCAGTTGCGATAATTTCGTAAGTTGACTTCAGTTAGGAACGGCGGATGACGTATGTGTATATTTGTTAGAAAACTTGTGTGGTCGGATAAAAACCTGAATCGTCAGTAGGCTGATTGGATTGAAGCAGTCAAAAACGAACCGTATAAATCGTGGTGTCAGGTTTGTGTGCGGTAAAACTCTCAACATGGGCAGATAAGTTATCCAGAACCATGCCAAGCATTTGAAATCAGGAGTTCGGTGAACAACAGGGTTTAAGCTACGGTCGCATTTTTCGCAAAACGCGAAAGAAAATCGTAGAATGCTAAAAAAGTAATAGCCATTTTCGCAAAAATGCGTACAGGAGGTACGTAACGAGTAGACATCCAACCATCAATCATTACATTAGGGGTCATTCAAGTATTACGTCAGCATCGGGGGGGGGGGGTTGAAGGTTGCTTACGTCATCAACCACCCTTTTTGAAGATATGAAATTTTCTAAGCTGATTGACTAAATTTTGCTGACAAGGGGTGGAGGGGGTCAGTGTTTTGCTGATAGGGGGGAGGGGTCAAAAATGGCTAAAAATCTGCTGATGTAATACTTGAATGGCCCCTTAGCATCGTAGCATTTTGCTAAAGCTTTTCCCCCCATTTTTGATTTTTTGCGAAAGGAATTTTTTATCCAGCTTAAACCCTGGTGAACAACCCCCAATTGCTAAACTTCTCGGTTCTAGCACTTACGCGAGTACAAACCAACTGCATCTTTGACTAATTATGTCACAAAGGAAACAACTGTAAAGGCTTAAATCTTGTGGGCGTTGAAATTGCAGAAAAGGGAAATCTTTCATTTCTTAAGTGTGTTCCATTTTTCTTCTCTATCAGGCGTATTTGAAAAGCATAAATGCGTGTAAAAAAAATCTATGATTACGATGTCATTATGATATTGTAATTAAAATTATTAATTTCATAATTAATGTAAATATTTTTATAATTAATTTTTTGTAAATTTTTATTAATTTATATAAATTTTTTTGATTTAAAAAACCTGGAATTTTTTGAAAATTTTACTGGAAAACCTGGAAAAGTCGGGGAAATTTTTTATGAAAATGAGTATGAACCCGGCCAGGGTTATATAAGTAAATCATTTTCACTTTAATGAGCATTAAAAAAAAATCAATGGTCATATCCTTTGCCACGGTCATCCTGTCTGACTTTTTATGAGAGCAAAAGACCTGTTCCAGAGAAGTCTGCCCCAAGGAAAACTTTTGAAATTTCTTTCTCCTTGAAAAAAAAATATCAGTCATAAAAAACTGGACTCGCAAATGGTGAAATCTTTTTGTGCTTTTTCTTTGACTCCCTTCATATTGGTATGGTTTAAAGTTAAAGCTGCTTTAGGAAATCAAGAAAAGGGCTTTGCCCCACCAGTGGTAATTTTTTTATTTTCACTGGTGGGGCAAATAGAAAAGCTAGTGAGACAAAAAATACCCCCCAGTTAGCATGTAAAATAAGAATTGGTCCTACTTGAGTGATGGCAACTTTAAAAGTTCATTGGAGCTGTGGATGAAAAACTTGGGCAACAATGACTCTTTGACCTCAACAATGACTCTTTGACCTCAACAATGACTCTTTGACCTCAACAATGACTTTCAGAATGTTTTACTTTGGTTAACGTGATTCCCAAACAATTGTCTGAGACACAATTCATCTCTTTACAATTGTTTTTAAAATTATTCAGTGATCCTAGTTTTTAGAGAGAATCTGGGCAGCGCTGGTTATTATATTATATCTAGTATTATATAAAATCAAGAGGGTATATTGTTGACTGAAACCCAAGAAGTACGTTGGAGTTCATTTTGTCTTTCACTGCTATTTACATTTCAAGAATTATACAGGGCTCCCACTCGTCCTACTTTCTCGGTTTTGTCCTATTTTCTACCAAATCTTATCGACAAAATTTGTGTAATTAATTTTAATTGAGCAGGGAATCATTGATATGTTGCCAAATATTACAAATGTTGGAGAATGCAATTAATGATTTTGCCAAAGCAGATATTGTATCATTTTTAAGGTTGTTTGGGGGGGTATGTGGAGTATTTTGTTTATTAATTTTTCATTTGCCTAGTTTGAGGGTTCAACAAGTATAGTAGTCATTAAAAACTTCAGTCTGGATGGAAAAAATAATTTTGTATTTATTACTCATGGTCTTGGACAGGAACTAACATTCATCATTCAAAATTACGGTGCAAATAGGTGAAACAACAGTTTGCATTACAAAGCAGTTGGATACATAGGCCTATTCTAGGTTTGGTGATTCTGATGCTACCCAATAGCATTCAGTTGTCTTCTGTATTTTTATGGCATGTGAAGGGGCATAAACAATATTTACAATGCTCAGCAGAGCTAGAAATAGAAGTGCTTCATTTGTCTAAAATGATTACACAGGAATTGAAATAATATGTCAACAAATCCCTCTAAAAAAAGGATGGGCAACGCAGTAAAACTATCTTGTTCAAAATTTGCTGTGCATTGTTGAAGAGAGTTGACAAACTCTGCACTTTGAAAGACTTCAACAAAAGAATAATACAGTTGAATCCTGTTATAACAAACTCCAAGAGACAGTAGAAAAACTTCGTTATAATGAAATTTCATTATAAAGGAATTCCAGGTTTCCTGCATTGTTCCTATGTAAACTTATTTGGGGCATTAGAAAAGTGTTCGTTACAACGAAATTTTCGTTATAACGGTATTTGTTAAACAGGATTCGACTGTATAGGGTCAGGTGGGGTAAAATGGTCATACTGAACATAAAATGACATAACTTCAGAATTTCAATTGATATTGTTACCAAATTTCTGTTTTCACTTTCACTTGCAAGCAGCAAAGTTTTTCACTTAAAATTTTATGCCAAGCAACATTTTAGTGGCAATAAACAGTTTTTTTTATTATTCAAGCTCGGGTTCCATTCTTTGAGTGCCTGAATAAATTCTCTCTACCATTTTAGTTTCTCAAACTTTTTATAGATTGACTGTGCAGGGCACTCCAGTAGTGTCTCAACAACATTATTTCATTCATTGGTAAGTTGTAATCATTATATTTCATATTTTATAGTGATTTAAACAACGTGGGGTAAAGTGGTCATAGCATTAGGCTTAACTAACACTTAGTTGTTAGGAGCTATTTTGCTTAACATATAATTGAACTTTAAAAAATTTTTTTTACTTGATAGTTTTTTTTACTTAATTCACTTTTTACGGTTAGTTTTTTTTCTTTTCCAGAGCAAACCTGTGCTTGGAAAGTAGGTGTTTGAACCTATATGTGAAAAGAATATACAACAGTATTCTGACATCCTTCCATTAGTATTGCTAGCTGTTGGAAAGAGCATCAGAGTATCATGTGAGCTGCAAGAACACAAGTTGAAGATTCCATATCACTCTTAAAGAAGATGGATCATTAACAAGTAAAGAAAAAAGGATTGTAGAAGAAAATCATGGTTGACATGCAAAGGAGACTGGTATTGAAGGCTTGGAATCTATTGCTCAATGTGAACAACCCTCATCCTTTTGTAGATGTTGAACTTTCACAATTCACGACCAAGTAAAATAAAGATACAGAATCAATTTCATGAATGGCTGACTTGAACATAGAAGGTGAAGTGTCAAGATTAGTTAATATCAGTGTTGTGTCTGATGAAAGACTTGAAACGAGCCATATACGGACAACCTTGCCCTCGTTAATCTCAGCTGTAAACGAAACGGTAATACAGAACTCAAAGGCAAAATGAAAACATGTTCAGAATGGCACAGGAGAAACCTGAATTAAGGGAAATAGTTGAACTTTGACTGCCACAAAATAGAAATATACAAAAATTTCATTAAACTCCCCTAGCCAAAAATAAAATTTCCTGAAGATCTGAGGCAAATCTATAACTATTCAAACTTTACGAAAGATGTCAGAAGGCTTTGTGTGTGTGGGGTGCTGGTTTATAATGAAGAGAACAAAACACCAATAATGCAAATTATCAGACAAGTGATTAATAAAGATTTATTATCATGAAAAAACCTAAATAATGAAATTTTATACCTTTCCCGAAAATGACGACATAAATGAAATAAGGGATCAGTAGTATTTGAAGATCCTAATGAAGCCAAGTTTTAACCATAGAGTACATTAAAAGTTATGAATTTAAAAGTAGAAAATGATTGTTTGATAAATGTGGTAAATAAAATTTCAATGCCCACTGATTATTTTCTTAAAATTTCATTATGATTTGGTATGACCATTTTACCCCATGCACTACTCACAGTGGTCATAAAAGTGAGGTCTAAAAAGTTGCTGAAAAAAAATGTTAAACTCAAAAAATATTTTTGAAAAATGTGCTGATATACTCTCTAAGAATGTAATGTAAAATATCAGCCAAAAGATATATGAATTTTTCAAAAATAAGATGGTTATACCTCTTCAAAGATGAAAACACCTCTTTTTATGACCATGTTACCCCACCTGACCCTATATATGAGTATATGAGGCGAGACAGAAAAGAATTATATCTGTGGTTGCTAAGTACACTGTTTTGGCCAAAAATTGGTTTTGTTGTCAAGTCATTTGTCATTTTGCTTTGGCTTGAGGCAATCTTATAGGATACTGAAATAGTGCTATAAAAAAAGTTAATTCAAAATTTAAAAAAAAATTTTTAGGGATTTTTTTCATTATGCTATGATTATGTTGTGTAATTGGATTACCCACCCCATCCTACTTTTTAGTCCTGCGTTTTCCTAAATTTTTTGAGTGGGAGCCCTGATTATATAATGGTGTTTATTAAATACTAGCTGATACCCGGCGACGTTGCCCGCCCCGTAAAAAATTTATATATACGTATAACTTATTAATTATTTCTTAATCAAAAAAATTTCTGCATCAAGTAAAAGAAAATTACTTTTATTTTTAAATATTTTAATTAAAATCTTCAGGCAATCGCTTGTGGATACACAAATATTTTTTCTTTTTCCATCTGGTGTGTAGATGTACAAATTTTTGCTATTACCAACACGCGAACAGGCGACGGAAAGGTGTCCGTGTGAAAAACAGGGCTCAAGTAAGTTGATACCTGCCACTGCTAACGACTGGCCTTGCGCTTTGTTGATTGTCATGGCAAAAGCAAAACGAATCGGGAACTGTAATCGCTTGAAAGTGAATGGCATTTCTTCGGTGATAATTGGGATACGTGGAATGAAGACTTCTTTTTCTTTGTCATATCCAGTTAGAATCATTGCTACGATGATGCAATTGTTTCCCGTAGAGTCTGGTGCCATTGCAGAGTCTCGGTGTGTCCAAATTTCTTAAAAGCATTATAGGTGCTCCGACTTTGATGGTAAAATTGTGTGGTGGCACGCCCGGAATATCCAAAGGAGTTCAGAAATTCTGCAGGATACAGAACTAAATGTCTGTGCCGTGTCTGTGACAGTGTCAACCGATTTGTAAGATGTGGAGTCTCCTGGAATAATTTTTAGGATTTTTTCGTTGATCTTGTTCATACTGTCATTTTTCGGTGCCAGAATCGCTCTCAGAAAGCCACTCATGGTTTTGGTCATTTTGTTGAATGTTTGGGAAGACTTTGTCTGCAAGTTCTATCGTAATCGGTCCAGTGCTTGGGTCTACTGGTTGGTCAACTGCTGTGAAAATGGTAGCAGTGCTGAGTCATTTTGCAGTTGAACTCGCATGTTGGTGGATAATGATAATTTTTTAACTTCGTGTTAGAGTGTTGATGATTCGAGGCAAGCATTGAGTTCATCAGTTGGCGTTGAACATTTTTATTCCCAGTTTTGTCAGCGTAGTTGTTGTTCTCTGTTGTTAGCGATGTCATACGTCCTGCTTGTGCAGCGAATATTATTCAAACGCCTTTTACGCATTTTTTAAATTGTAACTATACCTATACGATGGGCGGTTGATGAGATAAAGGCCGCATTAGCACTTACAGGATACCCTGTATACAGGCAAGCAAAAATACCCGGCGCTTCCCGGGTTTTCTTCAATTACTGGGAGGATTGGAAATGTGACAAACCGTTATAAATGAATAAACTGTTATAATAACAGAATTAAAGGTGTGACAAACCATTGTAAAGGCATATATTCACATCTGAAACGCATTGTTGGAAACCACGGTAACCAAAGTAAACGTTCCGAAAGTAATTGTTGAGGCCCCAAAACTATTGTTGCCCGACAGTTTTTCACCCATTTCGGGCATTTGCCCAGCTCTGACGAACTTTTAAAGTAGCCTACGGTTCAATCCCGGACCTGTTTGGTATATATGCAAAATCTGGCGACGATCGGTCTAAAACTGTAGATTTGTATAAAGAGCATACATACATACATACTTTCACATTTATGTATAAGATGTAAAGGGCATAGGTAACACAATGTATGGTCCTTTTTTTGGCAAACTGTTGATACTAGAGGCATACTTTCAATTAGAAAAAGTATTCAAATAATGTTTGGTACTCAGATGTACATATTAATGTGATGTTTCATTGATGCATTCATGTTCGAAGGTAGTTATAGAAGGTATGTATAGTTATTTTAATAACTTTTTATATACTCACCCTGTACCAAAAAAAACCCCAATTAGAAACTTGTTTTCCTATCTCTCCTAATGCCAAAAAAAATACATTTTGCCAAGTGCAATATTCGTTGAGATATTCAAATTTGAAAAATGGGAAGGTTGGGAGAAAATGTGTTGAATATCAGTAAACTGTTTTTTACCCACATTTAATACTGTTTCTAAGAATGAATCTATTATAACAAGCATTGACCGTATTTTTACCCATTTCTCACATTTAGTTCTGCTTTTTTTCAAATATCTTCCAATTTCTAGGAGCAAGATGTGGAGTTCTTACTTTCATGCTACCCGTTATAGAGTGATGGAGAACTTATGTTGCTGTAACAAATTACTTCCAAGGCGACTCTATCACAACGAGAGATCTAAGAGTCCTAGAATTTTGATAACCGGTTTGTTCAAAAACTTTTGTCATATATGTTCAAGATGTTTTCTCCTATTTTATCCTATTAAAATAAAAATTTCATATGAACAATAAAGTTTTGAAATAAAGTTTTCCATTCAAAAAAATTGCACACTCGACTTTAAGTGTGAAATGCCTAAAATTTGGGGAAAATTCAAAGTCGAGTTTTTAATTTTAGAAGTCGATTTAAGTAATTGATATCATTTAGATAATTCAAGCCCTTTAGTGGTTTATTAAGCACTAATATCTTAAATCCATAATAACCTGGACACAATCGTTGAACATTGTTTATTGGTACACAGGTACATAAATATTAATAAGAATTTACAGAATTCTTTGCAAAATGCCTAAAATTTGGGGAAAATTCAAAGAATTTACAGAATTCTCATTAATATTTATGTACCTGTGTACCAATGAACGATGTTCAACGATTGTGTCCAGATTATTATGGATTTAATATATTAGTGCTCAATAAACCACCAAAGGGCGTGAATTATCTAAACGATATCAATTACTTAAATCTTTCAAATGTTTTAAATGAATGTTAAATCTCATTACATATTCATTGATTAATTACTGGTCAATATCATCATGTAATACAAGAAGTAGATGGATGGAAAATGAAAGCTTGTAAAAAACCCATCATTTTCATGCAATTACAGACGGATAGCCATCTAGTTCAGCACAAAGCTATCTTCAGCCAGCACTGAGTGGTCTGATGGGGAATATATTTATAAAAATCGAATAGAGAGCGATTGCTCTGGGGTATTTTTTATGAATTTTGAAACGGGGTGCCAATCCATTGCCTCTGCTGAAAAGAAATAAAGTCGAATTCAGTTGTAACGAACTCCAAGAGACCAAATCATACATGAGGAAAAATACCCGTGAAATTTAATTTTTTAAAACTACATTGCTGTGATAATGTAGGATGGCTTAAGCGAGGGTGCAAGGGGTGCTGTACATCTGGCGGCAGGTTGTAAGGGGCGGCAGCGTAGACTTTACTTATAAGACAACAAAATTTAACACAGTAAAAATTCACAACATCACGCTTTTGAGTCATACTATACCTCGACAACGGAAACGTTGAGAAAATAGACAAGGCCTCTGATCGTAATACGAGGAACAAGAATGTCAGCTATCTGGGCGGCTCGAGACAAAATCTGTACCCATGTGGAACTTATTTTTTGTGCCTCCTACCTATTGTTCCCTCTATAGCCCCTACCTCCTGCGTCAGGGAATCTTTCGTGGGACCCATGTCCGATTTTCCACGGGGCCTCTTCTACAGTTAATTTATAGAGTGAAAAAAGAAAAGTTAAAAGGATTTAGTCCCGGGCCTCAACTGGAGCCCTGTCAGCCTTACCCTTAGAAAGTCATGCCGCTCCCTCACAAGTTATCCAAAATATTCCTAACAAAACATTTTTTTCGGCCCTTCATTTCGGATTTTGCGCCCCTCCAGAGCCGACAGTTTGGTTTTTTTTTTCCAATGGAATTTTTTTTACCCATTCACCCCGGATTTAGCATCCTCTTAAGCAGTGCCCGTGTGGCCGCAATGGGTCGCATGGACAAGCGCCACCCTTGTACTCTATTACAAGGACCGTGTGTGCATTTTGGTTCCCTCACCCATGGCCCCCCACAAGAGCCCGGGATAATTCTCATAATTTTTTGGCTTTTTCAGGCTATACATTAACTATAGAAGGGGTAGTGAGAAATCTGACTGGGAGGGGGCCTGCAAAAGGTTCCAGCCTAGGGACCCATACCCTCACTCAGAATTTGATCCACCAGAGTCAAATGAAGGCAAAAGAAAAATTTGGTTTTTCACTTGTCCGGCCCCTGGCATACCAGAAACACCTTTGAAAAAAATTTTTTAATAAAAATTACCCTGTTAAATATCATCTTTACAGGATAAGTGATGATGGCTCACAAAAATAAGTGTTCTTTCAAGGATTAAATTATCTGGCATTTATTAAGAATGGTAAAATAATAATAAGCCGATGTGGTGGTCGAGTGGTCATAGTGACGGACTCGCATCGCGGGGACCCGGGTTCGAGCCCCACCGTCGCCACAGTGGTGGTCGGCTGAAGTTGGTTTTCTGTGGTTCCCAAATTCGAGGCGCAATTGCGAGCCGATCTCCCCAAAAAGTCTCCTCTTAAAAAGTCTCGCCACAGAGAGCAGCAGGCATACAAATATTCAGTCACTACACATCACTCATTTCACTTCTGAGATATAGATGGCAGCGCTGAAGAATCATACAGAACACTAGATACACACTCAGACTGTTAGGTACACACACTTACAATTTCGGCACAACTCACTAAGTAGTAAATTGCCTACGACGGTAGACATGAGTTGTGCTTGGTTTGAAAAAAAAATGGTAAAATAATTCTAGAACAAAAGACAAAAAGCAAAGACAAAAAATTTTCTACTTCAAAAGTGGGATGTATGGTCACGCACATTTTGCACGGTAAACAATGATGTGCGACTTTCTTCTGAAAAAAAAATCAGGTTTATCTCCAGGTGCCCTTCACCGAAGCCCTATCAGCCTCCTGGCAGGGGCGGCACATGAGGCTTTGCACCCGAGCGGCAGGTAAGCTTGATCCGCCCCTGTATTGGGACTTCTTCTAAGATTGACACCACATCTTTAAAGTTTTTTTAATCGATACTGTAATGCTTCCTTTTAACTGCCCTACTACTGGCTTGCAGCACATCCTAAATAATTTCAATGCAATTTTCCTATCCTGCAAGAACAATGTTGTGGACATTAGAAAAAAAAATTCTAAAAAGGCATATGACTACATTTAAAGCAATTTAAATCCGTTTATTAGAGACTCACTGCATCTGCTGATTTCTAAAAAAAGTGCAATAAATTCTCACGTAAGTCTTCACTTTGAAATGTCCATAACCCGCTCAATGTGTTTCTTTGAATCTGTCAACCTAAAATTTATGGTTTTTAGTGTTGATAATACGCATGCAAAACCAATTCAGCGATGCTTTTTCACAATCTGCAAAAACTGCTTGGATTTGATAGTTGAAAATGATGTCTAAATGCCAAAGATTTGGAGTTCGAGTCAAAATGAAAATGTCAAATAATTGAAATTGTGCTTCGTATAAATGAAATATTTAAATATTGACAGCTATATATGTAGAGATTAATCGTGTCCGTAGTCAAAAGTCTCATAAATGTGAAATTTTGTCATAAAACTGAGAGAGAGACACTAATCCCCTTGCGCACAAGTGGAATTTCGAGACATTTACGTACAACCGAGCCCGTCTTGGCCATTTTTCTTTTTCTCCCCACCCTTTCTTCCTTTTGTTTCCTTCCTAAATTTATAAACGTAAAAAGGACTGTTTTCAGATCAAATTGCCGAGGTTCAATTACTTAACTGCAAAAATGTCAGATTTTTTTTGGGGGAAATACAGTCAAACCTAAAGCGTATTAAAGACCCTTTATTAATACGCTTTGGTCAAACCCTATTAGACCGGAACTCCAAGAGACCCGAGAAATCACTTCGTAATAACGAAATTTCGTTACAAAGGAATTACAGATTTTTTTTATTATTCCTATGTAAACCTATCCGAGGAATTAGAAAAATTTTCATTAAAACGATATTTTTCCCGTTATAATGGTATTTGTTAAAATGAGAGTTGACTGTATTTCGTCTCAAACTATTTTTTACGTGTATCTAGAGGCTGCATGGGTAACAGGGCGTATGGCACTTTACTGGTGAGCCATTAGTCTTAGAGACATACCCAACTAGAAAAAGTATCCAAATCACGTGTCCAACTCAGATATGTCATTCATGTTGTAAGGGGTTGTATAGCTATAAAATATAAAAAAAACAACTCTTTATACCGTCCCTGTGTGCCAAAGAATCCAGTTAAGAAGTTGTTGCTCGGTTTTTCCCGATGCCAACTAAAATAATGTCGCGTTTCTAAGTGCAATATTCACCGAGATATGCGAATTCGAAAAATTGAGGAAATTTGGGGAAAAACAGCATTCGATGCAGGTAAAATGGTTTCCCCCCTCATTTAATGCTGTTTTTTCCAACTTTCTTCGAATATCTCTGTGAAAATTTGAACTTAGACACGTTGAATTTTTTTGTTGGAGACCAGGAAACAAAACTTTCCAATTGGGTTTTGGAGCACAGGGTGTCCGCATAAAGAGTTAACATTTTTATTTTAATAATTATGTAACCCTTGGCAACATGAATAAAATATCTGAGTACTACACATTATTCGGGTACGTTTTCCAATTGGAAGTATGTCTCTAGGACCAATGGTTCACCAGGAAAATGCCATATGCTCCGTTACCTATGCACCCTGTATATTAAATTTAGTACGGACTGTTATGTGAAATATTGTGTTGTTTTTAAGCCAACACGCACGTTGCTTCGTTCGCCTGCGAGAAAGCGTTCACATTATGAACCAAAAAGCCACTTGAAGGTAGCTTGTCATTCAATGAAATATCAGATTTTGACCGTATCAAAATTGAAGTCAACAAACTGATAATTTTCTTATTTGAAAATCTGATTATTTATATTTTCCGATGGGCTTGAAATCCTGATAATGAATCATTATTATGTTCACATGAACAATTTTGTCACTGCGTATATGATTTCTCTTTAATGAATGGTTCAAACAAATATTAAAAAAGTTTTCGCACATATTTTAGTTCATGTTTTTAAATTCATAGTAGGGCTACAACATGAACCTATATCCTTGATACATGTATTATTGTTGAAAACGATGTGGAAGGTTGAACTTTTCAATTGTGATTCATTTGTGTGGCTACTCCCTCATTACTACTTTTATCCGCATGAAGAGAATAAAATTAACAAAACTGCTTGCTACCACTTTTTGCGATTTTTATCATTATAAGAATGCGTATTTTGGAAGCTACAACTAACATTTCTCAATGAAAACATCATTTACAGACACAAAAAAACTAATTTGGAAATAATACAAATTTCATCCAGTACAGTAACTTGATGACATTGTGCCGTCTTCAAGCGCAGAGTTTACATTGATTAAAATTTATTTTTTTTTAATTGCACTGACACAACACATAAAACATACAAATCAAACTGAGAAAAACACAAAACAATAAACTTCACAAAAAGTAACATTACGATAATACAGACACTTTGTGACCCCAAGGGATTTATTCTATTTTTACTGTATTCTATTATGTTTATTTTGCATTTTCGTAATTTTCATAAATTAAAAATTAATCAAATTAAATTAAAAAATATTTATACTTCAGACAATTTTTGAATAACTATCTTCTAATGGGAAAATCGGGGGGGGGGGAGAAAGGAAGGGGGAGCAAAAAATTATTCATGTTCGCAAGGGGGGGCCACAGGAATGAGAAATGGTTGAAAGGGGGCCATGGACAAAAAAAGGTTGAGAACCACTGTCTTAAGATATACAGTCGAACCCCACTTCAATGTCCCTATCCATCCCAAAGCATTTTGGCACTATAACAAGTTTGGCATTATATAGGATCATGGTTGAAATAGTGTTTCAGAGAAGTACTATTACATAAATTCATTCGAAAATAATTAATAATAAAAATAATTCATAAAATTATGTAAAAAATAATTTATAAAACTTGACAGGAACACACCACTGAAATTATTATAATTCTGCATAAATTTTTAGCAACATATTTTATTTGGGCAAAAACAAAATAAACAAAGGGAAATAATGGCGGCATTGCTTTTAGTCCATATATACAGGGTGTTGCTTTGAAGTGATGACAAACTCAGGGGGGTTATATTAAGTATCAAGCAGGGTTGGTAAAAAATTGGGTGTTATGAAAAAAAAACCAAAAACTGTTTTTTTTTGGATTAAACTGGTTTTTGGTTTTAAATAATATTAACATTAAAAACAATAAAATTTCTGAAAAATCATTCAAACTTATAATTAATTAAAATAAAATGTTTATTAATGTAATTAACACTATTCCCATATTAATTAATCAATAAATATTTACAAAAACCAAACTTTTGCAATTTAATAATTTTTTGCTAAACTCAACGGATTACTTTGAAAATTCTTTTAATGTTATTATTAATGATATAATATAAAGATGTTTTCTCCTGTTACTTTCAGTATGCTTAATTAGGAAGCTATTTTGCAAAAACTATAATAAAAAAATTAGGTGAATATAATGTATTTAATGAAGCATAAATAATGCAGAATAATTAGCGATGATTTACAATATAAAAGGTG
The DNA here is from genome assembly GCF_987345545.1 of Pholcus phalangioides. Lineage (NCBI taxonomy): Eukaryota > Metazoa > Arthropoda > Arachnida > Araneae > Pholcidae > Pholcus > Pholcus phalangioides. Next base: position 16,201,843 of record NW_028301628.1, read on the forward strand.
ATTATAACTAAGGTTCTGATTTCAAAACAATAAAACAAGGAATTATTGTCAGAATGACTTGAAAATTGACATTAATATTCCTGAAGAAATGTAATTTCATTAAGTAAAGGGGAAAAAATACTTAAAAAATGTCAAATTAATGACATCATCCAACACGTGGGAAATTTGCTCGCAGAATGGAAACGATAGTCAGTCATGGCAAAATAATACCTTAATTATAGCATTGCACAATTTCATAATTCATGGAAACATCACAGAAACAAAGTAATTGAACAAGTAACTATAACTTAAGAAATGTTAAATATGTTGCAATCCGACCACTGTTCATAACATTTTGAGGTACCCCCCCCCCCCAACAGCCAGAAGTTGCAAGGGTTAAGGTCAAGTAAACTGACGGCCGGCCAGGTGTCTTGCCATCCTGTTATTGCCAAAATGGGTCTTTAGCAGGCAGCTGCTTTGCTGGTATTGCAATGTGCATCTTGATAGAAGTTCTATCCACACACTGATGCTGTTGAAGTGCCGAAATGATGTGGTTGCACAAAATAGATTATACTGCTGGCCAAGTACAGCATCATCTACTTGCACACTACTTGCACTTTTTCCTTTTGGGAAAGAAATTTCCATTGCTTCAGGAGTATCCATGCAAATTTTCGTCATTCTGACCAGTACTTATTGTATACAAGATATACGGAAAACTGGATGTTGTGAAGATATTTATTATTTGAGAGGTTAATTGTTTATTTATTTATTTATTTTTTAAGGAAGGAAAACTCATCTCTGCCTCTACCGGAAGCCGAACCCAGGTCCCTCGATTGCCGGACGAGTGCTCTGACCACTAAGCTACAGAGGAGATAGAGATTTTCTTTTGCAAGAGCGTATATCTTGTAAAAATCTCTATCTCTTCTGTAGCTTAGTGGTCAGAGCAATCGAGGGACCCAGGTTCGACTCCCGGTAGAGGCAGAGATGAGTTTTTCCTTCCTTAAAAAAAAAAAATTAACATCTCTCAAATAATAAATATCTTCAGAACATCCAGTTTTCCATATATCTTGTATTAACAAGTGGAGAGCGACATTCATGTCATACTTATTGTATAGTTTTGGAATCAAAACTTTAATTATAATCACCCTGTATATAGCTGATTATTTTTCATAAATCTGTTACTACTACTATACAGTAGAACCCTGATTAACTGGGCCTAACAGTGAAAGTATAAAAGAACAACTATTGAATATTAAGACAAGGAGATATACAGTAGGAGATGTACACTTCTTATGGGAAAGAAAATGATAATGTTTGTGAGGTAATGTAACTGCTACTACACTAGACTTTGTCCTTTAGGGACAACTGGTATCTTTATTGGATTATAAGACCACCTACCCCTAGCATGATGGTGTCACTCAAGATTTCTAGAATATATAAGGTTAGCTATTTGCAAGCACGCGCTTCAGAATGAAACTCGTTTTGACGTCATCCGATTCCTCACATGACCCACTCAAATGGGAGAATATTGTAAAATTATATATATTGGTTTTTAATGAATTTTTTCGCATAGTGTTCACACTCAGAACTTCATAATTTTTTTTTGAGCGGATGCCAAAAAAAGCGTTTATTGTCAAGATATTTTTTTTAATTCTGATTTTTAATGAATTATTTCCCGAATCACATGTATGCAATGTTAAGCCAATGGAATCATCTTCTCTCTTCCATGAGAGGGCAATTCTAGAAACCATGAGGGAAATTATCAGGAACCAGTCTTTACGGAGGAAAAACATACAGGGAAAGAAAAATATTAGATACATTTAAAAGTGTTTAATAATTTTGATTAATACCAAGAAAATTTTTTTTCTTAATTCAATTATATAAATTTTTATTAATTTATAAATATTACAGTATTTGTTCATAGTTATTATTCTGAACTCGCCCACACCTAAATTAGAGCAATGTATGCTTGCATATTTCTTTTGCAAAGTGCAATCATGCCTGAACTTGTTTAAACAGTTACAATATAGTGAAATCGATTTCCAAACAGGATGCCACAAAACCGTGGGTAAGGGGCAATAACACAGGAAGGGGTTTTCATTCGTTTTTTACTGTAGTAGAAAAAAATTCATCTCGCTTTTTCCTAGTGCATCATTCCATGTCAAATAACCCAGCCATGACACCCATAGTCTCTGATTTCAATAATTTTTTTTTAATTTGTTGCATTTACCATCCTTATTAACCGTGTGAAATATTATTTGCATATCTCTAAAACTTTTTGAGAAAAAAAATGTTGAAATTCATCAAAAACAAAAACTGATGCAGATGACTTTTCTGAGGCTTAATTTTTAAGCAGCATTGCTAGAGGAAATAAATCATAACTTTTCAATTTTCAATATATTCAAATGCAATTTTCACTAGTGTTCTCAAAAACATACAGAATATGAATAAAAATAATTCATTCACTTACATTTGAAATTTACGTGCAAAAAAATTATGTAAACTTTGTTTTGTAGAATTTTTTGTTAGAAAAAATACAATTTCTCGGACATATTTTTAAACCAGAGGCACAGCAGTTACCAAAACAACTTTTATTTTAAATTTCTCCTAAGTATATGAAGTAAAATACTGGAGAGAAAAAAATAATGGTTTTTTGACCGTTAATATGTTTGTTCTGGCTCTCAACACAAAATTCATCGAAATAAGACTGGATCGTTCCGATTTCACATCATTCAACTGGATACTGAAATGCAACCCATCATCCCAGATTCCAATTATTATTTTTTGTTTATTGCTTCTACCAACCTTGTTGACCATGCAAAATTTCACGTGCATATCTGAAAAACTTTTAGAAAAAAATGGTTTCTAACCCCATGAATGACGTGTCTAAGGCTAACCATTCAAGCATTATTATTTATGGAAATATATCATAACTTTGCAGATTTTCAATGCTTGTTTTTTTTTAATTTTGCATCACAAAGACATCTCCGTAGGCACCACACAGTATAACATAGGACCATATAAAATGGTACAATCAGCATATTTACCGTGGGAAAAAAAATACAATACTTTGTACAAAAGAGAAAAATTGTTTTCTAAGAAAATAAAACAATAATAATGATAAAAAATAAATAAAAAGAATAAAAGTAAACAGAGAAAAGAAAAAATTAAAAAAATAATGATAAATAGAAAAATAAAAATAATAAATATATAAAAATAATAGAAAAATAATGATATAAAAATAATATGACATGAATGTCGCTCTCCACTTGTTAATACAAGATATACTGAAGACTAGATGTTGTGAAGATATTTATTATTTGAGATGTTAATTTTTTAAGGAAGGAAAAAACTCATCTCTGCCTCTACCGGGAGTCGAACCCAGGTCCCTCGATTGCCGGACGAGTGCTCTGACCACTAAGCTACAGAGGAGATAGAGATTTTCCTTCGCTAGAGCGTATATATGCCGAACGGAACCGTGCAATGTACGGTGAAACCGATCAGCTAATAGCTCATGGACGACGAGCCACAGATCTTGTATTAACAAGTGGAGAGCGACATTCATGTCATATATATAGCCCTCTTGTGGCTCGTCGTCCATGAGCTATTAGCTGATCAGTTTCACCGTCCATTGCACGGTTCCGTTCGGCATATATACGCTCTAGCGAAGGAAAATCTCAATCTCCTCTGTAGCTTAGTGGTCAGAGCACTCGTCCTGCAATCGAGGGACCCGGGTTAAACTCCCGGTAGAGGCAGAGATTAGTTTTTCCTTCCTTAAAAAATTAACATCTCAAATAATAAATATCTTCACAACATCCAGTCTTCAGTATATCTTGTACAAAAATAATAGAAAAATAATGATATAAAAATAATAGAAAAATAATGATATAAAAATAATATAAATAAATAAGAGAATAGGGGGGAAAAAAACAAATAGAAATGTGAAAAAAAAAATATATATATAAAAAATAAATTGAAGAAAATAATAAAAAGAAAAAGAAAATAGAGAAGAAAAAAAAAACATATTCATGAAAATACTTAAAAATATAATAAATATATGTAAAAGAAGAAAATGAAAAGAAAATATACACATATAAATTACAAACAACACGAAAGAAAACAAACAGAAGCCTCAGTTCTTAATGTTATGTAGGCCTGGCACAGTCTCTTTTGAGTACACCAATTTCGATGGTATTGGTGGCCACATTGGATTGATAGCTTCCGTAGATCACGTTCAAATACAGTTCTCTGAATTGTCAGAGAAGAAAAACACCAAGTTCGTTGAACACTCAAAGATCAGATGTTCTGGATCCTCCTTTCCGCAACTGCATATGTCACTCTCTGCTAAGTTAAATCTTTTGAGGTAAGATTAGAAATTTTCGTGTCCGGTTAAAAACTGGGTGAGAAGGAAATCCAGAAAAAAGTAAGGTGTTGCTTTAACCGATGATGCGCTGTTGGAAAAAAACGTTTTGTTTATTTCGCCGTACTGGATTTTAAAAACTCTGTTACAACTTCTGTCGACTTCTTCTCGGTAGAGGCATTTCCAGAACGAATATGGAGGTTTGCATACTTTTTTAACTCTTTGGAGAGCAGTGGTTTCAATACATTCAAAAGAAATTTTCACTGAAATGCTCACAAAAAAAATGCAGATTATGAATAAAAAAATGTAAATCTTAGAGAAAAAAAAGTCATTTAAATTTAATTTTTTTATTTTTAACACAATTTTTTAAACACTTTTTTTTGGATGCAGAGCATGAATTTTCATTTTTTTTTTAAATTTAATCCTATTAATATATTAAGAAGACTGTAGAAAAGTAAACATTATTTTGACAGTTAATACATTTGAGTAACAAAACACAATTGTACGTATATGACTACATTAATTATATTTGTACGTTTTGACTTAATATAATGATTCATACTTAGTAAAAAGAAATTTATATTTTATTTTTCATGTACGCTTATACATTTATTACAGTATTCACTAAATTAAGTTTCATGAGTAGTTTATGCAATAATTCAAAATAACTAAAAAAGTTTAAAATTCAAGGATTAAATGAATTCATGAAATAATTAGAAATGTTAATGTTATGTGTCAAATGGGAGTTGGTGAAAGAAAAGGTTCTTGGTGAATAAAATAATTTTTTAAATTAAACCTTCATGTTCAGATTCTTAGAAGTGTTCAAATTCCAAATAATTAATTTCACTTTTAATTGATCTATAAATATTTCTTACGATGCAACAAAGGCGAACTTTTGCAATCTGATATATTTTTGCGTAAAGAATTATTTTGTATTTGATAAATCCAGATAATATTAATCATATATATAGATGTATTTTTGAAGTTTTTAACATGCTTAATTATAAGTTATTTTACCACAACAGTGCTAAATTTTTTTTTAATTACTTTGATTTTTACAGCATATATTTTAATAAACATATATTTAATGTATATGATAAATATGACATGGTTATACTTGTGTGGCAAAAAGTTCTACATTATGATATTTAACACAGGCCTCTCTATATATTTTTCCCAAGAAATAATTTAAAATGTGCTGATGAAAAGCCAGAATATGAGACATTAAATCACAAAGAATGAAATAATTATCAGCTACATCCTAATTGTTGTAGCTGAAGCAGTTGGAAGAGAGTAGAATTGAAAACGTAATGTATATAATGCCTCCTGGTGATATATTAGATGTGTTTCTTGTGATGATGACTGCTGCTGCTTCATTGAGGAAATTAAAACAAAAGTGTTAGAACTAAACTGCCCCCCCCCCAATCAAATGATGCAAGTCTCAATTATGATCTTGCTGAAGACAGAATGTGCTCCATAGAGTAGCCTACTCCAGGGTTAGCAAATTTTTCTTATGATAACACAATTTCCATTTGAGCTAAATATTTTATATCATTTTGGAATTCAAAGTAAAACGTTAGAAAAGACACTTTAAATTTATAGTGTTGGAAAAGAAACTGGGTCTGACTGTCATAAAAAGTGTTATGCAAAAGTGTAAAATCTGTTACCGATTACATCATTGGACCCATCGGACATCAATCTTTTGATCTTAAGGAGTTGAGCAAGTTCTGAACATTTATCTACTGTGTGTTTAAGCATCATAGATCTTTTTTCTCAAAGTATGAAATATATCCGAAAGCATGCTTTAATCCTTTTAAATGTCATAAGAAAAAAATAACGCACAGAGGTGACCCTCATGATAATGAGATATCTATTCCATCCGGTCTGATCCATTCAATAACTTTATCAGTCTCAGTGTGCGATTTCGAAAAAAATTATATTTACAAATACGCTTTAAGGCAAAGCGCAAATTGAGCCGCGTGCAGCGTTTGCGACACGAAGCAGGGCAGCACTCGGTTTTGCGGCCAACGTAAATCAGAAAGACAGCGTAAATTGAGACACAAGGTGACACTATGCTAAGCGCTTGTTGGCGCTGCTCTTAAGCCGCAGATTTTCGTGTCCTGCACGCACGATTCTTCGTATTCTGTAGGGGTTTTTTAAAAATGAAACCGTCATTTTGATAGAGTTCGTATTCTCTTATGAAAAATGTTGTTTAATTTCAACGTTATTTACATGTATAATCAATTATTTCTTTAATTAATTCCTGAATTATTTTCTTTCTTTCTGAGTTTTTATTAAATAATATTGTTCTTTCCAAGGATTTGACTTTTCATTAGCTCTAAATTTTAATTCATTATGGAGTTATTTTTTGGAATTCATTTTGGGATACATTAATTTCAGAATTCATTATGGGATTCATTAATTTCGGAATTCATTATGGGATTCATTAATTTCGGGATTTTCACTAATTTTTTTGATTCCAAATTTAGAAAATTGTCATTAATTCATAATTTTTATTAATTTTTAGAGAAAAAATCTACTTTTGTTTTTTTAATAGCCTACGAAATATTTTCCATTAAATTTCTGAATTCGGCTTTAATTTTGAATATTCATTAATTATATTTTATCGATCGATAGAGGAATAATTTTTCATTAAATTTGAATTTTAATTATTAATTTCACTAATTCTGGTGTTTCACTAATCTATGTTTCCATTAAATATGAATTCCCAGCAGTTTTGGAATTATTTATTAATTTTAAATTGTGATCAATCATTTCATTTGTTTTAACTTTTCATAAGTTAAAAATTTTCATTCATTATTGGATTAATTTCGGAAAATTTCCATTACTTTCAGAATATTCATTAATCCAATTTCTGTTAATTATATAATAATCTTTAAGTTTATTGTACTTCATTAGATTCATTCTAAATTTTGAATTTTCTTAAATTTTGTATATTTTCATTAATTTTATATATTTTCATTAATTTTATATATTTTCATTAATTTTCATAAACCCTTAATTTTCATTAAAATTTTTATCCCTCCTAAATTTACCTTAATTTTTATCCATTTTCAGTTTCGATTAATTAATGTGAAGTTTTGATTAATTTATGTACCTTTAGTTTTTTTAAGGAAAAATTCATCAGAAACATCTGAATTTTCAATAGTTTTTTAATTATTCTCTAATTTTGAATTGTCATCAATCTTAATTTTTTATTATTTCTTTGTGTTCACGTTTTTATATACGGTATTTTAATGTATATTTTTCAGCGCATTCCCTTATTTTCTTTTTAATTAATGTTGTCTTCATTAATGTCAACTTTAATTACCAATAATCCAGGCTCCGCGAGCCTCCCAAATGACAAGGTTCCAGTCCTCCGAAATTGTTTCCTTTCTAAAAAACGCGCATGCACTGGGAACACGTTCCAATATGCGTATCCCCCTCGCTACGCGTGGGGCGTGTTGACGTCATCGCACTCAGGTCCCGTCCTCCCGCGAAAGCTGCACGTGACTCAATTTGCGCTTAGCCTGACAGGCATCTTCAACCCGTTGGTCGCGAGCACCACGGTGCTCCCTTAACCAGAGAGATCAATACTCGTGTCCGATTTTGTGCTCGCGAGCACTTGATAAACAATTCTAATTGAGCACCTTGTACACATTGCATTCAAGGATTGAAATCCTGATTTCATGCATTCGTGTGCTCTTCTTTTGATGATGTGTACAGGCAGTTCTCGCGACTAGAAAAGGTTGAAGACCCCTGCTTTAATACGTTTGGTTAAACCGATGATTAACAACTTCCAGCCCCCGGGCAGAGTCTGAATTTGGCAGGTGCAAAGGGTGCGATGGCACCGGGCTGCAAATTATTAGGGGCCGTAAAAAAATGGATTTTACTGCATTGATTACATATATTTCACACTAAGTTGAGAAAGGTCCCAAATTTAGAGCGAGATTTCTTGCAAGATCAAAGAAGTACCCGCAAGATGGCCATTGGTCGAGTAGATGTCCTAACAACGAAGAAATTCAAAAACAATGAACAAAGGGAAATGAAAATGGTACCCCATTTGAAGTCATCTCAAGAACAAACAGCGGAAACTAGTTCATCAACCACTGAAAACTCATCTATATTCAACGATTCTGAGGAAAATGATGTATATGAGCCAAAACACAGTTTACCGTTGAAGTTAGCATTTCCATCTACCAGTACTGAAGCTGGTCCATCAATCGGTACCGAAGCAAGTACTTCATTTGCTTTTGAAGTTATAACATCATCCTCACAGATGAGAACTAAATTACCAAATGCTGCTCTTGCTTGTGATAGAACTTGCGAGTCTGATCGATCAGCTGCAATTATTGCGAATGTTGTGCTGGAAGATGTTGGGTTATTGATGAAAGAGAAGCCAAATATGGCAATAAACCGGATGAAAATAAGGCGTGAAAGAGCATCGCAGAGTTCTTTTGCAAGATAAAATTCCTAGAACAAAATGTGCGAGGAATATATTTTGATGGTCGAAAAGACAAAACCTTAGCTAATGTCAAAGGTGATTCTTTCTATAGAACCACCACATCTGAAGAAAATATAACCATTGTACAAGATATACGGAAGACTGGATGTTGTGAAGATATTTATTATTTGAGATGTTAATTGTTTATTTTTTTTTTTTTAAGGAAGGAAAAACTCATCTCTGCCTCTACCGGGAGTCGAATTCGGGTCCCTCGATTGCCAGACGAGTGCTCTGACCACTAAGCTACAGAGGAGATAGAGATTTTCCTTCGCTAGAGCGTAAATATATGTGCCAAACGGAACCGTGCAATGGATGGTGAACTGATCAGCCAATAGCTCATGGACGATGAGCCACCAGATGGCTATATATATGACATGAATGTCGCTCTTCACTTGTTAATACAAGATATACGGAAGACTGGATGTTGTGAAGATATTTATTATTTGAGATGTTAATTTTTCTTTTTAACTCTTTACCTACCAGAGGGGTGCAAATCTATGGACCCTAGAATTTCGGAGAGCTTCTTCGAGACAAATTTCTTTCCCCCCATATTTATTTCGTCTATTCTTCTGCTGCACATTGTAGAACCTTTCGCAACAATGACTGGACTACTCGTAGAAAGCAAAGTATTTCAACGCTCTCTTCTCCGACCAAACAAAGCGAACGGGTATGAAAAGAAGATTCGTCTTTCTTCACACAGTAAATTTCCCGTGATGCAAAGTTTTGGCTACTTATGCTATTTGACATAACCAACTTCGCCAATTGTCCACATCAACGGCATTTTGTGACAGCAGAAATCGGATTAAACTTATTAATCGATAAAGATTTAAGAGGCTGAGTGACAAAATATTTTACGACCTACTGTTTTAAACAGAATATGTATCAAGACAAGATGACGAAAACTAGAGAAATGTGAAGCTTAAAAATAATCCCTAAACTAATCACATTACAGAATTGTGTGGACCATTGGCGTACGCAGGGTAGTGGGGGGGGGGGAGGTTGAGCCAAGATTATAGTGCAGGATATTTTGCAGGAAAAAAAGTAAAAACCCCTCCCCAGAAGGGAAAAAAATCTGAAAACCCCCTCGAGAAAATTCTGCGTACGCCTATGTTGTGGACATTATCTATTCAAGAAGATTGCTTATAACTAGTAGCATATCTGTTAGTAGAAGACAGAGTTTAGACTATATAAACATCCCACAAACTTTTAATCCTTATTTATCACACAATGGAACCCAATACCAGACGCATTGGTGGTCAAAAAAAGGTGCCCTGGGAAATACACGAGAATAAAGGTAGATTTTCTCTAATACAACACCTTTGCATTTCCCAACAAAATACTTATAGAGATCTCTGAATTACACGCCACTTGGGGTCAGCTAGCTTTTCAGTCCAAGGAGCCTCAAAGCTGTCTTTCACAATAACTCAAAACTTATTCACGAGACAAAAAGTTTTTCTTTTTTTTGCTAGTAAACTACACTGTATTATGCTTTTCTTAGTTTTACTGAAGAGCCACGTGTACGTACCCACAGAGCCGTAGTTCTCCACTCCCAATCTATGAATCGATAAAAAAAATCCCCTTTTTTGAAAAGAATTTTAAATACCGTGTTTTCAGATAAGTAAGGACCTCCCAAACTCCAATCGCAGTAGGAAATCATTCAAATCATTTGAAGCCCAGAATCTTTTCACCTTAAGTCTTTCTGTTTTCACGAAGTCTTTCTTTTGCAGTGCCCTGCCCATGGGCGAATATTTTCCTTAATCCAGCCGCTGTTTTGATACAAACAAAACGAGAGCTAAAAATGAAAAGAGATGTCCAAACACGAAAAAGCAGCAGGATAACAAATAGCACAACAAACCGATGGTGAGAGCCACAACCCAAATTCTGCTATTGTTACAAGCATATATGTGTTGAGTATAGGCCAGGCCAATTTTTCTTGGAACTCGCCTGTATAACAGCCCTTACTTATCTTCTCATACATGTATTGTCCACTTTGCGATAGTGAATTCTTCAAGCATCTCAACCTTCTGTCAAGTGGATTAGAAGCTGAAAATGTTGGAGACAAGGAGTGGTGCTTATCAAAATCTATTCTAGTTTTGTTATCACCAATTTTAAGCCGACAGGGCAGTGTTTCTCAAAGTGTGCGTTGTGGCTCCTAGGGGGTGTTCCCACTTTTTTGTGAGGGGCGTCACGACGAGCTGGAAATACTGATGTGTATGTGTGTGCCTATTTATGCTTTGAAGTGGTTCTTTTATGGATGTACAATATCTATATTAAATTATTTTGCGAGCCACAGATGAACTATGAACAGGGCAAGGGAGGCACGAGCATGACCAACACCCACTAGAAAACATAATAAACCCACTAGAAAATATTAATTTAAAAAAAACTTCCACTTTCCGTTGATTTTTTTTTCTCTGTGGGTGTGTGATATGAAACTTGATTGAGAAAAATTTCATTTCAGTTATAAATTTATTTTCCTAAAACCATTTTCAAGGAGGAAAAGGATAATTTTTTTCTGTGGCTCATATTTTCAATGGTTCTGTGAACCTAGACAAGTACAGGGAATTTTTTGTATTTTTGTCTGAACTGAAAAATGAGGGGAGGGGGGGTGAGTAAAATAAAAAAATATAAATATATATAATCTAAATTCATCTAGTAAAACGTTAAGGCAGAAATATTTCATAGCACCAATTTTACTCGCGGAATAATAAATGAGTACGGTACATATATCAAGTCGATTCCACAGTGCGTAGCGCAAGCAGTCGCCTAAGTTTAGTGACGTCACGAGCTCGTGTTGCGACCTTGAAAATTCTCTAGTAGATGTTGGCATGACCCCCACAAGGGTAGAGCTGACAGGGCACCAGCCCCGGGGTCCGGGATGATTCTTAATTCCCCCCTCCCGCATAAGAAGGCCCGTGATGCAGGAGATCCGAGCCAATCTGATTCAATATGTGGGTGGGGGGGGGTTTGGCCACGAGTGACGAAAGGTTGAGAAACACTGCAGTTGGATGTGGAAGATGGAATTCGCACTAAATCCAAAACAAATAAAAAATAAAAATTTCCCTTTCAGTTTTACCGATGTTTAATTACTTTTTTGACGGAAACATCTTATTTTTTTGGTGTGCGAATGTTTTGCTAGAAAAACACAAACAGCTAGAAAAAATAGGGAAAGATCGAACTTCGGTAATCTTAGTTCTAGAAATCATTTGAAATTGTACGTAAGTTAATTAACAATAACGACAGTGATGTGCAAATACAATAATATTTAGTTGTCTTTTATGACATTGATTCCTTCAAAATTTAATGGGTCCGATGTACAGTGCATCTGAACTTTTTGAGTGTTTCATAAAAAATGTCAAAAATAAAATTTTCGTAAGTTTTTAATTAGAAAAATAAATTAAGATATTCTGATGTATTTAAATTAGTGTTCTTTTTTTTCTATTGTATTACGGAAAAAATTCTTCGACTACTAATTAAACCTATAGCTAGCTGGCGGATCTTTTACTAGTTTCAAAGAAAACGAAATAAACTTTCAATGAAAATCAGAATGTTGGCGAAATTTCAAAGGATAGTAACCACGCGTCTTTCTCAAAGCTCATCCGAGGTATTGTCATTGTCAATAGTCATTCTTTCACAGGCAACTAGCTGTAAAATAATCCTCTTTCTCCGACAAGAACCCCACTCAGCAGCCGTCAACAATCCGTCACTGCGTCCCGCCCACGGAATAAAAGAATGTGAAATGCCTATCCCCCCCTACCTCGGCCGGCTGGGCCGGATCTGGTAGTCTGCATGACGGGCCGGATCGGCCGGATATAGTAGGGAAAGAGTTAAGGAAGGAAAAACTAATCTCTGCCTCTACCGGGAGTCGAACCTGGGTCCCTCGATTGCCGGACGAGTGCTCTGACCACTAAGCTACAGAGGAGATAGAGATTTTCCTTCGCTAGAGCGTAAATATATGTGCCGAACGGAACCGTTGCACAACAGAACTGCGACATTCATGTCATATATATAGCCATCTGGTGGCTCGTCGTCCATGAGCTAATGGCTGATCAGTTCACCGTCCATTGCACGGTTCCGTTCGGCACATATATACGCTCTAGCGAAGGGAAATCTCTATCTCCTCTGTAGCTTAGTGGTCAGAGCACTCGTCCGGCAATCGAGGGACAAGGGTTCGACTCCTGGTAGAGGCAGAGATGAGTTTTTCCTTCCTTAATTTTTTTTTTAACATCTCAAATAATAAATATTTTCACAACATCCAGTCTTCCGTATATCTTGTATTAACAAGTGAAGAGCGACATTCATGTCATATAACCATATTGCAAGAACCCGCGTCAATTTATCTCGGTCACACAACTCCAAGAAGTAGTAGAGCAAGGGATATAAAGTCATCAATCCTAGACTTTTTGAAGCAAGATTTTGATACGAAAGAACTGATGGCGATCGGATGCGACGTGACTGTTATCAATACTGCTTATAAAAATGGTGTTATCAAATTAATAGAGAAAGAAATAGGCCATCCCTTGCAATGGCTTATTTGTCTTTCACTTCAATGAGTTACCTCTAAGGCATCTTGTGAAGCATCTAGATTCTAGATGGATTTTCCATCAGTCCAAACGGGCTTCACGGTGATATCAGGAAAAGTGTGCAAGATTGCCTATTGTGAAACTTAAACCAATCTCTAATAACCTTTCGATAATGGACAGTGACAACATTGATTTAAGTGCAGATCAGAGATATCTTATGGAAATATTACGGACAATAGAAATGGGTGATTTACCTATTTCGTTATCACACTGTGATCCTGGTAAACTTTTGCATACTAAGTGGCTAACGCTATTTTAAGGTTATACTCTGCAGCAGAAAAGCCCAATGAAAATCTCAGCTTTTTGACTGATTACATAACGAAAGTTTCGTGTGTCAAAAAGTCATCGTGTGCTGATGGAGCAAGACATATTTGTTCAATTAAGTGGAGTTATCCAGGTTTCTACCTTACAAAATATTATGCATCATTGACCCAGTTATTCAAAGAAACACTTTCTACACCCACCCAGAGAATTTATTGCTCCCATTACTCTCAGATAAGAATCTCTTTTACAGAGGTGGGAACTCTATGCCAATTGCGCCGCACTGCGCAAAAATTAAAATCTTGCACCATCCTGCTCCAATAGGGTATTTGTTAGGTTTATTTTTCATTCATGCAAATTAAATGAACTCAACCGTAACCGGATCGATCACGATCCGATATGCAAATCATGACGCGATCGCACAGGTTTGTAATGTATATATATGAACTGTTTGGGATCCTTTTTTTGCTCTTGTCTTAGTGTTATGTTTGCGTTGTTTCATCAATTATGTTAGTATTCGTATGTTAGACGTAATATGGACTTTAATTTTCAATGATTTCTAGTGGAGATCAATATGCTGTCGTTAAATAAATCCGTTATTTTGCCGATCATTATTTTCGTATTCTTTCCGTCTGTACTCGCGCACAACGGAAAGTACAGACGGAAGCTGCTGCTTTTAGCAGCAGCCTTATATCTGACATATCTGCTTTGCCAACAGTATTTTCGTATTTTTCTGCGCCAAATAGCGAATTTTGCTTCAATACGCCCGGAATTTCGGAAAAGATCAAAAAATTTTTTGTTCCTGCTTACCGCGAAACGATTCTTTCCGAAAAGAGATTGTTTTGTTCCACTGTACTTCAACTATCGCCGTATTTAAACTATCGGCCCATCCATCGCAAAACCCCAGTAATATCCGTGATCGTGCAACTGAGGATGGTTTGCAATTGTCTTTCAGCTTTAAAGCGCAAATGCGAGTCAGTTACCGTTTAAAAAAAAAAGTCGCCACTGGAAGCTGCAGAAATTACTTGCCATTACGTCAAATTAGATCGTCATTGCGTCAAATCCCGATGTTTTGTGAAAAAAATTCCTTTCCGGGAGTGAAAAGAGCATGTCTGCCGAATTATGATTGCTAATTTAGAAACTTTGCCGAATAATATGAGTGTTAAATCGCCAAACAACGAGTGCCAGATCGCCAATCTCGCCAAATAATGAGTGCTGAATCGCCAACCATGTTGATTCTTCCGGAATTCTCTCCCATTTTGCAACAATTTCTTTCTGAGTATAAACAAATTGAAAACTTGATATAGAAAATTTATAATATCTATAAAGACTAGAAAATGTTTATCCCATTTGAAGGGCTGCTGTTCTAGACAGCAAATAGTGCCCTCAGTAAGCAAAAATGATCTTAAATAGACTGGTGCGAAAAATTTTATGACAGCTGCTCTTTCAAACAAGGTGTCAAAAGCCTGAAACACCAAAAACAAAAAACAAGCTGATGAAAAGATGTTTGATAACAAAAGATAGTGCAGATGTTTTATTTTAAAAAGGGGTGAGGGTTAACAAAAATATTGTTAATTTCGGTGCTCTAATTTATAAATATCTGCTCCAAAATGGACTTTGCCCTCCCCTGCATTTACAAAAAACTGGGAATCAAGAGAATTCTGAAAATTAGAAATGAAGGATTATCAGAAGCAGAAATCCGTACATTCTATGTTCTGAAAATAAACTTTCTGCTAAGCACTATTCGGAAATAATTGCATGGGATCAAATGTGAGTGACTGAACCACCTATTATAATAAATCAGGAAATAGACCCAAAAAAATTATCTGAACCTGCTTTTCCATCTATATAGAATTTTCCATGTCACACACAAGCAGTTGAACAGTGTGCATGACTCGTAACTGAAGCATCTCTTGCTGTATCAACAACCGAGAGTTGTGAAGGCTTTAAAGGATGCGTACGTCGAAGAATATCCTAAGCTTCCGTTTATCTATATATATAAAATTGATTTTCTGTGTGTGTGTTCTCTATACAAATCTACAATTTTAGATCGATCATCACCAAATTTTGCATGTATACCAAATGGGACCCGACTTAAACGATAAGCTACTTTAAAATTTCATCCAAGCAGGGCAAATGCCTGAAATGGGCAAAAAACCGTAGGGCAACAATGGCTTTTGAGCCTCAACAATCACTTTCCGAACATTTACTTCGGTTACCGTGGTTTCCTAGCAATGCGTTTCAGACGTGTTTTATGCCTTTACAATGGTTTGTCATTTCTTCAATGCTGTCAGTATATGTATAATATTTATGCCTTTATAATGGTGTGCCACATTTTCAATACTCCCAGTAATGAGGTTTTTTTGAATGACGTAATAATCATCATCACTTTCAGGAAAAGGGTGATCCTCATAGGAATTAGTGTTAAAATTGCCGATTTTAATGTAGAAATGCTCAAATTTGGTGGGGTTTTCTGTCACATCAATAATTTTAAAAATTGTATTAAAACTCGATTTTTGAAATATTGAGAGTTCGCTTAGAGATATACGAAGCCCAGAAAATTATGTATGAAGTAATTAGCCGGACCTACTTTCGAGTTAGATATCCATGTAATAACACATTGATTTCAACTTTTTATTTATATCTTCTCAAGCATGAACATTAATGTCTCCGTATTGTCTTTTAATATCAACTGCATAAATTCATATAGTTTAAGTTGTTTTAAAATTAATTATGGGCCCCATAAAGTATATCGAAGAAATTTCACAGCTTTAATTAAGCATTTTTTAAGCAGAAATAGGGAGATGGATAACTTGAAGTTCAGGGGGCAGTAGAATCAAAATATCTCTAGAGAGAGAGAGCGGCCATTAAAAAATATATATATTCATTTCAACGTTTCTTTAAATCTAGATTTGTTTCTTTCATGAGTCGCGCAGGAAGTCGCCATGTTGGTCAACTTAGACACGGTTTGCATGTCCCTCAAAGAAAGAGGGAGATATCACGTGATCCAAAAAAGCCTCATTGAAGAAAACCCGGGCAACGCTGGGTATTATTGCTAGTTAACAATATTAATTAACACATAATCATAATACTATTATTATTAGCAATTCTAGATTATTGTCGCATTATACATGACTTAACAAATTTTAGACGGAGTTCCAATAGAGATAACCAATGCCCTCCGATGCTCATGTAGACTGTCCGCGTAACAGTTTTCTTCTTCCGTCTCTCCTCTGCACTTTTTCTTTTCCTACATGCCCATTTTGCACCCGGCGCATCTTTAGTCATTAATCAGTGGCAGGGTTTAAGCTGGATAAAAAATTCCTTTTGCAAAAAAGCGAAAAATTGGGGGAAAAGCTTTAGCAAAATGCTGCAATGCTAATGTAATTATTGATGGTTGCACGTCTACTCGTTGCGTAACTCCTGTATGCATTTTTGCTACTTTTTTCACATTCTACGATTTTCTTTCATATTTTGCGAAAAATGCGACTGTAGCTTAAACCCTGATCAGTGGGTCGCTGCAGCTTCATTCAATCCAGAATAAAAGAGTACTTTTCCATCGCTTGAAAAAAAATGAAATGTGATAACAGAGGAAGCAATGAAGGCACTCTCCTTGACACTTATGTCGTCAAACTATAAACTATATATAAATTTTTAATTTGCAACATAGTTATAGTTTTGTCCCCACCCACCCCCCAAAAAAAGGTTTATTTTCATCTCCCTCTATCAATCACTATATTCGGATTTCTTGAAAAATTCTTTTTTCAACTGCCATGACAGCTGCAATGCTGTATATTTGCTTGTCAGTTATTACTTAAATATGAAACTCTTTCCCTCGTATTTCTCTGGGTTTACATATATATATAAATTGCCTCATGTACTGAATAACTTTTAAATTAAATGTTTTTCTTTTTTTTAGAGAATGTTTTTTAAAAATCATTAACTTCGTTTATGTTTGAAAAGATTTTTATAATGTGTACTCTTAGAAAAGTCTTTTTGCTCGACCTTTAGGGTCTGTGAGGAACCTGAAGATATTGAAATATTTTCCTAGATTTTGGTATAGCTTCTTAAAACCTTGAAAGGCATCTTTTGAATACTAAGGCAACGTCAATTTCCAAAAAAGTGAAAAAACACCCTTTTTCGTTCCACCCTAGTATCCAACCTTCATGCGAGGCTAATGACGTTAACCACTGGGGGAAACTTCACTTCAAGAACATCATTAAAGTCGGAGCACCCTTCCGAAGTTGCACATGGTTAGAACACGAAGGATCACATCCACTGATGAAACATGTTGATGGTCACCAACACAACACTGTAGACTAAGGGGCCGTTCAAGTATTACGTCATCATCGATGGGGAGGGGGGGGGGTTGGATAATGCTTACGTCATCAACCACCTTTCATGAAAATATGAAATATTTTTAATGGCATCTTAC
Organism: Pholcus phalangioides; assembly: GCF_987345545.1. Taxonomy (NCBI): domain Eukaryota; kingdom Metazoa; phylum Arthropoda; class Arachnida; order Araneae; family Pholcidae; genus Pholcus; species Pholcus phalangioides. The sequence continues at coordinate 16,219,965 of NW_028301628.1, forward strand.
TCGGTGCGCCAAAAACAAGGAAAACCTTTCGATAGTTTGTGGGCATTTGAAGTAACATCCCCCTATTGATAAGTGCCCTACAGAGCCACTTTAGTGATTGCAATGTTTCACGTATCCAAGTGATCTGGAAATGTGTTCGGGCTGCTTAAGTGCTCTGGAACTGAGCCACGCATCACTTAAATAATCTGAGAATGTGCCACGGGTAATTTGAGCGATGTAGAACTGCACTGGGGGCCAGTTAAGTGCTCTAAAACTATGTCACATGTCACTCAAGGATCCCTAAATGCATCACGGATTGCTTAAGTGTTCTGGAACTGTCTCTCGGGTCATTCAAGTGATCTGAAAATATGCCACGACCGCTTAAATGTTCTGGAATTGTACCACGGGACACTTAAGCGATCTGTAAATGTGGCGCTTAGTTCATTTTTACAAAATTAGGTTTGAAGAGGGCAGGCGGCATCAAGTAACCCCCAGGGCCATATCTGGTCCGCGGGCCAAGGAACTTTATGTGATTTATCATTATATGGCTAAGAGGGTGGGTTGCAATGAATTTATTAAAGATAAATTTTGAGTTCATAGCCTTCAAATAACATTGAAATTAACAGAAATTGATTATAATAACATATAAAAATATTTTCTTCCAAAATTTCAATTTAAAAAAAATTAATTTTTTTTGCATTAAAAATATAAATTTTTGATCGTGGGAGGGGGCACAAGCCCCCTCCGTTGTGTACGTCTCTGATCCCAACAATATGCGTTAGGTTTCAGAGGGGCAGAGCTGATGACGAAATTTTGCTGACAAGGGGGGGGGGCGCGGGGGGTCAGTGTTTTGCTTACTTTTGCTGACAAAGGGGGGGGTTCAAAAATGGCTAAAAATTTGCTTACGTAATACTTGAACAGCCCCTAAGGTATTATGCAACTGCAGATGGATGTAACAGATGTAGCATTCTGTGGATCACCCGACCCTTTCATGAACTCCATCAAACTAGAATGCACGTTAAAACTATTAAATTGACTAGAAGAACATATTTACCCAGACCAGCTGGAGTAGACTAGCACAAGGAGATCATGTATTACAATGCACGCATACAGTAGTAATAATTTCGAGTACTGTGTATTTTTGTATGCCAACGGTTTGAATATCATGGCAGAAGCTTTTCCCCACAATATCGGTAGGACTATTGCAGGTGAGAGCAAGACAAAGGATTGCATGGAACCAACGGAAGTTTACGTCCCCTCCGCTAGTTTGACAAGGTATTTCATTGTAATTACTTTCATACATATATTATTCAATACAACATAATAAATCATCAATCCATAATAACTGGGCCTTCTTCACCCTGAGGAAGGACCTAGCATTAGGTGGTTAACTGGGGGGGGTATTGCGTATGATAAGACATCTGTAATGTAATGTGGGGCAATAACCCCACATACTAATGTCGCCCCCTCTCGAGAAAAGATTATGTATTTTTTCAGTAAAATACCCTTTTCGGGAAAATTTTTTAATGACCCCTCCGCCTTGTGAGAAAATCCTGCATACGCTACAGCATTTGTATATGCAGCAAAACATCGCTACAATGATAATCGATAATAAATACATCTACAATGATATTTTCTTGAATCTTGTTTGGAAATGCCTGGTTTAATGTGAAACTCTCGGAACAATGTCATTCTCTACTATGATAAACCCTTCGATATTTTTAGGAGATTTTTGAAATCACTACAATATTTTTTTCATATTTTGTTCAAAATCGTTTTAAATTTAATTGTAACTTTGTCACTTGCTCTTGTTCTTCTGAAGGCATCTGATAACATTAATATTTTGCACTAAATAATCACCAAAAGCTAAAGTTATTGTATATTGGTATATTCTGTGTAAGACAACTTCTTTACAGGGGCAATACATCTAAGTGAATTTTATAAACTAATCAGTTACAATTTTTTGTGATGAATAAATACATAAAAGTGCATTTTATGATGGTATTAACAATGCAGATATAGAAAAGGACAACAATACCATAAATTTGATCACACGTAAGCATAATGTTGCCTCTAAAATCCCTCTACCACATTGTTTTCTTGGTCTGTAGAATATTGTTATATTGAGGTTTCACTGTATATTTGAACTAAATGAAAAAATATAATTGTGTATGCGCATAAAAAATATTACATTCCAATACGATTATGTGATTTGTATATAATTTTACACGATAAAACAACAGAGCTCTCCCATGGGCCAGCTGAGAGACTAATTTGGTTAGGCGATATGGTTTTCCCATAGAAACTTGTGATCGCCATAGGCATATGCAAGATTTTCGCGGGAGGGAGGTTGTTTTTTCCTGTAAAATAACCCTATAATCTTGGCTGTGGGAGTGGTTAGAACCCCCTTTGCATATGGCAAATGGTGATTGTGGTCTGTTGTTGGCTGGGCCGCAACTGGGCGGGACAAGTGGGTCTCTTGCCCCCCGGACCAGAGGGTATGCAAAAATAAACCTTTTATAACCTCCTCAAAATTGGGGAGAGGGGGGTGTTGTCAAAATATGTGCTTGCCTCAGCTGATTAAGTATTTAGTTGCAGTTTCGATGGTTGGTATTCAGTGTCAGTCTCTCGATTTAACGATAATACCTCTATCATGGTATTTTTCTTTGTCTGCAGAATATCATTATATTGAGATTTCACTGCAATTTCATTATCAACTAGCCATAATACCTGGTGCTGCCCGGGTTTTCTTCATTTACTGGGAGAACTGAAAAAGTGACAAACCATTGTAAAGGCAAATGCATGTTTAAAAACGCATTGTTAGGAAAACACGATAACCAAAGTAAGCATTCCAAAAGTGATTGTTGAGACCCAGAAACCATTTTTGTCAGAGTTTTTTTTTTTTTGCCCATTTGGGGCATTTGTCCTCTGATAAACTTTTACGTAACCTATTGTTCAATCCGAGCCCTGTTTGGTATATATCTAAAATTTGGCAATGATCAATCTAAAGTTGTTCTCTATACAAACCTACATACACAGGCAGAAAATCAATTTTATACAAGAAATTTTACTACAAGAAATGAAACCTATAAGTTATAAAGACCCTGAGTTATAAAGTCTCTATATAACAAGAACCACTGAAACATGTTTACCACTAAACTAAATTTCTATTTAGAAAATTATATATTTAGAAGGGACTGTTGTGAATAGTCTTTACTTGCTAACTAGGAGAAGACCCTTTAATTGCTTCATTATGAGGACTTTAAGCCTCTACTACTAGTTGATTCCTTCAAGTCCAATCCGCACCTTCTCGTGGTGCAGCCTGTAAGTAGCCATGTTTAACACATGGTGAACGAACGTGCATGGGCTTCCTCCAACCCGCACTGGCCAGCGTGGAGGATTACGGCCAAAAACCCTCTGAAATGAAATATGAACTCTGTTAATAAACTAAGGCCCTCAGTCCTCAGCAGTCTGAGTGTCCTTAGTTACGGCAGCAACCAGCAAGACATGGAGACAGAGGGTGCTAAGAATCTCTGGGTTGGACCAGGCTGCCATAAGATGATGACCTTGGCCACGTATAACGGACGATCTTTCTTCAGAAAATCGTTTGCAGGAGTTGGAAAAAGAACTGGAAAGAATAAATTGTTGGGACATCTTAGACATCTGTAAAATAAGAAAAGAAAAGAAGAAAATCGAACTTGCCAGTGCACATGTATTTTACTACAGAGGAACAGATAATGGAAGAACCAGTGGAGTAGGATTTCTCATTCATAAAAAGTGGAAAAATCACATTGTTGAGTTAGTACATCTGATAGAGTTGCAAAGCTGGTCATGCAAATATCAAGCAGATACTAGATACAGATTATACAAGTCTGCACCAACAACAAGCTATTCTGAAGAAGTAGAAGACTTTTATGAAGAATTAGATGAGCTGCATAGTAAAGTAAACCATCATATCAAAATAGTAATGGGTGACTTTTCAGTGCCATAATTAAAGAGAGAAGAAATGGTGAAAGCTTGGTTGGAAGTCAAATGGTTACAGTGTACGAAATGACAGAGGAAACCGACTCGTCGAATTTGCAGAGAGTGAACAGTTATGCATCATTAATTTATTTTTTAAGAAGACACCCCAAAGATAGTGGACCTAGAGAAGCCCAACTGAAACAACAAGTGCGATCGACTATATCCTATCTAATAAGAAGCATATGATCCAAGTCTGCAGTGTTCTCAACAAATTCAATACAGGAAGTGATCATTAACTGGTTAGATGTAGAATAAGGCTTAACACTAGAATGGAAAGTGCGAAACTTGTAAAAAAAATAGAAAAACTGGCATCGATATGGTAAAGCTTCAAGAACATCGATATCAGTTCCAGTTGGAGCTAAAGAACCGATTTGATTTGCTATATAACACCACTGAGGAAGAACAAGATGTCACCAATATGAACAAAACTTTAACCACTACCTTAGAAGTAGCAACAGAAGTCACTCAAGCGCAAACCAGTGAAGAAAATAACAGAAGAAACAAAGAAACTTATGAAAGAGACTGGAGAAAATTTCAGATTGAGAAGAATGACCCTAAATCAAAAGTGGAATATGCAGAACTTTGTAAGACAGTACGAAAGCGGATTACGGAAGATGTCAGGAAGTTTAATTGCGGTATTGTAAAGAAAACATTGGAAGATAATAGGGGCTTAAAACTAGCAAAACGAAAACTGTGTTGTGGAAAGGAAATTTTAAAAAGGAAAGATGGTACAATAATAAACCATTATTTTCTTAATATTTGAGTGTTGTCAAAATTTCACCATCCCTGAAATATAGAATTTTTATTCTTTAGTTATTCAGGATTAGTTTTCAGGATTTTTAGAAATTTTTGACAAAAAATAATGCACTTGATTCCAGTGCGATATTGTTCTATAATGTAAAGTTCTATCAATATTAATCATTCAGGTGACTAGAATGTTAAATTTTGAGTTATGAATATCGGATGATTTTCAACACTTAGCATCCATCTAATGAATTTCCATTTTTTTTTTCACGTGATCAGGGGACACTGTCACAGTGAGTGAAATCATATTTCATTTTAGATTAAAAAAGTAGCGCAAAAATGTCAAAAGATAGACAAAAGAACAAGTTTGATTAGTTTGTGATTTTCTCCTAATAAATTTTAGTATGGGGTACTTCTCCTTCTCTCTCCCCCAAATTCAGAAAACTGGCCTCATTACGCTTTTTTAGGGATAGAGTAGATTTTTTTTTCTTCTGAGCAGGTCTGCATAATCAAATTTTGTGTGTGTGTACACAGACAGAATCTCATAGACACAAAATATTACAGAATAAAAATGAGAAAGAAAACCACAAACAATGAATAAAAACACAAAAGCAATGCAAATGCACAAAAAAAAAAGTGCGAAAAAATTTAAATACTTATATTTTTTAAAAATAAAAGTACAAAAAAAGTAATACACATATATATCATTATCATCAACAACCATTTTCAATCCACTGCTGGATGAAGGTGTCTAAATTTTTCCATTCTGCTCTGTCTGATGCTTCAGCCATCCAGTTGACTCTTGCCACTTTCCTGATCTCGTCACTCCATCTTGCGTGGGGACGCCTTCTCGGACGTTTAACACCACGGGGGTACCACTCAATAATACTTGTGGTCCATCTGTTGTCCTGTCTTCTTGCAATATGTCCAGCCCATTTCCATTTCAAACGTTTGATTCTTTCCATGATATGATATATACCTTTGTGTGGTTCCTTATCCAAGTGATTCGTTTTCTGTCTCTTCTTGTGATGCCTAACATACATCTTTCCATGCTCCTTTTCGTTGTCTGTAGCCTTTGTATCGTCTTGCTTTTGAGTGTCCATGTTTCAGCTCCATAAGTCAGTGCTGGTAGCACACGCTGGTTAAAAACTTTTCTTTTCAGACATAACCATGGCATATGACTCTTCAGAATTCGTTTTTGCCACAGGTGCTCCATCCAATCCTGATACTTCTGTTTATTTCATTAATAATTCCGTTGTCCATGATGATTTCTTGTCCCAGGTATATATAGCTTTCTACTTCTATCTTACATATATACACATAAACATATATATAATTTGCCATCGAGAGGGAAGTAAATATGACAAGGGATGAGACAGCATTGCAACGACTAATTCCTAAATTGAAGCATCATTTACTCAAGAGCCCCTCGTCCTCAGACACCTCAGCATATGAAAAAAATGGTTCTCTCATTCTTGATCTTCAGGGACTTATCATGATAGTGCTTGGTTTGACTGTTGTGGTTGATGGATCTCTTCGTACCATATTTGGATTTGCTTCTATAAATTTCACCAAGTTTGTGAGTTTCATTATTATAGTTTGCCTTTCTGGTATGTCTCCTCAAATTGTCAATATTTCTAATTTCTGGAGCATGTTTGTGTTATGGTGCAGTTGCTGGACATTTAGTGGCGTAATGCAACTCGTTTGCAATTTCTCCACATCTAGTCAGGTTTTTTAAGGATTTCGAAGTGGTGGAGGTGCTCTAGAAAAGAACCATGTCCTGTTAGGAACATTAACCTCTCTTTTCCAGTTCAGGCTTTTTGCCTTCACTGTTTTAACTATGCGGTGAACGTTCCTACCTGATGCTTCTTCATTATCCCATTGAAGCAAAATATTTTTCCAGATGGCTGCCTTAGCTGATGATTGCGGTAGGAGTATTGTTGTTTCTTTATTCTCTGTTTTAGTTGCATGTTTGGCCAGCCTGAACACGGCTCAGCGTGCTCATTGCCCCACAGGCCCGCGTGTGCTCTGACCCAAAATAACCCAAAAAATGACTTACTTTCTTTCAAACCGAGCGTAACTCAGGTCTATCACCATCTATGGGTGATTTACTGCCTAGTGAGTTGTGCCAGAAGTGTAACTGTGTATGTAACCTAACAGTCTAAGTGCGTATATAGTGTTTGGATTTTTCAGTGCTGCCATCTATATTTCAGTGAAGTGAGTGATATGAGAAAGAACTTACTGTGCATGTGTACCATACCTGTCTCTTTTCGGCAGACCTGTACCCTCCAAAAATGCTTACAATAGACTTTCTTTTGACTGATGACTTCAATGAGACTTTCTCTGGATCTCCTGCTGAAAAATAAGAGGAAAAAATTCTGAAAAGACATACGACCATCAAAACAATTGAAACGGACTCGCCACATCTGCATATTTTCAGAAACAAGCAATAAACAAATCCACTCTCTTAAAGTGGTAATAAAATTGGTCTCTAAAATTGGTCTCTCTAAATGGTCATCCATCTCACTGGCAATTTTCGTATACGAATACGTCAGCAATCACCCTAAATTTATGGCTATTGCAGTGACAATATGCAAGAACTGTTGCAGCAACGTGTTTTTACTGTATACATAAATTTTGGGCGCATTTGATGGATATAAATTACTTTTTTTTCAAAAGATTCATAGTTTAAGTCGAAGTGAAAACGTTGAATAATTGAGGTTTTACATTGAATAAATGAATGAATTTTAACATTAAAATGTATAGGAAAAAGAACCAATTGCAGCCAAAGCCAAACATCGTATAAATGTGAAAGTTGCGTATAACTGAGCGACGTATGAACGAGGTTCTACTGCAATTTGTAGATATGCCCTATTAAAAATAAGCGTTTTAATCTTTATGAAACACAATTCAACAAACATCGCAACTGGACTCGAGGCAGGGCCATAACTTTTCGCACATAGATTTCATTATAGTTGACTCGAGATGCTCAAAATAAAAACTCATCAAAAATATATATTTTTAGCTTTGCTCACCGTTCTTTTGGGCTAAAACCGTAGGATTCATCCACATGGAAAAGAAATTTAATTCTTTTTGTATGCACTCATTCAACTATTTTACTAAAAGATTTTAAACTGTGTGTTTTCAGATGTGAACCATAAATATTTTTCTGTTCAACCGATTCAACAATGTTGTCTGTGAATAGAAGTTTTGCGGGGAGATATGTCCTCAAGATAGTATAGCACCTTAAAAAAAGGCGGCTGCGGAATGTAGCATCTTTTTCAGAAGCGAGGAAAAGAAACCCCTTGATTTGTTCGGACTGGGGGAAAGGAGATTGTTAGAAGACCGTGAGCGAAATCACATTATGCAGTACACATATTATTCAACAGTCATTTCGTACCTTACTTTTTTCGCTTTAAACAAGAAATTTTGATGAGTATTAGTAATAAGAGTTGGCACCAGGAAAATAAGTCGCACTAAGCAGGGAAACGTTATAAGTGGGATCCGCTATATTGTGTACAAAAGCTTGCAGCAAAGAGCCGTTGCTGTATCACGGCCTGCCAATGAGAGTAAGGCTGGCAGAGCGTCAGGCCTGGGGCCTGGAACATTCTTGTCATTTTGTTTTTTTCACATTGATTCACTATAGAGGGAATCCGCTGAAGAACGTAGCCTATGAGCCCCTGTTCCAGGATGTGAAGGGGATGGAGTGTCATGCGCTTTATTGGCACCCAAAGGGAATTTCACTGTGGAATGTGGCATCAGTTTATTCCAATTTCATCCAGACAAACGTTTTTCATAGACATCTTTTATGAACTGAAACAGCAGGGGGTCGCGCTTTAGCCCTGAGGTCACACATAAAATACCGGTGTACTTATACTTCAGTAGCCGTGATCATCACAATGTCTTTTCTCGCTTCCTAGGAGAATGACTGCGAGCGCGGGGCCCTTTGTACATTGTTCTTTTCTTTGTTTCCTTTTTTTTCTCAGTTAATTGTACATGTGTATTGTTAAAAAAAATTGCATTGAAAAGAATACAAGGTATTTAGTTCAAGATATCCGTCCACATAAGAGTACAGATTGATATGACGATATTAGAGTCCTGTCTGTTTTCCTATGGGACATATCTGAAAGGAAAAAAAATCGAAAAGACTGCCCCGTAGGCCCTCTTGATTCCCGGGCCTCAGGGCTGGAGCCCTGTCAGCCCCTCCCCCATGTGGGGTTATGCATGGGGCCCAAGGGACAATATGTTACATGCTCAAAATGTTGATCTGAGTATAAAAAATATCATACAATTTAAAGTGTAATTAATACATGTTTGTAGAAAATAATTAGTTTCATATGTTCAGCACATTTATCTGATTACTTGGAAATAAATATATAACTATAAGGTTTGACAAAAATCTAAAAGTATTTTAGGAATAATCACAGAACTTGTGTATGATCGACAGGCATTCCTTATGCAGTTAAAAAGACTGAAGCTGCTGGGAGACATTAGATATAACAGGCAATTGAAATACTTAGAAACATTTTTAATCGTAATGTTTTTCATCATTGTGAGTGAGTGACTACCTTCATGAGGTGGATAGAAGCATACTTGACATAATTTGAAATTTTAAATACACAAATTGCATTCAATATATTGGCTACAGAGAGATTGTGTAAATAGTGCTGATTATTATCACGAATGAATACGGCTTTTGAAGTGAACTCTTTGACTTAGTACATTTAATACAAATGATAAAGGAAGAAGCACAAAAGAAATAGATGTTAACGTATTGGTTACATGATTGCGAATGTTCGAAAGAGCGTGAGACACAGAAGCAGAACAGACAGCAATATTTAATCACTTGAACATTATAAACAAAGCACAGAGTAAAGTCTATTAGATGCTGCCATCTATATTAATGAAATAGATCACAGCACCCCTCCCTTCTTAGTTAAGAAAGTCGTCAATTCCCAGACGTTTTGGACGAATAATTGTTCGTTTCAATCTCGGAGTCTTTGTTGTCCCAATTTTGTTATCGTTTGGTGTCTGCTCGTTTGAAATCGTTGAACTTGAAGGTTCTGCACTAGTCTCTGTTGACACATCTTCAGGAATTGGACTCGGGAAATCTCTGAACTTTTAGGATCTGTAGGATAATGGTTCATCATTCGGTCAGCATGACGTCGGACAACATCTCCGGTATCGGTGATGGCTTTGTTTGACACTAGTCCGGTTGGTTTCACAACAGTAGCCGGAATCCAGGATGCACCCTGGCTATAATTTCTGATGTAGACAGCATCTATGGCATCAAATCGTCTCACTTTTTGTTGTTTTTGCTATGTAGCTACATCTTGCTCCTGTTTCCACCTATCACCCACCAAGTCTGGATGAAGACAGTCCAAGACGGTAGTCAGCCTCCTTCCCATCAGCAGCTCAGTTGGACTAGCTCCTGTTACTGAAGATGGCCTGATGTGTTGATGAAGTAAGAAATTGGAAAGCCGCTTTCTCCAGGAACTTGCAGTGATGTGTTTAAGAGAGTTCGTCACCAACTGGACAGTTAGTTCTCTCTGCTTGACCATTTGCACATGGTCTGTAAGGAGCAATCAGTGCTTGACGAATACCATTGCTTTCTAGGAAACAGCGAAAATCGTTAGATGTGAACTGAGGTCCATTATCGGAAACTACAACATCCAGCAAACCATGAGTAGCGAAAATCTCGCGCAGCACATAAATGGTATGGTGGCAGTAGTTGATGGCATTGGTCGTACTTCAGTCTACTTGGAGTAAGAGTCAATCAGAATCGGGAAGTTTTGTCTTTGAAATGGTCCAGCGAAATCTATGTCAACTCGGGACCAAGGCTTGGTTGTTATTTCCCACGGATGGATTGGAACTGTGGGAGGTGCATGCCTTGTCTGTTGACAGTTCATACATCTTCTTACGTAGGTCTCAATATCAGCATCCATGCCTGGCCACCATACGAATGATCTTGCAAGAGCTTTCATGTGTTGAATGCCTGGATGCGCGACATGCAATTCACTTAAAACTCAATCGTGACCTGGCACTGGAATAATTACTCCATAATAATTTCCCCATAATAAACGATTCTTATGCACTGATAGTTCATTCCTTTTTATGAAATAAGTTCGGAACTGTGAATTTTTCATCTCAACAGGCCAACCTTTTTGTACCCAATTCAACACTCTTGAAAGTATTGGATCTCTAACAGTCATTTTTGAGATATCCACAGCATGAAGTGGTGGATTTTCTAATTGTTCTATGAATAGCATTTCTAATGGAGAAGTGACAATGGATTCAGGAGTTTTTGCATTCGGTAATCTGCTTAGGGCATCCGCATTACCAATTTTCTTTCCCGGTTTATGAATTAATGAAAAATTATATGCGTTTAGAAGCAAACTCCACCTTATAGTATTCGCAGAGATAAAATCTCTTATGTGGGCTTATTTTTATTGAAAATTCCCAAGAGAGGTTGGTGGTCAGTAACTATAGTGAATGAGTGACCATACAGAAAATGATGAAACTTTTTTACTCCAAATACTATACTTAAAGCTTCCTTGTCGATTTGAGCATAGTTCCGGTCTGTAGCGGTTAGAGTTCTTGAGGCATAAGCTGTTGGTGCTTCTGAACCAAAACCGCACCAACTCCAAAAGGTGAAGCATCGCATGCCAACACAATGGGGACCTTTCCATCGAAAAGTACTAACACACAATCCGAACTTAACAATTCCTTCAGAGAATTGAAGGCGCATGGATCTTTGACCATTTGAATGGTGCATTTTGATCCAGTAATCTATGAAACACTTCCGCAACTGTACCCTTATCCTTAAGAAAACTGTTATAAAAATTTCAGTCCTAAAAATGCCTACAATTTGTTTTTTGGGATGGGAGTCAAACGTATTGCTTTAATTTTCAAACTGAAAGGGTGAATACCCACAACATCGATATGGTACCTTAAAAATTCAACCTCAGTTACTCCAAATAGACATTTTTCTCTTTTAGCACGTAATCCAACATTTTTAAGTTTGTCTAGCATGCATCTAATCTTGATCTAGAAAATAAGCCCTGATCAAAACGTCATCAAAATATGGAACTACTACTTCCAAATTTGAAAACAAATTTTCGATCATATTTTTGAAAATTCCAGGAGCAACATTAACACCATATTGCAATATGTTAACCTTGGAAGCACCCTTGTGAGTTACAATTGTCTGGGCGTCAGCTGATGTTTCGTCTACATGAAGCTGTAAGTAAGCCTGAGCTAAATCTATTTTGGCTTAATATCCTCCACCTTTCAGGTTTGACAGTAACTGATTAACGGCTGGAATTGGATAGGGGTGAGCATTCATGGCCTTATTCAAAGTTACCTTACAGTCCCCACATAATCGAACGTCACCTGAAGGTTTAATAACGGGAACAACAGGAGTTGACCACTTTAGGTTCGAAATTGGTTCAATAACTCCTTCATCCTGAAGTTTTTTAACGCAATCTCGAATTTTGGTTTCATGCTAGTAGAACATTCCTAGCTAAGTCAAATGGGAGGAAACTGAGGATCAAGAGGTAAAGACACGACAGGTCCTGCAAATGTCGCCAATCCAGCATCAAAAACGTCACTGTATTTTTGAGTTACTAAATCCACAGGATTAGATTCAATTTTTTTAACTCCATTCAATGGCTCAGCCAAAGGCTCAAACCATTAGAAACCCAAAATATTTGTGCACTTGCAGTTTGAAATTAGCAGTTGTAATCTGACTTTCTCTTGTTCCCAAATTGCACTTCTACTATGCATTGAACCTAGAAGTGAAATTAAATTTCCTTGAAAATCCCGCAACTTCACAAAAGTGTTTCTAATCTTAGGTTTGCAGCAACCAAAGTTTCAAAAGTTTCTTTAGAAATTATAGAATAATAAGATCCAGAATCAATCTCCATTTTTAATGCATGGTTTTTCAATAAAACCTTGATACCTTATTTGAAACCGGAAAAGTTAACTACAGAATTCAAATATTCATTTTTGGTTTTAATTTCATGTGTATTATGTGTGTATGCTTTATTTTTCTGAATACCCTTGACCCAGCATACAGTTTGTATATGCCCTTTCTTGCTGCAACTCACTGATTTGAAACGACAATTAGAACGGTTATGTCGTCCACCACAACCAAAACATATGTAACTGTTATTAGAAATGTCATCCTTTGAAATATTTTTTTGTCTCTAATTAAATTTCTTTTTACTCTTCACTTGATCAACGAAATCAAAAGAATTAGAAACTTGAGAATTTTGAGAATGAATTTGTTTTGATTGTGAAAACAGTTTCAGCTGCAAGGCACTTGGCAACAGCATCGTCAAAATTGAATTTTGGCTCTGCTAGTAACTTCTGTTAAGTTCCTTCATCTCGTAATCCACATACCAACTGATTGCGCAATCGTTCAGCAAGGGTAATACCAAAATTACAATTTTCAGCTAATTTTCTTAATTCTGTAACGTATGAATTTAGACTCATTGTTTAACTCTCTTACGAAATTGAAGTCTGCAATAAATTTCAGAGAGTTTTGGGCAGAAATGATTCTTCAGTAGTTCGAGTATATTATCGAAACTCACATCAGAAATCTGCTGAAGCGACACCAGGGAACGCAAAATCCCTAGCATTTTTATTCCGCACACAGCCAAAAGAACAGCCCTTTTATTTTTAGGAAGCGTTATCACATTTACTTCCAAGGAAAAGTCAGCTGTTGTATACATAAATCCCAGGACCCCAAATTTGAGGTATCCAACTCGGGCATAGACCCAATTGTTGCCATGTTAGAATTTTATAAACATCAATATATAGATTCCAGTGCCAGGAAACTCTAGCGTGATAATAAAAAGCAATGTCGAAATAAACATACCAGCTCTCATAAGGCATCAGTTTGGTAAACATCCCATAGTTCGTTGTCAGTTTCATCTTTCATACTCGCTGAAACATTTGTCCCAATGAAAGAGGATAGAAGACGAAGTGTACTCTTTGACTTATTACATTTAATACACATACATGATAAAGGAAGAAGTACGAAAGAAATATATGTTAACGCGTTAGCTACATGATTGCGAACGCTCGAGAGAGCGTGAGACACCGAAGCAAAACAGACAGCAATATTAAATCACTTGAAAAAACGCACAGAGTAAGGTCTATTAGATACTGACATCTATATTAACGAAATAGATCACAGCAAATATTAGGATGAAAGACTGCAAGAATTTCCTGTTCAGAATTCAAAGTATAGTGATTTGTAATTTTTTTTAACTGCAAGTGCAAAACTTCAGTCATACCGTTCAAATTATAATATAGTATGGATATCAAATTATAATAGATTATGGCAAAAAAAGATGTAATAAAGCAGTAATGTGTTAAATATCTCAAATTTGAAATTCTCAAAAAGCTGTGATTGCGTGTGAATGCTTCTAAGTTCTGATAATTCAGCAGGTTTAAAAAGAATTTTATACGTGTTTTTTGGATTCACCCACTCAACTTTGGAACACCTTTTTTTTTTCTGTCGTAACAAAGAAGATTTTGTTACACCATGTTACACTTAACTGATGAAAGTGAGCAATTAATTTTAACGTGTATGACATGATGTCGATCTCCACTTGTTAATGCAAGATATACAGAAAACTGGATGTTGTGAAGATATTTTATTTTTTAAGGAAGGAAAAAATCATCTCAAAAAAGAAATATCTTCACAACATCCAGTATATTTTGAATTAATTTTAAAATGGTTATATTTCTTTTCAATAAAAGTAAGTCCATAAATAAATAAGACTTTTTACTCGAATATATACATCTAAATAAAATCTTTCAAAATGGATACTATATTGACATTGCCATTGATAAAATCCTCCTGTAACAGCAGTAAATTAAGCTTATGATTGCATGAGTATGAAAGAAAATAATTTTTTAGGAATCAGTTTCTTTCACATTTAATGGAAGGCCCGTCATTTTTGAGGGGGGGTCGGGGCATTGCTCCCCTGGCTTTACACTATGCACTAGAAATGGTATATATACATACATCAAGTACACGTTCTTTGTCTCCCTCCCCCCCCCCCCTGAAAAAGTTGAAATGACATCCCTGAAAGAAACCTATTTCTCCCTGCTTTTTTTTCATGCTTTTTTCTATCTCGGAAGGAACTTCTTAATCCTTAATCTTGGCAGCGACATACCAGATGAACTTGTTAGATATGCTGAATTGTTTTTATGCACCCTTTCAAGTTCTGCAGAAATCAAAAGAATTTCCTCGTCGTTTGCATTCATTTATTGTAAGCTTAGAAATCTGTTACAGCATTGCTAAAAACACTTTTGTTTTTTAATGTTGCATTGCAGTGAAGAAAATGATTTTTATTATATTTTCTGATATTTTGTAATTATATTATACTACTAGCTATAATACCCGGCGCTGCCCAGGATTTCTTTAATGAGGCTTTTTTGGATCACGTGATATCTCCCTCTTTCTTTGAGGACATGCAAACCGTGTATACATTAACCAATATGGCGACTGATGAAATAAACAAATCTAGATTTAAAGAGACGTAAAAATGAATATATAATTTTTTTTATCCTTTTTTAACACTAGAAAGACGGGATGGGGTCAAAATGACCCCCCCCCCCCTCCTCCAGTTTTTTGAAATTTTCGGATGCCTTAATGTTTCAAATCACGATATATCATTTTTAAAACATTGAGTTAAAACACAAAAAAAAAGAAGAGTGAAACCACTGACTTATTAATATATTGTTTTTATCTAGCACTCAAAGCATTCTGTACAAATCACCTCTCTCGATGCACATTTTCCGCACACTGGTTTTTTACATTGCGTACAAGATTGAAGTGTTTTATTGTCTTTGCAGTTCCTTTTTACTTTGCATTTCTGTCGTTTTTTGTCTCCGTCAATAGGTGTTTTGCATATTATCACATTTTGAATTCTAGTTTTCGAGCTGAAATACTCAGCATGGAGTTCTTCACATAACTGCAATATGTAAGTTCTTCGAGTGATTTTTTTTCCTGTCACTTGTTTGTACAAAATCCAAGCATTTATTGCTGACATATCCAAAATGTTAGAAAATACATGCATTGGCCAGCGACAACTTCCAGTCTTGGTCGTGTATAATCACACCATTTGATCCACAATGTCGACCCCATATTTAGTTTCGTTATAGAAGGCAACCATTTCTGGGGTCTTTTTTTCGTTTTTGTTGAAAGTTACATCAGTATGAAGTGAACTCAGAACTAGGGTATTTTTTCCCCCTGATAGGATGTCAGCGTGATATCAGTTCCAGTTTTGAATACGATCGACGAGTATAGATCTTGTTTTCCTGTCTTTGCAGTTGGTGGCACCTCACGACGGTCTTTTCTAAGGGTCCCAACCAAGCTTGTTGATTTTGATTTCAAAAATGCACATAATCTCAGCGATGTAAAATAATTATCGGTTATGTTTTGACCTTTTCTCCTAGATAAGGTTCGACTAATCGAATTACAACATGCTCATGGACATTTTGATTTGCTGGTCTGGTGTTTTCTGCTCCAGTGTAAGGAAATCCGTTTAGAATATATTTGGAGTCAACGCTGGCAAGAAGCCAGAATTTTATCCCAAAATCATCTGGCTTACTTGGGATATACTGTGTAAATGAACATCTTGCTTTTGAGAGTAAAAGTTGTTCGTCGACAGTTAGATTGGGTCTGGGTATGTAGCAAGCTACACTGTTTTCTATGAATGAATTCCGTAGTGAAGATGCAAGAGCAAATTTATCAGTTTTCAATCTTTCAGATTTCAAATCGAATGTCATGAATTTCAAAATTTCTTTGAAACGATCTCTTGTCATTGTTTGTGAAAAAAATGGAGGATCCCAAACCGACGACCACTGTTAACGCTTCTAGATGGCAGCAGCATACCGTTAGCGAGTGGCCGTTGCCTTGTATGGCTGCGCGTGCAACAGAGTATCATCTCCGCGATCTAACCGACAGCAACGTAGCTCATGTATCGTTTTCCCTCTCATGTTTCAATAAATTCAGTTAACTTCATCTTGAATTGTCCTTTAATTATCGATGGTTCGTTTATCGGAATATTCAGTGCTACTTACCTAAGACCCATCCTGAAAATCACGCCACAAGATCGCGAACATTTATGGTGCCGAAACTCTGGAAGAAAAACGCAACCAGCGACAATGGTCTTCAGATGGAATCTTTGGTAAAGAAACAAAGTTCGGTGAAAGGCAAGATCACACGGCTTTGCAACATCAAGTCGAAGCTCGCCAGCGATGATCTCCCATGGCATCAGTTGGAAATCTATCAAGATCAAGCCAAAGAACTGTGGACGGAGCTCAACAACGCCTTGCACGATGAAATTGTCATCTTGTAAACGGATGAACATCTGGTAACCCACGAAGCGGAATTCAGCAATTTGGCAAGTCGGATCGACGATCTTCACTTCAGTATGGCCCAGGCATCAGGATCGACGAAACAATCAGGTGCTGTAAATTCAGAAGCTAGTTCTGTGCGCTTACCAAAAATTGAACTGCCTTCGTTCAGTGGCGAACTTAACGATTGGTTGCCATTTCGCGATATGTTCACAACGACCATCGATCAACATAAAAGTTTAAGTGACATTCAAAAGCTACAATATTTGGAACTATGTGTCAAGGGAAACGCCGCTCAAGTAATTCACGCAATCCTGCTCGCAGGGAGCAATTACGACAAAGCATGGACGCTTTTGTACGATCGGTTCAACAACGAAACTGAAATTGTTCAGGCAAGTCTGGACAAGCTTCTGGACAAGCTATCTGGACGTCGGCTTCTAGATACCACAAATCAATGCCTGGAAGCTCTACAATCGCTCCAGCAACCAGGACAACATTGGGACAGTATCCTGATCTACTTCCTGTCCAAGAAACTGAATCCGGAATGTTTGTGCCAATGGTTTCTTCATTCGCAGGGGGATAAGAAACTTTTCACTTTCAGTGAATGGCGGAAATTCATCTACAATCGAGCTCGCGCTCTTGCAGCTGTCAGCACAAGCAAACCATCAGGTTCAGCCAAGTCGAAGACGCAAGGTCACCAGACGAATTCATTCGAATCACGAAAATCAGTGTTGATAAATCATGGTGTTTCTAGCACATGTGTGGTTTGCAAAGGAAACCACCCCATCTTCAGATGTTCAAAATTCCTCGACCAGAGTGTTTCAGCTAGAAAAGCTTCGACTTTGTTTCAACTGTTTAGGATCATCACATATGGTTCAGAGTTGCTCTGCAGGACACTGCAAAAACTGCAACGGTTCACACAACACACTACTGCATGTAGCGGATGTCGATACCACAATGACTGTCAAAACGACTTCAGTCTTTTCGTCACAGTTGTCGCGTACAAGGAAGACATACACTTCCAGTTGTGTCATCTTGCCGACGGCCATCGTCAAAGGGTTTGACAAAATGGGTCAAGCTCACACATTCAGGGCACTTCCCGACTCTGGCCAATCAAGTTTCATCCGGGAGGCATGCGTTCAAACACTAGGTCTCCGATGACATAATTGTAACTTAAATTTCTCTGGATTATCGTCAACTAAGCTTGGCAAGGTAAGAGGACTGGTTCATTTCAACATATCTTCATGTGACAACGAATCGACTGAACTGGTTAATGCTTTTGTGTTGCCCAAAATAACTTGCAATTTGCCGCAAACAAACATTTCTTCAAGGGGGTTGACACAGTTTAAAAACTTGAAACTAGCAAATAAACATTGTTTCCGTACTGGTCCTGTAGATGTACTATTGGGTGCAGATGTTTTTGGAAAACTATTGTTGCCTGGACAAGTAGCATCTCATGATGGTTCACTTCATGCCCTCGAGACAGTGTTCGGTTGGGTCATCTCGGGAAGG
The DNA here is from genome assembly GCF_987345545.1 of Pholcus phalangioides. Lineage (NCBI taxonomy): Eukaryota > Metazoa > Arthropoda > Arachnida > Araneae > Pholcidae > Pholcus > Pholcus phalangioides. Next base: position 16,238,601 of record NW_028301628.1, read on the forward strand.
TATATACCACAGACATACCGAGACCTGTTTCAACAACACTTCTGGTACAAAGTACAAGCTTCGATCTCAATAAGTTCTGGGAATTGGAAGAAGTCCCACAAACTTCATTGTTGACAGCCGAAGAGCAAGCATGTGAAGAACACTTCGACACAACCCACACACGTAATTCATCGGGAAGATTCATCATCAGGCTTCCTTTCAAGAACATCGATGGAAAATTGTCATCATCCAGAGACGTAGCTGAGACACGACTTCTACAAAATGAAAGGCGTTGGAGACACCAGCCAGAAGCTCAGAGAATGTACCGTGAGTTCATGCAACAGTATGAGACTCTGGGACACATGAAACAGCTGGAGGTGACAATCAAGACAAGTACTACCTACCTCACCATGCAGTTATGAAGCCTGAGAATCAAGCCAAGTTTCATGTGGTTTTTGATGCTTCAGCAAAATCATCATGGGGTTTGTCACTGAATGATAAGCTGATGGTTGGACCAACATTGCAAGACGATATTGCCACACTTCTTCTCCGCTTCCGAACTCACAAAGTCGCAATGACAGCAGATATTGTCAAAATGTATCGTCAGATACTTGTTCATCCGGGCGACGCGAAGTACCAAACAATCTTGTGGAGGGAATCGCCAGATATACTCATCAAGGGGTATCAATTGCTGACTGTGACATACGGAACTGCATCAGCACCTTACTTAGCTACCAAGTACCTGCAGCAGTTGGCTGAGGATGAAAAAGATGAGTTTTCCAGAGCTTCTGCCATAGTCAAGCAGGATTTTTATGTAGACGATTTGCTCACTGGAGCAGATTCAGTCGAGGTAGCTATTCATATTCAGCAGGAAATCATTAAACTTCTTCAAAATGGTGGATTCGTCATAAAAAAGTGAGCATCAAATGAAGACATTCTTGTATCTCTACCGGATGACTTTCGTGCGACAAGTACTATGTTCAAAATAGAGACTGACATCAAAACTTTGGGCATTTTATCGAAGCCAAAGGATGATGTATTTGTTTTCAATTCAAAATCACCACCGGCAAATATGCAACAGTGGACCAAGCACTCTGTTCTATCACACACATCTCCAAGGTGTTTGACCCACTTGGATGGCTGGCTCCTGTTGTAATCAATGTCAAAATTCTAATACAAGCAATGTGGAAAGCTGAACTGTCTTGGGATGAGAAATTGCCAGAAAACATTCACAATCGATGGACAGTATTTTATGAAGACTTCAAGCAAGTGGAGGACATTCAAATTCCAAGATATATGATGCAAATCTCTCCACATATGTTAGAAATTCACGGTTTCAGCGATGCATCAGAAAAGGTGTACTCCGCGGTTGTGTACATTCGAACAGTTTCCAGTGAAGGAGTTGCGAAGGTTCAATTAGTAACAGCAAAGACACGAGTGGCCCCTGTGAGGCCAACAACCTTGCCTCGACTTGAACTTTGTGGAGCAGTGCTGCTTGCAAGACTCACCAAGTTTACATGCAGTGCACTACGTCTAGTCAACACAAACATGGTGCTGGACTGACTCTACAATAGTTCTCACTTGGCTCTCTTCACATCCAAGCCGGTGGAAGACGTTTGTGGCTCATCGAGTGACAAAAATTCATGAGCTCCTCCCTGGGGGTCATTGGAATCACATTGATGGAACCAACAATCCCGCTGATTGTGCATCACGAGGAATACTGGCCACCAAATTGAAGGCATTTTCCCCTATGGCGGTATGGTACAGAGTTTCTTTCCAATTCAGGTCAGCTAGCAAACCGGTGTTGTGCAGCTCCGTGAATGAAGTTTTGACTGAGGAAAAGAAAAATATTTCTTGCAACCAATCTGTGTTTGTTGGTATTGCACATGACATGGAAATTATCGACAGGTTTTCCTCACTTACTTCTCTTCAGCGAGTCACGGCATATGTCTTCAGATTCATAGACAACTGCAAACTTGCTGCACCTGAAAGGAGCACAGGGTTTCTTACCAGTCAAGAGCTGACACATGCATTATGTATATAGGTCAGGGGAGTTCAAGAAGTAGAATTCAAATCAGAATTGTCTTCATTGAGAAAATCAGGAATTCTACCTTCAAACTGCAATATTCTCCAGTTGAATCCATTCATTGGCGATGATGGAATTATCAGGGTGGGCGGAAGATTGCGACATGCACATTGGCTGGGAAGTCACAGACATCCAATTCTTCTTCCAAAAGAGCATCATTTCACTCAGTTGATTATCCAGCATTATCATACAATGCATTTGCATGATGGACCTCAACTTCTCCAGTCTTGCATCCAACAGCAATTCTGGATTGTTTCTGGAAAAAGTGTCTTCCGGCAATTTGGGAGAAAATGTATAACCTGTGTTCGCTATCGTGGCGCAACAGCTCCTCAAATCATGGGCGACCTACCGGCAGCAAGAGTAACACCATCTCGAGCATTTCTTCACTGTGCTGTCGATTATGCAGGACCTTTTACCATCAGGATGTCGAAGGCATACCTGGTACTTTTCGTATGCTTCTCAACCAAAGCTGTGCATTGTGAAGTTGTAAGTGACTTGTCAACAGAGGCATTCATCGCCACTCTGAAACGATTCATTTCCAGGAGAGGAAAGCTGAGTGATATATACGGTGACAACTTCGTGAAAGCTGACAAGGTGCTAAGAGAGTTTGTTCATCTGTTTTTATCTCGCACTCATAACGAACGTGTTTCCAGTCATCTCACCGATGTCAGAGTAAACTGGCATTTCAATCCTCCAGCATCTCCACACATGGGAGGTCTTTGGGAAGCTGGAGTGAAAGCTGTGAAATACCATCTCAGGCGAATCACTTCCAACATACAGCTAACATTCGAAGGGCTGTATACCTTGTTGTCACAGATTGAGGCATGTCTTAATTCTCGTCCTCTCTGTGAACTTTCAAATGATCCAAACAACGTGTCTGCTCTCACTCCTGGTCACTTTATCATAGGTGGTTCGTTGACAGCATTGCCCGAGCCAGACTTCACACAAACAAAATTCAATTGGCTCACCCGTTGGCAGTTGGTACAGCGCCTTCTGCAACATTTCTGGAATCGTTGGAGAGCTGAGTATCTTACTCAGCTACAGCATAAAAGCAAATACACTGCTGGCCACCCAAATTGTAACACCAAGAAAGACAAGAGATATCGCAACAATATTTATTTTGTAGATAACATGTTGACCAAGCATCAAATGATTAAATTTATAGACTTCTGTGAAGTGTGGTTCCTGCCAAAATCAGTAGCCAGAATAGCCGCCATTGTTGGAGATCACCGCTGCCACACGCCTCGGCATTGATTCAAAGAGACTTTGGATGTGTTCTTGGGGTACAGCAGACCAAGCAGCTTCCATGCATTGCCAAAGTTGATCTGGTGTGGCAAGTGGGGATGTAATCTGGGTCAATCGTTGAGCAACCACGGACCACATGTTTTCTATCGGCGAAAGATCCGGAGAGCGAGCTGGCCAGGGAAGCAATTCAATCTGGCGATTGACGAAGAACCTTTGGACAATGCGTGCCACGTGTGGTCGCGCATTATCCTGTTGAAATATGGCTGTGGGCAAGCCCTGAAGGTAAGGAAGGACAACTGGCTCTAACACCTCGGAGATGTAGCGCTGGCTTTTTAAAGTACCGGCAATGCGTACTAGAGGAGTGCGAGAGTGATATCCAATACCGCCCCATACCATAATACCCGGTGCAGGACCAGTGTGGCGGTGCATAACGCAGCTGTTCAGCATCCTCTCTCCACGGTGTCTCCAGACTCGAATCCGACCATCGTGGCGTTGCAGACAGAAGCGTGACTCGTCAGTAAAGACAATTTCATTCCATTGTGCCGTCCACATCCTTCTTTCATCGCACCATTGGCGGCGGAGATGTCTGTGGTTCTGCGTCAAGGGTAGACGAAGCAATGGACGTCTTGCGGACAGACCACTCTGCTGTAAACGGCGTCGAATGGTACGCGCAGACACTGGATGATGCGGTACAGACTGAATGTGCTGTGCTATGGTTCGTGATGTGGCTGAGCGATCCGTCACTGCCATACGCACAATACGCCTGTCATCACGTGAAGTGGTGCACTGAGGTGGATGCAATCGAACACGTCGGTCCGTCGTACCCTCCTGCATCCAACGATCACATATCCGCATTACAGTTGTTTGGTTTCGTCCAACACGACTACCAATTTCCCTGAAAGATAATCCACAATCTCGGTAGGCCACTATCCTTCCTCTGTCGAACTCGGATACTTGATCAAAAGATGATCGCTGTTTTCTACGAGGCATAATTGATCGTTTTTTTGAAAAAACCACAAGAAAAACACAATTGCCGTACTTCAAATCGTCGAAATCTCCAAGTCTTAAATAGCGCTTTGAAGTGGCGCCACAGGCGCGCGTGATGTGCGTCTGCGCTGAAATTCTAATCATTTGAATATCTCACCTCCGCTAATGCATGTTGTAAATTTCATATTATTTGCATGCTTCCTTCAGGGTGTTGCATTTACGGTGGCCAGCAGTGTAGTTGAAACCGAAAGAAAATCTCACTCTGGGTGATCTCGTTCTAGTGAAAGAAGATCGTCTACCACCCTTGCAGTGGAGGCTTGGTCGAGTGACCGAGTTGTTTTCAGGATCCGACGGGATCGTAAGAGTTGTCTCTATCAAGTTCAAGGAGGGGACATTTAAGAGAAATGTACAAAAAATTTGTCGTCTGCCAGTTGACAACTAGTATAACTGCTCGATGTTATATACTTATATATCATGTTTTTTCTTGTATTTTGAATTTTTATCGTTATATCATATATCACATTTGTTGGATTTCATGTACAATAGCATATGTTTCTGCGCATCTATACAATTTGCACATATTTTTGTTGTAATTTTCACATGCAGCTGTCATTGTATTTCATGTAAACATGTCAGTATTGAAACGATGTTTCGAGGTGGGCGGCATGTTGATGCCCCTAGATGGCAGCAGAATACCGTTAGTGAGCGGTGCGCACGCAATGGAGTATCATCTCCGCGATCAAACCGGCAGCAACGTAACTCATGTATCGTTTTCCCTTTCATATTTCAATAAATTCAGTTAATTTCAATTTGAATTGTCCTTTAATTATCGATGGTTCGTTTATCGGAATATTCAGTGCTACTTACCTAAGACCCATCCTGAAAATCATGCCACAAGATCGTGAACAACCACAATGAATTCAGGGGAAAGTTTTTTTGCAGCGTATATACCTCTTGCGTACATAATGGATATCGTCGCATCCAGTTCAGGCAAAGAAACTGGCCAAGAAGTTTCATTTAGATGATGTTGAGCTTCAGCTTCTGTATATTTCTGTATATGACGCATCATTTTATCGCTGAAAATAAGGCACCACAAACTTGGAACACTTTCATTTATGTTTTTTGGACGCATAAAATGTGGGGGCCTTGACGATGGGGATGAATCTTTCTTACACATCTCAGGATACGTTACTTTTTTGAGAAATAGATCTGATAGGAAAGGGGTGGAGTGTTGAAATCATTTTTGAAGGCTAGAGAGTGTAACATGCAGAGAAGTGATATTGAAACTATATGGGTTGAGCTTGAGAACAAAAGACATCATAAACTTATTGTTGGGGTTTGTTACAATCCACCGAATAGGGATCCAAACTACATCCCCAAATTGCATGATGAAATTTCCTACATGTGCAAGCGTAAGAGGGTTCTCATACTAGGGGATTTCAATTACCCAGGTATTGATTGGGAGAAACTTTCATCTAGAGATCAGTATGAAAAAGACTTTCTTAAGTTGGTGCTCGAAAATTTTTTGTATCAGCATGCATCAGAGGCCACTAAGGGCACTGCTATTTTGGATTTAGTTCTTGATAGTTCTGAGGATCTTGTTGAACATGTTTAGGTGGGGGAAGAGTTTTCGTCCAGTGATCATCATATAGTCAGACTTCACTAACTTTTCCTCGGGTAAGGTTGATAGCAAGACTGGTTCCTTGTTTTCGAAGAACTAACTTTGATGTTTTGAGAGGAAGGTTAGCGGAAGTTTTCAAAGACCGGTTGAAATCAGTAGGTGTGGTAAGTCAATGGGAAGAATTTAGTACAAAGCTGTCCTCTGTTTTGCACGACGTCATACGCGTTGCTCGAAAAAAGCATGTTTGTACATCGCACCCTCTATGGTTCACGGATAGTGTGCGTAACCTTTATCTTGAAAAGAAAATAGCATTTAGAGAGTATAAAAGTGGACGCTGTGACCTATCATTGTTTACTGATAAAAGAAGAGTGTTGAAGAAAGCGATAAGGGATAGTAAAAAGAAAGTTGAATCTAGGTTGGCAGATAACATTGGCTCTGACCCAAAATCATTGTATGTAAGGATATGCATTGGATGTAAGGGGACAGTTGACCCCCTCTCGATAGGAGGGGATTATGTACCTCGAGGTTAGAGAGCAATGTAGGCATATGTAGTGCTTTCAATGACTTTTTCGCTTCTGTTTTTAATGGAGATAATGATATTCGATATACGTGTGTTGCATGGGGTAATAAAACCCTCAACGATATTCAAGTAGAAGACGTGGAGGTCCTAAATCTTCTAAGAAATGTATGTGCAACCAAAGCACCAGGAGCAGATATCTATCCCAGGGTCCTCAGGGAATGTGTGCTAATGAATTGTGTGTTGGGGCCAGTCGCACAGATATACAGGAGTAGTGTTGCTGAGGGTATCGTCCCAAGGGATTGGAAACTTGCTAATGCTGTTCCGATATTTAAGAAGGGTAATGGAGAAGCTGTGTCCAATTATCCTCCAGTGAGTTTGACAAGCTCCCTCTCAAATTTTAGAAATTGTCAAAAGGCAGTTTTTGAAGTGGATAGACGAGAATAATTTATTGTCGGATAATCAGCATGGGTTCAAGAAGGGGAAGTCATGTGTAACTAACCTCCTTTGCTTCTATGATCACGTGAGTAAGGCTTTGGGTAAGAGCAAAAATGTAGATGTTGTTTACCTTGATTTCCAAAAGGCATTCGATCGGGTCCAACATGGTAAACTCTTGAAGCGTTTACACGAGATTGGAATTGGGGGCAACTTGCTGAATTGGATAGAATCATGGTTAAGAGATAGGTCGCAACGAGTTATGGTGAACGGGGAATTCTCTGGTTGGACAGACGTCACAAGTGGAGTTCCTTAGGGAAGTGTCCTTGGCCCCATACTTTTTTCCCTTTTTATCGACAAACTCGATCAGGGTATTGATGGGATTACTAGCAAATTTGCAGATGATGTGAAGCTAATGGGGGTAATCAGGAATGAAAGCAATAGAGAGTTGCTCCAGACCAACTTAAACAGGATTGCAGCATGGCCAAATGAATGGAGCATGACGTTTAGCCTTGATAAGTGCATGGTCACTCATTTTGGTTCGAACATCCCACGGTTCTCTTACGAGTTGAATGGTGTCACTATCCCGGATGCAACTAGGGTCACCGATTTGGGAATTCTCATTGACGAGCGGCTTAGGTTTTCTGAACATTGTTCAGCGGTGGTCAAAAAATCGGATAGAATGCTTGGTCTCATTTTCAAAACAGTCTCTTCGCGTTCTCCTAAAGTCATTCTTCCGCTTTTTCGACGCTTAGTTCGTCCTGGACTAGAGTATGCTGTAAGGTTTTGGAGACCATACCTACAGAGGGACATAGACTTGGTTGAAGGGGTGCAGAGAAGAGCTACGTGTGTCCTTATTGGCACACGGGGCTTGAGTTATGAAGAGAGACTTAATTTTTTGAATATGTTTACGCTGGATGAACGCAGGTGTTGAGGAGATATGATCGAAGTGTTCAAAATTTTCAATGGGATGGTTAGGATGGCCATGAACTTTTAGTATACTGTCAATCAACTGCTTTTACAAGGGGACACCAGTATCGATTGGTGAGGGACAATGTGAGGTTATGGGTTTTATACTCAAAATTTTAATTACTGAGAAAAAAATCTATTTTGATAGTTTAAATTTTCTGATCTGCCCAAAATTTTATTCCAGATGAAAATTCTCATGCAGCATCTGTTAATACACTAATTAAACTCATTTGTTTTCACCTAAAAATTTCTTAGCTCAGGGTGTATAAATCCACAGAGTTTTAAAGAGTATTTTCAACTAAAGCAGAGCTGACAAGACTTGATACCAAAAGCATTTGTTTTGCACGTTTAAGTAAATCTTCAATTGGAAAACCATTGCATTATAAATGCTAGTAAATACACCATATCATAGTACAAAAGTAAGAATAACTATGTTTGACTAAGGATAAGTAATAGGAGTTTCTTAGATATCGTTTACATTGCCAAATTAAACAGTATTATTGTCCTACAATTTAGTATTTTGATCGTTAGATATATTTCAATGTTATGCACAATAAGAGTATTTTTTTAAGTATCTGTGATTATCTAGATAATGTAATAACAAAAATAAACATTGCATATGTGATATAATAAACTTTTTTAAGCACTTACCTGTTGTAAAAAGAGTACAGCAGCTAGTTTATATCAAAGTACCTATATAAGCAGTTAAAGAAATTTTCGAAGTTAAAGAACCATCTTGAATCGGGGAATGTCAAATGATTCCATAGTTTTCCCTTCAGTGTTTGTTATGCTTTATTCAGTCACTTTAAACATTACATGTAATTAACGTGTGTATTTCTAATAGGAATTTTTACATTGAAAAGCAATATTTGAGGTTTTTGATGTGATGGTTTAAACCAGTGGTTCTCAACCTTTTTTTCTCCATGGCCCCTTTTCACCCATTTCTCATACCTGTGGCCCCCCTTGCGAACATGAATAATTTTCTACTACTCCCCCCCCCCCCCCCCCCCGTTTTCCCAATAGAAGATAGTTATTCAAAAATTGTCTGAAGTATCTTCGCAACATCCAGTTGTTAAAACCTTAGATATGTTTGAATTTAATTTGATTTGATTAATTTTTAATTTATGAAAATAATGAAAAAGCAAAACAAACATAATAGAATACAGTAAAAAATTGAATAAATTATTTTCAATCACTGTAAACTCTGCGCTTGAAGACGGCACAATGTCATCAAGTTACTGGACTGGATGAAATTTGTATTATTTCCAAATTCGTTTTTTTGTGTGTGTAAATGATTATGGTTTCTTGGAGAAATGTTAGTTGTAGCTTCCAAAATACGCATTCTTATAATGATAAAAATCGCAAAAAGTGGTAGCAAGCAGTTTTATTAATTTTATTATCTTCATGCGGATAAAAGTAGTAATAAGGGAGTAGCCACACAAATGAATCACAACTGAAAAGTTCAACCTTTCACATCGTTTTCAACAATAATACATGTATCAAGGATATAGGTTCATGTTGAAGCCCTACTATGAATTTAAAAAAATGAACTAAAATACGTGTGCAATTTTTTTGAATATTTGTTTGAACCATTCATTCCAGAGAAACCATGTACGCAGTGACAAAGCTGTTCATGTGAACATAATAATGATTTATTATCAGGATTTGAAGCCCATCGGAAAATATAAATCAGATTTTCAAATAAGAAAATTATCAGTTTGTTGACTTCAATTTCAATACAGTGAAAATCTGATATTTCGTTGGATGACAAGGACAAGCTACCTTCAAGTGGCCTTTTAGTTCATAATATGGCCACTGTCTCGCAGGCGGACGAAGCAACGTGCAAGTTGGCTTAAACACAGGGCAATATTTCACATAAAAGTCTGTACTATATTTAATATACAGGGTGCATAGGTAATGGGGCATATGACATTTTGCTGGCGAACCATTGGTCTTAAAAGCATACTTCCAGTTGGAAAAAGTACCCAAATGTGTAGTACTCAGATATTTGATTCATGTTGCCAGGAGTTACATGGTTATTAAAATAAAAATGTTAACTCTTCATGCGGACACCCTGTGTCCCAAAACCCAATGTAAAAGTTGTTTCCCGGTCTCCAACCAAAAAATTCAATGTTTCTAAGTGCAATATTCACCGAGATATTAGAAGAAAGTTGGAAAAAAAAAAAAACCAGCATTAAATATGGGGAAACCATTTTATCCGTTGCTGTTTTTTCCCAAATTTCTTCAATTTTTCGAATTCGCATATCTCGGTGAATTAGAAACGTGAAATTATTTTAGTTGGCATCAGGAAAGACAGTGCAACAACTTCTTAATTGGGTTCTTTGGCACACGGGGACGGTATAAAAAGTTTTACTTTATAACTATACAACCCCTTACGACATGGATGACATATCTGAGTTAGACAAGTGATTTGGATACTTTTTCTCGTTGGGTATGCCTCTAAGACTAATGGCTCACCAGTAAAGTGTCATACGCCCTGTTACCCATGAGCCTGCATATACATGTAAAAAAATAGTTTGGGACGAAAAAAGTCGACTCTCGTTTGCACTAAAATAATTGAACTTCGGCAATTTGATCTCAAAACAGTCCTTTTTATAATGATTGTCTTTTTTACTTTTATAAATTTAGGAAGGAAACAAAAAGGAAGGGTGGATAGAAAAAAAGGAAAATGACCAAGAGGGGCTCGGTTGTGCGTAAATGTTTCGAAATTCCATTTGTGCACAAGGGGATTCGTGCCTCCCTCTCAGTTTTATGACAAAATTTGACATTTATCAGACGTTTGACTACGGTCATGATTAATCTCTATATATAGCTTTCAATATTAAAATATTTCATTTATACGAAGAACAATTTCAATTATTACATTTTCATTTTGATTCGATACTTACATTATATATATTATATCTCAACAAGGCTATGACCACAGTGTCAAGGGACGCTGTTTAGAGCGCATGGACGCTAGTGTTCATCTTCGGATGGAATCTAACTTTCGGAAGATTATGATGCAGATTTTATAGTTGATATTTTTTCCTCCGTATATTATGATCCGTCCATTGACGAACATTTATTATGTGTGAATTTATATGTGCAATCTGTATGTAATATTTTTATTTATTATCCTGAAGATATAAAATTTCCAGACATGCCCATCCTCCGGGAACGCTTCGATATCTCAATGAGATGGGAAGCGGGGTGTGTTTGGTCTTCAAAGGTCAAAGGCCAGTAGTAGGCCAGCAGCAGGCTTAAGTAGTAGGTCAGTTAATTAATAGGAAGCATTGCAGTATCGATTAAAAAATTTTAAAGGTGTAGTGTCAATCTTAGAGGAAGTCCTAATACATTATCTTCTTGGATTGCATATAGACACCAATTAACAAACCAAATGACGTTAAGACCATCTTAAATATGTTTAAAATTATGTTTTTCCTGTTAAATTGAAAGGAATGGCATATGAACACTTGCGATTGAAACAACAGTAATTTTATGCAATTAGTTTCTTGAGTTATACAGCAATGTAGTTATAAAATTAAATTTCACGGGTAT